>NC_064639.1:715586543-716327377 GCF_023864345.2 Schistocerca serialis cubense
CTGCTCGAGGGTACTGGGTGGTGTTCCGCCTATTGTTCGCCAACTAGTCTTTCGATCGCGATATCATGAGGTACCTACTGCACTGCAGCTGAAAGTGTCGTGATTGCATCTGTGTAAATGGGATTGAGACCTCCCGTTCTCACAACCTGTTCTGATTTTTTTTTATGTAGGAAGAAAGGAAGAATACAGCGAAAGAAACACAACACCAAAATTGTAGCTGCTAAGGCACACCGCATGTTTTTTTTTTTTCTTTTAGGTGGTTACCTGCTGTAGCTGTAGCAGACAGCAAATATTTTTGGTTAATGGCACATTGGTAAACAGATAACACGGCACTACATGATCGTAATTTGTAAGGCGAATTTCAGTTTCTGTTTATAGTTGCTCGGACATGATTGTTCACAGTTATTATCTGTTCAAATCTGCAACTGATTTAAAATATCCATAATAATTAGCACTGGTTGCTAATAGCATCTGTCTTCGAGCAGATCCCAAAGTTTCACAATAATGTGGAAACATGTTAACGTTTTCAAGCACGCAAAGAAGAAATATGAAGAACGTGCTGTGGAACTGAAATCATCTAGTTCTCCCGAAGACCTTTATATGTGTTGTTTATTAGTTAATTTCTTGGACATTCATTCTAATGATGTCGAAATTTCGTTAGAAATTGTGAAAACACGAGTATTAGACAAAAAGGAAATAACTCAGACGATTGTGCGAATTGTAGTTCAAATTATGATTTTTGTGCTAATTAATGTCCAGAACAGAAGAAGAATGCTTCCAAGCCTAAAGAAAACATATGCAATAATAGCTTTAAATGGCAAAGAAAGGGCTGTAACTATTTGGTTAAATTAACGGGGGGACAAAACGCTTTAACTTAAACAGTGTGCAAAGCCGGTGTCGTTTCATAAAGCCTGAACATGAATTGTATAAATGGAAGAAAGGTTTACATGAAGTATGAAATACGTGCAAAGGTGTTGACGAAAAACTATTCCAACGACTTAGAACTGCTCGTGAGGATCAGTGCATTGTTACCAAGGGACATCTACGAGAATGGTCTTCTGAATTGCAAGTGAGATGAAAATTACTGATTTCCGGGCTAATTCAACCTAGTTAAACAGATTCAGAAATTATGTGAAAAGGAAGTCGCAAGACTACCTCACTAAACGTGACATGAATAGGTAATACTATTCTGAAATTTGTAGTTGACGTGAAAATGAAGCTTCTTGTTTCCCCGAATATGTTGTGTGTAAAGCCTATGAGTCGGATTTAGCGCAAAAACTGTGGGCAAATTGAAATTTGCCATTTCAATCGAAAACAAGACAAGAGTCACTTGTGCCGTTGATGAATGCCTATGACACAATCACATACAACAATCCCAGTGATAAGTAACTGTGGATCACTGTTTCTGCAGATTTATATCTGCCATCAGGTACATCAAGGATAATTAGAACAAAAATTTTAGAAAAAGGGCTGTTTACTTGTAAAAATCTTGTAATATACATAGCAAAATCTGGAAAAATGGGAGAGAATAATTTTTAGTGTTACATCTAAATTGCCTTCTTACCGTTTGCTGAAAACGATTCTTGCTTTTGTTGGATTCTTGGCCTGAGTCGTCCGTAATGTAACATCATACACTGCCCTAATTTTCTTTCCTCTGGTAGTCACTTGTATAACAAATAAGTCTGCAAAAGTTTATCTTTCGGTATGAACTGAAAGTTATTCAAAAATTGATGATTTGAGACTCGTTTGGTATGGTTTAGTGTTTAAAATTCGCTTTTGTGCGCTTTGGACTTAGCGCTATTCACGACTGTGCCTGCTTGTTCGCCAATCGCGCGCTGAGCACGAAGGGCTCCACAGAATGCCGTTACAAGTGCTTCTTCGTGCGGAAAACGTGTGTAGCTCTATCATTTTTTAAACACTTGCAGTGCGCCTTTGCAGCTAAAATGTTGACAGTGCATTTCTTTCACATTATTAACCCAGTGTGAAAAACTTCAGCGTAAGTTTCGACATGTCGGGTTGGATCATCCCTTTGTGAGTATGTGGATGTGTTTCTAATAACTGTTTGCACAGATATGTGTATGTGCACTACATGTGAATATATATTGCGTATTATGTGGTGTCTGTTCTTTCGGACACATTCAAAAGAACAGACACCATTTTGATGCAGCAGTCATTACGAATTAAGACACAAAGTAATTATAGACATTGGCTGCAAGTGGACATTGATTGAAATCAATGGGGAAAGTTGAACATTTGTGCCAGACCAGGATTCGAACTCAGGTCTCCTACTTACTGGGCAGAGGCCCAGAGTACTGTATCATCTGGACATGTGGTCATTACAGCTGCACGGACTATGCTAGCATCCCTCAAGTCAGACCGAAATTCTCAACTTACCCACACACTAATAATGTAGTGCCCCTTGCCCTTTATCCTCATTATTTGCAGCATTTTACCGGTTCCTATATTAGTTTGAGCCTGTTGTGCATGCACACTGCAGAGATCATTGGCCGTCTCGCCTTAATTATATATATTTTGGTCTGACTGGAGGCATGCTATGGCAGTCTATGCAGCTGCAATGACCACTGTATGCGGATGGCTTGGTGGTCAGAGCATTTGCCTAGTAACCGGGAGACCTATGTTGAAATCCCAGTCTGGCACAAATTTTCAACTTTCCCACAGATTTCAATCAATGCCTACTTGCAGCCAGTGTCTTTGATTCCTTTATGTCTTTAATTCACAATGGCTGCTGGATCAAAATGGTGTCTATTCTTCCATATATGTCCAAAAGAACAGACACCACATACCTATACAATTAAGCGGAGACATCTCTACAGTGCAGGGGCACGACAGGCTTGAACTCTTACAGGAATCATCCAAATGCTGCGAGTAATGAGGACAGGGGAAAGGGGCACTACATTAGTAGTGTGTGAATAAGTTGAGAATCTGGGTCTGATGGAAGGTGTGCTGGGGTAATCCTTGCAGCTGCAGTGACCATAATGTTGGTTGGTTGATTTCGAAGAGGGGACCAAACAGCTAGGTCATTGGTCTCATCGGATTAGGGAAGGAAGTTGGCTGTGCGCTTTCGAAGGAACCATCCCGCATTTGCCTGAAGCAATTTAGAAAAATCACGGAAAACCTAAATTAGGATGGCTGGATGCAGGTTTGAACCATCATCCTCCTGAATGTGAGTCCAGCGTGCTAACCACAGCACCACATCGTTCAGTATTTACCACTGGGTCCAGATGATTCAGTGCTCGGAGTATCTGCCAAGTAAGCAGGACACATGAGTTCAAATCCCAGTCCATCACGAATTATCAACTTTCCCCCTGCTTTCAATCAGTGCCCGCTGTAGTCCATACCCGTAAGTCGTCTGTGTCATATACATTGTTTCAACTATGTACACAACTGCACAATGTGTGTATGTGCATATGTGTATGGTTTTTCTTCACCCATTACTCTTTTAGGTCATCCATTCCACATACATTGTAAATATAGTATTAAAACTGTACACACACACACACACACACACACACACACACACACACACACACACACACACACACACACATATATATAAATATATATATATATATATATATATATATATATATATATATATATATATATATATAAACTGAATTGCTTATTCTATGGAAAATGCAATGTGCATAGATTCTAGAGTGGTTTTAGTGTAAATAAATTATATCTCCATACCTGACAGCATTAGTTTACAAAAGAAATTAGTGTCATAAAAGAGGTGCTACTTCACTGTTGTATACACAAACCTTATTTTAAAGTACAATCAATAGATTGTTGAAAATTATTGCTTATAAGAAATTATTGTTCATAAACCATTAGTTATTTTGTTATATCATTGTTATTACTTACAAAAGAACCTGATCCCTTCACTGTAGAGTAGAAAGACTGGACTCGTGTAATTGCTGAAAAGGAGGAGTTGAGATTAGTTTGTTGTAGCAAACTGTAAGCGTTGAAATATGGAGATCTACACTTAACATCAGGGAGCTAATTATTTACAATGTGCAGTCACATCTACACTGCACGCTCCTTTTTCTACACGAGTGGACGCATTTATACATTGTGGAGGTATATTTGCATTTTGAGGTGTCCTAGCATTTCGCGTATTTCATGCCAGCATTTATAGCCAATTTACCATATTAATAACGGACCTCACACAACAGAGAACAGAGCTATAACTGAGTGCGTAGTGCCTGAACCAGTGCAGTGCCGCGGCTACTGGTCAACAGCAGCATGGTGTCAATGTTTTGCAACTGACAGAGCAGAATGGGGAGGGATGGAGATAGACAAAGGGAAACACTGACATCAGAATGTGCTGACATCAGTGCAATTCTTGGATCTATTCTGTTCTGGATTCGTTTTTCTGGCAATGTTAGTTGTACTTTAACAGTGGTACACAGCAGTACTATGGATAGGTTTACTAAGGAAGATTCGACCCATAGCATATCGTGTATAGGGTCACTGAATGCAGCGGAAGAGCGGCATACTGACGCTTTGCAGCGCTATTTTCTCAGCGACAACTACGTCCAGTACTTTTGCATACGTTCAATTTTTCTAACTCTTCATCAGTAAACCTATCCATATTGCTGTGTATCACTGATAACACACAACTAACACTCCTGGAAAAACAGTCTCGAGACAAACGCGAGCAGTACTGAAAGCAAGCTTTGCGGTGAAGAGTAACGTGAACATTCGTTGTCAACAGCGAGTGCCGTGAGTGAACAAGAAATTGTTTTCAAACAATACACTTGCACTGCAGGGAGAAATTTCCAATGAAGTACAAACAAGGAAAAATGAAGTAAAAAATCAAACGAAATTTAATTAGTGTTTAACGAGCCACCAAAAACCACGGGTTCCTTACACCAAAATACTCAGAAAGGATCCGTCAATAAAGTCTACAATTTTTCGGTTCTTCGCGGGTTCACCTTGTAGACCATCAAATAATGACTGGCAAGAACCAACTATCAGGTTGAATATCTACGAAATGAAAATTTTCTTCGACCTACATCACCATTTACTACATTGACCACAAAATGAGTGTAGTAGAAAAACATTGTACGAAGGGAAATTGACCTGACAAAGTTCTCAATGAGCAAGATGAAATTCTAGCGTGATCCCTAGTTCAGTAAAAAATTAGAAAAAAACGGTCACATGTTTTGTGAAATTATTTGTACAAATATTAGAAATAAAATAGGTTAGAGAAACATCTGAAGTGCCTTTGAGTGATGCTCGAAACATGTACAGCAAATGAGTTTCGTCAAAACTTTCTCAATTTCTTACTTTCAGACAAATCATTTCACAAAAACTTTGACCGAAATTAAAAAAAAAAAAAAAAACAGGTAAATCAACTGAGCAAGAGTAATAATGTCGACATGACTTGTATGGAAGACATTACTCCTTCAGTCACATGCATTCCTTTACCTGATATTTGAAGGCATCCGTACTGAAAAATTTTTGGAACTATTTACACCTCTGGGCATAGAAATATGCCAAGGCCACACAACAGACAAATATCCTATAGTACTCTTTAAGATTGGTTCTAAATTAAAAATTGGACTATAAATTCCCTGTACATGATTCTGAGAATCATTCGAAGGTGCGTCAAATGTTTCTCTAATATATTTTATTTCTTACATTTTGAAAAGTCATTTCACAAAACATTTGATCGTTTTTTTTCTAAAATTTGTTTTTATTTTCATGTTCTCTTCAGAAAGCATGAAATACACTCCTGGAAATTGAAATAAGAACACCGTGAATTCATTGTCCCAGGAAGGGGAAACTTTATTGACACATTCCTGGGGTCAGATACATCACATGATCACACTGACAGAACCACAGGCACATAGACACAAGCAACAGAGCATGCACAATGTCGGCACTAGTACAGTGTATATCCACCTTTCGCAGCAATGCAGGCTGCTATTCTCCCATGGAGACGATCGTAGAGATGCTGGATGTAGTCCTGTGGAACGGCTTGCCATGCCATTTCCACCTGGCGCCTCAGTTGGACCAGCGTTCGTGCTGGACGTGCAGACCGCGTGAGACGACGCTTCATCCAGTCCCAAACATGCTCAATGGGGGACAGATCCGGAGATCTTGCTGGCCAGGGTAGCTGACTTACACCTTCTAGAGCACGTTGGGTGGCACGGGATACATGCGGACGTGCATTGTCCTGTTGGAACAGCAAGTTCCCTTGCCGGTCTAGGAATGGTAGAACGATGGGTTCGATGACGGTTTGGATGTACCGTGCACTATTCAGTGTTCCCTCGACGATCACCAGTGGTGTACGGCCAGTGTAGGAGATCGCTCCCCACACCATGATGCCGGGTGTTGGCCCTGTGTGCCTCGATCGTATGCAGTCCTGATTGTGGCGCTCACCTGCACGGCGCCAAACACGCATACGACCATCATTGGCACCAAGGCAGAAGCGACTCTCATCGCTGAAGACGACACGTCTCCATTCGTCCCTCCATTCACGCCTGTCGCGACACCACTGGAGGCGGGCTGCACGATGTTGGGGCGTGAGCGGAAGACGGCCTAACGGTGTGCGGGACCGTAGCCCAGCTTCATGGAGACGGTTGCGAATGGTCCTCGCCGATACCCCAGGAGCAACAGTGTCCCTAATTTGCTGGGAAGTGGCGGTGCGGTCCCCTACGGCACTGCGTAGGATCCTACGGTCTTGGCGTGCATCCGTGCGTCGCTGCGGTCCGGTCCCAGGTCGACGGGCACGTGCACCTTCCGCCGACCACTGGCGACAACATCGATGTACTGTGGAGACCTCACGCCCCACGTGTTGAGCAATTCGGCGGTACGTCCACCCGGCCTCCCGCATGCCCACTATACGCCCTCGCTCAAAGTCCGTCAACTGCACGTACGGTTCACGTCCACGCTGTCGCGGCATGCTACCAGTGTTAAAGACTGCGATGGAGCTCTGTATGCCACGGCAAACTGGCTGACACTGACGGCGGCGGTGCACAAATGCTGCGCAGCTAGCGCCATTCGACGGCCAACACCGCGGTTCCTGGTGTGTCCGCTGTGCCGTGCGTGTGATCATTGCTTGTACAGCCCTCTCGCAGTGTCCGGAGCAAGTATGGTGGGTCTGACACACCGGTGTCAATGTGTCCTTTTTTCCATTTCCAGGAGTGTATAACATATTAAAATACGATCAGTTTTCTATTATTATTATTAAGATTATTACATCTATTATCATTAAGACTGTTACAGGTCGCGAGAAAGCAAATAAAATGCTGGCTGTGAGTTGAAAGTTCAATATTCAACCAAGAATTTTTAAGAGTTGTGGAGGATTTCTGTCTCGTGGATTTTTCTTTACTGTCCTGATTACTTTCAGCCAGTTAAATCTTTTACAGAATGAATGTTCACTCTGCAGCTTGGTGTACACTGATTTGAAACTTCTTGACAGATTAAAACTGTATGCCAGACAACAACTCGAACCTGGGACCTTTGCCTTTCTCATGCAAGTGTTCACCGATTGAGCTACCCAAGTACGGCCCGCACTCACAGTTTTACTTTTCCAATACCCCATCTCCTTCCTTGCAAACTGGCATCCTTTCTCCCAGGAGTGTTAGTCCCGAAAGGTATGAAAGAGAACTTTGGTGAAGTTTTTAAGGTAGGAGAAGAGGTAGTGCGGAAGTAAAGCTGTAAGAAGGGGTCATGAGTCGTACTTGGATAGCTCTGTCGGTGGAGTACTTGCCCGTGAAAAGCAAAGGTCCCGCTGTGGCACACAGTTTTAATCTGCCAGCAATTGTGAAAACTCGGACAAATGCCTTTGTGTGTTTTATAGGGTGAGTTATAGGGAGTCTTAGTTTCCGCTCCTCTCAAACATTCAACCAAAAAATATACAGGGATGAGATATACTTGCCCCTTATGGCTGAGTGTCGTGAACTCTATAAATCTTTGTCGGTACCAAAGATGATACAGACGGCGTGGCTGCACCCTGTTTGGCTGTCTTCCTGTTGGGCGCAAACCAGCAACGGACAAATTAGTTCATCTATGGGAACTTGTTCCCTGGTGACTAGTCCTTTGTAGGACCCGTTCATTTTTATTCCTTCAGTATTCCTGTTTTTATCTAACTGTGTAATGCTGTATGGATTTTAAAAAAGTCAAAAATTAAACTAGAAGTTACGTACCCAATAACAAAAGCTTACCCAGGAGCTAAGAGAGGACAACTCATATTAGTTTCTTGGTGAATGGCGAAACAATTTTGAGATTTCACGAGAAACGGCTCTGCTTGCGCTTGCTACTAGTCAGTGACCATGTTCAGGTTTTCATCAAACAGATACTGAACTAAAACATTTGTCCGTGAAGCTGGACATGATGTCTTGCCTTATACACTAATCCTTCATACACCTGCACACATTTCGAAGTGCACCTTTGGAAACAGTTTCTTAATTTTTCTCCGAGAATACAATAACGTCACTTTGCCAACAATAATCGGCATATTAGCAACTGCTCTTCGGTAGCTGTTACCATAGTCTCGGACATCGGAACTATTACCTTGAACAACCTTCCCCATTTTTTAAACGTAGAAACTCATCTTAGAAATGGTTTAGATAACGACACAGGTGGCTCGTGTTGGTAGTCGAGAAAGTGGTTCATACCTTCCTTTCCTAGACTTTGTTGTCGAATTGGGGGCGTAGTGGGTGAGCCCTTACCCTTTGTGTGCGCTCAATTCAACCATGAGTCAGTTTGCGCCCTTGTTGATTCTAGGGGCTCAGTATCGTTGCTGGACTATCACTGGTACCTGGAGTATCGATCTTTATGTAAGTTTGCCCCCTTACAAACTTCTTCTCGGAACTGTCGATCTGTTAGCGCCCATCAGCTGCTTTTAGTCGGCCAGTTTGTGGTTAGTTCGAGTATCGGGAAGTTTTACTGGCCGGTGAAGTTGTTAGTGGTTAAGAATTTGTCCATTAATTTGATCATACACACTATTAATGTTGGATGGTCAAGAAAGCGCTAGTTTTTAAAATTTTGTCCTGGAGAGCGAACCGGTTTATGCTCGTGTAATATTTCATTACCGGTGTGTTCTGCTTTGTTGCTACTGGATGTTATGAACTGAGTCATTTGGAGACGGGACAAAGGTATCAATTGTCTTGGGCGCTCGATAAGTTACCAGAAGTTCTCACCAAGAGACTTGGCATGACTAACAAAATCCGGTTGACTGACGATGTTCCGGTTCGTTAATCACCCTACCCTATGGGTAGTAAGGGGGCGGTTCCAGCCAGTAGTTGATTACATGTTGGTGAACGAAAAGGTTATCTTGGAATCTGTAACTTTACCTGATATTCATCACCGTTTCACAAGGTTCTCTGGAACAAAGCATTTCACCGTTTTGGTTTTGAATCAAGCCTATTACCAAATTCCGCTTTCAAAGAATTTCGAGCACAGTACCGCCTTCTGTACTGATTGTAATTTATCCGAATTTAACAGAGTTCCCTTTGGTCTGTCAACAGGACCAGCTGTTTTATCTAGGTCACTGGATCGGGTGCAAGGCGAGTTAAAATTTAAATGTGTATACAATTTTGTTATCTATAGTCCAACCTTTGAGGAACACTTGCGACATTTGGAAGCAGTGTTAGAGAGAATTAAGGAGGCAGGTTTGACTGTGAAACCTTGTAAGGTTACCTTGGTCCGCCGTCAGATTTCCTTTCTAGGCCACTTTGTCTCTGTCAAAGGGGTTTTCTCTCTCCTGTCGTCAGATTCATGGGATGCCCAACTATTTTCGCAAATATATGCCTAACTTCGCACAACTTGCCGCCCCTCTTAATGAATTACGCAGGAAAGGATTTAATTTCCTTGGGAACAAATTCATCAGGCATCCTTCGAAGCAATCTCTTAGTAAACTGCAAGTCCTGGCTATCCCTAACTTGCCCTTTGTGGTCCAAACTGACACCTCTACTTGCGGGATAGTGTCACTCCTCTTCCAAGAGCAGGAAGGGGAACGTAGACCAGTGGTCTTTGCATCTAGAAGGTTGTCCCCGGTAGAGCTTAAGTATTCTGTCTATGAATGGGAGGCGCCAGCGGTGCTTTTCGCTTTAAAAAGTTTAGGTCTTACCTTAAGCATCGCGAATTTTTACTTGAAACTGATACTCAAGCTCTCAGTTGGGTGTTTGCGCACTCACGTAAGACGGGTCTACGGCTCGGTGGACTGTTCGGATTTCAGCTTTCCAATTGACTGTGAAGCATATCCGTGGCACCGACAATCAGTTAGCCGATGCACTGGGTCGCGTGTTTCAGGTTGGGATTCAGCAGTCAGAGGAGTATTCCAGTCCGGAGGTTTGTGTAGGCGAGATACTACTGGAAGTTCCAAAACTTTTCAGGGCCTCAGGCAAAGACAAGACAGTGATACCAGAATTAACGCTATTAAGAATAAACTTTTGAATGGGGGACAAAATGCCGGTCATCTCATGCACAAAGGCCTCTTTTGTTGTCGTGTGGCAGGGTCAGGTAGTTCCCGAATCTGTTTGCCCAGTCAGCTCGTTAAGTCATTGTTCTAGTACTTTCATCATATTGTTGTTGGAGGGCATCTACATTTCCTCAAAACTATCGCTGAAATTAAACTCCATGTGTCTTGGCCTTCCTTACACAAGGATATCCGGCAGATTGCAAATGGGTGCGAAGTCTGCAAAAGAGCCAAACCAAATTCTAGCCCAAGTAAAGATTTTCTGCAATACATTAGGGAAACTTATACAATAGACAAGTGGTTCGTCGATTATATTGGTCCTTTGCCATGCACTCGCGACCGGTTCGTACTCGTCGAGATGGACATATTCTCACGCTTGTGTTGGCTAATCCCTAGTCGCGGGGTTACGACTCCTATTACTATTCGACATCTGTCAGGGATAATTTCCAACTTTGGCCTGTCGAGGTATTTGGTCAGCGATAAATCTAAGGACATTAGGAGATTCTTTTTTTTTTTTTTAGCATTCTATTCGTCACGTCAGAACTACCCCCTATTGTCCTCAACCTTCTCTGGCGGAAAGAGTTAACCGAAATTTGAAAGGGGTTCTTATTACCTTCCACAATTTGCAGAGTAAGTGGGACCGCTCCGAAAGGTGGCTTAATTTTGAATTTAATACGGCCCAACTTGAGTCATGGGAAGCTGCCCCTGCTTCCCTAGTGTTGGGCTATCAAGTTAATTCACCTCTGGCCAAATTTTTGTCAGTTGACGATTTGCTCCCGGAGCGTACTGATGCTAAGAGTCCGCAGGAGAATTAGAGGAAAGCGCTTCGAAATATTCAGAGGACCCATCAGAGGTTGGCCTATCGCTATAATCGGGGGTGTAGAAAATTTAGGCGTAAGGTAGGTGATCAGTTTTTTGTGTGCAACCCCTATGTTAATTGGAATGGGGAGGGGGGGGGGGGGGAGCGCTATTCTAGTAAGTTAGTACCCCGGTTTTTGGGTTCATTTCACACTGTCCGAGTATTGGGTCCGGTCAATTTGCTTGTGAGTAATTTGAGTCAAATAAGCTCTTCAGGGTTCATGTCTCCCAGGTTAATGAGAACTGGCCTCCTCTCTGAACTCAACATGTCAAAAAGAGGAGGGGGTTTCTGTGAATTTGGCAGGGCAGGTTGAGCCACGCGACTCAGCTTCCTTCGAATTCCCGGGGTCTACCTGTTCTTGGTTTGTTCGCTTCTGAAACGTTCTTGTTCCGGCGGAGGCGCTGGCCTCGCAGCGGCCGCTCGATTTCAGCGACGATGGCCGCGAGAGAGCGTGATGGGCAGTACGGCGGATGGAGTGATCGATGCAGGAGAGTCTTGCGGAATGGTTGTGACCGGACAGAAGTGGCAGCGTGAATTAGAACACGACCTCTATAATGGGCAGGAGGAGACCCCGTAGCCTTCTAAAACGAGAGCCCCACAGGTGTTTCCGTTCGGTTGAAGGGGATCATCGTCTGCCATGGTCGTTTTCACTACTTAGTGAGCTTATTTAACTTCTGTTATTTGGTGGAGTGGCTGTAGTGCTGACACGAATTTTGACCCTGGTTGCAAAACTCTGGCTTGGGCTTCGCTGTTTGCTTACGTGAATTTCGGAAAGAATGTGCATGGGTAGTGTCGCCTTGGTGGCAGTTGTTTCGTATTTCTTCAGTTAATGTGAAAGCCCTCCCAGTGTTTTATTCTACATCTTCGAGATAATGGGTGTGTATGCTTAAACCCCACCCTTAAACTGAGCAAATTGCTGTCTTCTTTGGAGCTGACCTAAGCTGGGCGGCGTTTGGTTTAACCTTCCACCTGTCGGTCACCTCTTTGAGCTGTTTCGGGTATCGGTAACGTCTCTCTTGTGTTTTGGTTTGATACGGCGGTGTAGGAGTTGTGGGGCTTGGTTTCCGCCCCTGGTACTACGGTTTCACAAACACACTGTCCTCTTTCAGACCTGACTTGTATTCCCCTCCCGAGTGTATTTATTAAAACTACTTCTGGACGGTTGGCTGCTACTGACCATTAACACACTTCTTAGTGTGTTCTAATTTGGCCGTTGTGAGGGCCACGTCTTGCAGAAGAGGATACCGGTCTGACTGGGTGGAAGGTTGCCCGGACCTGCGACAGCTGAAGGATGACCGTTCTGCAAACAACTCACCAAATCAAGAGATGTTGTTGTTGTTGTCGTCAGTCCTGAGACTGGTTTGATGCAGCTCTCCATGCTACCCTACCCTGTGCAAGCTTCTTCATCTCCCAGTACTTACTGCAACCTACATCCTTCTGAATATGCTTAGTGTATTCATCTCTTGTTCTTCCTCTACGATTTTTACCCTCCACGCTGCCCTCCAATGTTAAATTTGTGATCCCTTGATGCCTCAGAACATGTCCTACCAACCGGTCCCTTCTTCTTGTCAAGTTGTGCCACAAACTCCTCTTCTCCCCAATTCTATTCAATACCTCCTCATTAGTTATGTGATCTACCCATCTAATCTTCAGCATTCTTCTGTAGCACCACATTTCGAAAGCTTCTATTCTCTTCTTGTCTAAACTATTTATCGTCCATGTTTCACTTCCATACATGGCTACACTCCATACAAATACTTTCAGAAACGACTTCCTTACACTTAAATCTATACTCGATGGTAACAAACTTCTATTCTTCAGAAACGCTTTCCTTGCCATTGCCAGTCTACATTTTATATCATCTCTACTTCGACCATCATCAGTTACTTTGCTCCCCAAATAGCAAACCTCCTTTACTACTGTAAGTATCTCATTTCCTAATCTAATTCCCTCAGCATCACCCGACTTAATTCGACTACATTCCATTACCCTAGTTTTGCTTTTGTTGATATTCATCTTATATCCTCCTTCCAAGACGCTGTCCATTCAGTTCAACTGCTCTTCCAAATCCTTTGCTGTCTCTGACAGAATTGCAATGTCATCGGCGAACCTCAACGTTTTTATTTCTCCTCCATGGACTTTAATACCTACGCCGAATTTTTCTTTTGTTTCCTTTACTGCTTGCTCAATACGCAGATTGAATAACATCGGGGACAGGCTGCAACCCTGTCTCACTCCCTTCCCAACCGCTGCTTCCCTTTCATGCCCCTCGACTCTTATAACTGCCATCGGCTTTCTGTACAAATTGTAAGTAGCATTTCACTCCCTGTATTTTACCCCTGCCACCTTTAGAATTTGAAAGAGAGTATTCCAGTCAACACTGTCAAAAGCTTTCTCTAAGTCCACAAATGCTAGAAATGTAGGTTTGCCTTTCCTTAATCTATTTTCTAAGAGAAGTCGTAGGGTCAGTATTGCCTCACGTGTTCCAACATTTCTGCGGAATCCAAACTGATCTTCGCCGAGGTCGGCTTCTACCAGTTTTTCCATTCGTCTGTAAAGAATTCGCGTTAGTATTTTGCAGATGTGACTTATTAAACTGATAGTTCGGTAATTTTCACATCTGTCAACAACTGCTTTCTTTGGGATTGGAATTATTATATTCTTCTTGAAGTCTGAGGGTATTTCGCCTGTCTCATACATCTTGCTCACCAGATGGTAGAGCTTTGTCAGGACTGGCTCTCCCAAGGCCGTCAGTAGTTCCAATGGAATGTTGTCTATTCCCGGGGCCTGTTTCGACTCAGGTCTTTCAGTGCTCTGTCAAACTCTTCACGCAGTATCGTATCTCCCATTTCATCTACATCCTCTTCCATTTCCTTAATATTTTCCTCAAGTACATCGCCCTTGTGTAGACCCTCTATATACTCCTTCCACCTTTCTGCTTTCCCTTCTTTGCTTAGAACTGGGTTTCCATCTGAGCTCTTGATATTCATACAAGTGGTTCTCTTTTCTCCAAAGGTCTCTTTAATTTTCCTGTAGGAAATATCTATCTCACTCCTAGTGAGATAAGCCTCTACATCCTTACATTTGTCCTCTAGCCATCCCTGCTTAGCCATTTTGCACTTACTGTCGATCTCATTTTTGATACGTTTGTATTCCTTTTTGCCTGCTTCATTTACTGCGTTTTTATATTTTCTCCTTTCATCAGTTAAATTCAATATTTGTTCTGTTACCGAAGGATTTCTACTAGCTCTCGATCCTCTGCTGCCTTCACTACTTCATCCCTCAGAGCTACCTATTCTTCTTCTATTGCATTTCTTTCCCCCATTCCTGTCAATTGTTCCTTTATGTTCTCCCTGAAACTCTGTACAATCTCTGGTTTAGTCAGTTTATACAGGTCCCATCTCCTTAAATTCCCACCTTTTTGCAGTTTCTTCAGCTTTAATCTACAGTTCATAACCAATAGATACTGGTCCACATCTGCCCCTGGAAATGTCTTACAATTTAAAACCTGGTTCCTGAATCTCTGTCTTACCATTATATAATCTATCTGATACCTTCTAGTATCTCCATGATTCTTCCATGTATACAACCTTCTTTTGTGACTCTTGAACCAAGTGTTAGCTATGATTAAGTTATGCTCTGTGCAAAATTCTACCAGACGGCTTCCTCTTTCATTTCTTAGCCCCAATCCATATTCACCCACTATGTTTCCTTCTCTCCCTTTTCCTACTCTCGAATTCCAGTCACTCATGACTATTAAATTTTCGTCTCCCTTCAGTACCTGAATAATTTCTTTTATCTCATCATACATTTCATCAAGAGATTTGTAAAGCAATTAATATGCATTGGCAAAGCTGAGTTGACATCACATTTTGAGGGTCTCTCTCAGATGGTTGTTTTGTCCTCAAATGATTAATACTTTTAATTTTCCTATAGTTTGTTTAACTGAAAGAAATTCTAAGAATTTATTAAGTATAGTGGATCCACCAAGACTTTAATATTCTAAAAGTTAATTGGACACATTTGGAAAGATGGTTTGAATGCACACTTTGGGGATGTCTCTCAAAATTGTTTTCTTAAATGGTTAATATTAAATTTAGCCTAGTCGCCTAATAAGGGGTATGTAAGAAACTTGCTTTCTCGGATCGCTAGACAACATTCAAACAAATCGCGTTAATGAGTTTTATTACAAAAGGAAAAGATTAAAGTACTTAAGTTTGTCAATTACACGGATGTCTTGCAAGCAAAGGGTGACACGCAAAATAAGCAATGTTCTTCAGTACAAACAATCCTAAGTCGGTGCTATACAAGTGCTTAATCTCGAAGCTGCTATACAACTGGACCGCGACAAATCGGGCGCGGCGCTTATGTCTTCACACAGGGGTCGCTACTGTCGCGTTGTCGTCCTGCAGAGGGGCCGTTCAGCGTGCGATTGGCTGACGTCTTCTCACAGCCATCTCTTCTCTATGGTTCCCGACTGGCGTGCCGGCGCTTGACTTTACGCCGTAACAGTTAATAACTAGTTTTAAGAAACTTGTCCTGTTGCTTGTTTAAGTCAGAAAAAAATTTCACATTTTGCTAAACACTGCGCACTCATTTGGAGTTTAATATCTCAAAGGATTTGATATACATCTGCAAAGCTGAGTTGGAAGCACATTTTTGGGGTTTCTATTAATTTTTTTAATGGTTAACATTTCTTATAAGAATTAGGCATTTCTAAAATTCCCTCAAGGGCTGCTGTTTACCGTAAATGTTTTTTTTATTTAAATCCTTTTAGCTCTGTCACCATATTTCTTAAAACACCAACGTGTTCTAATTAAATTTTTTTAGCTTGGTCTAAACAAAATGTGTGAAGTATAGGATGGAAGGTGTTTTTCCTGAACGTTGCCAAGTCGTTCCACGTTCCCTTGGCCTTGTTTCTAAAACTGTTCTTACGTATTGATTCGCAATGTCACATAAAAATTTCCATACAGTGAATCCGTCATGATGCAGAAATTCAATTACGGATACAATACTGGCGGTAACTTAAGTGCGTGCTGTGTAGAGGAGTGGTTAGGATCACTCGTTGGCATGCTGCGAATCGCCAATTCAACCGGCTGCAGCTATTGAGTACTTATCATTTCGAGAACGTTCTTGATGTATCTATATTCATAATATTTTCACTTCCGGAGTCTTCGACTTTTGTGCGAATACCAGAATTCTGTAATATTCGACGTTTGTAAACTACTGTCTGAAAAAAGTGAAACACCAGGACCAAGAGATGTGATCACAATGTAATTTATTCCACCGATTGCGGGCATGACACTACACAAAAGATTAGCAACACACACCTGAAGACGCAGTGTGACTGTGGAAATTCGGTGTGGAATAGCGCCACCACGGCCTACAGATCAGAGCCGCTAGAAGTCGTACCATGGAACCAAAGAGCGACTACATATGCTGCTAGGGAATTCTGTGCCACCCGATTTGTTGGCGCGTCCGCAAAGCATCAACTGTGGTTGCAGGAGGACATGAACGAACAAGCTGCCGATCAACCATATCCCAGAGATGTTCGATTGGCAACATGTCAGGCGAACGGGCAAGCCAGGATAGCACTGATACCCGTTGTTCTTTGAAGATGGGTTGCACATTTTTTGCTACATGCACCCAGGCCTGGTCCTGCTGAAATACGGTATGTGGAACGGTCTGCACGAGGGGCAGTTCCTCGGGCTGTAAAACCTCACTGACGTAGCGGTAACTGTTCAGATTGTTCTCAAAAAGCAGGAGGCAAGATCGGGTGTTAGAGGCAATGGCGCCCCAAACCATAACACATGGCGTTTTTTCGGTATGCCGCTCAATAATAAATTCTGCCTGACTTTGTTCATCACGGCGCCGTCGGACGCGCATACGGCCATCACTGTAGCACAAGCTGAAGCAGGACTCGTCCGAAAATACTACATTTTGCCACTCAACACGCCAGTGGCGGTGTTCACGTGCTCTTTGCAGTCTGTGACGTTGGTGGGTTCTGGTCAATGGAAGCCGACGCAATGGCACGCGTGCCTCCAGTGCAGGCCGTCAAAGACGGCGTCGAACTGTTGACAGCCGCTGCAATACTCCAAAGACGCGCCAACACTGTGGACGAAGCTGTTTTGTCCGTTAAAGCTAAGCGAATAAGATGGCCGTCATCTCGCCCTGTGATAACATTGTGTTGTCCGGTATCCCGTCAGCGCTGTGTACGGCCGTTTTCTCTCCACTAGTTCCACATATACCTCACTGTTGAAGCAGCGTACCCTGTACGAGCCGCAGCGTCACGACACGACAGACTCGGCTCCCCGAGACCACTCATTCTGGTCCGTTCGAAAGCACTCACATGCCGACATTTCACCCTGTTATGCCGGCGAGGCGTAGTGACACTTGGTTACACGTTTCCACTTTGTGTGACGGCTCCGCAGCGACTGAGCATTGCATATCACTGGTCACACAGAAGAGGGCGCTGGTGAGCCTACCTGCACGCCACCTCTCTGTCATTTAAATCACTTACTATGGTTCCGTTGTTCTGCATGTCCTCTTCTTGAGGCTTGTTGCAGATCTTTGCTTTTGAATGTTTCACTTTTTACAAACAGTAGGGTATAAATAGCTGCACTCTCCGTCCAGGAGTTCAGTTCTGTTCCGGCCGCATGTTGGTGTCAGTAATAAACGCGCTTCCAGTTCTACCTGCTGTACTTCAATGACGAACCGCCTCCGGATTTGGACGCTACACTGTATTACTTGCAGAAAGATCATGTCTCATTAAGTCTTTTCTAGTTTTTCTTTTGAAATCATTTGCTGAGAGGAACGAACACAGAAGTGATCTCAAGCACGATGGTCGGCCCATCTGCAAGAAGCTATCTACTCTGAGAAGAACGAGCAGCGTACTCGTATTTCCCTTTAACTGTCATTTTAGCATGACGAAATCCATGGAGAGAAGGAATGAAGACTGCGCGACCACAACACTTCCGTCAGCCGCATTTCCTGGGAGGGAAAGAGTGCGTCTATGTCACCGCGTTATCGCTAGCTGCAACTGCTCTATCTCCGCCGCAAAATGAGCAATTGTCAGCCTAACGATGTCACCCACTACTCTTGTTAACCAAAGGCAGACGTGAGGCGGTTCCCTGTAGGTTAGTCTGTGGAACAAAAGGTACAACATCAAAATGACAGAGAGTGCGCTTTTTCCCGTTAAAGGTCGCAGAAGACTCGATGAAATTGTGAGAAGTGCTTCGGAACAAGGAAGAGTTGAGTTTCAGGAAGAAAATGGTTCGCGTCCTTTCCAAGGTGGCGATGTCGGCATTTGCCTTCAGCGAAAACTTAAAATAGGAAAACTTGTGCGTTATTAATAAATTGTTCAAATGTTCAAATGTGTGTGAAATCTTATGGGACTTGACTGCTAAGGTCATCAGTCCCTAAGCTTACACACTACTTGATCTAAATTATCCTAAGGACAAACACACACACCCATGCCCGAGGGAGGACCCGAACCTCCGGCGGGAGGGGCCGCTCGTCACTGACAAGGCGTCTCTAACAGCGTGGCCACTCCGCGTGGCGTACGTGTTTAGATTATAGACTATTTGGAGGAGTAATCTGCAATTTTTTATTTCAGAATTTATTGTAGCTTGTCTGTTGTTTTGTCGTATAACAATTTTTTGGCACAAGGACTGTGCAATTATAAATAGATAGTTCAGATGCACATTTGGGTGCGAGGAGGTCAGAGAATTCAATTATTTTGGTGAACCGTATCAAGTCAAAAATCAGTGCACAGTACGCAAATAAATTACGTTTCTGGGGGTATATAAGGGATTTATTTATTTGTATGTATTTGGATGGTTTTATGTTTGTTTTAATATCCAAATTATAACTTATGGTCACGCCAATTTGGGTGCATGGAGGTCGGAGAAATTTGGAAAATGAAAATTAATAATGCTTACCTAGGAACACAGATATATTTTTATCTACTTACCTGAGAATATTTTGGGGGAATAATTTATTGTTGTATAGAGTATCGATTTGTGTATGCAGCTTCACTGCATGGAATTAAATGTGAGGTGAGATTTTTTTTATTTGGTTTTAGTTTTGAGTCTAGAGGAGCTATTTAAATTAAAGGAAAATGTTGATTTTCTGATGAAGTCGAAAGGGAATCTGTCACGAGATGTATATTTCTAGTGGGACTTGAATATTTGTCAGAATCATTGAAAAATTTACGAGCATCTTGCAAATGTTATAAAACAATTTTTTGCTGTGTAGCTTAGATCTGTTTGTATCGATTCCACTGGGGGAAGGGTTCAGTGCAGATCCTGGGTGATTTCGGGAAGTGTTTGTTTTCTGGTATCTACACCCAATTCGAATTTCAACAGATCTGTTCCCGCAAAACGATGGCGATGGAATGCAGAGAGCCATACAGAATTTCGGCGGAGTACTCTGCTCCGAATCTGTGGAGCGCCGCTGGAGACTTCGTTGTGACGAAAAGCTTCTGTGATAGTGAGTACAGCGGTGCTCATATTTGTGCTGCATTTCAATAGACAGTCGATTTTGATAAATGTATTTTTATTTGTCTTTTAATTAATATGCTGCAATTCGTATTTTACGTTAGATAAAAGTTTCTTTAAATTTAAAGCATGCTACGTCAACACCACTACAAATAATTACACTAAATTACACTATTGATCTGGCGCTTAGGATATTTATGTTATTGTATTATGAATTTGTGTCTTGGAAATTTGGGTGCTACTTCATAACATATATGGCATGCTATCATGTAATGAAGGGGAGGTGTGTAAGTTAACGAGCATTTCGCTCTCATTTAAATATATTGCTGAAAGCGTCAGCCTTCAGGAATTCAATTAAGCATCAGATCATCATTTCCTCCACACAAAACACATTGAAAGATGACAGCATGACACCTTATTGAATCATTAGGTAAAAGAATATTTGTTGTACAGCTTAGTGCATAATAGTTGCTTTTGTTCTTTATTTATTTATCAGAAAGCACATTGGTTCAAGGCTACTGGCATTCAAAGCTAAGAAAAGAATTTAACGTTTATTATGTAATGGATATTATTGTTACTTTATTTAGAACGTAAAGTGGTCAACATCTGATTATTTAAACATGTTAATATGTAAAATAATGTAGAATAAGCTGTAGGCAATCAGATGGACGGCTTCAGGAAAGGGAACTTCCCTAGTCAGTTGAGCGACGATGTTCGGCACGCCGAGGACCCAGTCGGAGACGGGCAGAGGGACAGTTCTGGTCTAGACACCAAAGCGGATGGTCGGTCTTTAGGTAGCTAGGAAGTGAAACGAATTAGAAAATTTCATGTCGTGTGGTGTGGCGGGACTTAGTCTCTGAGCGGTGAGCAGCCGCGCGCCTGGTGCGAGCTCTAACTTTTCGCGTAGTTAACGAGGTGGAGTATTGGACTTGTAATTAGCGATGAGATTGTGAATGATCGAACTGTGTCAAATGGATATGTGCTCGAGTGTAATACACTCCTGGAAATTGAAATAAGAACACCATGAATTCACTGTCCCAGGAAGGGGAAACTTTATTGACACATTCCTGGGGTCAGATACATCACATGATCACACTGACAGAACCACAGGCACATAGACACAGGCAACAGAGCATGCACAATGTCGGCACTAGTACAGTATATATCCACCTTTCGCAGCAATGCAGGCTGCTATTCTCCCATGGAGACGATCGTAGAGATGCTGGATGTAGTCCTGTGGAACGGCTTGCCATGCCATTTCCACCTGGCGCCTCAGTTGGACCAGCGTTCGTGCTGGACGTGCAGACCGCGTGAGACGACGCTTCATCCAGTCCCAAACATGCTCAATGGGGGACAGATCCGGAGATCTTGCTGGCCAGGGTAGTTGACTTACACCTTCTAGAGCACGTTGGGTGGCACGGGATACATGCGGACGTGCATTGTCCTGTTGGAACAGCAAGTTCCCTTGCCGGTCTAGGAATGGTAGAACGATGGGTTCAATGACGGTTTGGATGTACCGTGCACTATTCAGTGTCCCCTCGACGATCACCAGTGGTGTACGGCCAGTGTAGGAGATCGCTCCCCACACCATAATGCTGGGTGTTGGCCCTGTGTGCCTCGGTCGTATGCAGTCCTGATTGTGGCGCTCACCTGCACGGCGCCAAACACGCATACGGCCATCATTGGCACCAAGGCAGAAGCGACTCTCATCGCTGAAGACGACACGTCTCCATTCGTCCCTCCATTCACGCCTGTCGCGACACCACTGGAGGCGGGCTGCACGATGTTGGGGCGTGAGCGGAAGACGGCCTAACGGTGTGCGGGACCGTAGCCCAGCTTCATGGAGACGGTTGCGAATGGTCCTCGCCGATACCCCAGGAGCAACAGTGTCCCTAATTTGCTGGGAAGTGGCGGTGCGGTCCCCTACGGCACTGCGTAGGATCCTACGGTCTTGGCGTGCATCCGTGCGTCGCTGCGGTCCGGTCCCAGGTCGACGGGCACGTGCACCTTCCGCCGACCACTGGCGACAACATCGATGTACTGTGGAGACCTCACGCCCCACGTGTTGAGCAATTCGGCGGTACGTCCACCCGGCCTCCCGCATGCCCGCTATACGCCCTCGCTCAAAGTCCGTCAACTGCACATACGGTTCACGTCCACGCTGTCGCGGCATGCTACCAGTGTTAAAGACTGCGATGGAGCTGTGTATGCTACGGCAAACTGGCTGACACTGATGGCGGCGGTGCACAAATGCTGCGCAGCTAGCGCCATTCGACGGCCAACACCGCGGTTCCTGGTGTGTCCGCTGTGCCGTGCGTGTGATCATTGCTTGTACAGCCCTCTCGCAGTGTCCGGAGCAAGTATGGTGGGTCTGACACACTGGTGTCAATATGTTCTTTTTTCCATTTCCAGGAGTGTAGAAATTCTAAATACGATCACTTTCGCTATTAGTTTGCTTTTTGAATAAAAATTATTCTAACCAAATCGCAACTGTGTGCCCTACATCATTTATGGATCGTTAATTTAGTTCCGGTTATTATTATTACTGTTATTATGCATTATTACTGTTATTATACAGAGGGGTCCAAAAAAATGTATCCACTGTTTAAAAGTCAATAACTTTCAAACTAATTGACGGAGTTGTCTCATTTTTGGTGAAAGCGTAGCTTAAAGTCCAACTTAAAGATATCACTGTAGGTGTTCGAAATGGTCATCATTAACATCCACACACAGACGATGCCGCCGAACTGTAGCACGACCTACTGACTGCAACGTGTTCAGTTGGACATTTGCACATGAATGTACGATGGATTCTCGAAGTTTATTCAATGTGCGTGGCTTTTGTCGATAAATGACGTCCTTTAGTGTTCCCCACAGGTAAAAGTCCAGAGGAGTTACGTCTGGGGAACGTGGTGGATACTCCACACCACCTCTACGGCCTATCCATCTTCCTGGTAGATTCTCGTCGAGATATGCCCTAACACGAGTTTGGTAGTGGGCTGGGGCACCATCTTGTTGAAAGTAAACTCTTCCGTCTCCATACAAGTCTCGGATGGCAGGTAAAATGGATGTCTGAGGCTTCTGAAGGTACACCTCACCGGTAACTGTGCCGTCAAAGAAGAATGGACCAATCAAGCACCGGTAAGACAACCCACACCACACATTTACTGATGGCAAATTCACGGCTTTGTCTACATGGATGTTCGGATTTTCGGCGGCCCAGTAGATGCAATTGTAGCGATTTACTGTACCACTGAGTTTGAACTGTGCCTCATCAGACCACACAGTCATCTCTGCAACCTCTTCATCGTTGCCACCATGTTAGTAAACCACTCGCAGTACTCCATTCTACGATCTGGGTCGTCCTCGTTCATTGCGTGTAGCAATCGTGGGATGTAACACTTCCACTTTGCTGTCTTCAAAATTCGCCGAACACTTGAGCGACTCACTCCAGTTTCACGGGCACACTGTCTCACAGACTTCTGTGGTCAGCGAGTGAATTGTTGTAACACACGAATGGAGTTAGCTGGATTGGTCACTGTTACAGTTCGTCCAGATCGTTGTTAGTGTACATCTTTAACACAGCCTTCGGCTTCAAATTTGTCTCGAATGCGACGAATCGTTAAACGTGTCGGTGGCTCTGTTTGATACTCATTTCGCCATTGCCGTTGAACCTCATTAATGTTTTCGTACTTAAAATACCACTTCAAAACTGAATTCCTTTCATCAAATGTAAGACTTGCGCCAGCCAGTTTTACTCGAGTAACTAGGTGCAACTAAGAACAAAACACTGACTATCTGGCGACTGTCATCTGACAAAGCAAAACAACGCTTGTGTGGCGATTGCTGGAACTACAAACTATTACACTACCAAAGAGAAGACAACTCAGTCAATTAGTTTGCCAGTTATGGACTTTTAAACAGTGGATACATTTTTTGGACCCCTCTGTATGTTATATTAATTTTGTAATTCGCAAACTTGCCATCAGCCAGACAATTTAACCAAAGTATCACAAGTGTCTAATTTAGGGCTTGTTATGCAACACGTGCAGTTCAACCCCTAGACGAGTTTGAGCCACAACATTTTGACAAAGGGGAACCGCATGTGAGCCCGAACATCTTTGGGATGTTAGCTCGCAAACACAAAGTGCCAGTGTACAGGAAGACCCCACACAGACTAACAAACAACATGACAGGAATGGTAAAAACAACCAAAACGGTTGGCAGCCATATACTCTCACAGAAATACTAACAGGAAGTAATTGATAACAGAAGGGGATAAAAATTCAAGCGAGGGTATAAAAATAACCGAGGATAGAATTTCAATCGGTCAGGATTTAACGGCCAGAGAGCTTATAGTCAGCAAACATGCAATGCACCGGCGACCGTGGGCAATATTCCGAACGGCAGCTGGCAAGGGCAGAACAAAACTAGGCGACAAAATAATCCGGCGCCGCCTGACTGCAATCAGTACAATCAAAATTACGTTTCGAATAGCGGCCAGGAACAAGAACATTTCAAATCGAGAGCCGCGCAAGATACTAACCATACTGAAACCAGACGCATAATGTGCAGATAGGTGAGGTTACCCCTAAAGATGAGGTCGATGCTCAGCGTAGCTTCGAAATCTTGGACCATTCTCGACAGGCCTCCGCTCGATAACCAGTAATAGGGGTGGGAGCAGGGAACTAGTTAACAGCTGTTTTCTCAGAGACAACAACTGTGGTGAAATCAAAAATGACATGTGTTAGTACGATGTTACCGACAGTGTAGATGCAAATGAAGACACAGTAGAGGGAGTAATCAATGCACAAATACTTGGCTTGAGGGTACCCATAGTACTGGACACTGGAGTTACCACGAATTTGATTTTGCAGGCTCTGTTTGACCAATTACAAGAACGAGGAGACATACTGACGCTTTCAGTCCAAAACTGAAATACCAAACAGCTGTAGGAGGTAAGTCTAAAGGCATAAAATGGCAGGCTTGGTACCTACTCAGATCTAGAGCTTCTCTTTACAATGCATTTTTTTGGTGGTTCAAACGTTAATAGTAAAGTGCCTTATTGACACGGACACATTTAGGAAGTACTAAACACAAATTGATATTGGTAAGGGGAAGAGTGCTTTCGTTGTGAATGATCAACAGTATTCAGTAGAGCTAGTCACGCCAAACGCCAGAGAAAGCAGACCAAAACACACTGCTGATGTCCGAATACAATTCTATCCTAACGTTAAGTTTGTACACACAAAGGCTACTGAGCAATCACAGGAAGAAGAAATAGGCCCTGATATCGTGCGTGTCAGGGTGAGTGAGTCCGTGTGTCTTAGGGAAGAACAAAAAGAAGAACTGCAGGAGCTTTTAATACGTTATGCTCATGGTTTTGAACGATGCCCTGGCATGCAAGGGATACAGATACAAAATGGAGGTGTACCCACATGAAACCTTCTGCTTTTCGTCTTGCCCCATTCCATGGGCCAAGATGGAGGCTGTGAGGAAAGAGATCAATTGAATGCTAGACTGGGAAATGATAGCACCATCCTTGTCTACATACAGTAGCCCCATTTTGGCCATTAGCAAATCAGACGGCAGTGTCCGCCTCGTGCTCAATGCACAAGGAACAAATAAAATTATTATGCAATAAATAAAATTATTATGCCTGTCAGGACACAGCCTGACAACCTGCTAGAACAACTTCTAAAATTCTATAACGTTAAGTACCTTCCCATAATAGATCTTCGAGGCTCATACGGGCAAATTTCACTACATGAAGATAGCCCTACGTAAACTGCCTTTGTATGTGGGGGCGGAAGCTATCAGTTCTGTGTTCTCCTTTTGGCGTAAACGTCAGTGTGGGCGTGTGATGTTTAAAGCTGATTGTTCCATAAAAACACGGGAGAACTGCCGGATATAAGTAACGTTCTGCCACGATATTTCGGCGCAGAGTCTCCTGGCCATCTTCAGGTGAATGCCACTATAGTAGTACTGGCGAGTATGCGTTTTTTTTGTTTTTTTTTTTTATTATTAAGGTGGTGGTGCTGAAGTCTGATCAACTTCGTTGATTTTTACTTCTGTAGGGCTGGCCGAAGTGGCCGTGCGGTTAAAGGCGCTGCAGTCTAGAACTGCAAGACCGCTACGGTCGCAGGTTCGAATCCTGCCTCGGGCATGGATGTTTGTGATGTCCTTAGGTTAGTTAGGTTTAACTAGTTCTAAGTTCTAGGGGACTAATGACCTCAGCAGTTGAGTCCCATAGTGCTCAGAGCCATTTGAACCATTTTTGAACTTCTGTAGGGAATGGAAAGGGTAAAAATTTTCTCTTTATTTATTTATTCTTCTTTCAGCTTTAGTTTGGACACAAGAAGGGTCCTTTAACTGGCGAGTACGCGCTGAGCTCCGCCATTTAAAGCCTTCTGAGGTGACATTGCGCATGCGCTGCTCAGCGTGCGCGTTCATAACGGCTCCGTGCGCTGCGCCTCGCGCCCTCCACTGTGAAAGCCTGGCATAACGGTATCAGGTCGATTTCCATCTTTATGCAGATAACTACGTCGACTACGAAGTTTCTCTGTAACAGGATTCCAAGCAGAGTTTAGCTGATAACCGCTATCTCGATTGATGAGAGTCTCGTTGTCAGACAATCTTATTTCCACAGATTCATTGATAATCGAGCTCCAAAAGTTTGATGTATGGGCCAAAATTTTTGTGTCGTTGTATTCATGGAATGAAGACTCTGCGCCAAAATATCGTGGCAGAACGTTACTGATATCCGGCAGTTCTCCCGTGTTTTTATGAAACAGTCAGTGTGGGCGTATTTATTTCTGCTTTATATCGAGTCTTAGGACCTGGATTGTTAAGTAGAGTCAATATGTAAGTTGATGATTTACTGATTGCTACCCGCAAGTGGTCAGAACACTTAAGGCTCTTGACCCAAGTCTTGTATAGGTTTTCAGAATACAGAGTCACAGCCAACCTAATGAAGTCACATTTCGGTAAGGAAAGGGTTAAATTCCTTGGATACATAATATCACCTCAAGTCATACTTCAAGACCATAAGAGGCTCGATGCTATCAGACACTGCCCCATATCACAAAATAAGAAACAGTTGAAGGGATACCTTGGGTTAATACCTATCTTCAGAAAATCTATACCACAGCAACTTTTAAACAGTGGTGATCTATTGAATCTTCTGCGCATGAACCAGCCTTAGTTATGGATCAAGCAATGCCAGACATTAACAACATTAAAGAAGCACTTTTGAATGTCAACATCTTACATCATCCTGACATGACCCAGAATATTCGCCCGTGTACAGACATGCCCTCGCAAGGGATGGTGCTTGTTCATTCCAGATCACTGACACGAATGGGGAGCTTACCACCAAGGCAATTAGTTTTGCTAGTAGGACCCTATTTAAAGCTGAAAGTGCATATTCCGTGACCGCATTAAAATCTCTCACGGTAATATGTGAATATTACCGTTGGAGAAAGAATACCAAGGTCTATTACGACCACCAATATTCGTCCTTCCTTCTCATTTGTAAACTCTTACACAGGAGGATCGATAGGTGGTGTTCCTATTTATGGGAATTTGATTTTAAAATTGTGTATGTCAAAGGTAATCAAAACGTAAGTAATTGCAGATGCCTAATCGTGGCTGACGCAAGGTGTAGACGAATTCTGGGAATTCATAGAGAAGAATTCAGAAATCATGGTTCTATTGATGAAAGATAAAACATAATAACCATACTACATTAGGATGTGTACAAGCATGGAGCAACTGCAACAGAAGGATCCCGGGTGGCAAAAGGTAACGCTAAAACTGCTGCAGAACAATGATGACAGCACCAAGGTGTACTGTTTTACCGACACCACCCAGAGCAGAGCCAGAGGATCACAGTGACGACTTTATATCATACATATAAAAACGCAGCTTAGAAGAAAAATCTTAAGCAGTCTACATTTAGAGAAATTTTATGCGTTGACTAGTAAGAAAATAAAACGTCTACACTACAGAACTAAACTAAGATTAAGAAAGTAGAAAGAACTAAGCTAACAACATATACACAGAGGACGAAGTAAACACTAACTACAGAAAACTAGCTATACACTATGATGCTATGTATGAGTTATTTATTTTTATACAAGTTGCTATTTACAGATTACGTGAACAGGAGTATCTATATGAGGAATGAAGGAATATAATCTTGATTATAGTACGAGAGATATGACTGTGCCCCGCCTAAGACAACACTTTTCTTTGCAGTGCAAAAAGGTAAGTTAAAACGACCACCGCAGTACGAGGATGTGCACTCTTACAATTCTTGTTGTTGTGGTCTTCAGTCCTGAGACTGGTTTGATGCAGCTCTCCATGCTACTCTATCCTGTGCAAGCATCTTCATCTCCCAGTACTTACTGCAACCTACATCCATCTGAATCTGCTTAGTGTATTGATCTCTTGGTCCCCCTCTACGATTTTTACCCTCCACGCTGCCCTCCAATGCTAAATTTGTGATCCCTTGATGCCTCAAAACATGTCCTACCAACCGATCCCTTCTTCTAGTCAAGTTGTGCCACAAACTTCTCTTCTCCCCAATTCTATTCAATACCTCCTCATTAGTTACGTGATCTACCCACCTTATCTTCAGCATTCTTCTGTAGCACCATATTTCGAAAGCTTCTATTCTCTTCCTGTCCAAACTGGTTATCGTCCATGTTTCATTTCCATACATGGCTACACTCCATACAAATACTTTCAGAAACGACTTCCTGACACTTAAATCTATACTCGATGTTAACAAATTTCTCTTCTTCAGAAACGATTTCCTTGCCATTGACAGTCTACATTTTATATCCTCTCTACTTCGACCATCATCAGTTATTTTACTCCCTAAATAGCAAAACTCCTTTACTACTGTAAGTGTCTCATTTCCTAATCTAATCCCCTCAGCATCACCCGATTTAATTTGACTACATTCCATTATCCTCGTTTTGCTTTTGTTGATGTTCATCTTATATCCTCCTTTCAAGACACTGTCCATTCCGTTCAACTGCTCTTCCAAGTCCTTTGCTGTCTCTGACAGAATTACAATGTCATCGGCAAACCTCAAAGTTTTTACTTCTTCTCCATGAATTTTAATATCTACTCCGAATTTTTCTTTTGTTTCCTTTACTGCTTGCTCAATATACAGATTGAATAACATCGGGGAGAGGCTACAACCCTGCCTCACTCCCTTCCCAACCACTGCTTCCCTTTCATGCCCCTAGACTCTTATAACTGCCATCTGGTTTCTGTACAAATTGTAAATAGCATTTCGCTCCCTGTATTTTACCCCTGCCACCTTCAGAATTTGAAAGAGAGTATTCCAGTTAACGTTGTCAAAAGCTTTCTCTAAGTCTACAAATGCTAGAAACGTAGGTTTGCCTTTTCTTACCCTATCTTCTAAGATAAGTCATAAGGTTAGTATTGCCTCACGTCTTCCAACATTTCTACGGAATCCAAACTGATCCTCCCCGAGGTCCGCTTCTACCAGTTTTTCCATTCGTCTGTAAAGAATTCGCGTTAGTATTTTGCAGCTGTGACTTATTAAACTGATAGTTCTGTAATTTTCACATCTGTCAACACATGCTTTCTTTGGGATTGGAATTATTATATTCTTCTTGAAGTCTGTGGGTATTTCGCCTGTGTCATACATCTTGCTCATCAGATGGTAGAGTTTTGTTATGACTGGCTCTCCCAAGGCCATTAGTAGTTCTAATGGAATGTTGTCTACTCCCAGGGCCTTGTTTCGACTCAGGTCTTTCAGTGCTCTGTCAAACTCTTCACGCAGTATCTTATCTCCCATTTCATCTTCATCTACATCCTCTTCCATTTCCATAATATTGTCCTCAAGTACATCGCCCTTGTATAAACCCTCTATATACTCCTTCCACCTTTCTGCCTTCCTTTCTTTGCTTAGAACTGGGTTGCCATCTGAGCTCTTGATATTCATACAAGTGGTTCTCTTCTCTCGAAAGGCCTCTTTAATTTTCCTGTAGGCAGTATCTATCTTACCCCTAGTGAGACAAGCATCTACATCCTTACATTTGTACTCTAGCCATCCCTGCTTAGCTATTTTGCACTTCCTGTCAATCTTATTTTTGAGACGTTTGTATTCCCTTTTGCTTTCTTCATTTACTGCATTTTTATATTTTCTCCTTTCATCAATTAAATTCAATATTTCTTCTGTTACCCAAGGATTTCTATTAGCCCTCGTCTTTTTACCTACTTGATCCTCTGCTGCCTTCACTACTTCATCCCTCAGAGCTACCCATTCTTCTTCTACTGTATTTCTTTCCCCTATTCCTGTCAATTGTTCCCTTATGCTCTCCCTGAAACTCTCTACAACCTCTGGTTCTTTCAGTTTATCCAAGTCCCATCTCCTTAAATTGCCGCCTTTTTGCAATTTCTTCAGTTTCAATCTGCAGTTCATAACCAATAGAATGTGGTCAGAATCCACATCTGCCCCAGGAAATGTCTTACAATTTAAAACCTGGTTCCTAAATCTCTGTCTTACCATTATGTAATCTATCTGATACCTTTTAGTATCTCCAGGATTCTTCCAGGTATACAACCTTCTTTCATGATTCTTGAACCAAGTGTTAGCTATGATTAAGTTATGCTCTGTGCAAAATTCTACAAGGCGGCTTCCTCTTTCATTTCTTCCCCCCAATCCATATTCACCTACTATGTTTCCTTCTCTACCTTTTCCTACTGACGAATTCCAGTCACCCATGACTATTAAATTTTCGTCTTCCTTCACTACCTGAATAATTTCTTTTATCTCGTCATACATTTCATCAATTTCTTCATCATCTGCAGAGCTAGTTGGCATATAAACTTGTACTACTGTAGTAGGCATGGGCTTTGTGTCTATCTTGGCCACAATAATGCGTTCACTATGCTGTTTGTAGTAGCTAACCCGCACTCCTATTTTTTATTCATTATTAAACCTACTCCTGCATTACCCTTATTTGATTTTGTATTTATAACCCTGTAATCACCTGACCAAAAGTCTTGTTCCTCCTGCCACCGAACTTCACTAATTCCCACTATATCTAACTTTAACCTATCCATTTCCCTTTTTAAATTTTCTAACCTACCTGCCCGATTAAGGGATCTGACATTCCACGCTCCGATCCGTAGAATGCCAGTTTTCTTTCTCCTGATAACGACGTCCTCTTGAGTAGTCCCCGCCCGGAGATCCGAATGGGGGACTATTTTACCTCCGGAATATTTTACCCAAGAGGACGCCATCATCATTTAATCATACAGTAAAGCTGCATGTCTTCGGGAAAAATTACGGTTGTAGTTTCCCCTTGCTTTCAGCCGTTCGCAGTACCAGCACAGCAAGGCCGTTTTTGTTAATGTTACAAGGCCAGATCAGTCAATCATCCAGACTGTTGCCCCTGCAACTACTGAAAAGGCTGCTGCCCCTCTTCAGGAACCACATGTTTGTCTGGCCTCTCAACAGATACCCCTCCGTTGTGGTTGCACCTACGGTAGGGCCATCTGTATCGCTGAGGCACGCAAGCCTCCCCACCAACGGCAAGGTCCATGGTTCATGGGGGGGTTACAATTCTTAAAAAGCTGATAAAAATGAACTGCGTAGTGATATAAATTCAAAATATGAATATTGGACGAGTGATATATCAGTAGCCAGCGAGCAACAATGCGCTTAGTTCTAAGTTAGTATTTAAGAGTCCTTCCAGCGAATGATGCAGAATCACGTCCTGGGTAAAACAGGGAACACAATAGCTAGGTGTTTGGTACCAAAGTATAAGGAGCGAGCCGAAAATAAATAATTGTATGTATAAAAACATGTGTGACTGTGATAGCGTGAATGTATGAGAAAAAGCTACAGGACGTCAGACATATAAAAAGGTTGAACTTGGGTCTTGTGCTACTGAATCAAAAGGGGTCAGACCAAGCATTACCAATCCATGTGACAGACAAGGGAAATTCCCCATCACATCCCCCTCAGATTTAACAATATAAGTGGCCCAGTGGATAGCCCGTCAAAAACTGAAGCATGAAAACAGGAAGAAGTTATACTGAACTGTGAAAAAAGGAGAACGCTTCAAGCTCAAGATATGCAACTTCGAACGCAATTTAACAGCAGCACTATAGTGGTTGTGTGGTGTGTGGATTGCAAAGTCGGAGATCCGTGATCAAATCTCTCCCCCTTCCCTCTTTTTTTCTTCCACAAAATAAGGAACTTTCCGTCTGGTCACTGTCGTGTCTGTTCTCCTTCTATAGTTTTGGCAATTGCCATACGTTACACTGGTTATATAATATGAGTCATGTGATGAGAATATTTACCGTCGCAAGTAAATGTGATGTGTAGTGAGAGCATGCGAGGTGCCGTATACTCCCGTATTAATGAAAACAACAAATAAACCGATGTGAAATGTGATACAACAAAGTTATTCAAGAGTCAAAACTTCCAAACCGGAACCAGGAGTCACAACATGTGGTACTTGTGTCGAAAAAAATGGGAGGTACGGACGTCTGGAGGTCCCTTCCGTCCACCTCGCCATTGCAAATGGATGTTACACCACGACACGGACACAAATTTGAATGCGGCGAACAGACACGTCAATGACCCGACAGACAGTTCATAATTTTGTGAAAAAAAAAGGGGGAAGCGAGATTTGAACAAGTATCTCACCCCTTCGGGGTCCAACGCCGTAACAACACAGCCACGACGCCATGCCTCGATGTAAAACATCTTAGACGGTTCACCGTTTCTATTTTTGCTTCCTTTTCACAGTTCAGTACACCTTCCTCCTGTGTTCTTGCTTGATCTGTATTCAGGTTCTGATGGGCCATCTTACCCCTACATCTGAGTGGGGTGAACAGTGAGAAGAGCGCCAAGCAAGAGTTATTACACACACACGAACACAAGTACTCTCAACATTGTTTTACACTTGCTCACTGGCACAATTTTCGTAGGGTCAGATTCGTGCGCAACAGAATAAATAAGAGTGATATCACGTAGTAAGAGGAAGTATACGTCACCGACATTGAAGTACACTGTTTACAGTCGATATAACAAATAGTGTGCTGTCAGAATTTATCTGTAGATAGTAAACAGAAGTAAGTGGATTGGCATGAGTAGATGGTCACGAATGATGTACTCAATAATTCTCTCGTGATGAACGAAGGATTGCAGAATAGAGTAAAACCGAATGCTTCTTCTTGCTCATGACATTTCCTTTGGTCCAGTAGAGACATCCTAGTAAACTTGTCAGAGGTTTAGCTCAGCGTAGTTCTGTAGGCTTTAGTGATTTTATGTTATGAAGAATTCCTTCCGCTGCAGTAACGACGGATACTCGCGTCAGTTGCGGTGTATGAATAAAAAACTTACGCACATCATGTGAAAATGCTGTATGCAAATATTTTGTCAATACTTGAAAATGATATTGAAAAAACGACAACTTGTGTAAAGTTAATCTGAGGTGAGACTATGAATACAGATTGCTCACAAACGAACATACAAAAGGGTAATGCCCGAGAGCAAAATATGACAAAAATGATAATGTAGAAACTGAAAGATGTTACGTAACATAAAAACACAAGAGATGTACGTAATATTAAATGTCTTGTATGTATAATTTCTGTAAAGTGTTTATGTAAATTTTGTATATTTACGTAAAGAAATGTAAATGCAATACAAAAATATATACGTACAGAGTAAGAAATGCTCAAACCCGACGCGTCAATATATTTTGAAATGTAAATACTTAGGTTATCGAAACAATGATGAAATGTGAAGAGTATGTAAAGCTGAATATCTTTTCCAAGACAGCATATGTGAAACAAAAACTGCAAATGTACTACGAACATCTTGTGAAGGTTTGAAACCTGTACCTCGGTGTGTTCCCGTGAAAAGCGTGTGCCAGTACGAACGTTTATATCCTTGGTGGACCCGGGTATCGACAGGATATTCTACCACAGAGAGGGTTTGGAAACGAATAAAGGCATTGGAGAGTTACCTTGAACCCATTAAAGTGTCTTCGGGATACCGATAGCGTGAGCTTGGTTCAGTCACTGAAACATGGGGGTTATGACAGGAACAAATGCCTGGGCCGTAAACATGAACCTCCTCGCCACAGCATCGATGGTTCCACTATGCACAAGCCTCGGCACACGACGTTGCAACAATGGGATGAGCACTTTTATTGACTTCGGCTAAACAAGTGAAACTGTAGCACACTCATGGACAGCTCAACTTAACTGCAGCGTTAACAAACTCAAGTGCGCGCGTAGCATACGTCACGTGAGATTCAAGCGCTGGACAATATTCGCGCGCTGGACAATGCCGCAATAGCAGCCCTTAGATTCCAATAATCAGACTAACGACTCTGAACTCAAATTCGCCTGTTGACGCAACCTTTAAAAATTTTGATGTAAGCAGTAGTAGGAACAATTTATAAAATATACATTAAACAAAATTATCTAACACGTTCCGGGAGTAAACGAGGTAAACATGGCAACGAATAAAGGTCTCAGTATCCTGACAGGCCAAGAGTTTAAACTACAAAAAAGGTGCAGATAGTATAATGCATCACCACTGCATATTGACGTCAAATGACAAATGATATGGATCACACCAATATACAGGGGGGGTGGGGGGGGGTAGGAGCTGTGTAGGTTTTTTAAATGGCCTACACATATAAATATTCGCAACGTCTCCGTTCGGCAATGATATCTTAGGGACGTATAGTTATACCTACGCTTACAAAAATGTAGAACAAAAACACCAGTCATTCTATATACCTCATTCGTCTTTTTTCGCCGATCTCGGTGTCAGTCGATATTTTGAGCTAGTGCGATAAAGACGTAAGTAAAAGTTACAATATGCAGAAGTCGCAAGTTTTCATTCTACCACCGAGCTACGTCCTAATTTTCTTTCCCGACGCTACGAGGTCTTGCATTCTTCTACTTTGCAGGCAGGTTGAGGTGTTTGCAGTGGTTTAGGCAATGGACTCGCACTCGGCAGGACAGGGTCCCACATCATCGGTTGTCTATCCAAATTTAGATTTTTCCGTAGCTTCTTTAAACCAGTGTCAAGATGGATCCATTGAAATGGACACGGGTAAATTCTATCCCCTTCCTTAGCCCAAGTGTTGCAATGCTCTCTCTTTTCTTATTTTTTTCATCTGTACTGATCTCGTCCCCTTTGCAACGTAAGCCCCTACTCGTCCTTCCTTAATTTTGTATACGAGAGGAGCAGGAGGCAAACCATGCCTGGCGAACTTGTTTTGTTACGTTGCCAGTGGCTTCTCTAAAACAGCCAGTAGTGGAGCAACCGCTTCACCTCACTGCCGTTACGAAGTCACACCGTAGAGGCAACATATGACGCCAGGCATGTCCTTAGCGTGGGAGAAGGCCGTCAAGGCGACATCGCAGACAAACGGCGGCTTCTTTTGAAAAGCGGTGGAGGCTACAAGAATTCCTGCAGAAGTAAGCATAAACAGTTCGGTGAAGCGCAAGGAGAAATTAGCGGTAAAAAGTCGGCTGTGCCAAACCAACATCACAGAACAGTTCCCCTCCATAAACTACTTGGTAAATCACAGAGAAGGAAAAAAGAAGATTGGGTTTAACGTCTCGTCTACATCGAGGTCATTAGTGATGGAGCACAGGCTCGAATGGTGTCAAGGATGGGGAAGGAAATCGGCCGAGCCCTTTCAACGGAACCATCCCGGTGTTTGCCTGGAGAGATTTAGGGGAATCACAGAAATCCTATATCTGGATGTCCGGACGTAGGTTTTTGATCCGTCATCATCCCGAATATCAATAAAGGTAGTTCCTTTTTATTTCGGGTCGTTAAGAAAGATCTAGAGAAAAAAGCCACCCCACACTTGTTAGTTCGATTTCTAGGAGACAACTAGCTCTTCTGCCATTGGCATAGTCTGCAACAAGACCAGACGAGCCTACAGTTTAGGCGCCACGTTGGTTTAAGTCTTCACTGAGTGCTGAAATCTCAGACGAATAGGGAAAGCAACTAATATTACGAGCATTTATCTTGTTAATTTCATAATTTGCAAGTCGCGATAATACAGCGTCTAATTTAACGATAGTAGCACAAATTAGCGATGATGCTGAGCCTCGAGATCAACAGAGCTCCTGAACAAATGACCGCCATAAATATTGTGCTGCCGTTGAAACATGCGCTAGTCGTTTTTTTTTTATTACTTTACTTTTCTGTCTCAATTACACAGACAATTTGGATTAACTGCGATTACTTTCGAACATGTCATTGCCTTATTGAAACTAGTCAACATTAAACCAAAAAATGGTTCAAATGGCTCTGAGCGCTATGGGACTTAACATCTGTGGTCATCAGTCCCCTAGAACTTAGAACTACTTAAACCTAACTAACCTAAGGACATCACACACATCCATGCCCGAGGCAGGATTCGAACCTGCGACCGTAGCAGTCGCGCGGTTCCGGACTGAGCGCCTAGAACCGCTAGACCACCGCGGCCGGCCAACATTAAACCAAACTTCCGGTTCAAGTGAAGCAGGAAATAGAAGTAATAAAAGACTGAACGCAACTACTGATGCTTTTGATAACGCAGTGTTGGAATTCCATAAATGCTTCATTCAGTTGCGTGAAATCAGCGCACTAAGAATGGTAGACGTGAAGGCGTGTCAGAAGACACAGAGGAACTATTGCATTGCGCATGAAAACATTGCGAATGAAGTTGCCCGACGTATTGGTGTATGGACACGGACTGGCCAACGTGTCTACGAGCAATGGCAGGCATGTGCAAAAAGTGTCTGAAGGATAGGGAACGGGGATCTACATCTATTTGACTACATGATGTCTTTGCAATTCACAATTAAGTGCCTGGCAGAGTGTTCATCGAACCAGCTTAAAGCTATTTCTCTACTGTTCCACTCTCGAACGTGCAGTTAAATCTTTCTGTGTGAGCTCATATTTCTCTTATTTTATTGTAATGATCGTTTCTACCTATGTAGGTGGTCGCGAATAAGATGTTTTCACACACTGAGGAGAAGGTTAGCGATGAAATTTTATGAGAAGGTCCTGCCGCGGCGGAAAACGCCTTTGCTTTAATGATTGCCACTCCAATTCGTTTATCACATCCGTGGCACTCTCTCCCCTAGTTCGCGAAGCTGCAATCCTTTGGACTTTGTTGATGTCCTCCAACAGTACTATCTGATGCGGATCCCACACCACACAGCAGTACACCAGAGAGGGTGGACAAGCGTAGTGTAAGCAGCCTCCTTAGTCGAACTGTTACATTTTCTACGTCTTTTGTCAATAAACGGCAGTGCTTGGTTTGTTTTCCCCATTAACTTTCCACGTGATCGTTCCAATTTCGTATTTGCAATCCCTAGTTATTTAGTTGAGTTTAGAGTCTTTAGATTTGTGCGATTCGCCATGTAACCGAAATTTAGCTGATTCCTTTTAATACTCATGTACATGACAGTTTTCGTTATTTAGAGTCAATTGTCTAAATCATTCTGCAGTTCGTTTTGCTCATCTTTAGAACACGGTAAATGTAAGTATCGTCTGCAAACATTCTAAGAGGGTTACTCAGATTGTCTCCTAAGTCAGTTTTGTGGATCAGAAACAGCAGAAGACCTGTAACGCTCCCTTAGAAACGTCAGATATTACTTCTGTTTCACGTGATGACTTTCCATCAGATATTTCGAACGTGACTTTTGTGATAGGAAATCACGCAGACGCAGACTGAGGTGAGACTCCTTAGGCACGCAATCTGATTAGAAGTCGCTTGTGAGAAACGGTGTCAAAAGCCTTCTGGAAATCTAAAAATATGGAATCAATTTGACATCCCCTGTCGATAGCACTCACTACTATGAGAAAAAATTTGGAAATTCGTGGTAAGATATTATGGGACCAAACTGCTGAGGTCATCGGTCCCTAAGCTTACACACTACTTAATCTAATTTAAACTAACTTACGCTAAGGACGACACACACACCCATGTCCGAGGGAGGACTCGAACCTCCGACGAGGGGAGCCGCGCGGACCGTGACAAGACGCCTAAGACCACGCGGCTACCCCGCGAGGCCACTTTGTGTGAATAAAGAGCTAGTTGTGTTTCACAATAACGATATTTTCTGAACCCTTGTGGGGTATTTGTCACTAATTCGTTTTCGTCGAGGTAACTCATAATGTTCGAGCACAGTACACGTTCCTAAATCCTACTGCAAATCGACGTTAGTGATATGCATCTGTAATTCAGCGAATTACTCATATTTCCTTTCTTGGGTATTGGTGTGAAGTGTGTAACTTTCCAATCTTTGGGTAAGGATCTTTCGATGAGCAAGCGGCTGTAATGATTGCTAAGTATGGAGCTACTGAATCAACAGAGTCTGAAAGGAATCTCACTGACATACAATCTGAACCAGAGACTTAGCTTCTATTGATTCAAGCTGCTTCGCTATATCGATAATATTTACTTCCACGTACTTATTTATCGTATGGTGACAACAGCAAATACTGATAACCACATAAGTTTACAATTATACACTTAAAGATTTAGGCTCATAGCTAATATGTTCAAATTCTTAAAGTTAATAATTCAATAAAAGTAAAAGGAGGACATTTAAACTATAAAATTAGAACAGTTAATTAAAACAGGCATATTTAGCCAGATTTCAACATCTGTTGAATGAAGCCAGTAGATAGAAGAAGTAGCAGCGTTAATAAAATCACTGAATGGTCCTGGGTACTTCCTGAGAGGGCAGTCTCTGACAATATGCCGAACGGCTTGTTCCTGTGCCTCACAATCACAGGCTGGGGTCCCCACTTGTGCATCAGAGCACTGCACCTGGCGTGACCGGTTCTTGTAATATTCAATCGTGTCCACTCACTTCTCTTCAGATTAAATCCTGGAGACTTGCAGATGGATCTTGAACACCCTGATGTTTTATTGTTGCAGTATTCCATCTCCTGCACCACTCTTATTTAACATCAAACTTCTTGATGTTTTTTCCACTATGCCAATGTGGAATGCGTGATATCAAGCGGTCTGGAAGAGAGTCATTCAAGACTGTATGAACTGGAAGGTCTTGGGGGGTAGTCGGGGTGATGTACACTACTGGCCATTGAAATTGCTACACCAAGAAGAAGTGCAAATGATAAACGGGTATTCATTGGACAAATATATTATACTAGAAGTGACATGTGATTACATTTTTACGCAATTTGGATGCACAGATCCTGATAAATCAGTACCCAGAACAACCAATTCTGGCCGTAAAAACGGCCTTGATACGCCTGGGCATTGAGTCAAACAGAGCTTGGATGGCGTGTACAGGTACAGCTGCCCATGCAGCTTCAACACTATACCACAGTTCATCAAGAGTAGTGACTGGCGTATTGTGACGAGCCAGTTGCTCGGCCACCATTGACCAGACGTTTTCAATTGGTGAGAGATCTGGAGAATGTGCTGGCCAGGGCAGCAGTCGAACATTTTCTGTATCCAAAAAAGCCCGTACAGGCTCTGCAACATGCGGTCGTGCATTATCCTGCTGAAATGTAGGGTTTCGCAGGGATCGAATGAAGGGTAGAGCCATTGGTCGTAACACTTCTGAAATGTAACGTCCACTGTTCAGAGCGCCGTCAATGCGAACAAGAGGTGACCGAGACGTGTAACCAATGGCACCCCATACCATCACGCCAGGTGATACGCCAGTATGGGGATTACGAATACACGCTTCCAATGTGCGTTCACCGCGATGTCGCAAACACGGATGCGACCATTATGATGCTGTAAACAGAACCTGGATTCATCCGAAAAAATGACGTTTTGCCATTCGTGCACCCAGGTTCGTCGTTGAGTACACCATCGCAGGTGCTCCTGTCTGTGATGCAGCGTCAAGGGTAACCGCAGCCATGGTCTCCAAGCTGATAGTCCATGCTGCTGCAAACGTCGTCGAACTGCTCGTGCAGATGGCTGTTGTCTTGCAAACGTCCCCATCTGTTGACTCAGGGATCGAGATGTGGCTGCACGATCCGTTACAGCCATGTGGATAAGATGCTTTTCATCTCGACTGCTAGTGATACGAGGCCTTTGGGATCCAGCACGGCGTTCCGTATTACCCTCCTGAACTCACTGACTCCATATTCTGCTAACAGTCATTGGATCTCGACCAACGCGAGCAGCAATGTCGCGATACGATAAACCGCAATCGCGATAGGCTACAATCCGACCTTTATCAAAGTCGGAAACGTAATGGTACGCATTTCTCCTCGTTACCTAAGGCATCACAATAACGTTTCACCAGGCAACGCCGGTCAACTGCTGTTTGTGTATGAGAAATCGGTTGGAAACTTTCCTCATGTCAGCACGTTGTAGGTGTCGCCACCGGCGCCAACATTGTGTGAATGCTTTGAAAAGCTAATCATTTGCATATCACAGCATCTTCTTCCTGTCGGTTAAATTTCGCGTCTGTAGCACGTCATTTTCATGGTGTAACAATTTTAATGGCCAGTGATGTAGATTGCCCCATTCTCGATGGGTTGCTTCTTGGCGTCGCAGTTCAGGTGGTGGAATGTTACTGATGGTGTGCAGTCAAAGGATCGCTCTGAATTTTGGAGTACCAGTAATAATTCTCATTTATTCATTCAGATGGATGTCTAGTTTTCTTGCATGAGCATTGTGTTGCCATATTGGAGCACATTATGCAGCTACTGGGTATAGTATCAGAGATGCAGTCCGTAGAGTGGAAGCGTCAGCACCCCAGGCTGTGCCAGCCAGTTTATTTCTTATGTTATTTCGAGTCTTTAGCTTTTGACTAGTGTTTTCCAGATGTTTCTATATGTTAACGACCGATCGTCGGTGACACCAAGGTATTTAGGCTGGAAATTATATCCAATCCTCTGCTGACAGAAATTCATATTGACTTGTTGGCTTGCGATTCTGTTTTTTACGTGGAATGCACAGACTTCTACCTTGGCTGCATTTGGTTAGAGTCTCCATGCTTTGTAATAGCTGTCGAAATTTTCTAAGTCTGTAGACAATATATTTTCTCCTTATTCAAGTGTGCTGGTTTGTATGGCTATGGCAAGGTCATCGGCGCAACGAAGCTTTTTGCTAGCAGTATTTGGCATGTCACTGGTATGAGCATGGGTACTAGGACAGATCCTTGTGGAAGCCTATTTTTTATGGTAAATGACTTATTCTGTTCTGTCCAGTAACGATAAGTTAACGTATTTCCCAGAAATGTCGTCAATTTCTTACTTGGGACATGCTTTTTTAGGTTCAGTACACAGTGTCATATGCTGCTGTCAGATCAACAAAGGCCACCGATGTCTTTAGTTTCTTCTGTAATCTAGCCTCAATGCAGGATGTCAAGCCTAGAACATGTTCACAGCAGCTGCGCTGCTTCTGAACCCAGGCTCATATGTTGGAGTTACATAATTTATTATTCCTTGAATTCTGTTAATGATAAGTCGTTCCAGTAATTTCAAGCACACGCTGAGCAGCACATTTGGGTGGTAACTTGAGTGGTCATCAACTGGCTTTCCAGACTTGAGGATTGCTAGTGTATGTGCAATCTTGAACTGTTGAGGTACTTTTCCAGTCTCGAGAATATCGTCGAAGGACCTCGTCAGCCAAGTTCTTCCATGTTCCCCAATATGTTTAATAAATTAAAAGAACTGGCATCCAGTCCTGCTGCTATCCTAATTTTCAATATTTTGATAGCACCATTTATAGCTCTTTCATTAAAGGAGTCTGATAAGGTAGTGTTATCATGAACGTAGCTACTGACTTCATTCAATTCACCGTTTATCTTATCTTTGATGATTGAGTCTACAGGGATCTTCTCAGCTCTTGTTCTGATGTGTAATGCCAGTTCCGATGGCGTTATCTTCGGTTGCTGATTGCAAAAATTGGTTGCAGTGCCAAGTTTCCTTAATAACGTCCATGCCTTTCTGCTCGAATGAGTCAAAATTAAACTGGATGTCAGATCCATCCTTTTCCGCTTTCTCGCTTCGTTTATCTGTCCTAGGATTGTTTTCACAATATCAGGGTTTTCAGTCTGTTGGTGTTCTGCATACTGCATACATAGTTTTCTGTTGAGTCATTCCAGCAAGGGTTGTTATGTTTGCTGAGCCCCCGTGGTATATTGCGTTTGGCTGCACCAATGATGACTCCCACAAATCCCCTATAGTTTTCTACTTTTTGCGGCTATCCAACGTAAGCTATTATCGACCTCCTAAGTATACTGATCCCACAATGTAGGCTTTCAAGGCCGATATTGTCTTCACTTAAAATTTCCGGGCTGAAAGGCAGTGGTCGATGTATAAAACTCTCCCCAGGCGTTTCGTATCCGACTGCGGGAGACATCCTCCGAGGTAAAGCGGCGAACTGCAAAGACAACTCGAAGAAGCGCCGATTATATACGCAGTGCAGAGGGCGCCACTGTCCATCACGTGGCGTCGGCTATGAGACTGGCTCTGGTAATGCCAATATTCTCGATTGAAAGTAATCGATCGGCAAGCTTCCGGTGCAACGCTGACATCCAAATTTTATCCAGTTTAACACCTTCCTCTTCCCTGTTAAAATTATTACGGTGTTTATCAATCTCGATGGCCTCTCTATACATGCGCGCATAATAATGCGAGGTTTTAGATATGACGCTCGTCTCGCTGAATTTTATTTCATGATTACCTTCCTGGTAAACATGTTATGCTAAGGCCGATTTATCCGTGTGAGCCAGGCGGCAATTCCTCTTATGTTCAACAAGACTTTTCTTTGTGGTACCGATATAAACTTGCCCACATCTACAAGGAATTTTATACACCCCGGTGTAGCCAAAGGAGGTCGTGCATCTTTTTCCGATCTTAAATATACTTTCATTTTCCTGGTGGGTCTGAAAATAGTTTCCACCCAATACTTGCTTAACACTTTCCCAACACGATCTGTGACCTTAGTAATGAACGGAAGAAAAACCTTGCTGTTTGGCGGCTGCTGTTCGTCTTTGCTCCTGATTGTCTGCCTAGAGAGAAGTGCTCAATCTATTTCTTGCTGGAATAGTCATTCTTCTCGAAAGTCTATCGTAGATGTTCGATCTCATCTTTTAAATAAACAGGTTCACAAATTTTGTACGTCCTGTCTACCAAAGTTTTTATTACACCTCTTTTTTGCCTAGGGATGTGGTTTGAATCTTTATGCAGATAACTATCAGTATGTGTAACCTTCCTATACATCTTAAGACCCAACGTTACGTCCAGTTGTTTAATCACAGACACATCCAGAAAATTCAGCTGCCCATTACTCTCCGTCTCCATACTAAATTGGATTTTCGGATTAATGATGTTAAGATGTATCAGGAAAGCATCCAACTCCTCTGCTCCTTATGTCCATACTACGAAAGTCTCATCTACTTAGCGATACCATCTGGCTGGTCTCTTACTGGCATTCTGCAATGCCCGCTTTTTAAGTGTCTCCATAAACAAATTAGTCACAGCAGGACTAAGAGGACTGCCCATAGCCACCCCGTCAATCTTTTCGTGAAAGTCACTATTGGACTGAAAGTAGGTTGTGGTGAAGTATTGTCAGAATAATGCCACAATATCGGTAGGAAAAATATCCGCTATGCAGGAGATAACTTCGTTTACCGGAATCATGGTATATAACGACACAACATCGAAACTAACGAGGATATCATCCGAGCCCACGCTCATTTCCTTTAACTTGTCAAGGAAATGAGCTGAATTTTTAATATGATTGTCGATCCTGCCACCATAAGGTTGCAGCAATGAGGCAAGGTATCTAGCTAACTCATTGGTGGGACCGCATACATAGCTGACAATGGGCCTCAAAGGAACCTCAGGTGTACGCACTTTGGGTAATCCAGAGAATCTAGGTGGGTACGCTTCTGTTTTACAAAGCAGCTTCTTATCGTCGATCGTTCATTAAAAAAAAAAAGAAAAGAAAGTACACGACGCATCACGAAGGGGTTATCAAAACTAATTAAAACTGGTATTAATAAAGTAACGAAGATTAATGCAAAATTGTAGACTTTGCGACCGTAGCATAAATGTGTGACCCTGCAGTGCAATTTAACAGCGCAGCTTGCAGGGATAGTAAACATAGGACTTGTCGATACCAGGGGCATTAAGTCTTCGCGAATTTGCCGGCAAGAGTGGCCGAGCGGTTCTAGGCGCTTCAGTCTGGAGCCGCGCGACGGCTACGGTCGCAGGTTCGAATCCTGCCTCGGGCATGGATGTGTGTGTTGTCCTTAGGTTAGTTAGGTTTAAGTAGTTCTAAGTTCTGGGGGACTGATGACCTCAGCAGTTAAGTCCCGTAGTGCTCAGAGCCATTTTTTATTCGCGAATTTGATTATGTGTACTCAGTTGGACAGCAAATATGGCTCGCAGACAGGTGCGTGAACAATATACCCATTTGAGAGAGGAAGTGTACTTCGGCTCTAAGAAGCCGGTTGGAGTAATCGTCGAATAGTAGCACCGTTCCTGTTCAAATGTCGAGCGATTCGCCTGCTTTATTTACTGCACACATTTTTATATTTTCTCCTTTCTTCTACTGGATTCATTTCCCCTGTTCTAGTCAGTCATTGCCTAATGCTCTCTCTGAAATTCTCAACAACCTCTGGTTCTCTCAACTTATCCAGGTCCCATCTCCTTAATTCCCTACCTTTTTTTCAATATCTTCAGTTTTACTGTACAGCTCATAAGAAATAAACTGTGATAATGTGAAATGACTTATAACTTAAAAATATTGTTCCAAAATTTCAATATTTTAAACATAGTTGCACAACAGCAACGGTTTCACGTAATAAAATTATAAACAGCCGACCAGTTGCAATGGATAAAGAAAATCTTTACCTAGGTTTCGACAAGTATAAATTTGTCTTCTTCAGAAGGTAGCCTAAGGACAATGAACATCATAGCTTACATTAGAAAAGTATGAAACTTAAGTCAAGAATAAATTTTAACACAAATTAGAGTACTTTTGCATTACAGAAGTGTGATAACGACGAATGGTACTTACAATTTTACATTAGTAAGGAGTAATGTACCATCGCCGTTTTTACAACTGTCGGCATATATCCATTTGTCAAACATGAAATATAGCCCTAGAATTAGGGTTTGTCACGTAAATATAGAATAGTTCATGGGTCTTGCAGAGCTAACAACCGACTGAGTGTAATCGGCGAGCGTAGTTACTCTGAAAACAGGGCACGTGGCGCTCGTGCCGAGAAACATGTGCCAATTGGCGTACAAAGACAACGTGTAAATTATCAGTATTAATAAGGTCCTTAGGTAAAGCAACAATAAAAAAGGAAGGAAATTAACACTCTCGTTATAACAGTATGGAAGCATTGGTACAAATAATGTAGTTATACATCAAAAACATTTCCAAAATCTCTGACTTACCTTTACTTAATCAATCTGTAACCTTCCGGGGTCTCCAGGTTTCTTCCATGTTTACAACCTTCTTTCATGCTTCTTGAACCAAGTGTTAGCTTTGATTAAGTTATCCCCTGTGCAAAATTCTACCAGGCGGTTTCCTCTTTCATTCCTTACCCCCCATTCCATATTCACCTACTACTTTTCCTTCTCTTCTTTTTCCTACTATCGAATTCCAGTCACCCATGACTATTAACTGCCTGAGTAAGTTCTTTTATCTTGTCACACACTTCTTCAATCTCTTCGTCATCTAAGGAGCTATTTGGCAAATAAACTTGTACTACTGTGGTGGGCAGAAGCGTGGGCTTCGTATATAAAGGATAGTTTGATATACAGGATGAGTCACCTAACATTACCGCTGGATATATTTCGTAAACCACATCAAATACTGACGAATCGATTCCACAGACCGAACGTGAGGAGAGGGGCTAGTGTAATTGGTTAATACAAACCATAAAAAAATGCACGGAAGTATGTTTTTTAACACAAACCTACGTTTTTTTAAATGGAACACCGTTAGTTTTGTTAGCACATCTGAACATATAAACAAATACGTAATCAGTGCCGTTTGTTGCATTGTAAAACGTTAATTACATCCGGAGATATTGTAACCTAAAGTTGACGCTTGAGTACCGCTCCTCCGCTGTTCGATCGCGTGTATCAGAGAGCACCGAATTACGTAGGGATCCAACATGCTAACACCTTTTTATTGGTCTTTTTCACTGACGCACACCACGTGAGTACGCGTACCTCACCCCTCATGGTAATGTACATGTGCATCAGTGAAAAAGACCAATTGAAAGGTGTTAGCAAGGGGACGTAATGTGCTGTTCCAGTCTCTTCTGTACATAAGGTCCATCACCGTTCCCTTTGGATCCCTACGTAATTCCGTGCTCTCCGATACACACGATCGAACAGCGGAGGAGTGGTACTCAAGCGTCAAATTTAGGTTCAATATCTCCGGATGTAATTAACATTTTACAATGCAACAAACTGCACTGATTACGTATTTGTTTATATGTTCAGATGTGCTAACAAAACTAACGTGGTTCCATTTAAAAAAACGTAGGTTTGTGTTAAAAAACATACTTCCGTGCATTTTTGTATGGTTTTGTATTAAACAATTACACTAGCCCCTCTCTTCAAGTTCGGTCTGTGGAATCGGTTCGTCAGTATTTGATGTGGTTTACGAAATATATCCAGCGGTAACGTTAGGTGACTCACCCTGTATATTTACGACTAAAATACGCAACGAATATGCCGGCAATACTTAAATACATTTTGCTTGCCCGAGTATATGTGTACTCAGTGTACACGGCTACTTCTGTGTCAAAAAGCGTGAGGACGTTTAGGCAATCTGCGCTCCCGCGTCAACAAAAGAAATGGAAGTAGTGAAACGCAGCAGTGCCTTTTGAATGTAGCGCGCCTTTATTAGCAGTAAATGCTGTTGTAAGACTCGCTGTAGCTGCGCAGCCGCTCGTGCCGTGTCCCTTGCGAGAGCTGTGACAATAGCAGCCGCCCGCCCCTGCCTTCTGGAAGAGTCCGCCCGGCATCCACGCTACGACGTCACTGCCGCAGCCGCAGCCGCAGCCGCAGCCGCTTATCAGCCAGCGGGCCGTTCAGCAGCAGCGCTGGCCCCACCAGCTTCCGGTTCTGCTGTATTGTCTTATCACTCTCAGTAGTAAAGTCTCCTGGCGGACGCTTACAGGGGAAAGTGTTCTGCTGCCGGGATTTCATAGTCATACAGATCACGTGCACTTGGGGCCGTTTACCAGCGTTTCCAGGGTAGATTCAAATCTTCACGCGTTCTCCGCAAATCACAGTTACTTACGTGCATTTCACTCTACTAGATAAGCTCACTGGACACAATATTGATCATCCTTTTGAAAGACCACGCTGGTGGCTTTGGTGCGCTGTAGATGACATACAACTGATCATCATGATCATCATCATCATTATCATCATCATCAACAACAACAACAACAACAACATCATAAGGTGCTCTCCCTACGGCTAATTTCCTGACAGCATTGCTGCTGTCATTTGATCCTGTACCAAGCCATCTGCTGCATAGTCTGGTATCTTCCTCTTTGCACTGGAACAGGCATTACATGATAGCGCTGCCCTCCACTGCTGACGTGCATCATGTCAGTGAAGTAGTGTCTAAATGTCTAGTCCGTCGTACGCAATCAGCTCATTATGGTACGTTGACGCGACACAGAATGCCAGACAGCGCCTCCTGTCTGCTTTCGACATGTTCATGACCACATTGTGAACGAAACTGCTACATTTTTTTGGTGTATTGACGAGGCCTGTCTAATCAGCCTAATAACCCATTAAAAAACAAAATAAAAAAAGGCGATGCAGCATGAAGGACGTGATGTACATGAGCAGATAAACAAATAATTACAGTTTCAGAAAAATTGGATGATTTACTCAAGAGAAAGAGCTCACCAATAGAACAAGTCAATAATGAGTTAGTCCACCTTTTGCCATTGCGCAAGCAGCAGTTATTCGGCTTTGCACTGATTGACACAGTTGTTGGATCTTCTCCTGGGGTATATCGTGCCAAATTCTGTCCAGTTGGCTCGTCATATCGTACAAAATTGGCGCGATAGTTGGAGAGGCTTACTCATAATGTTCTAAACGTTCTCAACTGGGGAGATATCGGCGACCTTGCTGGCCACGGTAGGGTTTGGCGTTCACAAAAACACGCGTCAATCGATGCCAAGCCAAATAACTAGTTGCACAAGAACCGGAGATAGACCAACACATTACTGACTTGCTTACCTTGCGAAACCCTTAACATTGAATATATCATCCTTTTTTCCTGAAATTGTGATCATTTGTTTGTCTTTACATGTACAACACATCTACCGATTTCCACCTCATTCCGATAATTCCTTCGTGGTGAGCATTTTTTTCTTAGAATACAGGGTGATTTTAAAAACGCTATACATTTTGTACTTAAACAAATTTTACTAACCAATGTGTAATGGCACTGCAACTTATGTTACAACAGAACATCATTTCAGTACATTTCATTGTGACCACCTTGCATATCTGGGCACACACCCCCCAGCGCTCCACTGTAGACCGAAAAACCTGTCCAAGCATATCTGGTGTAATCTCAGCAGCTGCGGCACGAATCCGCTGTGTTAAGTGTTCAGTGCTGCGGTCTTCACGTGGTATACCTTAGACTTGATAAACTCCCATGCAAAAAAAGTCTAAGGGTGTCAAGTCAGGAGAGCGGGCTGCCCACATCCGTGGAGAGGCACGACCAGTCCATCTTCCGGGAAATGCTTGATTCAGATAATCCCAAAAAACGAGGGAAAAAATGGGGTGGTGCACCATCTTGTTTAAAAACAACAGTATCCATATCCCATTAGATATCAACTGGGGCTCCAAAAACTGTTCCAACATATCTACGTATGTGGTTCCAGTAACGGTTTGTTCTGCGAAGAAGATGGGCCCTTACACTGTTGACCTCGTTATCCCTAACCAAACGTTCACTTTTGCTATGTCCCGTGGCCTTTCCTGCAGCACACTTGGTTGTTCGTCTGCCCAGATCCTGCAGTTGTGTCTGTTCACATGTCCACAGGTATAAAATGTAGCTTCATCACTGAACAAGACATTTGGCATCAAATTATCATTTTCCACAGCTTGTAGCAGGTCATGACAGCTTGTCTGGCTGCCTAGTCCACCGCTTCAAGCTTATGTACGACCTGGATATGGTACGCACGTTTGTACAGCCTGTAACTAAGAACTGTCCATACAGTGGTTTGATGAATACTGCTGTGTAAAGATGTGGTGTAATCGTACCCAATCTACAATCACAACTACAACACTTTAAGCTTAAGGTCAAGAAAAAGTTGTGTGGCTTCGTAACATTTTCAAATGTGCATCAGTGCGGAACATTGAAGATAATAACTGCCCAGCTACTCACCGACCAAGGAAAATGTCACCGCTAGCTTGCTAGAAAACATGTTTTTCGATGCTTCAGTTGGCGCCAGAACAAGTCTCCTGGTAGATGCGGAAGGGCTACGTGTGATCGCATCCTGCTTCAAATGGCTCTGAGCACTATGGGACTTAACTTCTGAGGTCATCAGTCCCCTAGAACTTAGAACTACTTAAACTTAACTAAACTAAGGACATCACACACACCCATTCCCGAGGCAGGATTCGAACTCGCGACCGTAGCGGTCGCGCGGTTCCAGACTGAAGCGCATAGAACCGCTCGGCCACCCCAGCAGATCGCATCCTGCACACTTTGCACGGTATCTGGCGTTATGGCCGGCCTCTCTGGACTTTCTTCATCTGCAACACTACCACTAACCTGCAGTTTATTGACTAGGGTCTTGATAGCAAGCCTGGTGGGGCCTGTTTTCCGGAATCGACGGGCAAAGTCTGTCCGCACCTGTTCATACGTCATTACACGAAGACGAGCAGAAACAACAGCGATTCGTTCTTCTTTGGTTGCCATTCTGTCTTAGTACCTGCAAGAAACAAATATTCCGTTACTATATCACTGAAATGTATAGTAACTTACTATATCACTGAAATGGATAGTGACTTTAGAATCACCCTGTTTATTATCCATGTGATAATCTACGACGTGACGGTTGACGGGAACAACGAGAACATCGCTGTACTGTATGATACGTACTCGAGGTTTCACTCAGTAGTATGAGGGCGATGAAATTGGATACATGCTCAGCCCACGTAAGTTTAAAGAAATAGCACCAATTGTCGCAGTCGACTGCTTGAGGCAAAGTGAAAGTATCAAGACAGGCCCTGCAGATATCCAAGTTGAATATGAATTATCTGAAAACTTCCGTCCAAACACTGCGGCGTTTGCATTACTGTTGCTTGATCATGTTATTAATTACTCGTCTCTCGCAGGAATTATGCAGCGATTAGTACGAATGTGGCGGTGCTGCTTCACACCAGAGGCAATCCACGATGGTACAGCAACGTGTGAACTTTGTTGTGGACTTGCAGGGGTTTTACGACAAGTGTGGCCAACATGTGTTCGAGGATGATGCGTTTCTCCCTTTCAAAAACACTGAACGAGTATTTATAACTTTTTCAATAACCGTCGCTTCACTGAAACCGTTTAAAAAAGTGCATTGCGATGACTTGCCGCACTGCAGCCTCTAGTCAGCCCAGAATTTTCACGAAAGCGGAGGAATGAAGACAGACTGCTCTATAAAGACGTGGTGTAATCGTACCGAATCTACAATCACAACTAAAACACTTTAAGTTGAAGGTCAAGAAAAAGTTGTGTGGCTTCGCAAAATTTTCAACATTGAAGACAATAACTGCCCAGCTACTCACAGACCAAGGAAAATGTCACCGCTAGCTTGCTAGCAAACATGTTTTTCGATGCTTCAGTTGGCGCCAGAACAGTTCTTCAAGTTAGCTACCATCAACACCAACCCCAGAGGAACGGGGAGTCAGCGATTATCTGCACAAACTCCTACACAGACCAGACCAGGGGAAGGTCTGTCATTGTAGCATCGGCAAAGGCATCGGTAGACTAAGGAAGAAGTACGCTGGTGGACTTGCAAGTGATTATATTTGCGCCTCAGAAAATAGACAAATAATTTGGAATTGGAATTGATTTCACTGCTCTAAACCTCATTCCGTCTGGAATACTTAGACTTTAAATACTGGAAATAGTGGTACACTTTCTACCGTAATGCTGTAATGCCGTAATGCGGGTTGCCTGCACTGTCCTGAAGCCTGCAGTACGCAACCCTTGCCCTGCGCATTATGGCAGAAACTGTGGTGCCTTTACCATCCTTCGAAGTCTTCGTATTTCAGGAAGTATGAATTTTATAATAGTGAAACCAAGTCTACCGTCACCAATTATACCTCTAGTTTGCATTTCGGTAAAAAAACCTTACATGTCCCATTGAAACAAAAGTAACATGTTGAAAGTGATGTTTGTTTATATTTATGGATTTCGAATTCCTGCCAGTTTGTGTGAGCCCCCGATATAGGTGCCCTCATCGTGTGTGTGTGTGTGTGTGTGTGTGTGTGTGTGTGTGTGTGTGTGTGTGTGTGTGTGTGTTTCATCCAGGGCGGCTAGTGCCAGTTTCCCATGTGTATATTGTATATGGAAGAGCATTATAAATAGAAATGATTGATTAAATGTAAATACTCGAGACAATGAAAGAAATATGAACACTTTATACACTGTAAAACAGGAAGAAATGATTGATTAAATATAAACACCCGATATACTGTATATACTGAATAATCACAAGATGATGGTTGTATGTGCAATGTATAGGATCTTCTTTATTTTTTAGTTATAGTGCAAATAATATCTCTGTAACTGATAGTATTAATTATAAAGGAAAATACATAAAAGGCTGTATAAACAATCTTTTAATTACTAGAAAAACAGTTTATTGTAAAATTACCCGATGCACATTTTGCAAATAAGCCATAAATAAATAAAATATTTTAATAGATAAATAAACATTGTTAAAAAATATTATCAATAAATCATAAGGTATTTTTTATATCAGTATTCTTATTTACAAATAAACCCGGCCCTTTCCATACAAACTACAATCCATCAGGCTCATGCAATTAAACTATGGAGAGGGATTGTAATTTTTGATAATCCAAGACTTAATTTTCTGTTGTTTATAACAAACCTGAACCTCTTCTCCGTGATGGTTAGACCTCGAATGTTGAGTGCTATACAACTCAACATGTTATAAAAGATGATAAGAGTGAGCACGAATCTTATTGGTCCACTGGGCTTCCCGGCATTATATTGTGCTCCCACTGGCTGAGAGAGAGAGAGAGATGGAAACAGGTTTCCTGCCAATTTTATTTCAACTGATCAGTATCGAGTTATATCATGACCTTGAATATAAGTAGTCCATTTGCCTAAGGTGTGAGAGGGTCCCCCTTGATGATGACGATCAGTTCCAGGTGGTCCCCTGTGGGGAGGGGAGTGAGGGGTGGCCTTAAATATAAGTCGCCCAAAATGTACAACCGGCCACTGGATGTGAAACCTGGTACCTCCCGTGTTTTGTCAGTGACATTGAGATAAGATCGTCATCTCACTGATGCCTACTATTGGTTGCCTACATCATGGTAATAAAACAGCTAATAGGAAAATAAAAATACTTTAGTTTTTAATGAAGAGCAGCAGGACGTACCTCAGCTAACGTTATTTTTCCCACACTCATCTCTTCATCGTTCTTAAACACGAGCCGATACTCGCTTTGAACTCCGTAACGCTTTCTGTTACAAAATTCAGCTGTTACTATAACAATTTCTGGAACAACGGCGATGATTTCATTGACTTTCTCACGCACAATTTGCCGTGCCAGTTCACGAAACCTTCGCTACTTACGTCCTCTAAAACTCTTCGTGTAGAAATTGACTTTTTAAATGTATTCTTAATACCGACGTCACCTAACGAATATTCGCTTCTGCGACACTGTTGTCTCTGCTCTGTTTCAGTGATGACCAATCACTTAAAACTCGCGTCGGGCTGTGTGTGTGTGTGTGTGTGTGTGTGTGTGTGTGTGTTTGTGTGTGTGTGTGCGCGCGCGCTTGTGTGTGTGTGTCTGTGTGTGTGTGTGTGTGTGTGTGTGTGTGTGTGTGTGTGTGTGTGTTTGAACCGCGTTGAACCACGAAATCTACGTACTAAGCAATGTTACTGGTATGATTTGCGTCAGTTATGAGTCGATACAACTTACAGTCCTTGCACTTCTGCTAACTAAAGGAAACGGAATTCTGTGATTGCTTTTAAGAAAGTTATCACCACAAAGTCCGATGTTAACATCATAATGTGTGAAATAAAACTAACTGTAAAATCTAAATGTTAGTACTACCAATTCTTGAACTCTTTGTAAGTATTGCATAACAGAAAACACTGATACTGGCTACCAAAATTTAATTTGGAGGTCTAAAATGACCCCATACTTTTAGAAGGGCGATTTTGATACATAAATTTCATCTTATAATCGGATACACACAGAATTATGAAGCAAGATATAGACTATTAAAATACTGCTCATCGAGCTCGAGGCGCAGGCGTCGGCTCGTAGTGGCGTTGGGGCAACTGTGGTGAGACCTATGCCTATTTCGGTGGCCTTGGAATCACATGGAACCCCTGATGTCGCTGCGTCTTCCGGCAGTGAGCATCTTACCGGTCAGCCATCACTCCAGGGTGAATGGCGGACAGGGGTGGGCTCGCGCGTGCCTGGCCGAAAGGCGAAGGTGGGATCTGGCCGCGTGGCAGCTGCCTTACCCCTTTCCAACAGGTACGGGGTGCTTCCTAGTGGTGATGACATCGTTTCCGAGCCACCACAGGATGCCTCGCCTGTTGGGCCAGTGGCCGATTCTCCGGCAAGGTCCCGACAGTCACAGAGGGCGGGCCTATTAGTTATAGGGAGCTCCAACGTTAGGCGGGTTATGGAGCCCCTCAGGAAAATAGCGGGTAGGTCGGGGAAGAATGCCAGTGTGCACTCGGTGTGCTTGCCGGGGGGTCTCGTCCGTAATGTGGAGGAGGCCCTTCCGGCAGCTATTGAACGCACTGGGTGTGACCGGCTGCAGATAGTAGCACATGTCGGAACGAATGACGCCTGCCGCTTGGGTTCTGAGGCCATCCTTGGTTCCTTCCGGCGGCTGGCTGATTTGGTGAAGACAACCAGCATCGCACGCGGAGTGCAAGCTGAGCTTAATATCTGCAGCATAGTGCCCAGAGTCGATCGCGGTCCTCTGGTTTGGAGCCGTGTGGAGGGTCTAAACCAGAGGCTCAGACGACTCTGCGACTATAATGGTTGCAAATTCATCGACCTCCGTTATTGGGTGGAGAACTGTAGGGCCCCCCTAGACAGGTCAGGCGTGCACTACACACCGGAAGCAGCTACTAGGGTAGCAGAGTACGTGTGGCGTGCACACGGGGGTTTTTTAGGTTAGAGGGACCCCCCCCTTGGGCGAAACGATAAAATACCTGACGGCTTACCAGAGAGGACATTATCATCGTTGATAAAGAACGTCCGTCCTCAGAGACCAAAAACAGGAAAAGTTAACGTAATATTGGTAAACTGCAGGAGTATCCAGGGCAAGGTTCCTGAATTAGTATCTCTTATTGAAGGAAATAGTGCGCATATAGTATTAGGAACGGAAAGTTGGTTAAAACCGGAAGTGAACAGTAACGAAATCCTAGACACAGAATGGAATATATACCGCAAGGATAGGATAAACGCCAATGGTGGAGGAGTATTTATAGCAGTAAAGAATTCAATAATATCCAGTGAAGTTATTAGCGAATGCGAATGTGAAATAATCTGGGTTAAGTTAAGTATCAAAGGTGGGTCAGATATGGTAGTCGGATGCTTCTATAGACCACCTGCATCAGCAACCGTAGTAGTTGAGCGCCTCAGAGAGAACCTGCAGAACGTCGTGAAGAAGTTTCGTGATCGTACTATTGTAATAGGGGGAGACTTCAATCTACCAGGTATAGAATGGGATAGTCACACAATCAGAACTGGAGCCAGGGACAGAGACTCTTGTGACATTATCCTGACTGCCTTGTCCGAGAATTACTTCGAGCAGATAGTTAGAGAACCAACTCGTGAAGCTAACGTTTTAGACCTCATAGCAACAAATAGACCGGAACTTTTTGACTCCGTGAATGTAGAAGAGGGTATCAGTGATCATAAGTCAGTGGTTGCATCAATGACTACAAGTGTAATAAGAAATACCAAGAAAGGAAGGAAAATATATTTGCTTAACAAGAGTGATAGGGCACAAATCGCAGAATATCTGAGTGACCACCATCAAACGTTCATTTCTGAGGAAGAGGATGTGGAACAAAAATGGAAAAAATTCAGAAACATCGTCCAGTACGCCTTAGATAAGTTCGTACCGACTAAGGTCCAAAGCGAGGGGAAAGATCCACCGTGGTATAACAATCATGTACGAAAGGTACTACGGAAACAAAGAAAGCTTCATCATAGGTTTAAGACTAGTCGAATCATAGCTGATAAGGAAAAGCTGAACGAAGCGAAAAAGAGCGTAAAGAGAGCAATGAGAGAAGCATTCAACGAATTCGAACATAAAACATTGGCAAACAATCTAAACAAGAACCCTAAAAAGTTTTGGTCATATGTAAAATCGGTAAGCGGATCTAAATCCCCTATTCAGTCACTCGTTGACCACGATGGCACCGAAACAGAGGACGACCGAAGAAAGGCAGAAATACTGAATTCAGTGTTCCGAAACTGTTTCACTGCGGAAAATCGTAACACGGTCCCTGACTTCAGCCGTCGCACGGACGCCAAAATGGAAAATATTGAAATAAACGATATCGGAATTGAAAAACAACTGCTATCACTTAGTAGCGGAAAAGCATCCGGACCAGACGAGATACCCTTAAGATTCTACAGTGATTATGCTAAAGAACTTGCCCCCTTTCTATCAGCAATTTATCGTAGATCGCTGGAAGAACGTAAAGTACCTAGCGACTGGAAGAAAGCGCAGGTCGTTCCCATTTTCAAGAAGGGTCATAAATCAGATGCGAATAATTATAGGCCTATTTCGCTTACGTCAATCTGTTGTAGAATAATGGAACATGTTTTGTGTTCTCGTATTATGACGTTCTTAGATAATACAAATCTCCTTCATCATAACCAACATGGATTCCGCAAACAGAGATCATGTGAAACTCAGCTCGCCCTATTTGCCCAAGAAATTCACAGTGCCGTAGACACTGGCGAGCAGATTGATGCCGTATTCCTGGACTTCAGGAAGGCATTTGATACGGTTCCGCACTTACGTTTAGTGAAAAAAATACGAGCTTACGGAATATCGGACTAGGTTTGTGATTGGATTCAAGATTTCCTAGAAGAAAGAACACAACATGTCATTCTTAACGCTTCAAAATCTGCAGATGTAGAGGTAATTTCGGGAGTACCGCAGGGAAGCGTGATAGGACCTTTATTGTTTACAATATACATAAATGACTTAGTTGACAACATCGGTAGCTCCGTGAGGCTATTTGCAGATGACACGGTTGTCTACAAGAAAGTAGCAACATCAGAAGACTCGTACGTACTCCAGGAGGACCTGCAGAGGATTAATGCATGGTGCGACAGCTGGCAGCTTTCCCTAAACGTAGATAAATGTAATATAATGCGCATACATAGGGGCAGAAATCCATTCCAGTACGATTATGCCATAGGTGGTAAATCATTGGAAGCGGTATCGACCGTAAAATACTTAGGAGTTACTATCCGGAGCGATCTGAAGTGGAATGATCACATAAAACAAATAGTGGGAAAAGCAGGCGCCAGGTTGAGATTCATAGGAAGAATTCTAAGAAAATGTGACTCATCGACGAAAGAAGTAGCTTACAAAACGCTTGTTCGTCCGATTCTTGAGTATTGCTCATCAGTATGGGACCCTTACCAGGTTGGATTAATAGAAGAGATAGACATGATCCAGCGAAAAGCAGCGCGATTCGTCATGGGGACATTTAGTCAGCGCGAGAGCGTTACGGAGATGCTGAACAAGCTCCAGTGGCGGACACTTCAAGAAAGGCGTTACGCAATACGGAGAGGTTTATTATCGAAATTACGAGAGAGCACATTCCCGGAAGAGATGGGCAACATATTACTACCGCCCACATATATCTCGCGTAATGATCACAACGAAAAGATCCGAGAAATTAGAGCAAATACGGAGACTTACAAGCAGTCGTTCTTCCCACGCACAATTCGTGAATGGAACAGGGAAGGGGGGATCAGATAGTGGTACAATAAGTACCCACCGCCACACACCGTAAGGTGGCTCGCGGAGTATAGATGTAGATGTAGATGTAAATAAAGCTATATACTAAGATATGCGCTCCAAAAGTAACACAAAGACAGCACAACTTTAGCTGTATAAATCTGTGGTAATTGTAATAGCGACGAATACTTACACAAAACAGGACAGCGAACATTCATAGAGAACGGAGCTTACAAGCATCCGTTGCATCGAACTCACGGCGGGAACGACATTAAAACGATGATATAAATGAGTGACTCAGAAATTGTAATATATATAAAAAAACCAAACTAGTGCGATTGCATTTTAGGGAGAGGCTAGAGCTAAATACCGAGAAGATAACTGTAATACACAGCAGACGAACAAGAATGCGTAGAAGAACCCAAAAGAAGATGAGTTGCTGACATCAGTATGCGAAGGTATTCATGAACTCAGTGGTGTCAGAAGAATAATGTGCAATGAAACAGTGCAAGAACCACTTAGGGCTACATCATGTGTGTAATGAATAATGATCATTCTTTCGTATACTGATACGCAGCCTCGTCACTTAATACGAGAGTACACAATCAAAACCGCAAACACTACTACTTAAGTCAAGCGAAACAGCGTAACAGATAGTCACTGAACAGAAAGTGATGTAGAAAAAAATGTACGTCCTTCGGAACAGTACTGTGCTTCAGAATTGATAGCAGTCTGAAGGTTATCGTCAGAATAAATAAGTACGGAGAACGTGACTGACCTGGTGCGTTACAAATTACTTTGGGTGAGAAGTTAGACTGCCCGCAACGGAGTCAACTCACGTCCGCTCTGCAGTTACGCACGGCAATCATCTATCAGTGAAGGTGTCGTGAATGAACAACTCGCCATATGTGTTATCTATAAACGCGTTCCGCAGAAATACAGAGAAAGCGTATCACTGCTCCACCGCTGACTCGATGAGTACTAAGTCGCAATAGGCATTCTCTGTTTCTGGACAAAGCCGGTAACGCCACATTCTTGCAACGGATATAAGCGGCGACTGCTTTTTGGAACACGTAAACCCTCAGTGACAGGAGAGTGACATACATAACTGAAACTTTCTGACAGAGAGATTGCTCCGCTTAATGGAAGAAGTGCCTGTTTGTATAGCTGAACAGACCATTAAACTTAACGAGCTGTTTTTGCAACAGACAAATGGTAATCCAAGTTTAAGATATTTTGGTTAAAATAAATCCTAGTTTTAGAGGGGTTCGAAATTATTTAAAAACATAGTGATTGTAATTTACAGTTCCTCTATTTTAACCCTTAGAAATTTTGTGAGTTGATTCAGTGTGTTAATCGACTTGTTTCGTATCGTGACACCTCTGGACTTCAATGTATACATACAGGGGATTTCTACAAAGACGAGGTAAAAGAAATACTTGTCTTGTTGAATCTGGTTTCCACAAGAAATCTTCAGAAAGATACAAAGAGAAGCAGTAGAGAACGAAAGAAAGATTGTGTTTTACACAGACTGAGAATACAGTCTAAGGTGGACAAAGCGACTGTGCCATGGCGGGATTCTTTATTGTATTTTTCACATTGTCTAACGCAAACAGTTTCATTATTAGTATCGACCTTCTAACGATTCATTATCAGAAGATTCCATAACGCAACGCATTAAGTTACAAAATTGCTCTTTACCTTCTGCGCCGTTAATCTACTATTTTCTGTAGCAGTGGGGATGATCTCACTGCCTTTCTCTCGTAGACACTTGCTGTCCTAGTTCAGAAACCTTCACTCTTTATGTCGCCGAAAAAATTGCGTGTAGAAATAGCGTTCTTTCTGCATTCTTCCGCCTGACGTCACTTAACGAACATTCGCTTGTGATGCAAAGTTATTTCTTGTCTCTGTTTCATTAATCACCATTACCTTAAAATTCTCGTCGTTTAGTGTGTGTGTGTGTGTGTGTGTGTGTGTGTGTGCGTGTGCGTGTGCGTGTGCGTGCGTGCTTGTGAGCCACGTTTAAATCACAAAATCGTTAATTCAGGTACTGAATGAAGTTTGGGCTATGATCTGCGTCCATTATCAGACGGTACAACTTAGCGTCACTGCACTTTTAAGAAAGTTATCAGTATAGAACTGAGATAACAATGTAACAAAGAGTGAAATGCACCTAAATTAAAATCTAAACGACAACGACTACCGATTCTGAAAGCCTCTTTAAGCTACTATGTAAAAGGAAACACTGATGTCGCATATAAGGACATCATAATGAGGCTAAGATAACCTCATATTTTTCGACGGACGTACTTGATTCATAGATTTCGTCTTACAATCGAATAAATACCGTATAATGAAGCAAGACACTCACTATTAAAATACTGTATAAAATAATGCTAGCTACCAGAATTAACGCTCCAGAAGTAACAAGAAATTAACACAATTTAATTTGTGTAAATCTGTGGCACTTCTAATAGCGACAAATACTTATGGAAAATAGATGGTGAACATATATACAGGAAGAGACGTACAAGCTTCTGTCGCAGCGACGCCAGAAGAATGATGATGTAAGCGAGTATTCAACAAATTTTGAAATTTATGAAAAAGACTTTTAGACTTTTGCAGTTGCAGCTATTAAAACTTGGGGGGGGGGGGGGAGGGGGGGGGGGGACCTAATACAAAAGGACTTGAAAAAATATTTACAGAATGTCTGCAAAACAAAATAATTCCCGCAAACTAGAACACTACAGTATTTGTACCGTTTCGTAAGAAACGATACAGACGAGGATGAGGAACTGTAGAGCAATCAGCTTCCTCTGTGTAATGTACAGGATACTCACTAAAATTATTATCAAACACGAAGGAAAACATTATTTATTTAATCAAACAAAGTGGATACAGCACAATGAAATACACTCGACAATAAAACAATAGTTTTTTCATTTGCAACTAAACGACCACTCTGCGATTCACAATTAAATACCTGGCAGAAGGTTCACTGAACATCTTCAAGCTACTCCTCTATTCCTCCATTCTCGAACAGCGCACGGGAAAAACGGACACTTACATCTTCCAGTGCAAGTTCTGACTTCTGTTATTACGATGACCATTTATCGTTATTGCCATCTCATTAACGTATCATATCCGCGACACTCTCTCCCCTATTTCATGCTAACATAAAACGAGCTGCCCTTGTTTATACTTTTTCGATATCCTCCGTCAATCCTATCTGGTGAGGATACCATACTGCGCAGCAGTATTCTACCAGTGATCGACATGCTGTGGAGCGGAGGGTTTTAATTTATTTTTGTTCACTTTATAATTAGCTTTGTTTAGGTTAATTGTGTGATTTCTAAATACCACGGCCGTTTACATGACCAAAAATTATCTGCATGCACAGCCAGAAGAAAGGATGGAGAACATGCTGCCCTAACCTTCAGCATACATGTCCGCAACTCAGCTCACCGAAACCGAAATAAAATGTTCCATCTTTCTAACTTTGTATAGACCAGACGAGTTGTGAACTATGATGGTAAATGAAAATCTGATGCCATTCAACAAATCAGTACGAATATATTCAATAAAATTTCACACTTATCAATTAATAGTTTTGCAGTTCACTGAAGGTTTCCTACCCTAATCAGCACTCGACACAGTTTAGAGAAGATTTCTACTCGAAGTTTCAAATATTGCTAATTATCACTCTGTCTGTTAAACAAGCATAATTAATTGGTCGCCTTTTAAAGTGGGGAATAAGTTACGCCACTTGCCACTTTGTCTTCTATGATTACGCGGGGCACACAAAATTAGAAACATCGAAAAGGAAACTCAGGCTCTCCAGCAAATTACAATCCTCGCAAGTTCACTTTTATACATTTGCTCAAAATCTGTGTGATAACTAATTTGAGCGGAAAACACTCCATTCAGCCGTCTTTAATGCCGTCGAAGGTTTAGTGCGCGCGGATGCGGTTAGAATTACTTCACAATCTGAGGAGTGCAGTACGACTGAAGTCGATCGAATGAACTTTTTGATGCCACTACAGTAATCCTTATGTACTCTCAGCGCGGCCAGTAAACAGACTGCTGCAGTTAAAACGCCTCCAGCGTCTGCAGCAGTGCCTACATAGCATTTCTTTTTTACTACAAAATCATTTAGTTGAAGGTTAACAGCTTACCCAATTTTTCTCTGAGCAAATCTGTGTTCTAACAATATCCGTTTCATAATAATTAAACCAGAATTTTTTTAACGTTACTGAGGCTGGGTTGTAACCTATGAACTGTTTCTTTTCTATCCTCTGTATCATTGTCAATTTACAGTCTCATCTATAAATCTGATATAGCTTTCTCATTACATCTATTGTCCGCAGCTCTTGGTCGTGCGGTAGCGTTCTCGCTTCCCGCGCCCGGGTTCCCGGGTTCGATTCCCGGCGGGGTCAGGGATTTTCTCTGCCTCGTGAAGACTGGGTGTTGTGTGCTGTCCTTAGGTTATTTAGGTTTAAGTAGTTCTAAGCTCTAGGGGACTGATGACCATAGATGTTAACTCCCATAGTGCTCAGAGCCAATTACATCTACTGCATACAGTAATGTCTTTTTAGATCTTCATTATAAAGGTTAGATAATCTAACATGTTTTTTCAAGTCTTAGTCCACAAACCACTTCATTACTGAATATTTTGGTAGGTAAAAAGAGGTAGCTTCACAGAAACCACTAGAGAATGCTTTTATATAAAACTGAACTCAAATCCAAACGTATGACTTTCTACCTTTAATATTATGTGCTCTTGACATTTCGTAAAAAGTGGATTTTTATGTACACTAATCAGTGGATCGTGCTGACACTCTCAAGTTTTAAAATCGGCTGGATAGTTGCGCCATCCGTTGAGCTGCACGGACACGCGTTAGGGCACAAGCGGCTTGGTCCTGGTCAAATGATGGGGAGAAACCGACCTGTCGCTCGCCACTGTAGATATGCAGATATAGCGCTTGCACCGCCACATCACACCCAGCAAATTTTGTTACTACTGTACGCACAAAATACTAATATTCACCCCAAAACACCAAGAAACACAGATCAACAGATTGTTACATTTACATGTATAAAAATGAATGAAATTTTTTTATTCCAATTTAATCATCCTTTCACACTAAGATAAAATCAACTTATTTTTTACAGTGTTTCATTTTTTTCAGTGAGTTTACCTAAAAATACAAACATTTCACTCTTTCAAATTTTGGTACTTATTTATTTATAGAACATAGGGACTTTGTGAGCATGCAAATGAACGCTCACTTAGTATTTACTTTTGGTAGAGGGGAAGTCACTTGAGTGAGTGTTCTTCTCGCCGATCTATTACTTCAGAGGAAAGGGGATGAGTCATTCAGGTTGGTGTTCTCGTTGTTTTTCTTCACTCACCTCGCAGGTTGCAAATACATGTGAGGTTCTTGTCCGTGAGGAACAGATAATACAGCCTCAACTTCTGTTCTCTGACTATCGTAAGTGAGGGCAAAATAATTTACGATGTACTTTCTCTTTCTTTTACTTAAATAACCATAAAGGACGTTAGCAGAAAGAATGATTCTATTTAAATTTATTATCTTTTCGCAAGAGTACTATTTACACCACATCAGTGTCAAAATGCAAGATGATATTAATGTCATTTTAATTCTCATCTTCTTTGCACACCCTGAAATTTTGCTTGTCTTTTAATATGTCTTTATCGATCTTTTTTTCTTCTTTTGTCATATATTGGATAGTTTGTATTACATTATCACATCAGTTGTTTCTTTATTTCGTAAAGATGAGTAACTGCAGTGATCTTCCATCATTGCATGACACAATTAGAATTTGAATTAGCCTACAATGAAAGACATTGCTTTGTCAATGGCCGTGCTTTTGTATTATAATTGAGCAGCTGAGACTAGAAGTGGTGCAAGTGCTTGCTGAAGCAATCTGAGTAAATGACTGCCAGAGTTAAGTGCCTGTTTATAAATTATGTGATTTAGCATCAAAACATTGTAATTGCCATTTAGTCCATGAATAGCTGTAGGTAACGATTCGAGAATGAGATGCTTCTGTGGTATCTTTTATAATATATTAGAAATACTTATACTCCTTGCATCTTAAAGCTTTTTACAGTAAGACAGATACAAGCACAAAACTATTTTCTTTACTGTGCTTTATTCTGAGGATATTTTGGTATAACACCCATGATACTCATAGTATATACTTGTTCACTTTAAAAAATATGCGCATAATTAACGTAAAATAAACATAACAAGCTGAAAAAGGTTAGGTAAGTAGCAAATACAATAAAAACACCAAAACGTAAATATATTTATGTGGTTCCAACATATGTGAGGGATTATTCACTGTAGTAGTGGAGCAAAGAGCGTTCTGAGACATTTTGTTTGTGTAGGTTGCGTATATTCAGGGGCAAATTATGCTAATTAATTTATAACCCCCTGCAGGTCGATTTATGACACCTGGGGATAATCTGTCCTTCTGAGAAACCCTTAAACACTCCCATTCCGTATCCCTCTGGGAAATCCCCACCCTCCCCTAACAGATCCAGCCACACTTCTGTTATCAAATTAATTGAATAATTAATTAAATTGATCATTTACTCGCCCCTCTCTCCCTGAGAAATCCCAGAGCCATCCCTTCCTGTCTCCCACTTCCTCTCTCACCTCCCCAATCTGAAAATCAGCTGAAAAAAGACTCAGTCTGTGCTGAACTGCAGGAGAGGAAATATGTCACAGCATGAAATTCAAATCAATGTCAAGCGACATAATAATTTATTGTTCGATTCAATTTGCATATTCTTTATGTAATCAGTTGGCAGGAGACAGGTATCCCCCAACTTGGTTTGATTTCACATCTGCACCACCACTTTCCATGATGTAATAGCTGAAAGCACTGAGGAATGGAATGAAGTGCAGTATATTAGAAGCCATTTTGGGTTACCAATGTGTGTGTCAGCTTGCTTTCCAGATCACAGAGTGCTGAGCTCACCCATTTGAATGTCATAGGGGTCAGACCAAATCAACCGGCTGGGTGCTGATTAACACCAGGCAGAGCATTGAGAGCATGCATTTGCATGTCAAGTAGGTCGAAAGCTACACAATGTCCTGTCCTAATTACAGATAATGATGTTGAATACCACTGAATGTGGGTCCAAGGTCGGGTCCTTTGATACTCTAAACCCGAGAAACCACTTCTGCTCTCTCTCAAGTGATTTCTTCCTGTTGTAACACCTGTACCTCAAACCAGTAGACCCAGGTGACGTGTCTACCCACTTGAGGGAGTTCCATTTGTTTTCATGGTCCCAGAACAAAGCATTAGGTGGAGGCATTCCGTTGACCAGAAATTTCCAGACTCGTTTCCTGTCTCTGTATCTTTCACGCGGTTGCTTCCTGTTTGTGTACACACCTGCCTGCAGACAGAGGTTTTAATTCCTCCTCAGAATACTGTGTTCCTATTGGCTAATGCTGGCGCAAAGGGAGAGCTGGAGCAATTGCGATATCAAAAATGGTGGGAAATCGTCCATTTGCATTATTGTATCAAATTAATTGTATAACAGTTTACAGGACACAGGGTAGGGAATAAAGCTCTGGAAGATGTAAGTCAAATAGATCGCTTAAAACACCCATCATCACCACCTTAAAATGATTCTCCTTTGTAATAAAACATATTTTCAGTGTTTAAAAATCACACACATACATTTACAATCACAAACATAAATTTTCACGACAAATAGACTATAATGCTAAACATATCTGAGGTCTTGCATGCACCGAGATTTGATAACACAAGCACCTTCTACCACCCCAATGTTTCCACCTTACGCTAAACACACTTGTTGAAAAAGACCTTCTGATCTCATACACCCACGATCATGAAGCACACACCACCTGACTGCAGAAGGGCCAGGAACTGCTGCTGCACTAGCCCTGCCAGTAATTTCTTGGTCATCTCCAGGTATCCACAAGCAAGCCGTAATAGACACAAAGAGGACAGAGAGACTGTTGCTGTGACCATCAAGCTGTCAACTGATCCATTTATGGGGGTGGGGGGTGGGGGTAGGGGGAGGAATACCCATCCATCGCAAACACTCGCAATATTGAATCCTCTCATGCAAAACACACGTCCTCTTCTGTCGCCCCTCAAGCAACAGGCTTGTTACTTTATTATTCAGCCACCCATAATGGCACCACGAGCGCCGCCGCTGGGTCTTGTCCCAGCAGCTGGGGGCAAAAGTTGACAGATCTGAGCAATCTTTGTTCCCACTGGTCAAGCGAGGCTAAGCTGTGGCTTCTGGTTGGTCAAAACATTGTGAGCACTCCTGCCACTGGCCACAGCACACTGCAAGACAAGCAGGTGTGGCTTGGATGTATAGTTCCGACTGCAATTCCTCCCCTAATAAAGAGGCTCCTGTTTAAAAAATCCGCTTTACGCAATTCGAAACGGGGAGAGTGTTGTCCATACACCTAGAATTTCTATAGCAAAATTTAAATTTCTCCCTTTTATATTATTTATTTTCGAATACAGAAGATGATGGAGCTTACTCGCGTTTTCAAATCGCTAAACTAACATTACTTGTTGTTAAAATCCTGTACAGAAATATGGCATAGGCTATATTTCCTCTAAGTATTTTGTCATCACGTAAAAAAAAAAGTCTCTTCTTATCAGCTTAATATCTGTTAACGTTGTGCATCACAGGACTAGAATACTAAACTCATTTTTGGCTCATGACGGAGTTTTAAATGCATGTTCTACTTGTCACATGATGCTTCCTCACTTTCGAACTCTCTTAAAGTAGCCAAAAGCCTCATTATCTACAAAGTTTCTTAAGGTAATAGCACAGAGGGTTAATACTACATACCACTTTATAAATTTTATTACGATGGTCATCACTCCTGTGCATGTATGAGATTGAAATATCGTCAAAAGACCTCATCGTAACAAAAAAAAAGTGATTACCGCTCCAACTCATGTATCATACCCATGGTACTTTGCTCTCATTTCCACCCACTCGGTAGCATGTCATTTATATCAAACTGATTGACTAACAAATTAAATTGATCATGACAGTCTCTTTGCATGGTGAGTACCTTTTTCCCTGCAGATTACATTCGCAAGGTAATCTTTACAGACGGTTCTTTGACGTCTCTGAGGCTTCCCACAGGCCAGGTAGTCACTTCCTCCGATGCCAAAATGGGTGGTAATGTTCGTCAAATAGCTGAAGATATTCATTGCTAATTACATTCTGGCCATTGGTTGCACTGTCACGCTGGTGGAAGTAAGTCACTTGGAATTCCAGCACACTGCATCCAAACTAATCCTGCTGAGACTTGTCAGCCTACGGGGGCAGTAGCATATCTGCCATTTCCTCGTGAATCTTCCCGTCTTCGACACATAGAATTTGAAGCCAACTCATTTCGACGAGTAAGAGATGTCCCCCTGTCAACTCACAGCCCTATGCTAATTCTGTCGAAATCCCACCATCTTCTGACAGCACTATTCCGTTAGTGAAGAGACTGTCTAGACCTCCATCCGTCTCTGACTAGGTAGAGAGCTATCACAACGAGCAAAATAGCACACTAATGTACAGGAGGAATGTCACAACCATGCAGAGTATACGCGGAGTGCACAAAGAAATTCAGAACCATAACACCTACAACTCACTAATAACAAATGTTGTTCTATACATATCCCCTTGTATGTGTGCCAACCTCCTTTATCGTATTCCTATGATTACTACGCTAGAAATACGACAGTGTAGTGGTCTCAGAGTATTCGTTGATAGATAGCATTTCGTGAGAAACACATCTTTTTTTCAAATGTAGCATACCTCCATAATGCAGATCTGACAGTATCAGTGAGCTTCCAGTATATTATACACTGAATTATAATTCAGAGCAATTGCAAGAGTTGGAAGAGATTCGGGACGTAATCACAGTATTGTTCTTTTTTTTTAATCCCAACTTGCTGTTTAATAGTGGACCGATCATGATAATTTCTTCCGCCTAGAGCAGAGTATATCCACATGGGTAGTAAGCACATGTGTAGTGTAGGTATTTATTTAAAAGCAAACTCAGTACTTACACATTTATCCAACTATAGTAAATAGGAAGACAAGTAACCAGCAACAGCTGGCTCCTACACTATCACATCTTATTAGTGGGTGGGTCACAGCTCACCCCCCCCCCCCCCCCCCAATAACTTAAAGATCCATGCAGACGAATTTGAACCTGACATATTATTATGCTTTAGTCGATGGATTTGTCATTTCATAGTGTTTAGATTGCTTCCCTTACGATTCTAGAAAATGATTCCGAGCCAGACAAATGCATTCTACATCAGCTGGCTCCAGATGCTTACTGCTACGTATTTTACGGTAGTTAACACTTCTGATGACAGTGTAGAGGATTTATAGTCCTATTAATGTGCGGTAGATTTCGTGGCATTCACGTCAACTACTAACTCCACCTCTGGTCTTACTGCCTGCTTCCAGACAACTCCATCATGTATGTACATTTCACATCTAAAACAAAAACACTGCAAGCGGCTGTATAGTACATCACACCAACATTCTCGATCACCTATCTATACCAGTCTCACATGCTGATCTGGTAAGAAATTGCCTATATACTTCCATACATTCCATAATACACCCTACACATGTACGAATTTCTTACTTACAGCTGATTTCTTTTCTTTGTCAGCTTCCTGCATGTTTCTATTAAATTCAGTATCTTTTCCAAGTATCCCCTATTTTTCGTTACTCTAATGGGCAGCTCCCACATTTCGTTATCATTAACAACATGCTTGCCAATTACAGGCGCAGCAGTTATATCAGAGTTGACTAGTCTTACACTGCTTGGCTCTGATCAAAGTCAATCTTTCCTTGGTACTTTCATAAGAGATAAGTGCAAATTAATATAGCCACACTTAAACCTGACAGAGCTATCTATAATTACATTTCTTATACACATCTGTATCAAAACTTCTTGCTTTAATAGTCCACATATTTTTGCAATAGCACCTACTATTCTAAACCAGTTGCTACCATAACAGCTAAATTATTCCTGTTAAGAACAGAATCAGAGAATGCTCAGGACAACGCACTTGCTTTGCTGCCACTGTCCAGAGGACAGCGGACTATTATGTATGAAATATTTAATTCTGTAATAGGGTGGATATTTTACTTTGTACCCAGCTAAACTAGTCTCTCTGCAACTACTTTTTCCACCTAGATTCACAGGATTATCAGTATTCACATTTACAGCTGCTTTTTCTAACCTGGTCACCAAATTAAAATCAAAGTATTTGACGAAATCTTTTACTTTCGTTTCCTGAATATCAGCTAAACTTTTTGAGAAATGTCGCCCTTTACGTCATTGCTGTATAAATCACCATCTGCTCCTACTACTTTTGACAAGGTAACACACCTTTTAGGTTCCTCAAATGTAATATAATTGATACCCTTTTCATCCATTAAATCATCATCCTCAAAATTTTGCAACATTTAATCTACTTCCTCCAAAACAATTTTGGCCTGCAGATTTCCGTCACTATCGTAAATATAAACATTTACTTATTTTCATTACCACCCGTTTAAAATAAATTATTTTTCTCTTCCGTATTATCTGTAAAGTTTTCTTTTTCAAGTTTATCCCACCTTTCTAGTATGACAAAACACTGTCTATTAGATCATATATAAGGTTGAACAAATTATCATTACCTATAGTTGTTACTTGTCATCTATCTGTGTGTATTAACTTATTATTTTGATCAGTCTGTCAATTACTGGCTGTATTATTGCCTGCAGCTGATGAACGCCAGTTTCCTCATAGACGGGATTTAGCTTCCCCACGCGGATTACTTTCAGTAATTTCATTTTCAGATTGGAAAACATTTTGCTCTTCGTTCTGTCTCATCGGTACATCTCTGCATGTCTGATTTCGTCATAATTTTGGAAACACGGTAGCTGTCGATCTCCTCTTTTGCTACCTCTTCCACGATAATTAGAATTCGTGTTAAGAACTTCTAAACATTCACGTTTCTATCCTCATTATTTCGATTATTTACATTTTTATCAGGGAGCCTTTTATTACTGTGAATTTGTTCCTCGTTTGTGAACACACTCCAAATATTCAATGAGTGTACGGTATTTACATTATCTCTAAGTGTGGAAATAATTATTTCCTGCCAGTACCAATGTAGTTTATCTTATAATGCTACTAATACCATTTCAGGTTTCATCTTCTCTATGAGATGTGACACACGTGAAACTCACTTCCTAGAGCATTTTTTAACAGAGTCGCAGCGAGGAAATCACTTTTTACCCCTCCAAAATTCCCTTAAAACATCATTTTCTTTATTATGGGTCCAGAACTCGTTCAGGAGGCCAGATTTGAATTCGGAAAGTGTTTTACATCTCAAGATGACAGCAGCTGACCAACGCAATGCATCTACCGACATATGACTTCTAATAAAAGAGCTTTTTCTTGTGCCCTGGCCACCCCTTCGGCAACACATCTTCAAAACCATTCCACAACCAAACGGGTGCGTTTACTTGACTGGATAAAAACCTAAAAACTGCCGATATCCAATGAGAGTGACAGCGACAGAGGCATTACGCTGCTCAGTACTGTTATAAAACTGCTACAGGTTACTCTACTTTCTATGTTAGCAACGCTAGAATTTAAATTCTCAACTTGGTGATCTACTGTTTCTACCTGTTCAGAAATATTTTTGTCGATCTGTTTACATATTTTAACAATCTTTTTTTTTAATTTCTATTTGACCAACATTTAGTTTCGTATTTAGTTCACCAGACCACTTAGAGCAAAGTTTGGATTCCTTGCCTATTCTTTGTGTTCTCGTCTAACAGTTAGTTTACTTTTTTGAATTCACGGGGAACGTCAATCATTTCAGTTTTAAAAGTGTTATGCAATTTGGATAAGTGCTCCCCTACTTTGATTTTCAAATCATGATGATTAGAATCAATTTTATAATTTGAACTAGCCGATTTCACTTCATCCCTCAGTGCTTTATTACTAGATTCTATTTGACACTTTATTTCCCTATTACTGGAATCAATTTTTGGATTTATTTCCTTATTACTGTAATTCAGCTCTTGCTTTACACTACGTTCTGCTTTATCACTACTAGATTTCATTTTATTTCACAACTCATTACCGCCGGACTCTAATTTAGCAAATAGCAACTGAATCGAATCTGGCAGTTGTACTTTTACACTTTTTATTTCAACTGGTCTCAGAGGAGTCTCTTGCATTATCTGTCTTACCTGTATTTCAGTAACATCAAACATCGCTATCTGAGACATACACCAACTCTACCTTTTCTTTCTTAGCTTCAACTTCTATTACATCGCCTTCCAAACTCTTCAGTAGACTCTATCTTTATTTTCTACCTCTATCCTATCATCATCAGAGACTGGTTCTAGTAGATTCCATTTTTATAGATGGTTAGAAACAATTAATACATACTTTAAGTACTCCTGACTTAACTGCTTGATCTCAACAAGCGATGCCGGCGCGGTGTACCAGAAATAGTGATGTGATGCGTCACCGTGTAATGCAGGCTGCAGGCAGCAGCAGCAGCAGTTATGGCCCGTTGTTGGAGGCGGGTATCGCGTATTGCAGCAACGCTGTGGGAGAAGGACTAACACCAGTAAGCGAGTAGAGCAGCTCGTAGAATTCGCAGCTCTGCGATGACGCACAGTCTCCCTGTGCACTCATCGCCGGTGGTAACAGCAACGTAGCGTTCGTTGTATTCTTTTGCATCGTCACGTTCATAGTCACCGTGGATAGCATTCACTGTCTAGGCTTCACACTCGCGAATAAATCATAACGTTCTTTTCACTGTTTCTTTCACTTTATATAAAATATTCAGTGCTAAGCAGGAAGATGTGGAGCACAAATGTAAATAGGCCAATATGGCTTAGACAAGTATGTTCCGAGAAAAGTCTTGTGGGATGGGAAGGCCCACCGTGGTTTAATAGGTGTGTTCGAAAACTGTGACGTAAAGCTGACAAACAATAGCTGAATGAACCGAAAATGAGCGTAAGGAGAGCAATGAGAGAAACGATCAATGAATTTAAAGGTAAAATTTTGTCAACTGATCTGATCAAAATCCTAAGCGCCTTTGATCTTACGCAAAATCAGTAACCGTTTCTAAAGTATCTATTCTGTCATTCAGCGATCATACAGGCACCGAAACGGAAGATGTCAAAGAAAGGGCAGTAATATCGAATGCGGTCAGCCGAAATTGTTTCACCGAGGAAGATCGGGTCGTTCCTCTCACTCGTTAAACGAATTTCGAATTGGCAGATATTACGATAACTGCTTGCTTAGTAGTGGGAAGGCTTCTGGACCAAATGAGATGCCTGCAAGATTCTACAAAGATAATGCGAAAGAAATTGGTCCCCTTCTAACAGCTGTTTATCGTAATTCGCTGGGGTTCCGAGCGACTGGAAGAAACGCAGGTTTGACGTGTTTGGGGAACGAACAACTCCTCTATAAACATGTATTTGGCAAACAGAGACATTGTGAACCTCAGCTCTCTCGGTTCCTCCATGAGGCCCACAGTGCTGTAGACAACGGCGCTCAGCTTGACTTCAGGGAGGCATCGGACACTGTCTGGCACCGCCGTACAGCGACAAAAATACGAGCCTACTAAGAATCAGACCATATTTGCGACTGAATGCAGACTTCCTTGCACAACGGAACAAAATCGACAGACTGCAAGGAAACGTAATAGGCGCGTTATCGTTTTCAGTGTACGTAAATGATCTGGTAGAAAGCGTTTGAAGTTCTTCAAGACTGTTCGCAGGTGATGCGTTTGCCTATAAGAAAGTAGCAACTCCAGAAGACAATATCATTTGTAAAATGACCAACACAAGATTGATGAAATATGCAGCCTTTGGCAATCGATCCTGGACGTAAATTGCGTATCCATAGGAAAAGAAACTCAGTACTGCACAACTAAATTATTGCTGACAAATTGCTGGAAATAGTATATCCGGTAAAATGTCTAGGAGTAAATGTCTAGAGTGGTGTTAATCGGAAAGACCACATAAAGCAAACAGAAGGGCAAGCATTTGCTAGACTGAGATTCATAGGAAGAACCTTAAGGAAATGTATCTCCTCCACGAAAGAAGTGGCATACGAGGTGCTTTTTCGACCGAATCTTTTGGTACTGTTCGTCAGTCTGGAAGTGTTACCAGGTAGGACTGATAGAAGAGATAGAGGAGATCCAGTGAAGAGCGGCGCGTTTCCTGACGTGATCATTCAGTCGGCGCGAGAGCGTTACAGAGACGCTCAACAAACTCCAGTGGCAGACGCTGCAGGAGACGGTTGTGTATTACTCAGAGGTATACAACTGAAATTTCGAGATTTTTTTCTGGAAAGAGTCGGATAACATTACTTCCTCTCACATACATCTCGAGAAATAAACTACTCTACGAGAAACTTCGAGAAAATGGAGCTAATGCAGAGGCTTACCGACAATCATTCTTCCCTACGCGCCATTCGCGAGTGGAACAGGGAAGGAGAGATCAGTTAGTGGTACGTCAGGTGTCTCCCGGAGTACTGATGTATCTTTCACTTAGGAACCTCATTTGCGCCAACCGAGTCCACTTTCTATATCAATAACTGCCACTGTTTACTTTCGCTGCCGATCAGCATCAGATGTGGGTTTGAATTTATTTTTGTTTGTCAATTAGTTTTGTTTAGATTATTTGAGTAATTTTTTAAAAGCCATTGCCATTTACAGGAGCCCGAAAAATTATCTATGAGCACAGACAGAACGCAATGGAGAACATGCTGCCAGTAATCTTCAGTGTACATGTCCACAACTCAGCTCGCTCAAACCGAGATGAAATTCTAATTCTCTATACACAGTCCAGAGGAGTTCACATGCCAAATTAACAGTTTTGCAGTTCATTGAAATTTTCCTATTGTAATCAGCAGCTCAGCACTCGACACAGTTCACAGACGATTTCTACTCGAAGTTTGAAGTATTACTAATTATGGCTCTGTCGCCTTTAAAGTGGTGAATAAGCTGCACCACTTGCCCCGCGGTCTTCTACAACTACGGACGGCACACAAAATTTGAAACATAGAAACCGAAACTCAGGCTATCTAGCAAATTATAAATCCTCATAAATTCACTTTTACGCCTTTGCACGGCGGAGCACCTGGAGAATAAGAACTAATTTTGGAAATCTGGAAATTAGACCACGAAAACATTACACCCAAAATACACAGAATCATTGAAAATATCTCTGATACACAATTGGTACCAGAAAAATAGCTGTCAGCCCTAACATACAAACTCCACAAGAAAGAAGACATAACAGACGCTAATAACTACAGAGGAATTTTGGCCCTGCCTCTGACACACAAACGCCTATTCAAAGTCCTGTTAGATAGGCAGAGCCTGATACACCCAAAGATAGGAAAAAATCAAGGACGGTTCAGAAAGGGAAGATCATGCAGTGATAAGATCTGGTGACAGAGAACAATATCAACAATGAGAAAGTCCAGGAACACAACAATAACATTCGTCGACTTCAAGAAGGCCTACGACACTTTATATAGAGAAACACTCTCCAACAAGCTATAAGAAATGAAAGTGAACAACAAAACCAGAAAGCTAATCTAGGAAACATTAGCAAATAAAACATACAAAGTGAAATTCATTGGAGAGATCTTGGAACCATTCAAACCAAGACACGAGTGAGACACGGAAATGGCCTGTCAATCATTCTATTTTACCAAGTTATAGAGAAAATAATCACGACATGGCACAAAGGAGCCAACGGGGGAAAGATAGGGAAGGATAGAACCGTCAACATAAAACGCCTGGCTTTTGCTGATAATACATCCATCATAAAAAATAATAGACAAGAAGTCAAAGAAGTTCTAGAGACACTAGATGAAATCACAGACTAAACAGGACTAAAAACCTCATATGAAAAAATGCAGTACATCGACACAAAATCCACATACGGACAGCCGCTTGCAACAAAATACAGAAAGATAATGCAAGTAGAAATTATACAGAAAACTGGAGTAACTCAACATCCAATGATGAGAGGACTATAGAACTACCAAAAGCATACAGACTTACATGGAACGATTGCTAGAAGTGCAATTTCCATCAACGAAAAATTAAGACACTGTAATACAATAATCTCATCAGAGACCTTTTGCGCCTCAGAAAGAATAGTAATCAAGGAAAAAAATGAAAATCGGGGAGATGGAAAAACAAGAGAGGAAAATACCGAGAAAGATCTGCAGAGCACTTCACAAACAGGGGATCTGGATACATAGACCGACAAAAGAACTGTACGAACCCACAGAGACGATTATAAAAGGCATAAAAAAGAAGTAAAGTGAAGAAATTTACGGCTGCATATTTATCAAAGCACACATTAAAAAGGTAATGAAATGTTTTGAAACATTATAGATTTTTTCATACTTTTTGCCAACACATTCACTATATAGCAATTTTTTAACTGCATGGGACTAGAGGGTAGCCTTTTAAATTTACAAGGTAAAACCAGAGGTGATCATTTGATTGGAAGTGTCAACATCTTGGATCTTTAGAGTATACAACAAATATTGAGAACCAAAACTGATCAGTATTCTGCGGTAGTGGAAAGTGTCGTCATGTCTCAGTCCAAAGTGCTAAACATCCCTCAGCTATCAAGGAAGAAGATCAGAACAACAGAAAAACGTTTTCGTTTTTCGTTATTATTGTAGATCCTGGACAATTTTGTTAATGATATTGGTAACGTAAATTACATTGAAAATGGCATGCTCCTCAGCAAGAAAAATTTAAACCCCTTTACACCCATTAAAGAGTCATTTTGTAACATCATTATGGTGATCTAAATCTGCGGTCGAGTGGAATATCAAGAACAGTTTGGGAATGGCAGATCTGTGATGCTAAAGAAAGAAATATGTGCTGCATTAAACAATTATCTACGTGGTAAATTCTCCATGGTCGTCTCTGCGAGACACAGCATCAAGATGTTGCAAGATGTCGTTTGCTTTAATCATAAATATATGTCCAAGTGATGCTAAGTGTTATTTCTTTACGTAAAGAAAAGTATTATCTTTTCAAAATTTTCAAATCGTGAGCTACAATCTTAATTTTTATATACGAAATTAGTGAATTTACTCATGGTACTTCCGTTTCCTATGTCTGCAGTCACTTTCGGACCTCAAATCAGTACCACCGAATTCTGAATTGCTGGTGTATTACCACAATAATGTAAAAACAGTGAACGGCTGGAGGAGTATGAATGAGAACAATGGCATATTTTAAGTTTACAAAAATAGAGACAAGTTTTTATTCATCCTTTCATAACTACAATCGAGCTGAAAAATGTTAGAAACAAAAAATGACAAACATAAATCAGAAAAGAGATGGTATGTGTTCGGCTAAGCATTCATTGGGGTGGAAATTCTCCTCTGAATTAATCCCTTTTACAGTGCAATCAGACATTGTTTACACGAATCCACTGTGAGGCAGAATTTTATTCAAATGGAATCCCTACGACCAAGTACACCACACGCTATGGTTCACGGAGAACAGGGTGCTGTGAATATCATCTAACAACCCTACACTGGTGCAGCAATGCTCTTCCCTTCCACCTTGATTCAGGCGGCAGCAAAAAACGGCACGCTGCAGGTGAGGAGCGGAGCGTTGCGGCAGTGGTAATGTTCTGAAGCGTCCACGAAAATTTGCAAACTACGCGGACTGGCATTCCAGTTATTAGAATGCAGGAAACTTACCTATCAGAGCTCTGAAATTACAGTAGATTTCAGTGTGGGGTGCACTTGTTCGCTCGTCTGGCCAACAAATCTGACTCACAAGCACGACGGCGCGTGCTGGAATTGTAAAACGCCAGGCGGCTGACTCAGGACAAATAAGTTCACCATCGCAACACATGATATGCATTTCCACTGTCGGTACAGCTGGAAACTGCCACTGGCTCTTGGTTCACCACAAGTTGCAAGACCACAAGTCTCACTCACTAGGGAAAGACCTGAAGTTCTCCACCAGGGGAGGACCAGAAGACGAAGAAGGTAAAGAATCACAATCACTTTCCACCAAGTCTCGGTACGGAAGCTGCATTAGCAGAAAAAAACCCGCCTCCACGTTGTACAAACCAGCTGAACTCTCCTCCACTCATTGATTCTCCCCTCTTGACTGTTCTGCTGACCTGGTAGCCAATCCAGACACAGCACTGGGGTTCCCACACTGGGGAGCAAGCCTCTACTTTTGATATCCTTAGGGGAGCCAATAAGCGACTCAAAATCTCTCTTGTCTGAAAAAAGCAGATTTTGGAGTAAGGAGTCGTCGTTCTCATGGTAAGCATGGCCAAATTTTGGCAAAAAAAGTGTATCTATACGGGGCCTCATTTTCTCATTTACAGAGGGATCTAGTCTTTCCAGGCCGACCATTTCCAGTTTCTGAAAGAAGGCTGTTAAGCTTCCCAGACAGTCATGCCTGTGAAATATATGCTTTTGTCGCTCGCTGAAAGAACCTGGCGACTTCCTGGCATCAGGGCTGTTACAGACTTGCCTCCATTAAACAAGTGCACCAGGCGCTCTGTTCATATCATCCCAGCTTGTAACATGAGAATGATTGTAGTTTTATGACCATCCCACTGTTTGCACAAAATCTCAGATTACAGCAGTCTCTTAAATGGCCTCCTCCACCCACTTACCACCAAGTGGTCACCTTCTCGAGACAATGTCACCTGGCCCAAGTAAAATGTTTTATGAGCGAGCGCCCTCCGGCTTCAACCCTAGGAGTGAAGAATGGAGCGCCATGGCCCTAGGTCCCTCTGCGGGTACAATTCACAGAGTGCTGCTTCCCATGAATCACCCGCACGACAATCCATCTTTCTTCCTGTTCTCTGCTGCCTCCACTATGGCCCCTCGCGTACAAGTTCTCTAAAGGCTACACACGCAGTTATATGAAGATTCTGCCCACAGTTTCCTCCGTAAAAAAAAGTCATAAACCACACATATCAAATGTAGTACTGGGGAACACGGAGACCATGACCTAAAACATGAATACTAATCTGACTGACAGTGTAGTAAAAGTGAGACAGTGACATGCCACCTTTCAGTGTAACTGCCATTTCTCCTACACAGGACAACAATCTGCCAGCAAGAGGCATATTGTCAAAAATGGGGAAGGAACATCTGGAAACCAGTTCGAGGAAATATATAAAGATAGTGGCTATACCATATAAAGTGGGACTGGCCAACGTTAAAACGACTGCGTTAATAGGTGAACTGTGTGGGGTATTATAGCAAGTTTGTGTAGACGATATTACCAAATAGACTTGGATATAAAACAAGATTTTGTTGAGATTTTTATGGAGATGAGTTGGATCAAACCATAATTTCTGTGTGCAAGAAGACTTCCAAGGACATAGCATTGTGGTTGCAAACAACAATAACGGTCGCGCGGTGGAACAGATTGCGACGTCGTCTGAGATGACGTCCGTGTGATGGCTCTGTCCGCCGTGGTCGTCACAACTATACGTTTGCTCGATTTACTCTTGATTAACCCAATCGTTGGTTCCCAAGCCTTGCTAAGATTATAGCCACAGTCACGGTTTATGAGGTCGTCATTGGTGCGAATTTCGATGGCCTCTCTAACAACACTGTCCCAGTATGTCGACGTCTGTCTCAGAATCCTCGTGCGTTCATACTCCATAGCGTGATTTTCCGACAAACAATGTTCAGCGACCGCCGACTTGCTCGGATATATCAGTCGAGTGTGCCTCTGGAGTTTACGGCATCGATCCTCGACGGTACGCATCGTCTGACCAATATACGACTTGCCACATTGACACGGAATCTGGTACACGCCGGCCTTCCTCAAACTGAGGTCATCTTTGGCGCTCCCCACCAGTGCACGAGTTTTATTCAGAGGACAAAACACAGTGCCGACCCGGTGTTTCTTCAAAATGCGGGCGATTTTCCCCGAGAGTGCACTGTATATGGAATAAACGCAGTGCCTACCTCCTCCGTCGTGATTTCATCCATCTCCACAGGTTGTGCTGTAGTGGTTTGGCTGAGAGAACGTTGAATCTGCCACTCTGAGTACCCCTTTTTTCGAAACACAGTTCTCAGATGTTCCAATTCCAGGGCTAGACTCTCTGCGTCAGAGATAGTGCGCGCCCTATGTACTACAGTTTTAAGTATCCCATTCCTCTGTGAAGGGTGGTGCCAGCTGTCTGCGTGCAAATACAGATCAGTGTGCGTTGTCTTCCGATACACCCATGACCTAGGGTGCCGTCAGCCCTTCTCTTGACCAAGACATCACTATGGAGACTGAAACGGAGGTTAAATTATCTTTCCTTGAAGTCTTGGTCAAGAGAAGGGCTGACGGCACCCTAGGTCATTGGGTGTATCGGAAGACAACGTACACTGATCTGTATTTGCACGCAGACAGCTGGCACCACACTTCACAGAGGAATGGGGTACTTAAAACTCTAGTACATCGGGCGCGCACTATCTCTGACGCAGAGAATCTATCCCAGGAATTGGAACATCTGAGAACTGTATTTCGAAAAAATGGGTACTCAGAGTGGCAGATTCAACGTGCTCTCCGCCCAACCACTACAGCGTAACCTGTGGAGATGGATGAAACCACGAGGGAGGAGGCAGGCACTGCGTTTATTCCATATACAGGCGCACTCTCCGGGAAAATCGCCTGCATTTTGAAGAAACACCGGGTCGGAACTGTGTTTTGTCCTCCGAATAAAACTCGTGCACTGGTGGGGAGCGCCAAAGATGACCTCGGTTTGAGGAAGGCCGGCGTGTACCAGATTCCGTGTCAATGTGGCACGTCGTATATTGGTCAGACGATGCGTACCGTCGAGGATCAATGCCGTGAATTCCAGAGGCACACTCGACTGATGTATCCGAGCAAGTCGGCGGTCGCTGAACATTGTTTGTCGGAAAATCACGCGATGGAGTATGAACGCACGAGGATTCTGGTACAGAAGTCGACATACTGGGGCAGCGTTGTTAGAGAGGCCATCGAAATTCGCACCAATGACGACCTCATAAACCGTGACTGCAGCTATAATCTTAGCAAGGCTTGGGAACCAGCGATTGCGTTAATCAAGAGTAAATCGAGCAAACGTATAGTTGTGACGACCACGGCGGACAGAGCCATCACACGGACGTCATCTCAGACGACGTCGCAATCTGTTCCACCGAGCGACCGTGGCGCGGGGCGCGGACAGCGGAGAGAGCGCGCCGCGGACGGAGGGTATTTAAATCGGCCGCCGCCGCGACGGAACCCAGTTCCTTCTGAGCAGCCATAGCGTACGGATCTCCGTGCCGGCACGTTCACAGGAGCTTAGTCCGTCAGTTCACCTGATGATGGCGACATGTGCGATCGCCGAAATATTTTGCCCGTTTGACACTGTAGACCGGCAGTACACCCGTGGATATTTTGACTATCAAATACGCCGGGAGAAACTGAAGAATCACAACAATAACATAGTTATAACAGTCTGTTTAATGTAGACAAGCTCCAACTGTAGAATAAAAATATATAACAAATTTATATGTCAACTTACAAGTCCAGGAGTGAACTAAGATATTGGTAACCATCTTATGAATCTTAGAACGTGCCCTGAAGTACGTCGATGAGAAGCTTCTATATTTTCTTAGCTAATGAACGTGGTATTACCTTATGGAGAGCCACGATTTATAACTATAGAATGGGTGATATGTTTCATCCTGTGGACTGTCTTAAGTTTGTTAAACATCAACAAACAGTATTTACAATGTGCTCTGTTGCACTCTGTCCAATTGCTTTTATGTGGTGCAAATTATCGTTAGTTTATAGAACAGTTGCTGTGTTGTATTTAATTGTGTTCTACAATTTATGTACTAAGGAAGGTTAAAGTTAGATATAGTGGGAATTAGTGAAGTTCGGTGGCAGAAAAAACAAGACTTTTGGTCGAGTAAATACAGGGTTATAAATACAAAATCAAATAGGGGTAATGCAGGAGTAGGTTAAATAATGAATAAAAAAATAGGAGTTCGGGTAAGCTACTACAAACAGCATAGTGAACGCATTATTGTGGCCAAGATAGACACGAAGCCCACGCCTACTACAGTAGTACAAGTTTATATGCCAACTAGCTCTGCAGATGATGAAGAAATTGACGAAATGTATGATGAGATAAAAGAAATTATTCAGGTAGTGAAGGGAGACGAAAATTTAGTAGTCATGGGTGACGAATTCCACAGTAGGAAAAGGAAGAGAAGGAAACGTAGTAGATGAATATGGATTGGGGCTAAGAAATGAAAGAGGAAGCCGCCTGTTAGAATTTTGCACAGAGCATAACTTAATCATAGCTAACACTTGGTTCAAGAATCATGAAAGAAGGTTGTATACATGGAAGAACCCTGGAGATATTAGAAGGTTTCAGATAGATTATATAATGGTAAGACAGAGATTCAGGAACCAGATTTTAAATTGTAAGACATTTCAAGGGGCAGATGTGGATTCTGACCACAATCTATTGGTTATGAACTGTAGATTAAAACTGAAGAAACTGCAAAAAGGTGGAGATTTAAGGAGATGGGACCTGGATAAACTGAAAGAACCAGAGGTTGTACAGAGTTTCAGGGAGAGCATAAGGGAACAATTGACAGGAATGGGGGAAAGGAATGCAGTAGAAGAAGAATGGGTAGCTTTGAGGAATGAAATAGTGAAGACAGCAGAGGATCAGTAAGTAAAAAGACGAGGGCTAGTAGAGATCCTTGGGTAACAGAAGAGATACTGAATTTAACTGATGAAAGGAGAAAATACAAAAATGCAGTAAATGAAGCAGGCAAAAAGGAATACAACGTCTCAGAAATGATATCGACAGGAAGTGCAAAATGGCTAAGCAGGGAGGGCTAGAGGACAAATGTAAGGATGTAGAGGCTTATCTCACGAGGGGTAAGATAGATACTGCCTACAGGAAAATTAAAGAGACCTTTGGAGAAAAGAGAACCACTTGCATGAATATCAAGAGCTCAGATGGAAACCTAGTTCTAAGCAAAGAAGGGAAAGCAGAAAGGTGGAAGGAGTATATAGAGGGTCTATACACGGGCGATGTTCTGAGGACAATGTTAAGGAAATAGAAGAGGAGGTAGATGAAGATGAAATGGGAGGTATGGTTCTGCGTCAAGAGTTTGACAGAGCACTGAAAGACCTAAGTCGAAACAAGGCCCCGGGAGTGGACAACATTCCATTAGAACTACTGACAGCCTTCGGAGAGCCATTTCTGACAAAACTCTACCATCTGGTGAGCAAAATGTATGAGACAGGCGAAATTCCCTCAGACTTCAAGAAGAATATAATAATTCTAATCCCAAAGAAAACAGGTGTTGACAGATGTGAAAATTACCGGTCTGTCAGTTTAATAAGTCACAGCTGCAAAATACTAACGCGAATTCTTTACAGACGAATGGAAAAACTGGTAGAAGCCGACCTCGGGGAAGATCAGTTTGGATTCCGCAGAAATGTTGGAACACGTGAGGCAATACTGACCCTACAACTTATCTTAGAAGAAAGACTAAGGAAAGGCAAGCCTACGTTTCTAGCATTTGTAGACTTAGAGAAAGCTTTTGACAATGTTGACTGGAATACTCTCTTTCAAATTCTGAAGGTGGCAGGGATAAAATACAGGGAGCGAAAGGTTATTTACAATTTGTACACAAACCAGATGGCAGTTATAAGAGTCGAGGGACATGAAAGGAAAGCAGTAGTTGGGAAGGGAGTGTGACAGGGTTGTAGCCTCTCCCCGATGCTATTCAATCTGTATATTGAGCAAGCAGTAAAGGAAACCAAAGAAAAGTTCGGAGTAGGTATTAAAATCCATGGAGAAGTAATAAAAACTTTGAGGTTCGCCGATAACATTGTAATTCTGTCAGACTTTAACGGACTTGGAAGAGCAGTTGAACGGAATGGACAGTGTCTTGAAAGGAGGGTGTAAGATGAACATCAACAAAAGCAAAACGAGGATAATGGAATGCAGTCGAATTAAGTCGGGTGACGCTGAGGGAATTAGATTAGGAAATGAGACACTTAAAGTAGTAAAGGAGTTTTGCTATTTGGGGATCAAAATGACTGATGATGGTCGAAGTAGAGACGATATAAAATGTAGGCTGGCAATGGCAAGAAAAGCGTTTCTGAAGAAGAAAAATTTGTTAACATCGAGTACTGATTTAAGTGTCAGGAAGTCGTTTCTGAGAGTATTTGTATGGAGTGTAGCCATGTATGTAAGTGAAACATGGACGATAAATAGTTTAGACAAGAAGAGAACAGAAGCTTTCGAAATGTGGTGCTACAGAAGAATGCTGAAGATTAGACGGGTAGATCACATAACTAATGAGGAGGTATTGAATAGAATTGGGGAGAAGAGGAGTTTGTGGCACAACTTCCCTAGAAGAAGGGATCGGTTGGTAGGACATGTTCTGAGGCATCAAGGGATCACCAGTTTAGTACTGGAGAGCAGCGTGGAGGGTAAAAATCGTAGAGGGAGACCAAGAGATGAATACACTAAGCAGATTCAGAAGGATGTAGGCTGCAGTAGGTACTGGGAGATGAAGAAGGTTGCACAGGATAGAGTAGCATGGAGAGCTGCATCAAACCAGTCTCAGAACTGAAGACCACAAAAAGGAAACAAAAACACACAAAATATGACTAATGTACAAGTAAACCGTTCAAAGAATCAAGATCAATAAAAGATTGTAAACTATGTTCTTTCTGGCTATAGTTTTAATTGTTTACCTGTAGCCTCTGTGGAGATTGCTAACACATACTCCAACAGGTAGGATGTAAGCATTATACATAAGTATGATATTAAAACTGGCGAAAAACATTTTCCCAATCAAGGATGTTGTTGTCCGCAGTGCCATTTAACATAATTATTGATTAATTGGGATTGGTTTCAACATATAAAGTTATTCCACAGGTCTTAAGAGAAGAAACAAATGTACTGGAGAGACTTAACAATTCCCTGTTATGGAAATTACTCCTTTAAATGTAGTTAATGTGTTATGTACAAAGAAAGAAAACTGGAAACGGGCAAGCTCGAAGTCAAAAAACGAAAACTAGAGTATTTGGCGGAAACAATCGCCATGAAGGCGGAATACAAACTGCTATTGGAAAAAGAACGAACCATTGTAGATGTGCAAACACATATCACAAGTTAATTTAAACATAGCATGGGGAAAAATCAATAAGTGACTGGAGAATACAGGATATCGGCATTTACTATAAACAGCAATGGAAAGTGGTGTGTGGAGTACTTGCAGAAAACGATGGATTCGAGGATGCTTACTGTATTAGAACATACATGAAAATTCTGTTTATAAACCTCTATTCCCACTCGGATCTCGTTAAAATGGGTGGCCACGTTGTGTCTAAAAGTACCTCACTGGACACTGTGCATCTAGCAACAGAAAAGCCATTTTCAGAGATTAAAAGCGATGGAAACACTGTATGTAATGGTCAATTGATTCCACAAGTTGTAAACTTGTAGTTGTATATGGAAAATCTATAAGAACGTTAATGAGAAGAGTTGATAACATACACCCAATACGATATGGACTGCTTTAACGATAGTTTAATGCAGAAAAAAAATAGCAAAATTAAAATCCTGGAAGACCTCAGCTAGAAGAATTCCAAGAAGGAATCGAGCCCATTGTTAAGGGGCTAAGGCACATATTTTACAGAAAAAATAGATATGTATGAAATTCTGAGAACATACCTTCTTTATATTTAGCGAATTACTGTTGGAAAAAGAATTTTAAATTATAAGTTAAAAATTAAACTGGATGTCATTAAAACTACACCAAACAAACATAAAAATTGTTTTCTCTGTCTAGTGGTGATAACGAAATAGATGAAGTAAAAGATGATGGACGGAGCAAGGAGTAAAAATGGCACTCCTCGACAAGAGAAGACTACTAGTGTCAAAAATAGGCCATAATTTGGGGAAGAAATTTCTGAGTATGTACGTTTGGACCACAGCATTGTACGGTAATGACACATGGACTGTGGGATAACCGAAAGAAACGAGAATAGTGGGATTTAAGATGTGGTGGTACGGAAGGACGGTGAAAATTAGGTGGACTGATAACGGTACGCATTGCGAAGTTTCGCCGTAGAATCGGTAACGACAGGAATATGTGGAAAATACTGGCAAGAAGAAGGAGCAAATAGGACATCTATTAAGATATCAGGGAATAACTTACACTGTACTACCGAGAGCCGTGGCGGGTAAACATACTGAAGACAGAGATTGGAATACATCCAGCAAACAATCGAGGAGATAGGTTGCAAGTGGTACTCTGAGATGCAGAGGCTGGTACAGGAGAGGATTTTGTGGCGGGCCGCATCAAACCATTCAGAAGACTGACCACTAAAAAAAAGGAAAAAATGAAAAATTTATAAAGAGTTTGTACAGGAATATTTGTTATATTGTTATCCTACAAGGTGTGGATGGGTTTCTTTAGTAGCTCTCAGTGGTTTAGATCTAACTGTAATGGATTCCTTCGCCTATTTCTGTTTACATCTACATTTACATCCATACTCCGCAAGCCACCTGACGGTGCGTGGCGAAGGGTACTTTGAGTACCTCCATCGGTTCTCCCTTCTATTCCAGTCTCGTTGTTCGTGGAAAGAAAGATTGTCGGTATGCCTCTGTGTGGGCTCTAATCTCTCTAATTTTATTCTCATGGTCTCTTCGCGAGATATACGTAGGAGGGAGCAATAGACTGCTTGACTCCTCGTTGAAGGTATGTTCTCGAAACTTCAACAAAGGCCGGTACCGAGCTACTGAGCGTCTCTCTTGCAGTCTTCCACTGGAGTTTATCTATCATCTCCGTAACGCTTGCGCGATTACTAAATGATCCTGTAACGAAGCGCGCTGCTCTCCGTTGTACAGGGTGTTTCAAAAATGACCGGTATATTTGAAACGGCAATAAAAACTAAACGAGCAGCGATAGAAATACACCGTTTGTTGTAATATGCTTGGGACAACAGTATATTTTCAGGCGGACAAACTTTCGAAATTACAGTAGTTACAATTTTCAACAACAGATGGCGCTGCAAGTGATGTGAAAGATATAGAAGACAACGCAGTCTGTGGGTGCGCCATTCTGTACGTCGTCTTTCTGCTGTAAGCGTGTGCTGTTCACAACGTGCAAGTGTGCTGTAGACAACATGGTTTATTCCTTAGAACAGAGGATTTTTCTGGTGTTGGAATTCCACCGCCTAGAACACAGTGTTGTTGCAACAAGACGAAGTTTTCAACGGAGGTTTAATGTAACCAAAGGACCGAAAAGCGATACAATAAAGGATCTGTTTGAAAAATTTCAACGGACTGGGAACGTGACGGATGAACGTGCTGGAAAGGTAGGGCGACCGCGTACGGCAACCACAGAGGGCAACGCGCAGCTAGTGCAGCAGGTGATCCAACAGCGGCCTCGGGTTTCCGTTCGCCGTGTTGCAGCTGCGGTCCAAATGACGCCAACGTCCACGTATCGTCTCATGCGCCAGAGTTTACACCTCTATCCATACAAAATTCAAACGCGGCAAACCCTCAGCGCCGCTACCATTGCTGCACGAGAGACATTCGCTAACGATATAGTGCACAGGATTGATGACGGCGATATGCATGTGGGCAGCATTTGGTTTACTGACGAAGCTTATTTTTACCTGGACGGCTTCGTCAATAAACAGAACTGGCGCATATGGGAACCGAAAAGCCCCATGTTGCAGTCTCATCGTCCCTGCATCCTCAAAAAGTAATGGTCTGGGCCGCCATTTCTTCCAAAGGAATCATTGGCCCATTTTTCAGATCCGAAACGATTACTGCATCACGCTATCTTGACATTCTTCGTGAATTTGTGGCGATACAAACTGCCTTAGACGACACTGCGAACACCTCGTGGTTTATGCAAGATGGTGCCCGGCCACATCGCACGGCCGACGTCTTTAATTTCCTGAATGAATATTTCGATGATCGTGTGATTGCTTTGGGCTATCCGAAACATACAGGAGGCGGCGTGGATTGGCCTCCCTATTCGCCAGACATGAACCCCTGTGACTTCTTTCTGTGGGGACACTTGAAAGACCAGGTGTACCGCCAGAATCCAGAAACAATTGAACAGCTGAAGCAGTACATCTCATCTGCATGTGAAGCCATTCTGCCAGACACGTTGTCAAAGGTTTCGGGTAATTTCATTCAGAGACTACGCCATATTATTGCTACGCATGGTGGATATGTGGAAAATATCGTACTATAGAGTTTCCCAGACCGCAGCGCCATCTGTTGTTGAAAATTGTAACTACTGTAATTTCGAAAGTTTGTCCGCCTGAAAATGTACTGTTGTCCCAAGCATATTGCAACAAACGGTGTATTTCTATCGCTGCTCGTTTAGTTTTTATTGCCGTTTCAAATATACCGGTAATTTTTGAAACACCCTGTATCTCCTCTATCTCTTCTATCAATCCTATCTGGTACGGATCCCACACCGGTGAACAGGAACTTGCCCCCTTCTTGCAGCGGTGTACCGTAGGTCTCTAGAAGAGCGTAGCGTTCCAAAGGATTGGAAAAGGGCACAGGTCATCCCCGTTTTCAAGGAGGGTCGTCGAAAAGATGTGTAGAACTATAGGCCTATATCTCTAACGTCGATCAGTTGTAGAATTTTGGAACACGTATTATGTTCGAGTATGATGACTTTTCTGGAGACTAGAAATCTACTCTGTAGGAATCAGCATGGGTTTCGGAAAAGACGGTCGTGTGAAACCCAGCTCGCGCTATTCGTCCGCGAGACTCAGAGGGCCATAGACACGGGTTCACAGGTAGATGCCGTGTTCCTTGACTTCCGCAAGGCGTTCGATACAGTTCCCCACAGTCGTTTAATGGACAAAGTAAGAGCATATGGACTATCAGACCAATTGTGTGATTGGATTGAAGAGTTCCTAGATAACACAACACAGCATGTCATTCTCAATGGAGAGAAGTCTTCCGAATTAAGAGTGATTTCAGGTGTGCCGCAGGGGAGTGTCACAGGCCCGTTGCTATTCACAATACACATAAATGACCTTGTGCATGACATCGGAAGTTCACTGAGGCTTTTTGCAGATGATGCTGTGGTGTATCGAGAGGTTGTAACAATGGAAAATTGTACTGAAATGCAGGAGAATCTGCAGCGAATTGACGCATGGTGTAGGGAATGGCAATTCAATCTCAATGTAGACAAGTGTAATGAGCTGCGAATACATAGAAAGATAGATCCCTTATCATTTAGCTATAAAATAGCAGGTCAGCAACTGGAAGCAGTTAATTCCATAAATTATCTGGGAGTACGCATTAGGAGTGATTTAAAATGGAATGATCATATAAAGTTGATCGTCGGTAAAGCAGATGCGAGACTGAGATTCATTGGAAGAATCCTAAGGAAATGCAATCCGAAAACAAAGGAAGTGGGTTACAGTACGCTTGTTCGCCCACTGCTTGAATACTGCTCAGCAGTGTGGGATCCGTACCAGATAGGGTTGATAGAAGAGATAGAGAAGATCCAACGGAGAGCAGCGCGCTTCGTTACAGGATCATTTAGTAATCGCGAAAACGTTACGGACATGATAGATAAACTCCAGTGGAAGACTCTGCAGGAGAGACGCTCAGTATGTATGGGCTTTTGTTAAAGTTTCGAGAACATACCTTCACCGAAGAGTCAAGCAGTATATTGCTCCCTCCTACGTATATCTCGCTAAGAGACCATGAGGATAAAATCAGAGAGATTAGAGCCCACACAGAAGCATACCGACAATCCTTCTTTCCACGAACTATAAGAGACTGGAACAGAAGGGAGAACCCATAGAGGTACTCAGGGTACCATCCGCCACACATCGTCAGGTGGTTTGCGGAGTATGGATGTAGATGTAGATGTAGATGAACAGTATCACAGTATTCAAGCAGCGGGCGAACAAGTGTACTGTAACCTTCTTCCTTTGTTTTAGGATTGCTAGACACGAGAGTCGCACGAATATGATTCACCAGCGGCTGTAATCATTAAAAGATGTATATACAGGATCCAACGCAAGTATGTGGTTGAATGGATTGACTTGAATCCAAATTGCTGACAGCGTTCCGGACAGCATTCCTGCCTGAAAGCGTAACACTATCAGCGCTTTTGTCCCGTTATGTTTTATTACAGTGTATAGGGGGCACAATCGTGAATTAGGTCTGTGCAGTTGCACAGTTCGTGTTGGTTCAGCCAAAACTAATATCAAAGTTAACAAAACATTATAGCGTACTCCGTGCTAGGATATAGAATTTATCTTGTGCTATAAATCTTACGTCGCCGTCTGCTGATAATACTATGTCTAAACTGTCTGTATTACCAGGATAAAACTCGACTTAGTGCGGCTAAAAATTGAGCGGTAATTGTTTAAATGTGACGTAGGTGTAGTGCACATAAAGTGTGTCAAAATTCTCCGAATTATAAAAAAATTACTCACGACAGCGGTTCAACCCGATTCATCAAGTCATCCTATTGTATTCCTGTTGTCGCTACCTTCGACAGAGAACATCAAGGCAAACCTGATTAGTAGAATATCTCTTAGCTATAACTGTGGACAGTAGAAGAAGACCCAAGAAAGATGGGGAAAATGAGTTTTATTATTTAGTATAAGCAAAGTAAAAATGAAGAAGGTTCCGTACAGTCAGTTGTGTCAAAATTCATTACGTGAAGTTTAACTCTGCCACAATGGCATCGAATAAATCTGAAACATCACTGGATACCAAGATAGATGAATTTATTTAAATATCATTCTGATCGGCCTTATTTTCGTACAAATACTGAAGAACTTGGGCCTCATACAGGGCATTCTTAACCAAACAATCAGAGCGACCAATTCACATCAAGATAAGATTGCAGAAAAGAAGAAAGAAAGTTTAGAGTTTAGCGTTCCATCGTCAACGAAGTCATTAAATGCGGAGCACAAGTCAGGATTATGGGAGGAAGTCGATCTTGCCCTTTCAAAGAAACCATACTGGCATTTATTTTAAGCGATTTAGGGAAACAATGGAGCACCAGACGAGTATCTGAACCGTCATCCTCCCGAAAGCGAGACCAGTGTGCTAACCATTGCGTCACCTCGCTACATTATAAGCTTCGAAAAGATAAGTAAACTTTCTTACATTTTCATTGTGGAAATGTGCCTCTCCAATAAGGGCCAGTATGTAGTCTAGTTTTCGAAAGCACATGTTAGATAAGAGAGACAGGCAGTTTACAACTCTAGTCACCAGTTACGGCCTGGAAACAGAAGTGTTTCTCAATGTCAATAGATTACGAGCCATGTAACCGCCCATAAAGAAGAACATAACTGGGTTCTCCCTTCGCAACGAAACACCCATAACGCAAATCCGTAAAACAGTCAAGGTTACCGAACCGAAGCAGTTCACAATCGTATTCAAGTAGAAGCGGGACAGCGATATCGGCAGACACAAAACAAGCGATCGGTGGACAAAGTGTCCAGCGGGGTGAAGTGTGTGACAATTGCATTTATAACTTGCTGGTGACAGCTGAGGAACTTGGAGGATGGCTGAAAAACTTGATATAAACAAAAAGAGGTTTGCATTCTAGAGTAGACGACAGCACACTGAAAAATTGGGGAGGGGCAGTAAAATACGGTACAGCGTTTCAGTAACGATTTAACAGTATCCTTATCTATGTGCTGAGCTGTAAGCTTTTCAAGCGCGATTCACGACCATCCCCGTAGATTCAGTTCTTCCTGTACCTGTCTTCCACTTTCCTAACGGCATAGAAGCACTCCTGCATACTTTGCGGCGCTAGCATCCCTGGAAGAAAGGATTGCGGAAAAATGGTTTGATCATAGCCTGGGGGTTGTTTCCAGAGTGAATATTTTAGTGTAATAGAGTGTTTACTGTTTTAGAGTTTTATGACAAGTTAACTAGAGCCCGGAACAGTTTCTGGTCCACCATAAAGTTTTAATCTATCAGACCAAAACGACTTGAAGACAGTAGCACATGCGTAAAAAGATATCTAACTCTTTTTCAGGCGCAGAATTAGTAATTTTGGTGATAGGTTCGTTATTAGACGCGCATTCGCGTCCTCCTGCTTAACAACAGCATTGCACATTTTTACAGGATTCTAAAGTCTGAAGGTAACTCTCCAATTCCACGTGGTATCTCGTCTTTCTTGCCTTTGATAGAGCCAAAACAGATAGCGAGAGAAGTTGTAATGTTAGATTATGCATGTGGTAACACGTGTCAGGATAACATCCAAGAACTGTGCACTAAATATATTGACGTCACCCGCCTTATGGAACTCAAGGTAACATAGACAGCTGCAAAAATACGTGTGACAGGTGATAATCGACCATTATGGTCATCCACCGCTCCCACAACGTTGTCACGATAGTGAGTGCCTCCTGCTTCCTCTGTAAGAAATCAACGTGGAAGGTTTCAGTGCTCCTAAGCACAGCTACATAATTTTATTCTGATTACATAATGAACTGGAAATGTAAAGGGTCCTAAAGAGCCAAAGACGACTAGACCCTCATAGCATTTCTAGACCATATCAATTATTATGACAAATTGGCTATCTTACATCGCCACACTCACCAAAGATGTCCACGCCGCAGCAGAATCTGTATCTAGGGCTACTACAATAGAAGAAAAATTTGATCCCATGACTGTGTAGTTGGCAGTACACCGTGCAAGTCGTACTGACCAACGCTAGTCCCTGCATCAAATATCTGATGAACGCTGCCTTTTGTATCATGAAATTTGTGGATGAGACGGTTACATTGTGGTTAGATTCGTCGTGATCAGGCCTAGCTGCTTTCTACTACAGACGAGTAGTTCGGGAATCAGTATTCAGCTAATAAATGTGTAAGAGCCGTAAAAGAGTGGTGATAAATGTACACCACCTATGGATTGACATACTTCTCGTGTTAGACCGTAGAGAATAGTACAGATCCCTTTCGTAAATGCAGATTTCCGTGAATATTCCGTTACTTTGTGGAACCATTCACTAGCAAATCAGTGTGCAAGAATAGGAGATTAATTAGACATCGTATATTTAATGGACCTCTAATGAACATCGATCGCAATTCGAAGCTGCTATCTGGTGTTTTTGATTATGTAATGCAGGTTTACTACAATGGGTCTTCCATTGCGTTGTGAACGTTACGCTGCATTTTTTGACATTAAAATTTCGTGTCGAATCTTGATTATGACAGTATTACTCTCTACTTTATCAAGGTATGAAGGAGATCTTCTCTGTAGCTTGGAGAGTAGAAGAATGCTAAGTGTTTTCTTCCAGGAGCGCTAGACCAGTAACGTTCTCAGCCGTTTTAATCAGTGGAGGAAGTAAACGATCAATACAAACTGCGCTTCTAACTGAAAGTTACATTTACGGCTGTTGGCAGCCTTGAGTCCCGCTCTGGGCGAGTCTGGACCGTTCAGCTGGTAACACCACTGCCCGAGAAATGAGGAGCCCCGTTTCCGGACCCCGTTCCACAGCAAGTTTGAATCTGTAAACGCTTTTATCCGCTGTGTTTGTTCAACGGATAAATAAGCTGAATGTCTAGCGCTGTTCTGCATAAGCTTTAATAGGAACCAATGTCTAGAGCGTTTCAGGAACTCTAAAGCAGCCACAAATGTTCCGAGTGCATGCCTAACGTTTTGGCCGGCACCTCTCATCTATGCCAGTCGAGCCCAGTGTCTCCCATATAATCGGAATGCGTGACTTCTTATGGTCGTACGACATAAAATCTGAAAAGCAGCTCCTATTCAGTTTTATGTTTGCCAAGGCAATGCTTTAGATTCGTGCTTTTTCAAGGTCAGCGTTCATTTATTGCCCTGTGTACCTTTCCCTTCCCGCTGCGTTGCAGTTAATTTGCTGTTCTAAGTTTTATTGCAGGAGAATTCTCCTTGCGTGCAAGTCATCAACAGACAGAAACCATAAAAGGAAAAGCGAAACATGCTCAATATAACGTTCAGTCGACATAGAGACTGGTAGATACTGAGTTCTATATCAGTTGTTACGGGCGCGGAAAGAGAACTTGGAATGTTGTTGTTGCGGGATCTGTCATGGCATTCGCCAGCAACAATCTAGAAAAACAACAGAAAATATAAAGCCAGATGTACAGACAGGTGCTGGAACCCCATTCTTCCGGAACACAAGTTCTGTACGAGGTACACAAGCGCATCTTTGTAAATGCGGCATCTTGCGTCAATAGACAACGAAGATCTGCTTGAAAAATATTACAGCTTATCCTAGTATAAAGCCGCAATGTGATCATTCTCTACGTTTACCGAAAACGAACAGTGTAGCACCGTACTGCGCACGACAAAACACAATATAATGTTTTAACAACGAAACAAAAGAAGTGGAATGGAACGGATATCAATATGGAAAGAGATGCTGAAGTGAAAAGCTTTGTTTCATACTTGTGGTTACGCTCAGATGCTTCCTAAGCCATATACTTGTTTTGTTTCTAATTTTTTTATGAATTACTTGTTATAGTACTCCATGGCCTTAACATCTGTGTCATTTAAAACATTCAATTTATTAACTAGGTGTAGAGCGTTGACGAAATCTTGATTTTCATGTCACTGCATAAAGAAACTCATCACTCTAGTTAAAAAAAAATTTCTTCTATTACACATAACAGTTCAATCCCATTTTGATTATTTCTGAAACTTGATTGATTCTTGCTTGAAGCCTTTTAAGATTTTCATCTGATGCTTCTCTCTAGTAATTCCATACATTGATCATTTTCATTTTTGATTCAGAACACAGAAGGCTGAGGCGACAGAATAGGCGACGGGTGCCATTTTCAGTCTGGAACCGTGCGACCTCTACGGTCGCAGGTTCAAATCCTGCCTCGGGCATGGATGTGTGTGATGTCCTTAGGTTAGTTAGGTTTAAGTAGTTCTAAGTTCTAGGGGACTGATGACCTCTGATGTTAAGTCCCATAGTGCTCAGGGCCATTTGAACCATTTTTGAACAGGTACCATTAAGGGCACTTCAGTGTTTGTAAAGTCTCACAAAATGTATCGCGATCAACAATCTGATACTTATAACATTTTGAAATAATATTGAAACACAAATTCAGTGATTCGGTGTCACAAGGGGCCCAGGGTCGACATTCAGAAGTGTAGCTCACTGCATTCTCTTCTTGTGGTAATAATTCAAATTCAGCACGGAACAGAAACATATTTGACTAATATACAACTTTATTCCTCTATCTTGCATCATTAATAGCATGGAAAGATAATCCACAAGATAGTATTTTGACAACAGATGTCGGATTTAATTCAACATAATCCTTTCTAGATAGCTATTCTCTCAACGTAACCTTAATAGAAATGAGGTTCAGAATACATAGATATCACACAAATGTTCTTTGCCTTTCAGTGCTGAATTCCAGTTTGACAGTAATTAACACTGATTCCAAACCGAACATTTTGCATCTTTTTACCGACTGGTATAGTCGTATGATTATCTGTCGATCGAAATGGATTTTGAGAATGATTTAATACATCTGATGGATGAAAGGTAAATGCAAGAGATATGTTTCCTACAAGTTTCCAGTCAAAATACACACACTTCTAAAGGACACACATCTGATGGTGTTTTATCCAAAACTAATTCTTTAACATAGGACTGAAGAATCCCATTCACTGAGAATTTAATAGAGAACCTTTCTCTGATCTTTTCATACTAAGGTACACATCCGAGAGATTGGTAAATTTGCCAGCATTGACTGAATAGTAGATTTTCATTTGTTTTATGATTTAATACATCTGATGGATGAAAGGTAAATGCAAGAGATGTGTTTCCTACAAGTTTCGAGTCAAAATACGCACACTTCTAAAGGACACACATCTGATGGCGTTGTATCCAAAACTAATTCTTTAACTTAGGACTGAAGAATCCCATTCACTGAGAGTTTAATAGACAACCTTTCCCTGATCTTTTCATACTAAGTTACACATCCGAGATATTTGTAAATTTGCCAGCATTGACCGAATAGTGGATTTTCATTTATTTTCAAACACAGTTAGAAGTGAACCTGTAATATAAGTACACAAATACATAACTTACTTAAGTGATGAACTACATTATCACTTTGCTCTAACCTCGCCTTTTCACAACTGCCTCTGCTCGCTCAGACCTCTCTTTCTCAACTAAATGGTCGTATAGTCCATGCACCGACCTGACACTCCTTTCTGCCGTTGATTAATCAACTAATGACTACCTTCTTCAACAAAAACGATATGAAAGCGTTTCTATAACCTCACGTTTATGAAAAAAGTTGGTTCTTCTGGTCTATGTACATCTGACGATTTTGCAGGATGTTTCTGTAGTATGTTTAGTAGATAGCAGGACAGAAAGTCCCAATCTCTCTGGTACCATTACCCCTGAATGTGATAATTTAGAAGCCAATACCCCCAACTAGCTTAGAACCTAACGTTTAGATGGGAAAAATTGTTTGAACATTCGTGTTAAAAAAATACGTAATACGAGGGCTGTTCAATAAAGAATGATCTTATTTTTTTATGGTCATAATTTCTCGCGCTAAAATGTAATCTTATGATATTCTGTTAGCTTAATGTACAACAAAGACGCCGAAGTAATTTCATTGTTGGGACTCCTGATTCCCGCCAGTGAGAGGCAGGCAAGGTCAGACATGTTCAGTATCGCCTACCGCTGCAATGGAGGTAACACGCGAAGAACAATATGTGGCTTTGAAATTCTGCTTTCGTCTCAACAAATCTTCAACTGAGGCCTATATAATGTTGAGGGAGGCCTCTGGAGAGTCTGTTATTCCCTACAGAACAGCTCGAAGGTGGTTTAAAATGTTTAAAGGGGGTAGACAATCAATTTCAAAGGAAGGTGGACACAGTGCCCCAGTTACTGCTCTTACGGAAGAAAACATCAACACTGCTGCTGTCATTGTGAGAGAGGACCGACGAATTACCTTAAGATCACTTTTTGAAATACTGAACATTTCATTGGGTGCCACCCACACGTTCGTGACAGAAAAATTACACATGCCACGCGTTTGTACGCGATGGCTTCCAAGACTGTTGATTCCCGAGCAAAAGGACATTCGCGTGCAGGTCTGCATGCAGTTAAAGTTGATGTTAGAGGAAGATCCGGAGTTTCATTCAAATCTATTCACTGCTAATGAAATTTGGCTACTATATTTTTATCCTGAGAGCAAACAGCAAAGCTCAGTGTGGAAATCTCCTTCATCACCAACACCCAAAAAAGCAAAAGTGGTTGCTTCTGCTGGGAAAGTTATGGTCATCTCATTCATGGGATGGTTTATCAGCATGTTGTACCTTCACATACATCAGGAACTGGACAATACTACAGGGATGTCCTGAAAACATTGCAAGTCCATATCAGGTGCAAAAGACCACATTACCGTGAAGCAAGCTGGATGCTGCACCACGATAATGTGCGGCCGCATATTGCCAATGTTGTTGCTGAATATCTCGCAAAAATCAACGTGAAGTGCATCCCTCATCCTCCCTATAGTCCAGATCTAGCTCCATGTGACTTTTTTCTATTCCCTAACATGAAGAAACGCCTTCGTGGGAGGCATTATCTATCATCAGAAGCAGTGGTGAAAGCCGCGGAGGCGATTTTGAAGGACTTCTCAAAAAATGGTTTCCAGCCTGTACTTGAAGACTGGCAGAAACGCCGAGACAACTGGATTGCATTGATGGGAGACTACTTTGAGAATGACCATCAAAATTATGAGGAGGAGTAAAGGTTTGTAGTAGAAAAAAATTATGATCAATCTTTATTGAACAGCCCTCGTATTTTCTTAGCATTCAACAAATAAAATAATGAAAGCCAATAAGGTGGTTGGTACTGCTTATTTAAAGCACCTCTTTTGTTTTCGTTTGGTCTCGGCCAATGCATTTCGAAAAATCGTGTACCAAGTTCAGTCGGTTTCTTGCTTTTGTTTGCATTGCCACCGCAGTCGCCAATGCACTTTCACACCTGTAAGTTATGGCGAATGAAATGAAAATCCTCACGGTTTTTTTGTGATAGTAATGGATACTCGTCAGTAATCTTTCTTCAAAACGTTGATGGTTATGTTTTAGAGAAATATGTTTTGAGTATATGTATACCGTATGATTAATAATGTGACGGAGAACATGATTAATTGACGCGGAGAAGACGAACTGTACACACTGTATTTGGATATACTGTCTCATTCTAGACGACTAATACAACTTCTTATTTTGGGTTACTTTTGGCTGTTACGCCAAAGGACAACAAAAGCTAGTCGAGTATTAAGTGAATGAGAAGACAATTTTCTGCTGTAAAGATGCAAATGATGAAGACGTGACGATGAAGGCGCTAATTTCAAATAATGAGGATATTTTGTTGACTCAGGTGTCATCGGATCCCACGTAGCGAGTACCAGGATAGATAGTACTTTTTCAGACCTCTGAGTAATTATTATGTTCATCATGTGTTAAAATGAATAACTCTATCCTTAATCTTTAGGGAAGACTCGTAGTTTTGAAGAATGGATGAAAGAAAATAGATAGTTGACTTTTGTGCAGTATGTAATACTTGCCCATTTAAGTCAGGATTTATGCCGAATTGATGTAATTTGTTTATTATGTGTTGCTCTTGTCTGTTTTACCCTGCATTGTGAACAATGAAGACTGAGCTGATCTTGGCTCATTGCATGCTTCTAGTAAGGAACTGGAAGACGTTACTTCTTATTTAATTTTGCTTCAATGTTAAGAGTTTACCTTTGTAGGAAGATGGTTCTTTAACCAGTATTTTGCGATTGATAATGCCGAGAAACCAGCGTTATGTTGGTCGTGCACTTATCATATTTTTGTAGTCGGAAGTCATTCATTCCACGTATGCCCTTTTGCGCTGGTTTTAAGTGGTTAGTGTAGGTTTTTATATATTCCTGAAAATCGATAGACCGTTATCAGGTCTGCCTCTTGCAATTTCACGTTGCGGGTGTTAGACGTTGTTGCCAAGTCCAACCATCTCTTTGCTGTGTCTGTTCGATTTTTATTATCAAGGGACCATTATACCTGAACTTTTCAGTTGATTTGTTCTAACCAAGTTTATCTCCTTTTTGGAAGCATTTATTTTCATTTATTTTCTTTTGAGGGAGTCATTCATAAGATCTGAAAATAATTGCTCATATTTTTAATTTTTATGTCCACTACACTGACTGTTTCCTTTCTTCATTTCCATATAAAACTTATAGCCTGTGTTCAGTGAAATTAATGTGCATTCTGTTTCTGCTCACTTGCTTTAACTAGCATAATTTCATCGGAAAGCTTTGAACATTCCGCATATTTTCATATCGAAATTTTCGTCGTCTTGACGAGACTCTGTTGCGACATTCATGCAAATGGCAGGTTCCTGAAACGATGGCCAACGTTTTCAGAATCTGGTGTTCGCTGAAATTCGAAACGGAGATGTAATAAGTTACACTTTTTCTGTTGTTACAAGTCGACCCAAAGTCGGTGCCTCACACACTAAATTAAGCTTACCTATGATTTGTTTTGCCATCTAAATTCACCACACTCTACCTTATTCTAGTTCTCGAATACGCCTGCACAAACCGGTGTCGGTACATGGACTTTTGTTACTTAAGAGTTAAGATCCTTTACTTCCTGTGCAAAATTGACGTCATTCTGTCGATTGTCAGCCACTTAGCATTAACTGGGGCGCCTACAAACATACGTGAATTTGAAGACCATTTTGGTGGGCGCATACGTGCTGTAGCATGCCGGACGCGTTGCTCTCGCCTTCTGCCAAAGTGGTTAGTAGTGTCGCGCCTTACAATCCCTCCGTCCCCGCTGAATGCCCCTGCAGTACCACCGTCCCTCCCACCTTCTGCCGCCGGCCGGAGTGGCCGAGCGGTTAAAGGCGCTACAGTCTGGAACCGCACGACCGCTACGGTCGCAGGTTCGAATCCTGCCTCGGGCATGGATGTGTGTGATGTCCTTAGGTTAGTTAGGTTTAAGTAGTTCTAAGTTCTAGGGGACTTATGACCACAGCAGTTGAGTCCCATAGTGCTCAGAGCCATTTGAACCATTTTTGAACCCACCTTCTGCACCTTGCACTGCTCTACCCCACCTCTCGTTTCCCCTCATGTGGAGCCCATGGAACATCCCTCAAGGAGTACTCCCTCCTCACTAGCCTACATTGGCGTGGCCATTGCACCTTCCACTACTTCCTCTTTCCTCGCTGTGTTATCTATGTGTCTGTCTTCTGTCAGATTGACATTAGTGTGAATAAGCCATTCATGTGCCTGTGCAGTGCTGAATCAAGTTCTGAATGTAGCACCAATATCTTATGGAGGTCTTAGTGCATTGTTTCTCCTACCATTTGTATTGTTCATTCAGTACCATTCAGCTACACCAGACTTTTTTTAGTTTTTTTGGTGTGCACAGTAGCATTTTATTTACCTTTTGTATCGTCTGGATTTTACTGATAAATATAAGAGGTTCCTTGATTCACTTTTGTCTAGCAATGCTGCTGAGTATATACACTCCTGGAAATGGAAAAAAGAACACATTGACACCGGTGTGTCAGACCCACCATACTTGGTCCGGACACTGCGAGAGGGCTGTATTAGCAATGATCACACGCACAGCACAGCGGACACACCAGGAACCGCGGTGTTGGTCGTCGAATGGCGCTAGCTGCGCAGCATTTGTGCACCGCCGCTGTCAGTGTCAGCCAGTTTGCCGTGGCATACGGAGCTCCATCGCAGTCTTTAACACTGGTAGCATACCGCGACAGCGTGGACGTGAACCGTATGTGCAGTTGACGGACTTTGAGCGAGGGCGTATAGTGGGCATGCGGGAGGTCGGGTGGACGTACCGCCGAATTGCTCAACACGTGGGGCGTGAGGTCTCCACAGTACATCGATGATGTCGCCAGTGGTCGGCGGAAGGTGCACATGCCCGTCGACCTGGGACCGGACCGCAGCGACGCACGGATGCATGCCAAGACCGTAGGATCCTACGCAGTGCCGTAGGGGACCGCACCGCCACTTCCCAGCAAATTAGGGACACTGTTGCTCCTGGGGTATCGGCAAGGACCATTCGCAACCGTCTCCATGAAGCTGGGCTACGGTCCTGCACACCGTTAGGCCGTCTTCCGCTCACGCCCCAACATCGTGCAGCCCGCCTCCAATGGTGTCGCGACAGGCGTGAATGGAAGGACGAATGGAGACGTGTCGTCTTCAGCGATGAGAGTCGCCTCTGCCTTGGTGCCAATGATGGTCGTATGCGTGTTTGGCGCCGTGCAGGTGAACGCCTCAATCAGGACTGCATACGACCGAGGCACACAGGGCCAACACCCGGCATCATGATGTGGGGAGCGATCTCCTACACTGGCTGTATACCACTGGTGATCGTCGAGGGGACACTGAATAGTGCACGGTACATCCAAACCGTCATCGAACCCATCGTTCTACCATTCCTAGACCGGCAAGGGAACTTGCTGTTCCAACAGGACAATGCACGTCCGCATGTATCCCGTGCCACCCAACGTGTTCTAGAAGGTGTAAGTCAACTACCCTGGCCAGCAAGATCTCCGGATCTGTCCCCCATTGAGCATGTTTGGGACTGGATGAAGCGTCGTCTCACGCGGTCTGCACGTCCAGCACGAACGCTGGTCCAACTGAGGCGCCAGGTGGAAATGGCATGGCAAGCCGTTCCACAGGACTACATCCAGCATCTCTACGATCGTCTCCATGGGAGAATAGCAGCCTGCATTGCTGCGAAAGGTGGATATACACTGTACTAGTGCCGACATTGTGCATGCTCTGTTGCCTGTGTCTATGTGCCTGTGGTTCTGTCAGTGTGATCATGTGATGTATCTGACCCCAGGAATGTGTCAATAAAGTTTCCCCTTCCTTGGACAATGAATTCACGGTGTTCTTATTTCAATTTCCAGGAGTGTATATGTTGCCACTATACGTTATCAGAATTAGCTGTTGTGCCCGGTTATTTACTCTGTTCAAAGACAACAGAAACAAAACAACTTTACTGTAGAATGACAACAAACTGTAGAAGTATAAACTTTTTACGTACATATAATGCAGATTATAAGTATTCTAGCAGAAACAGTTATCTGTCGCTAGAATTCTAAGAATTGCATTCTTTAAGAGCTGAAGAGGACCACAGTTTTAAAATATCAATTACAATTGGAATTTGTTTGTATTAGCAAGTTTTTGACTGAAAAATAGTTATTACATATCATGGTGCATTACCTGTTATTGGAATAATCAAAAGACATATTCCATGTGTGCTTAATTGAGAACTTAGGGTCTGGAACCGCGCGACCGCTACGGTCGCAGGTTCGAATCCTGCCTCGGGCATGGATGTGTGTGATGTCCTTAGGTTAGTTAGGTTTAAGTAGTTCTAAGTTCTAGGGGACTGTTGACCTCACATGTTAAGTCCCATAGTGCTCAGAGCCATTTGAACCATTTTTTGAGAACTTAGGGACCAATACAAGTACAGGTTTGCATGCGTGCTTGTACTTGATAATAACTTTAAGTTTTATACTTGCTTGTAAACAGTTTTGAAATATTGTTATTACTGATAATTTATATGAGGACAACTTATTAATGTCCACTCTATAAAAATGTATGTTGTCATTCAATGGCAACACGTATGTTTTTGTCAATGTGTTGTGATTTGATAACTCTTTTGAGTACCTCTGACGAAATAGAACCATTACAAATTAATTTTTTGAGTTATTACTGGTATAAAAAGCGATATTATATAGTAATTTGACAGAAAACAGTCTAGCTCGGAAATGTTGTTTATTTTTTGGTAACTCGTTTCATTCCGAGATAGACAATCTCCAGACCAGTAGGCCACGAACAGTACCACTATTCATTTTATATAATTTTAAATCAGTAACAAAGTTACAAAAAAATTACACTGTGTATATACCCATTGGTCACACATGGAATCGACGTGCGGAGCAATTGTATGTGCTATGCTAGCCAGCAGCTGATAGCAGGTGCATCTTAACATGTACAACAGCCCCACGCACCAATTCCATGTGTCATCAATGGATACTTACACATTGTATTTTTATTTTGTAACTATGATGCTCATTTAATGTTGTATGAGATGAATAGCTGTATTGTTCCTGGCCTACTTTGTTAATGTCAAAGATACATACTGGTCTGAAGATGGTCAATCTATGACTGAAACCGGTTAGCAGAAAAATAAACACAATTTACGATCTAGACAATATTTTTCCGTTACATGTTGTTGTACAGTTTGTAGGAATATATTTCTATTTAAGTTTTATGAGTGATTGCATTTATTTATCTAGTTCTGATAAATTATTCCCAACTTCTGACACTACCCAGCTATATTTTTTTGCCCTTCCCTATTTATTTTTTAACCTCTTGCTGTGTTTCCAAAGCTGTTCTTGTCTCCTCTTCTGCCGAAGAAGGACAGTTCAACTAATTACTTCTGGCAGTATTGAGACATCACACCTCCCTTGTTGTTGCAGGGTCAGAGTCCGTGTTCACTAGAACCCCCCCCCCCCCCCCCCCCCGAAGCTCTGCCTTTGCGAATTAAATTTTCTTTTGTGTATAACCAGTTGTATTTTGTACCTAATTACTTCATTTTATAGCTTAAAATATGGGTGTATTTCAGTCCACAGCCACATCCTTCCTTAACGTAGGTTCCACTTTATTTTACTCACTAACTGCCGTTTGATTGTTGCTGTATCCGAACAATACAAACTGTATACTTGTAGAGAGTATTATCTACACATAAAAAAAGAGAGAATGAGATCGTTTCTCCATTACCAAACAGACATAAAACTTTGTGCAAGGAATAATAATTACTTTATTTTCTAAATTGTAAAGTTTTTATCAGTCAAGGAATTTTTTTGGTAATTTGAAGATGAATGTGCTTCTTAGTATTCAAGGTGGTATAATTCAACTTTTACTACTTGAGATGACCCCCACGAAAAAGAAGTGATCATAGATCAATGACACTTTTTAGGAACATTGTACGAACAAACAGAAGAGAAATAACGAATAAACTGTTTAAAGAAACACATTTCAATTTTCACATGAGAGGATAACACTTGTTAATTGCGTGCTTTGATTACATTCAAGGTTGCAGATCTTGCTCAATGTGATGATCTTCTGCATCCACCACAGGCTGGAACCGCAATAGATATACCATTTCGTAATTGTTCGCAGTACTTTTCGAACGGTGCACCATGGAATGTTCGGCCCGAGCACTGTTTGAAGATCGCACATAGCAGGCCACAGGGCTCTGGCAGGAGCAGTTATTCAATCGCCAGTTAATTCGAACTTGTGAATCATGTTCTTCAACCCTGGGGCAGAAAGAACACCTGTCCATATATGATTAACTTGTCGATACTCTTGAGGAGCAGCAGCACTATTGCTGTTGTTTTGATAAAATGGTTCAAATGGCTCTGAGCACTATGCGACTTAACTTCTGAGGTCATCAATCGCCTAGAACTTAGAACTAATTAAACCTAACTAACCTAAGGACATCACAAACATCCATGCCCGAGGCAGGATTCGAACCTGCGACTGTAGCGGTCGCTCGGCTCCAGACTGTAGCGCCTAGAACCGCACGGCCACTCCGGCCGGCCTTGATAAAATGTTTTACGATAAAAGCCCTGCTCATCTTGTCCATACCCATATTGACTAAACACTGATGCTTGTGTTTCAATCCAACATGTCTACCTGTACTGGTGCCTAACGGCAAGTCACGACACTAAAACCACTTACAAATCAAATACTGCAGGACACACTCTCAGCATCATTCCTTTAAGTTTGGGTACCCATATGGTAAATAGATTTTTATCTACTCTGGCTGAAGTAGCGAAAGTTTAATGATAACGCCCTACACATATGACAGTATTTCTGCATAAAGTAAAACCTTCCTTACTTTTGTATTCGGACATGACTGGGTCAAAGAAGATCTATGTATACTGAAAAACTTCTGAGATATTTGTGGCATTTCGTTGTGAATAGCCAATTTTGGAGCTATACCACGATACGTCCTGATAACTGAGCTCAACAGAATTTTTGCGACTCGTAGCAATAAGCCCCTTTCTAAAATAAAAAAATCAATTGTAACAGATCCTTTCAACAGAATTAAGCTGCCACAAAGGGCAGTTCCCCCACTAACATGGGCCTTGCAGAAAGAGGAAGGATTATACAAGGCACCGAGGCAGTCTGGATTGCTAGGAGTAGTACATTCATACACTCCTGGAAATGGAAAAAAGAACACATTGACACCGGTGTGTCAGACCCACCATACTTGCTCCGGACACTGCGAGAGGGCTGTACAAGCAATGATCACACGCACGGCACAGCAGACACACCAGGAACCGCGGTGTTGGCCGTCGAATGGCGCTAGCTGCGCAGCATTTGTGCACCGCCGCCGTCAGTGTCAGCCAGTTTGCCGTGGCATACGGAGCTCCATCGCAGTCTTTAACACTGGTAGCATACCGCGACAGCGTGGACGTGAACCGTATGTGCAGTTGACGGACTTTGAGCGAGGGCGTATAGTGGGCATGCGGGAGGCCGGGTGGACGTACCGCCGAATTGCTCAACACGTGGGGCGTGAGGTCTCCACAGTACATCGATGTTGTCGCCAGTGGTCGGCGGAAGGTGCACGTGCCAGTCGACCTGGGACCGGACCGCAGCGACGCACGGATGCACGCCAAGACCGTAGGATCCTACACAGTGCCGTAGGGGACCGCACCGCCACTTCCCAGCAAATTAGGGACACTGTTGCTCCTGGGGTATCGGCGAGGACCATTCGCAACCGTCTCCATGAAGCTGGGCTACGGTCCCGCACACCGTTAGGCCGTCTTCCGCTCACGCCCCAACATCGTGCAGCCCGCCTCCAGTGGTGTCGCGACAGGCGTGAATGGAGGGACGAATGGAGACGTGTCGTCTTCAGCGATGAGAGTCGCTTCTGCCTTGGTGCCAATGATGGTCGTATGCGTGTTTGGCGCCGTGCAGGTGAGCGCCACAATCAGGACTGCATACGACCGAGGCACACAGGGCCAACACCCGGCATCATGGTGTGGGGAGCGATCTCCTACACTGGCCGTACACCACTGGTGATCGTCGAGGGGACACTGAATAGTGCACGGTACATCCAAACCGTCATCGAACCCATCGTTCTACCATTCCTAGACCGGCAAGGGAACTTGCTGTTCCAACAGGACAATGCACGTCCGCATGTATCCTGTGCCACCCAACGTGCTCTAGAAGGTGTAAGTCAACTACCCTGGCCAGCAAGATCTCCGGATCTGTCCCCCATTGAGCATGTTTGGGACTGGATGAAGCGTCGTCTCACGCGGTCTGCACGTCCAGCACGAACGCTGGTCCAACTGAGGCGCCAGGTGGAAATGGCATGGCAAGCCGTTCCACAGGACTACATCCAGCATCTCTACGATCGTCTCCATGGGAGAATAGCAGCCTGCATTGCTGCGAAAGGTGGATATACACTGTACTAGTGCCGACATTGTGCATGCTCTGTTGCCTGTGTCTATGTGCCTGTGGTTCTGTCAGTGTGATCATGTGATGTATCTGACCCCAGGAATGTGTCAATAAAGTTTCCCCTTCCAGGGACAATGAATTCACGGTGTTCTTATTTCAATTTCCAGGAGTGTATTTTACTGAGAACTTAAAAATTTCTTTCATACATACAGCTGACACCAAGCTACAGGCGTAGGTTCCCAGTGTGAATTCTTACAGGCCCTATGTTCCAAGTCAGCCTGCCCTTCAGGACAAAAACAGTTCATTCCAACGAAAGCTGCTAAGAGGGTACGCTTCTAGCCTTTTCCTGAATGCAGTAATGTACCACACCATTTGCTAGGCAACACGGGGTATGAGAAAGGAATCACGTGGATGCTGCTCGTCGTGTCCTGGGAACCAGAGGGCACTGAAGCTGTTCTCTGAATTTCCAGCTTTAAGGCCGAGCAGATGCTCTTTCGTGAGCCAGCCTTTACCCAGAGCAGATGGCTCCCATTGCCAACCTGTTTACCAGGACCTTCTGCCAGCCACACAAACTTGAACCACCATCTATAGTCTTCCCTATTCCTTTATCATTTTGGACCAACTGCTAGACTGGCAGTCAACCATTATGTCCACTCCAAGGCGTACCTTTTCTGTATTCCATATACCAAGAATATACACCAAGTTCAATTGACTTAACCCTTTTTATTTCGCCACCTGCCTTCTCACGCTCACTCACTCTGCTCCGTGACGTACACACATTTAAAAGGAAAATCATTAACGTTTGTAAGACACATAACACTTTGCTTCCAGTTATTCATGAAAGAAATAACTGAATAAATTAATTTTTTCCATAAACGAACTGAAAACGAAACAACTGTTATCTTCTCTTGAAGGTGAAAGGCCTCTGAGTCGTTTAAAGGAACAGTTAGGCTCGCTCTTGCACTCTCTCTATCTGCCTTTAGGTCTCTGACGTGTCCTACCACGACACTCAGCTAATGTGATCTGTGACAAGCAGAAATAATTTTTTTGAAGCTGATGGTTTTCTTTCTTCTTTTTTTCCAGTTTTTAAGGACAAGGGGCACTATTTACCGATATTCCAGTGAGTCAAAACTTTGCACAGATCGTTTACGCATGGAACTGAATGCAGCGTGACCCAAGAAAAAATATAAAAAAACCTAAAAACCCGGTACAAGACCCACCATAACCGTTATCCTTCAGTGAACTTGAGACAATTACAAACTTCTTCAGAAACAACAGCTCATATGGTGTTGGAATTTCGAACACAATTTTGAATAGTTTTTCTGACTTAAAAAGTCATGTCCTACATGATGTATATGTTAGGGGCATAGGAACAATATTGTGAAAACTAGTATCTTACGATGGTGGTTTGAAAAGTTCTTGGAATCGCCAGGAGTGGTCAGCGCTAGCGCAAAGAGTTGTCCACGTGATTTTCATTGGACTGTTGCCTGGAAACACGTGTCACGTCAGTGCCCTTGGAAGAAAGCTGTGGCGGTGACGTGGCTCTGTTGTTGTTCCCGCGTAATGATTTGCGTAGATGGAAAAAATCGAGATTCGAGTAGTGATTAAGTACTTCGTAAAGAAAGGTATGAAAGCAAAGGACATTCATGCCGATTTCCAGAATACACTGGTGGACTCTTCTCCTTCATATTCAATTGTTGCCAAGTGGACAAATGAATTTAACTTTGGTCGGGAGAGCTTAGATGATGATCCGCGCAGTGGTCGGCCAAGATGTGTCACTACTCAAGAAATCATTGCAAAAGTCCACAAAATGGTCATGGGGGATCACCGATTGAAAGTGTGTGAAATTCCTCACGCTCGCCAGGTAACATCTGAAAGGGTATATCATATTTTAACTGAAGAATTAGAAATGAAAAAATTATCTGCAAGGTGGATGCCGCGACTGCTGACGCGTCCACACACATGTGCCGTCGCCATGGCAAAATTACACGAACTAAGGTATGAATTGTTGCCACACCCGCCTTATTCACCTGATATGGCTCCGTCAGACTTCCATCTCTTCCTTAAACTGAAAATTTTTCTTGGTGGACGAAGATTCACTTCAAACGAAGAATTGATAGCCGGAGTTGACACCTACTTTGTAGGCCTGGAAGAAACTCATTTTCGAGATGGAATCAAGGCACTGGAACATCTTTGGACCAAGTGCATTAATCTACAAGGAGACTACATTGAAAAATAAAAAAAGTTTCATTGATGTACATACCTTTTTTCTATTCTGTTCTGAAAACTTTTCAAACCACCCTCATAATATTGACCCACTTTAGTGTGTTAGGTCCCCCCCATGAACCATGGACCTTGCCGTTGGTGGGGAGGCTTGCGTGCCTCAGCGATACAGATAGCCGTACCGTAGGTGCAACCACAACGGAGGGGTATCTGTTGAGAGGCCAGACAAACGTGTGGTTCCTGAAGAGGGGCAGCAGCCTTTTCAGTAGTTGCAAGGGCAACAGTCTGGATGATTGACTGATCTGGCCTTGTAACAATAACCAAAACGGCCTTGCTGTGCTGGTACTGCGAACGGCTGAAAGCAAGGGGAAACTACAGCCGTAATTTTTCCTGAGGGCATGCAGCTTTACTGTATGATTACATGATGATGGCGTCCTCTTGGGTAAAATATTCCGGAGGTAAAATAGTCCCCCATTCGGATCTCCGGGCGGGGACTACTCAAGAGGATGTCGTTATCAGGAGAAGCTTTTGACAATGTTGACTGGAATACTCTCTTTCAAATTCTAAAGGTGGCAGGGGTAAAATACAGGGAGCGAAAGGCTATTTACAATTTGTACAGAAACCAGATGGCAGTTATAAGAGTCGAGGGACATGAAAGGGAAGCAGTGGTTGGGAAGGGAGTAAGACAGGGTTGTAGCCTCTCCCCGATGTTGTTCAATCTGTATATTGAGCAAGCAGTAAAGGAAACAAAAGAAAAATTCGGGGTAGGTATTAAAATTCATGGAGAAGAAATAAAAACTTTGAGGTTCGCCGATGACATTGTAATTCTGTCAGAGACAGCAAAGGACTTGGAAGAGCAGTTGAATGGAATGGACAGTGTCTTGAAAGGAGGATATAAGATGAACATCAACAAAAGCAAAACAAGGATAATGGAATGTAGTCGAATTAAATCGGGTGAAGCTGAGGGTATTAGGTTAGGAAATGAGACACTTAAAGTAGTAAAGGAGTTTTGCTATTTGGGGAGCAAAATAACTGATGATGGTCGAAGTGGAGAAGACATAAAATGTAGACTGGTAATGGCAAGGAAAGCGTTTCTGAAGAAGAGAAATTTGTTAAGATCGAGTATAGATTTAAGTGTCAGGAAGTCATTTCTGAAAGTATTCGTATGGAGTGTAGCCATGTATGGAAGTGAAACATGGACGATAAATAGTTTGGACAAGAAGAGAATAGAAGCTTTCGAAATGTGGTGCTACAGAAGAATGCTGAAGATTAGATGGGTAGATCACATAACTAATGAGGAAGTATTGAATAGGATTGGGGAGAAGAGAAGTTTGTGGCACAACTTGACCAGAAGAAGGGATCGGTTGGTAGGACATGTTCTGAGGCATCAAGGGATCACCAATTTAGTATTGGAGGGCAGCGTGGAGGGTAAAAATCGTAGAGGGAGACCAAGAGATGAATACACTAAGCAGATTCAGAAGGATGTAGGTTGCAGTAGGTACTGGGAGATGAAAAAGCTTGCACAGGATAGAGTGGCATGGAGAGCTGCATCAAACCAGTCTCAGGACTGAAGACCACAACAACAACAACAGTGTGTTAGGTGTTTTTCCTCTGCATCTAACGGTCTTCCTGTAAACACATCATATTATTTACTACCTGATGTTTTCTGCATGGTCATAATGGCAACGTGAAATGGACTATGCCTGCCAGCATAGATTGTCTATTTTAGATGTAGGACAAAGGGAGGGCAGTCAACACCACTTTGTTTGTGTGGGTTGCATACATTCAGGGACAAACTTGATTGATTTATGACTCCCTGGGGTTGATTTGTGACCCTCTGTGGGTTGATTTATGACCCCCTGTGGATAATCCATCCTTCTGAGAAACCTCCATCCCTCCCCCTCGCCACTCCTTCCCCTCTCTGGGTAATCTGCACTCCTCCTCCCTCTCCCTTGCCATTACAAGCACATTTTTGGTATCAAATAAATTAATTAATTAAATTAATCAATTAATTGCCTTGTCTCCATCCTGGGAAATCCTTCTGCCCTCCCCCTCTCCTCTCTTATCCTGAGACCGGTAAGAAAAAGACTATCTGTGTTGAGCTGCTGTAGAGGAAGGACACAGGGCAATTTATTTTCTTTGTTTTGGGTGCCACCCTGTTGTAAATTGGCAGGAAATGCCCAGCTCTCTCCTCCCCTCTCCATTCAGAAAAAAATTGGTAGGAAAATCGGTCAATCTATGTAGAGCTGATGGTGTGGAAGCTGCAAGTACTACCTCATCCAGAAACTACATGCCCTAATTACGTAATTACACTGATGCAGATTGGAGGTGTCTTGTTGGGAAATTTTCACATGTATGCTCACGTTGACAAACAGGGATCGTCTGAGCTAGAGCACAATGCCACTACCAGAGGACGTGCCATGTCCAACCACTTGCCCCCTCCCTCCCCACTCCTCCCAGAAAAAATCAGCGGGAAAAAGACTCAGTCTGTGCTGGAGAGAAAGGATCTGACAACATGAAATTCAAATCAATGTCAGTAATATACTGATGCATATTCCCTATTTCATCAGTTTGCGCGACACAAGCCTCCTCCACTTGCGTATAGCTGACGTCTGCACTCCCCATCCCGCTTCCCATGACATAATAACTATAAACACTGCGAAATGGAATGAGGTGTGGTATAGTAGCTGCCTAAATGCCGTTTGGGGCCCCCGCACATGTGTCTGTCGTCCAGGCGCCGCCACGGAGGTCAAAAACCTCCCAGTTTCCTAATTACAAATCATGGTACTAAATACCACCAAACACAGACTGGATGTCGTCCTCCATTGACCCGAAACCCCAAACAAAGCACATGTGACAGAATTGTGTTGATCAGGAAATCCCAGACTCGCTTCCTGTCTTTGTCTCTCTCAAGTGGCTACTTCCTGTCGGTGTGTGATCCAATGTCTCTAAACATACAGACGGAGGTTTTCATCACTCCTGAGAATACTGTATTCCTCTTGGGTAATTCTAGGGACAAAGGGAGAGCTGACGTAATTTCGGTATCAAAAATATAGGGAAATAGTCCATTTGCACTACCCTATCAAATTAATTGCTTAAAAATTTACAGGAGTGAAATAGATCAGTTAAAACACTTACCACCGTATGATCGTCCTTCTTCATAATAAAACATATTTTAAATGTGTGGTTATCACACGCAAACATTATGCAAATCGAGTAATTAAATTACTCAGAGCACCCCCTTCCACTGCAATGTTTCCACTGAACATATCTCATGGAAAAAACGTTCCTATTGTGATCGCAAAGTGCACGCTGTCTGACACCTGCCAGGCTGCACCATGTGCCATCCGCTGCTGGGCTCACGACCAAACCGCACGACAGAGAAACAGCTGTGCTGTGCACTCATCGACAGTTAACCAGCCAATCTCCTGGTATTTACATGCCTACCGTACCAGATGCTCAGGGACCAGAGAGAGTATATCACTAAGGCCACCCACCCCTCAACAGATCAATTTACGTGAGAGGGAGTAATTGTCCAGCACAAACACACGCCATATTGAATCTTCTCATGAATCACACACATTCACTTCTGTCGCCTCTCTACCAGCACACTGGCTAGTTCACTACTCATCTTTCCAGAGGGCGTTGAAGGGTTGCCACTGGGACTTGGCCCCGAGGCTGTGGCCGAGAGCCAACTAGCCAATAGCTGGAATATTTTCTTTGTACCTGCCATCGCATGAGGCTAAGTGGCCACTTCCAGTCAGCCGCTGACCACAGACATTGCGAGACAAGCAGCAGTGGCTCGTATGTATACAGTAGTTCTAACTAATTTCAACCACAGTTTAAAAAATCCACTTTACCCAGTCCAAGAAACGGATGTTGTTGGCCATACACCTCGAATTTCTCATGCGAAATGTAGATTTCTCACTTTCGTATGAGCTACTTTCGAAGACAGAAGAAATCAGGGCATACACACGTTTTCACATTGTTAAAGTTTTGTTAGTTGTGAAAATCCTGCAACAGTATGGCTTAGGCTATATTTCCTCTAAGTAATTTCTCACGAGGTAAAAATATCTGCTTAATATCTGTTACGCCCTGCAACACAGGACTAGAATATTAAACTCATTTTTGGCTCATGACAGAGCACTAAGAACATGTTCTACGTCTGTTAAAGGACGCTACCTCACTTTTGAACTCTCTTAAAGTAACCAAATGTTTTGTTACATATGTACTCTCCTAAGGTAGCAACACAGAGAATTTGTAAATATTAGGCTTATACTACATATTATATTATAAATTCGGTAATATAGCTGATTTTATTACGATGGTTATCTCTCCCTGTTAGGTGGAAGAATGGAATTTCTTTTAAAGATTTCGCCACAGTGAAAAAGCGCCTGTTTACTGCCCCAACTCCCAAATCATATCCATGGTACTTAAGCCCTCATCTCTACCCATCGATCAGCATCATTAATACCAAATTGAAAGGCTATTTAATTAAATTGATTATGAGAGTCACTTTGCAGGGTAATTTTTTGTCACGTTACACTCGTCAGGTAGGTCAAATGGGAATTCCCAGAGGGAAGACGACGTTCTTTTCGATGAACACTATTGAGAATAGATACCTGAAGCTGACCGCAGAAGGATCCTACCACTGCCAACGTATATTTCCCGTCAGGACCACGAAGATAAGATATGAAAAATTAGCATTCATAGGTAGACATATGCAGTCTTTTTCCCTCACTATACTTGCAAGTGGAATAAGAAAGGGAATGAATAGTAGTGGGACATGGTACCCTGTGCCACACACCATATGATGGCTTGCAAAGTAACCATATAGATGTAAATTTAGTCATACTATTGAGATTTCACTCCATCCATTTATAGGCACACGAACTTCACAGACGAATATCCTATATTATTTATCGAGAAAATAGAAGTTGAAACTTTTGCTGTTGATTGTCTCTTGATAAAAATTTTTGTATTAGTTCACTGCAGTCACTTCACAAGATGCATATGAGAGGCTGTAATGCATTTCCCAATTTATGCTGTAACACATTCAAGCAGTGTATGACTACAGCTTCGTACATGGTCATATATTTTGTTTTTCCACCATGATTCTGAAGTCTGTGTTGAGTGCTAAAATGGCATTGACACATTTCGATTCCTTGGCTCTCACAGAAAGCAGGATATCACATAGTTTAAGTTAAGTGATCCCACAACAGAGAGGATGTTTGAAATGAAAGACAGAGACAGTGTTTCTTACTGACAAAAATATGGAAGACATGGCAAAATATGGAAACTGCAAGTGTATTCAGCATTGTGGAGAATGTCCAAATAGCTCTCCAAAGGTCATAATCTCTACATTTAAACTCATATTCCATCATGATGGGGTAGCAGATGTCACTGTGCCCTCTATTTCAAAACAAGCTACCTCTTTGTTGAACCTATCGGATAAGGACGGTCGCTGAGCAAAACTCTAGATGGCCTCTCTTTATGCATCTTCTAACTCTTCCTCTTGCTTTAACCAAACCTCTCTGCAACATTGTTTCCAAGTTTCCAATTTAATTTGGAACTGACCAGAACTATTCGACGTCTCGTGAAGGAGTAGAACAAGCTGAGACCCACATAATCAATACAGTTCGATATTATGCTTTCACAAAAAGTATAACACGTGTTCCAAACCTTTACCACATAATGCTAGTGATGTAGACCAGTATTCTCATTCTAGTACTGTAACCGCTGTTTTGCGAAGACTGTTCCGTACCAATCTTACTTATGTCATCCACCCCATTACACATGAACTCTCCAGATGCTTGCATGCTGAGGAATTTAGCACTCCCTCTTGGTGTATAGTAGATGCGAGACTCATACATTTGATAGTAATGTGGTGATATAACAGGCGATTAAGAAGAAGAACAAACGTATTATTTGTGCGTAATGGAGCTCCAGATGGAACGAGTTTCAGGGAAAGTCTTGAGTACACCGGAAATAAATATCCAAATTATACATTAGTTAGAAGTGGAGACTTTAATCTGGCGTCCATTGACTGGAAAAATTACACGTTTATCACTGGGGGCAGAAGCAGAGATTCATGTGAAGTTATTCTAGGAGCGCTCTCAACATACAACCTTGAGAAATTGTCTAGAAAACCAACTCGAGAAGGGTACAATTAGATATCTTGGCGACAAACAGACCTGATCATTTTGAGGAAATTAATCTAGAAGAAGGTATTAGCGACCATAATGTCGTTGTGGCTTCTATGTCAGTGGAAGTTGAAAAAAAAAGAAAAAAAAAGAAAAAGAAAAAACAGAGTAGAGTTTTCTTATTTGGGAAAGCAAATAAAAGTGTCATTAATCAATATCTTCATAGCTCCAAGCATTCACCGAGGGACACAAAGATATTGAGCAACTTTGGTCGGAATATAAAGGTATTGTCCACCACGTGCTAAAGAAACATGTGCCTAGCAAAAATATAGGGAAGAGAAAGGATCCACCTCGGTTCAACAATCATGTTAGGAAGTTGCTGAGAAAGCAGAGAATTTTGCCCAGTCGTTTTAAATGTAGTCACTGCCTCGCTGACAAACAGAAATTATGCGAAATGAAAGTAGCTGTCAAAAGATCAATGAGGGATTCTTTTAACGAATTTGAAAGGAATATTTTATCTGCAGATTCTAAAAATAACCCCGAAAAATTTTGGTCGTACGTAAAATCTATGAACGCTACAAATAATTCAATACCTGCTCTTGCTGACAGTACGGGTAACGTAACGGATGATGATAAAGAGAATGCCGAAATTCTAAACCTAGCTTTCAAAAACTCGTTTACGGTAGAGGACTGCAGCTCCATTCCCCCTTTCAATTATCTAACAAAGTCCAGGGAGGTTGACATAGTGTTTAGTGTATCTGGGATTGTAAAACAGTTAAGATCCTTACACGCCAGGAAGGCATCCGGCCCAGACGGTATCCCCGTAAGATTTTATGTTGACTATGATACAAATATAGCACCATTCTTATCAATCATCTATCAGAGATCATTGGAACAGCGGAAAGTTCCTCGGGACTGGAAGAAGGCCCAGGTCATAGCAATCTATAAAAAGGGTACAAAATCGGATGCACATAATTACCGGCCAATTTCACTGACATCGATTTGTTGTACAATCATGGAACATAGTTTGTGTTCAGACATAATGACCTTTCTAGACTCTGAGAAGCTCATCTGCAGAAACCAGCATGGTTTTAGGAAACAACGGTCATGCGAAACATAGCTGGTCCTCTTTCTGCATGACATACAACAGGCTCTAGATACCGGATCCCAGGTTAATGCCATATTCCTCGACTTTCGAAATGCGTTCGACTCAGTTCCGCACTGTCGCTTGCTCCAAAAAATGCGCGCTTACGGTCTATCCGATGACATATGCTGTTGGATAGAAATTTTTCAAACAGACGGAGAGCAGTATGTCGTCTTGAATGGGAGACTTCAACAGAAACAAGTGTAACATCAGGTGTGCCCCAGGGCAGCGTAATAGGTCCACAGCTTTTTACGATTTACATAAACGATCTGGTTGATGGTATTGACAGCGACATTAGACTGCCGATGATGCTGTAGTCTACAGGAAAGTAGTATCACACGAAAGCTGTGAACAAATCAATGAGGATTTGCAGAAAATAAATGTATAGTGTAATGACTGGCAGTTACCTCTCAATATTAGTAAGTGTAACCTACTGCGTATAACAAAGCGAAAATTCCCATTAATGTACGAGTACAAAATAAATAAGACTTTTATCCATTGTGGATGTGGAACACTGCGACTGTGGTGTGAAAAGGTTCTCAGAAATTACTGCAACCAGTCGCCTTTTATGTAGATGTATTTTATAAAAATTTTTTATTTATAAAAATTTTGTATTTTATAAAATACATCTACATAAAAGGCGACTGGTTGCAGTAATTTCTGAGAACCTTTACAAAATAAATGCCCAGTCTTTGGAAGCGGTAACATCCGTCAAGTATCTGGGTGTGATTAGTCGAAATGATCTCAAATGGAACGATCAGATTACGCAAGTAATGGGTAATGCGAACTCTAAATTGCCGTTTATTGATAGAATCCTGAAGTGATGCAGTCCTTCAACAAAGGAAATTGCTTACAATACTTAAGTTCGTCCAGTGTTAGAGTATTGTTCGTCTATATGAGACCCTTACCAGTTGGGTGTGATTCAAAAGATTGAGAAGGTCCAAAGAAGAGAGGCAAGATTCGTGACTGGTACATTTAGCCATTGCGAGAGCGTTACAGATCTCATAGAAAGTTTGCAGTGGGACACACTTGCAGATACACGACGCGGTAAACGGAAGGGGCTGCTCACTAAATTCCAAAATCCGATCTTCACCGAGGATGTACAGCACATTTCATTATCACCAACTTTCAAATCGCGCAATGATCACCATTCAAAGACAAGGGAAATTAGAGCTGGTACTGAGGCGATCAGACAGTCGTTTTTCCCTCGCGCGATCCGCGAGTGGAGAAGAGGCGGGAAAATATGACTTTGGCGCAAATAGTGCCCTCCGCCACACACCACTTGGTGGCTAGCGGAGTATATATGTAGATGTAGAGTTTGAAACATGTTACGTAAATCACTTGTGCTATCAGTACTGTAGAATTGTTCTACTGTTTGGATTCCATACCAAGAAGGTACTGGGAAGAAAGAAATGATCATAGAACGTGAACGTATGTAATGAGAGTCAAAGTTACCGAAAGTTCTATTGTTTTTAGTTGCACTGAAATATAACACGAACATGTTTAATGACATCCTATTCACTGACAAATTATCACAAGAACATGAAGCAGTGACAAGTAACTAGGCTGGCAGAGATTCAAGACAAGGAACCGACAAGTAGGTTACGACACTATTACAACACTGATCCGTTTGCACGATCTGACGACAGTGATTGCCAAAATTTGAGTTCGTAAAATTATGCATGCCAGAAGGGCGTCTTCCTCCTACTCATTAACACTCTAACGTTTTCTGAGTACACTGTGACCTACACACGCCAATGTCGGTTGCAGATCTTAACATTTTTGTTTAACAGCGTCGTTGTGTTAACCCCCCCCCCCCCCCCTCAGTGCTGCCGTTGTCGGCCGCAATGACGGACAACGCCCGTAAAAAAAATTCAAATGGTTCAAATGGCTCTGAGCACTATGGGACTTAACGTCTGAGGTAATCAGTCCCCTAGAACTTAGAACTACTTAAACCTAACTAACCTAAGGACATAACACGCATTCATGCCCAAGCCAGGATTCGAGCCTGCGACCATAGCGGTCGCGCGGTTCCAGACTGAAGCGCCTAGAACCGCTCGGCCACACGGCAGCCGCCCGTGAAAACCGAAAAGCTACCTCCAGTTGTAGCTGCAAAGTGAAATGACTACTTCTCACACCGAATTCTGCGAACAGAATTCGAAATGATTCTCTCAGTGGCAGCGGACGACGTTCCACCTTAGTTCTTCCTGTCTTTCCACGCAACATACACACCAATCCTAGCCTTTCACGACCAGTCATCCAGTGGGAAGTATCAAATCTCCTGGAGCGTCCTTCCATTTCTCAACTTTTTTCCAAAGCGACAACATCAGACCAGGCTGACCAATGAAATTCCCGCATTTTCGCGCCCAGAGGCCCACATTAAAGAAAGGAATTTGTTTTGCCTTTGTCCTGTCGGTGTCTCAAAGGAGAGTGTTATTGTGTTTAGCCTGTTGTTTCCTATGACCCTCCTAAGAATCCGATCTGCTTTATGTATACATGAAGGGTCAGCTACAAGTATTTTTGGAACGAAAGAACTGCAGTCTCACACTTATAGAATTCTCACACCTCGCCTGTCATGTTCTGCCGAGAAATCGTCCGTGAAATTGCCAGCTCAGCCAAACGTAATTCTCAAGAAATAAAACATCTACAAGTACTTCATGTATTGGCAGTCGCTGACGGATAATCTTTAACAAAAATGAAGTAATACGCTATATATCAATAACGTGAAAGTCGACGAAACCGTCAGTTACGCAGTCTTTCAATGTGTGTATGTTATCTGTAACTAAGACTGTTCAATCCTTTACGTGCATTTTGTTAGTTATGAACGCAGGTGTTCGCTATGTTTAGTATTTCGCAAGTGTGTAGATTCTTGTGAAATAAATGTGCAATAATTAAATTCCTGTTCCAGTAACTTCGATAGCTAGTTAACCTCTGTCACTCTTTGATTATGGATTAACGTTATGGACTAACCAGAGCCTTTATCCGTACTTATGTAGGAGGCACTTTACGCTCAACAAAGCCGTTGCATAAATTTCTCTTCATCTTAAGTATGCACACTACAGATACCTTTTATTTAGCTAACCCTACCAAGATAAATAACATAATATGATCTCCCACTTTATGGGTTATGAATCAATTACCTTACCCTGGCAGGATTACTTACTCATTATTACGTATTTTTCAATTAACAGACCTTGCCAAAATAGTTTTCTCTTCATATGACCTCCCAAATATTAGTAGATACATAAGCGAAAGAAGAAGATAGCCGAAATGCCGGGGTCAGAGAAAGACGTTCAAGAACAGTCTCAAAACCAACACTAGGCAACGTCACGCTCTTACTGACTGAGAAACATGCGCCCTTGCCCTTCGAGCCTGGAGAATCAGTCGACAAGGATCAAAATAATTGATTTTTCCTCTAAAACACCTGCCATTAAACTAGAAGCATGGTTCACTGAATGAGGTTTCGTTATTCCACAGTGTCATTACCGCAATGTTCCTGTGATAACTGCAATCGTAGCTACACGTACAGTTGTCGTTGGGTCAACAAGGGCACACCTGAGGCTCCTTTGGCGTCGAGCTACATATGCAATAGTGCTATGAAAGATTTCAGCCGAAAACTTGTGCCTTCCCTAATTTTCCACGCACTCATTGTTAGTCCTCAGTTAAAAAGATAGGAATGCAGCAAGGCTAGTGCTGGAAGTCTCGTTAATAACAAGGTCATCATACACAGAAAATGGAGTCGAAATGTGCGAGGGTGAGAATGGAAATCGGTTATTGCATTGTCCATGGAACATTCCGGCATCCTCCTTTAGTGATAAAGCCAAAGGATTTGAACAACGCACTCCCCGCCAGTTGTTCCACACCTTCCATCTACATCTTCATGGACACTCTGCAAATCACACTTAAGTGCCTGACAGAGGGTTCATCGAACCACCTTCCAATTATTCTCTTTTATTCCACTTTCGAACAGCGTGTTGAGAAAATGAATATCTACACTATGTGATCAAAAGTATCCGGACACCTGGCTGAAAATGACTTAAAAGTTCGTGGCACCCTCCATCGGTAATGCTGGAATTCAATACGGTGTTGCCCCTCTCTTAGCCTTGATGACAGCTTCCACTCTAGCAGGCATACGTTCAATCCGGTGCTGGAAGGTTTCTTGGTGAATGGCAGCTCATTCTTCACAGAGTGCTGCACTGAGGAGAGGTATCGATGTCGGTCGGAGAGGCCTGTAACGAAGACGGCGTTCCAAAATATCCCAAAGGTGTTCTATAGGATTCAGGTCAGTACTCTGTGCAAGCCAGTCCATTACAGGGATGTTATTGTCGTGTAACCACTCTGCCACAGGTAGTACATTATGAACAGGTGCTCGATCGTGTTGAAAGATGCTATCGCCGTCCTCGAATTGCTCTTCAACAGTGGGAAGCAAGAAGGTGCTTAAAACATCAGTGTAGGCCTGTGCTGTGATAGTGCCACGAAAAACAACAAGGGACGCAAACCCCCTCCTGAAAAACACGACCACACTATATATAACACCACCACCTCTGGATTTTACAGTTGGCACTACACACACTGGCAGATGACGCTCACCTGGCATTCGCCATACCCGCTCCCTGACATCGGATCGCCACATTGTGTACCGTGATTCATCACACCACACAACGTTTTTACACTGTTCAATCGTCCAATGTTTACGCTCCTTACACCAAGCGAGACGTCGTTTGGCAATTACCGGTGTGATGTATGGCGTATGAGCAGCCCCTCAAACATGAATTCAAAGTTTTCTCACCTCCCGCCTAACTGTCATAGTACTTACAGTGGATCCTGATGCAGTTTGGAATTCCTATGTGATGGTCTGGATAGATGTATGCCTATTACACATATCGACCCTCTGCAACTGTCGGCGGTCTCTGTCAGTCAACAGAAGAGGTCGGCCTGTACGCTTTTGTGCTGTAGGTGTCCCTTCACGTTTCCACTTCACATCGGAAGCAGTGGACCCAGGGATGATTAGGAGTGTGGAAATCTCGTGTACAGACGTATGACACAAGTGACACCCAGTCACCTGACCACGTTCGAAGTCAGTGAGTTCCGCGAAGCGCCCCATTTTGTTCTCTCGCGATGTCTAATGACTAATGAGGTCGCTGATATGGAGTACCTGGCAGTAGGTGACAGCACAACGCACCTAATATGAAAAACGTGTGTTTTCGGGGGTGTCCAAATACTTTTGATTACATAGTGTATATCTTTCCGTGCGATTTCTGACTTCTCTTATTTTCTCCCTATGTAGGTCGGCGTCAAAAAATATTTTCGCATTCAGAGGAGAAAGCTCATGACTGAAATTTCGTGAGAAGATTCCGCCGCAACGAAAGTCGAGTTGGTTTTAATGGTGTCCACTCCAAATTCTGTATCATGTACGTGACACTCTGTCCCCTATTTCGCGATAAAACGAAACATGCTGCTCTCCGTTGAACTTTCTCGAAGTGCTCCGTTAATCCTATCTGGTAAGGATCCCACACCGCGCAACAGTACTCCAAAAGAGGACGGACAATCGTAGTGTAGACAGTCTCTTTAGTAAATCTGTTACATTTTCTAAGCGATCTATCAATAAAACGTAGTCTTTGGTTTGCCTTCCCCAGAACATTTTCTACGTCTTCTTTCAAATTTAAATTGTTCTTAATTGTAATTCCTAGATGTTTAGTTGAATTTACGGACTTTAGATTAGACTGCTATATCGTGTAACCGATGTTTAAATAATTCCTTTTAACATTCATGTGGATGATCTCACACTTTTCATTATTTACGGTCAACTGCCAAATTTCGCAACATTCGGATATCTTTTGTAAATCGTTTTGCAATTTGTTTTGATCTTCTAACGAGTTTACTAGACGACAAACGACAGCATCGTCTGCAAACAATCTGAGAGACGACAAACGACAGCATCGTCTGCAAACAACCTAAGACGGCTGCTCAGATTGTCTCCTAAATCGTTTATATAGATAGGGAAGAGCAAAGGGCCTATGACACTACCTCGGGGAACGCCAGAAATCACTTCTGTTTTACCAGATGACTTTCCAACCTCACTGACAGGAAATCACGAATCTAGACTCATAACTGAGACGATAATCCATAACCACGCAATTTCACTACAAGCCACTTTTGTGGTGGAGCGTCAAAAACCTTTTCGAAATCTAGAAATACTAAATCGATTTGAAATCCTTGTCAATAGCCTCGTCACTTCGTGTGTATTTCACAAGAACGACTTTTTCCAAGTCCATGTTGACTGTGTGACAATAGACCGTTCTCTTCGAGGTAATTCATAAAGTTCGAACACTTGTTCCACAATCCTGCTGCATATCGACGTTAATGATATGGGATTGTGATTTAGTGGATTACTCCTGCTACTTTTCTTGAATATTTCTGTGACCTGTGCAACTTTCCATTTGTTTCATCTATGCAACTTTCCAGTCTTTGGGTATGGATCTTTCGTCGAGAGTTTATATGATTGTTAAGTATGGAGCTACTGCATCAGCATACTCTGAAAGGAACCTAACTGGTATACAGTCTGGACCAGAAGACTTGCTTTTATCAGGTGATTTAAGTTGATTCAGTACCCCGAGGATATCAACTTCTACGTTACTGATGTTGGCAGCTGTTCTTTATTCTAAGTCTGGAATATTTACTTCGTTTTCTTTGGTGAACGAATTTCGAAAGGCTGTGTTTACAGACTCTGCTTTCGCAGCACTGTCGTCGACAGTATTTCTATTGCTACGGCGCAGAGAAAGCATTGACTGTGTCTTTCCGCTAGCATATTTTACATAAGACCAGAATCTCTTTAGATTTTCTGCCAGGTTCCGAAATAAAGTTTCGTTGTGGAAACTTTTATAAGCATGTCGCATTGATGTCCGCGCTAGATTACGAGCTTCTGTAAAAGAACGCCAATCTTGGAGATTTTGCTTTCGTTTGGATTTGGAATACTTTTTTCGTTGTTTCTGAAATAGTGTTCTGACCTTTTCTGTGTAACAAGGAGGATCAGCTCCGTCATTTATTAATTTATTTGGTATGTATCTTTCAATTTCTGTCGATACCATTTCTTGGAATTCAAGCCACATCCGGTCTACACTTATATTATTAATTTGGAAGAAGTGGAGATTGTCTCTCACTAGCAAGGTGTCAAGTGAATTTTTATCTGCTTTTTTTAATAGGTATATTTTTCATTTATTTTTGGAGACTTTGGGAGTTACATTCCGTCTCACTGCGACAAACCTATGTTCACTAATTCCTGTATCCGTTTTGATACTCGTTTTAGTTCAAGATTATTTGTTGCTAAGAGGTCAAGTGTGTTTCCACAGCCGCTTACTATTCGCGTGGGCTCGAAATAGTTTTCAAATAATGCGTTTAGAGCAATTTCGGATGATGTTTTATGCATACCTTCGGATATAAACATGTACTTTCGCCACCATATCGACGATAAATTAAAGTCACCACCAACTATAATTGTATGCGCCCGGTATGTTTTTAAAATTAAACTTAAGTTTTCTTTGAAACTTTCAGCAGTTATAGCTTCTGAGCTGGGAGATCAGTAAAAGAATCTAATTATTATTTTATTCCGGTTGCCAAGAAAGATCTATGTCCATACTAACTGACAGGAACTATCTGCTTCAATTTCGCTGCAAGATAAACTACTTCTAATAGCAACAAACACGCCACCGCCAACTGCGTTTAGCGTATGCTTTCGGAGCACCGTTAGGTCCTTCGCGAAAACTTCAGTTGAATGTATCTCAGGCTTTAGCCTCCTTTCATTGCCTATACCGATTTGAGCATCTGTACTTTCTAACAGTGCTCGGAGTTCTGGTGCTTTCCCGACAGAGTTACGACAATTTACAATTGTTTTACCGATGGTTCCTGTATCTACGTTCTTCCTATGTTCGACCTAGCACCCTTTGAGACTGAAGCCCTTTTTGTATTTCCCCGAAACACTCTAACGTAAGAAACCGCCCAGTCGACACCACTCATCCTCTACTACCCGTGTAGCGGCCTCCTGCGTATAGTGGACTCCTGACCTATTCATCGGAACCTGAAACCCAACCACCCTATGGCGCAAGTCGAGGAATCTGCAACCTACACAGTCGCAGAACAGTCTGAGTATCTGATTCAGACACTCCACTCGGCTCTGTACCACAGGTCCGCAATCGATCCTGTCGACTATGCTGCAAATGGTCAGCTCTGCTTTCATCTCGCAAGCAAGACTGGCAACTTTTACCACTTCTGTTAGCCGCTTGAAACCAGAGAGAATATGTTCCGATCCAAAGCGTCACACATCATTGGTACCGACGTGAGCCACCACTTGCAGCTGGCTGCACCCTGTGCTCTTCATGACATCCGGAAGGACACTTTCCACTTCTGGAATGACTCCACCCGGCATGCACAAGGAGTGCACATTGGCTTTCTACCCTTCCTTGGCAGCCATATTCCTAATGGGCCCCATAAGGCGCCTAATGTTGGAGCTCCCAATTACCGATCATCCCACCTTCTATGATTGCTGAGATCTTGCAGGCTGAGATGTTCCCTCTGAAACAGGAGAGGCGACTGCATCTGGCTGAGGCATAGTGTCATCCACAGATATCACCTGGAACCTGTTTGTCACACTAACCGGGGAGGGCCTTATGTGCGGCCCCTGGGAAGTCTTTCGCTGCCTGCCACGCCCCGAGGCGACCCACTCGACCACGGGTGAGTGGTCAACCTCAGTTCGGGCAGTAACCGGGCTGCTCACCGGTGTGGGCCTGTCAGCGGGCTCAGATGTGCACAGTTTTACAATTCTGAGTATCTGAAGGTAAACACTGTACAATTTCTAAATATTACGAAGACATCATTGGACATTTGTGCATCTTTTTTCAGGTATTACTTTATTCATAATCTGTAAAATATATGAGGTTGGTATTACAAGGGTCTGCTGAAAAGCAATGCTTTCGAAATTTTTTGTGAAAATTCTTGAAGCTTTTTAAATTAAACAAAATGTATTAACATTTTCCATGTTTATTATCGTGTGTACATATATATTTCCCAACTTATTTACCCTGGCGACGAACATATTTCTCCCAACGAAAGACAACTTTGTTGATACCGTAAGTACAGAGTCTTTCACGTTGTTGACGGAACCACTACCTCGGCAATGCTTGTACCACTTCGTCACTCATTGCAGTCCTCGGAGGTGTTCTTGAAGTTCCGGAAACAGATGAAAATCGGATGGGGCTGTATGCAGGATCATCGATGACAGTGAATCCAAGGCATTGTATTGTTGCGCACGTCGCAGCGCTCAGCGCTCGTGTGTGGACAGGCGTTGTCAGGCTGAAGGGGAGAGAGCGCCATGTGGAGGCACGTCTTCTGTAGTTAGAAACTATTTTATAGCACGTTGTTTCTCACGCACCGACATAGCAACGTTACACGCCGCCATTTTACACGCTACAGCGGTGCCCGCTAGCAGCAGAGCGTTGCAACTTGCGCCAACGAAGCGGGAAAGTCTACTGAGTAACGTTCATGACGTGTAATAACTCAACCGATATTGACAACAAATTAAAAATTTCGGAGAAGGCATTAATTTCCACACGTCCTCGACATATTTGTCTGCCATATACAACATGATCAGCAACGATCCCAGCACACTTCCCTGGGGCACGCCTGACATACTACAACATCCGTCGCTGGGTCTTCATCCAAGGTAGCATGTTGCGTACTCCCTATAAAGAATGTCCAATGCGGTCACAAATTTCGTTTCATAACCGATATGATGTTAGTTTCTTTATCAGGCGATGATGTGAGACTGAGTCAAATGTTTTCCTGAAGTCAAAAAATGTTGCATGTACTTCATTGCCCTGATCCACGACCATCAGGATGTGATGTGAAAAAATGAGAGTCCCGTTTCACATCACCTTATATCGCAACATGTGGAATATCGTGTTGTTCCCTCATTCTAGACATTTATTTCCTCGCTGATTCTACGAACAACGACCTCAATTTTTATCCTAGGAGCCCACTTATTTTTGAGAATCATTTTTTATTACCACACCTCATTCGTTTCGATTCTTAGTAGAATTTACCATTCGACAAATGTGAACCTTTCTTTACCTCCGTTTTGCTTCTCCGTATACAAGATGAACACATAGAAGTATTGTATTTCAAAATCTGTGTAGATACTTAACGCTATATCCTCAAAGTTTCCACGTACGCCTTGCAAGGTCGCTACCTGTGTTGCGTTCATATTCGAGATACAACGTCTCGGAATTCAACGAGATGTGCGTCACTATGCACGGGAAACTGTAACTCACAGCTGTAGCAGCGTCAAACATTTTCGTTTGAGGCGCGAGTTTAGCGTAATTGCAAAATGGATGGCCAGTTGTGATCTCTCGAAACTCGCAGCAGTGACAGTGCTGGAAGGAAGAGCCCCGCGCCAATGCCTACTGGAAACGCTTACTGCGTATGCGATGCCTATAATGGAAGGGCTGAACACGTGTTTCTAGGAACGGTCCTGCTGAATGTGGTATACGATCTCTCTAACTGTAGTTTGGGCCAATAAGCAACCTGATTTTTGTACATACGCCATAACTGAAACTAATGGTAAGTGAGAGTAAAACCATTCGATGCTCGATTCCTAAACTACTATTTGCAGCTTGATGGCTAACGCTACACAACAAGGAAATGTTTTAGAGATAATAAACGGTTACAAATTTGTAGCGTCACTGAAGAGGTGCTTTTACAAAGATATGAGAGTCTCGGCAGTAATTGGCAGTGGTGGAAAATGAAACCTTCACCTGGCTTGAGATGGTGAAAGCCTGGCGCAGTGTATCCAGCGTTCGCTTGGCACAGTTCCGCTGAATGCGAATACTCTAAAGTCTATAAAGAGGAAATGTTAGCTCTATTACATTTTTCAGTGGCATAATACAACAGCTACAGAGGTCGTCAATTCCGTTTAAAAATTGACTAACCAAAAATGATAATTCACTAAACAAACATAGTAATACAGGAGGACTAAGCTGCGTGGGAATGAAGTGCTTCCACAACACTTACTTCATTTTTTGTGTCCGATATTTGACGCAATCATGGCTTCCAGTAGAAATTAGTGTTCTTGGAATGAAGTACGAAACGTTACAACACTTAGGTCATGTTTCTATCATATATGGCCAGACAGTAACACGCCAGACAGCCTCTAATACAAGAGATTCAGATATTACTGGGCAATCGAAATGTTAACTTACGCCCAAATCTGCTAAAACTTCGACACTTATCCTCTCTTCTTACCTCCCCCCTCCCCCCCCCCCCTCTCTCTCTCTCTCTCTCTCACACACACACACACACACACACACACACACACACACACACACAACAAACACACACAGCACCATCACAACCACACAGCACGTTATATGCTTATGAACTATTAAATGTAGGCTACCAAACTTCAAACATTATATAATTATTGTTCCAGAAGTTTAAAAACTTAAATTTTTTTATATAGATCACAAAATTATTCGATATTACCAATTTCCTCACAGCAGACGGTAATTTATGTGTACATATCAATAGACAGGATAGTAAGTTAATAGCTATTTGTCAATGCATAGGATAGCATTTGCATACATGTGTGTCCGTTGCAGTCTATCGAGGTGCCGGCTAAATCTTCTGTAGGTAAAGCGGATGTGTGTGGGTCCCAATGCAATGTCCATCCAGTAACAGTCTTATCATGACGACAATATAATTCTACACCCGTTCTACCGATATATCAAATAATTGTTAGCGTGGTTGACTACATGACTCTTTTACAGCATTCACATTAAATTGTAGTCAGGTACAGTCCTTCATACAACGCACTGTTCCGTTACCGCGAAGTTGTTATGTGAACTAGAAATTTTACATGTGACTGAAGTGCAGTACGAAATTCTGCCTTTTACTTTCTCTGTCCATACGGTCGTTAACTTTCGAAGAAGGTAATCATTATTCTGCGGCACTTTTTACTTACCTGTGTTTAGAAACTATTGTTTACAAGGAGTGTGGTGTTCTTCATGGTTGGCTCTAACGGATGATAAAAGTAGTGTCGACCTGTGAAATTCAGACTGGCAATACACGAAGAATAAGATTACTTTGGGACTCTGTTCTACCGTGTAAGTCTAACCGATGATGATACAGGTACACAAATACTATACTGTATCGTAGATTCTAATCCAGCAATTAAAATTGTGGGCCAAGCTTGGACTCGAAATCCAACTCGTCCTCCTTTTCTACTTTAGAGATTCATTGTCTATCAACTGAGCTTCCTCAAACCACTGGTACCCTTCCAACCAAATTCAACACACGCACTCGAATTACATTCTACGGCAAAACAAACGACGCAGCACGAAGGAATTATCCGAATGGGACGGAAATCGATAGATGTGATGTATATGTACAGACAAACATACGATCATAATTTCAGAAAAATTGGATGATTTCTTCAAGAGAAAGAGCTTCACAAATTGAGCAAGTCAATAACGCGTTGGGTCACTTCTGGCTCTTATGCAAGAAGTTTGAAACACGTATGTAACGCAGCAGCGATGGCGAGGCATTGTAGCATCTGTGACCAGAGAGTATGCGCTTGACCGCGCGAGTGTTGCGAGCGGTTCTCAGTCAGTAGTAGTCGTTGCTCTGTCTGTTAGTAGCTGTAGGCCAGTGCAGTATAGTTAGTCGTTGCGAGTCTGTAGCTCTGTCTAGTTGAGAGCTGTACTCAGTCTGTAGTCGTCATGCAGAGCGGTCGGCAACAATGGTCAAGATGTGCAATAAGGTATACTGTTAATTAATATAATCATTAGATAATGAAAAATTTCATTTATTGTAATTATTCTCCAACAAGTCTCCCAATAATAACTTTTTTATTTCAAAAGCATTTTTTCAAAAAATTTAATTTTTTATTGAACTCAAGATTTCGTTGCACTTCCCATTTCACTCCACTTCTTTAAAAGAAAATTTTTAGTAAAATCACAAAAAAAAAAGGAGAATATTATTATTTGCAATGCAGTTCCTCCAAGCGGTGCGCAACAACAAGAGCAGATATGTGACATCCATTTATTCTAAGGTAAGACTTTAACTCTGATTGTTTTACACAGGGCCAAAGACCGATATTTCGGTTTAATTGAATTTTCTTGTCACTGATCGGACTTTAAATTTTGTGAAGAATTTAGATTTGAGTCAGATTGCGTATTTTCACATTTTTGTTGCCATTGTCAGTACATTTGATTGTGGGCAAGTTACGCATAGAGTAATGTCCATCAGCATTTCTAATTAGTATCGTCCTTTTTGTTTTAAAATTTTTGTGGGGAGGTTACACTTGGCCCCCATTTCTATTAAGTATTGTCCATTTTCTTTCCTTTAAAAATTGCGGTGGGGAGGTTACACTTGGCGACACCCAGTCCAGGATCGTATTTCGTTGAGAGTCTTTTGAGCGACAGTCAGATATCTGCTCTTATTTGCTTAGATAATTAGGATTTGGCGCAGCGCTTTTAATAATATTGTGACTTTCTTTCTACAGGTCAACGGCAATTTGTTGCTTTGTTGTATTTGTGTGTTGTTTTTGCATTGTGTTGATTTGTTTTGTGAAAAATTTTGACTATTGTAAAAATGCCGCGAAAGACTGTGAATAGTGTATCGCGAGGTATTACGAACGAAACTACCGACTTAAACAACGTGACCGATAGTAATTGTGATACGCAACGTAAAGATGACAATCCTGCGTTCACTAACAATCAGTGCATTCCAACCACTAATGATGACTTTCACCTTAATGATGAACAAACGAACTCAATTGTCTCGTCTGTTAACTTGACGACAATTGATGACGCAGAACGCTCTATTGTAATGAGCGCTGCAGAGCTTAACACACCCGATTTGGAAAACCCAAGTATCGAACAGACAAATTTGTCTAATGAATATGAACAGGTCACACAAAGTAGGACGGATTTATTTAATTCCGAAATAATGTCTGACAGTGTACGTCCGACTGATAAACCTTTCTGTGAATTACAGAATGACCAAATGGTCAAGCAAAACGTGACAATTGTCGGTACGCAATTAAACAGCACAGATATGAGAGTAGTTAATGGCTTGGGTCAAATTTTGGTAATGTTACGTCTAATGAATGAAAAACTGGATAACAATCTCGAACGAAGCAAACTGATTAATGAAAGGGATAAACAATCGAATGAAGAACAAGACAACATTAATAAAAAAATCAAACAACTTAGTGAACGAAATGAACGGATTAGTGAACAGATTAATGCCATTGCCGCGCATTATTGTGATAATAGAGGACAATTACGTGTGAATACCAAGACTTGTGCTAATAACAGTAATGAAAAAGTTGGCACTGTTGCACAAGAATTAAGTAGCACACGTGAAAGCACAACAGAATTACATAAAGACGAAGTTAAAGCAGTCACTGAACAATGTTCAGCAAACGCAACAGTGATACACGAAATTAATGCAGTCACTGAAGAATGCCCTAAAAACGCAGTACAGATTCGCGACAAAATTAATTTAGAGTCAGTGGAAGTTTCACACACTCCGAACACGGAAGATGACGAGAAATTTGCAAGACACAACAACCAGATTGACGAAAGTATTAAAGTAACAGAATTAACAATTATTTCAGTCACCAATACGTCACAGAACCCGCCACGTTGCGAGCATTTGTCAGAGTCACACAGCGTGTATAATGTGAGCAATTTACAGCAACTACGCGACTTAAAATCCGAAAAGCCACGCGACTTAAAATATGAAAAGCTACGCAACTTTAAATCCGAAATGACACAGACAAACAGTTTCACACACAAACCCGAACGTGTTTTTAAATTCAATAACGAGTACGTAGATTTCGAGCAATTTGCATTTATAAGAAAATGTAAAGAACTTAATAATGACAGCGTACAGGTACACGCTTTGCACTGTATACGACAATTTATCTTTGTACATTCACCGCTATTACCTGTAATGCAGAAACTAGCTTTGAACCAGAGGCGACAATTTGCTATTGTATTTTCATCAGCATTACGTATTATGCAGAAACTGGAATTAGCAAGAATACAGCGATTTACTTTTGGAATTTTACCGCTATTGCTTGCAACGCAAAAGCTAAAATTTATTTGCAGTGCGTAATTGACCTCAGGGGATTCATTACGCTTTAATGAATATGTGCCGTAGCGAGCATAGGGCCCCGAGCTGTAGTAGTGCTATTTCATCTTTAGTTTTCTGCACTGCTGCCTTTTCTTCTACTATCCTTTATATCTATCAAAACTGCTCTTTAACTATTGCTCTACCTAGTATTAAGAATATGTAATGAAAACCGGATACGACAAATCTTTTACCGAATGTGACAATTTTCAGTAGGCACTCCAGAACCAGCGTAACTTTATTAACAGATAAAATCGTAATCATCAGTATGTACAAAATTTTCGGCAGTCGCAACCACATTTTTGTAACAATAGATGTTTTTCACCACAACAGCATGAAAGTCAGCCGCTTAGCATACCTAACCAACAATGCAGTCTACAAGGTCAACCAAACTTTAATGTTTCGCCGCGTGCATGTATAGTCTCAGCTCCAACAAATAGTAACGCATGGCAGCAAAGAAATAACTACGTACAGACAACACTCTATTTCAATTCCTATCGCAATACACCGTATAGGAATGATTATTAGGACAGACGTAAAAAGAATGATGAGCACAATTTTCAGCGTACATTTAATAACAGTCGATCTTATGAGCAGCAACAACATCAGCAACAACAAATAATCATGAATGGAACAGACAATAGGTGTCATCCATAGCGTAACACGTCAGTAAGAAATAACAGAACAGTTCATATAGTGGATATGCCACAACATTCTCCCGTAAATAATAACACGTACGATAGAATTTAACCAGATACAGCACAGATTGCATACTACAGTAACGCAAACATTACTTTTGACAAGCAGAATTTTGCTCACGAGAATGTTATTTGAAGCATGCTTTATTGAATGCTCCACTATTATCGCACCCAGATCTCACCAGAAATTTTTCCATTGCCACTGACAGCTCTAACACCGCTTTAGGTGTACATATTTTTCAGGAAATTGAAGAAGATGGTTCTACAGTAATTAAAAACACCGCATTTGCAAGTCGCATTTTGTCACCTGCTGAACGAAATTATTCCGTCACAGAACTTGAAACATTATGTGTTGTATGGGCTTTCACGAGATTTAGGCACTTTCTTTACGGCAGACATACCACCGTCTACACAGACCATAGAGCGATACAATTTTTACTTTCAGCTAAATTCACTCACGACAGGTTAAGCAGATGGAAACTATATTTACAGGAATTTAATTTTACAATAGTTCACATTCCCGGCACACAAAATGTTATAGCAGACGCACTATCGCGTTCTCTCAGCAACAATCAGCAAGACGTAGCAACCCACTTCTGCAAAGCAAATTTCAGTGTCATGTACATTCAGCAAGTTGCATTTGAAAATTTTATTTCATCGTCATTACAGGACATAGCACAAGAACAAAACAAAGACAATGTGTGGAAAGAAATTAAACAGCTTTGGCAAGATAAGAATAATGTTACGATTAGAAACCACTACACTGTACGCAATGACATTCTGTTTCGCCGCTCTCATCCTGACAGCAACAATTGGTTATTATGCATACCTGACGAACTGGTCAACAAATTAATTTGGTACACTCATTTAAGTTACGCACATTACGGAGCACGAAAATGTTTTCTTATACTGAGACAGAACTGTTATTTTACCAACATGGAAAAACGTATACGACGAGTTTTAGCGTCTTGTAAAATTTGCCAGAAAGCTAAATCAGACACCACTTCACATATTCCTCCGTTATATCCCATTATACCTGTTAAATTAAGACACATGGCCGCAGTAGATATTTTTGGTCCGATTCCGAGAACTAACAGAGGTTTTTGCTACATTTTTGTCGCTGTTGAGCTCACTTCAAAATTTGTTACTTTCACTCCGTTACGCAAAGCTACTGCTAAAACTGTTTCGAAAGCATTTGTAAAACATTTTCTATTTCATGTAGGGCATGTAATGAAAGTAATTTCTGATAATGGATCTCAATTTCGTAGTAGTGTATGGACACGCATGTTACGAGCTAGAAACATTTCTCCGATCTATATATCCAAGTACCACGCTTCTTCGAACCCTTGTGAAAGATTAATGAAGGAAATTGGTAAGCTGTGCAGAATATACTGCCACAAAAGACATATTGATTGGGATACACACATACTCTCATTCCAAGATGTAATTAATTTCATTCCAAATGAATCCACTATGCTATCTCCGACTGTTATACTGAAAAACGTTGAACCACCGAACAAAATTAAAGAATTAATAGACTTCCCCAAAAATCGTCGCCTACGTCACCACGAAATAATTGACATTGCGCTGAACAACATCAAACGTGCCGCAGAGCGCCGGAGAAGACAGCAAAAACAGGTTTGTACACGCCGCGACTTTCACGTTGGACAGAAGATATTAGTACGTACACACTATTTATCCAGCAAATTAAAAGGTAAGTGCAGTAAATTTGAACTTCTATACGCAGGTCCGTATCGGATTCGCAGCATCCCTCACCCCAATGTTGTACACGTCGAAACTTTGAGAACCAGAAAATCGAAAGGCAATCACCATATCTCAAACATTAAACCGTTTATTGAGTGAAACCACTGTATGATTCAACACACTATGATGCCATTTACTAATGCAATTAATTCACCTGACTAATTATTGATGATTATCGTATTTTTTTCTTGGCAAGTGCCCGGCAAGGTAAGGTCAGCAGGTCGCTTTTCTTGTCGTCACACATCAGACCATGCATATTTTTCCAGATGAATTTACACATTTACGACTATTTCTGCAATTATATTTATGTGACTAATTATTGATGATTATCGTATTTTTTTTGGCAAGTGCCCGGCAAGGTAAGGTTAGCAGGTCGCTTTTCTTGTCGTTACACATCAGACCGTGCACATTTTCCATTTTTTTGTGTATATGACTGTACTCCAGTTTTGTTTGCATGCACTATGAAATAGTTAAGATATAACACACACCAGTCGACTTTGGCATTTTTTTTTTTTTTGCCTTATGACATCTCAACATCGTGACTGTTTCACATTTTTTTTGCTACTGCATTGTATTATTCTGTGTACATTTTTTTGCATCTGAACACTGTCAATGTTTTTGACATATTACGTTTTCTGTCATGTTATGCTGTATGGTTAATTGTGTCACCATAAACCAGTCATTATTTAGTGGGTATAGGATTTAAAAGCAAGACATTAATCTTTGTTCATCAATTTCAGAAAGGAATGATGATTCTAAGAAATAAATTTAACATAAATGGGAATTTCACCTACGGAATAAACGAAAGGAGATGCAATAACTTTATGAGGAGGAGTAAAGGGATCAGGATTAACAAGCATTAACAAGACTATACTATACTCATCACAGAATAGCAGTCTTAACTAATTTTTTCTTTCAGATTACAAGGTGATTGATGCAGGCTGTCAGAGAGAACTACACGTCTTAGTTTTAGTGATGAAATATGCTAGAGATAAGGAATAGTTGTATAATGAGTAATGAAGTGATTTTTTGCAGATGATAGTGAATACTGATGAATAATGATGAAGGAAATGGTATTATGAATAATGAAGTTTTTGTTTACAGGTGGTGATAATAATGAAGTTATGATAATATGGATAATGAAGTGATGGATAATGAAGTTTTTTTCTTTACAGATGAGGATAATGTTGAAGTTGTGTATTTATGCTACGTAGTTATTTAAGTATTTGTTGCAGTTTGCTTTGACAGCAGGTGTTACATTGCATAGTAGGATGACGGAAAGTTTTGGAAAGGACAGCTATGGAACACATTTTATACACATTTCACTACTTGTTAATTCGAAGTTCACTACTTTTCAGCATAGTGTGCGTTTCGTCTTTCAGGTCAATAATCCGTTTTTGTATTTTTTCCAGGAGAAGTTTTTCATGACACTTACTAAACCTGTTACTTATTATACCTGTTCTAGTACTTGCATTTTTATATTTTTTACCCATTTGTGTTTATCATTTATAAATGTGATCACATGTACTGCCTTGTTACATAATCTTGCTACAGCTGACTCATGACGAATGACGTTACCTATCCTCATTTGCAGCAATAGGTCAAAAGCAAAAAGTATTATGTCTCAGCAATTAATTATCGATCCCAACGCAATGCCTTGCTACCAAAAAAAAGTATTACCAGTCCCACATAATGTCACTAGTTTATGATAATTCTGAATAATACTGATCAACTCTGAATAGCATGTCACTCGAGTAATGACCTCTTAATGAGACTATATTCAAAATAATGCTATGTCACTAGCTAATAACTGCCACTGTTTATTGTAATGCCTGTGATTACTAATGATTTGACTGTAATTAACTGATTTTTAATAATGACTTTGTAATGATGTGAATAATACTGAATGATGAACTATGTTTTATTCTATTCAATACTTGATGGCCACTGAGTGCCAATCATTAATGTCACTCCACGAATTGTGATTAATTATGCCATTGATTAGCTCTTGTTTCCAATGTTGATACTTTGTAACCAGAAAAGAATGTGACTGTTTAATAATGCTTTGTAATTAGAAGAAGGCTAATAATTCTTAGTATATTGAAATGACAAATGATTAATTAATTAACTGTAATTAGACAAATGATTAATTAACGACAAATGATTAATTAATTAACTGTAATTAGACAAATGATTAATTAACGACAAATGATTAATTAATTAACTGTAATTAGACAAATGATTAATTAACGACAAATGATTAATTAACTGTAATTATACAAATGATTAATTAACTGTAATTAGACAAATGATTAATTAATGACAAATGATTAATCAACTGTAATTAGGAAAAGGTTAATGATTCTTAATTATACTCTGTAACTGAAAGGAATGCGATTATTTCATAATGCTTTGTAACCAGGAAAAGAAGGCTACTGATTCTATGTAAAACAATTAATGAACATTTTTCTGTAATACTACATACTTGGTACAGAAATGTTCAATAACTGGGCTATGAATGCCACGAACTATCAATGAAGACTGTAATTGTCAATATTATGTGACTTGATGTCCTTCACCTCATAAGCTGACTACCCTGAATTACTGCAATGTCCATTTGTCCTGTTTATCCCAGTGATCATGGAGCACTATATTTGGTTTTGCACTCATTCTACGTTGGTGTGCCTTGTAAGAGTGTGGTGTTGACACGACATGCTGTCCACCACCATGAGCGATGAAGACATTATTATGGTCCCACTATTTGGTGTACCTAATGTACTGCCAAAATGAAAACATGGAACATTACTACGACAGTTCAGTGTCTTGGCTACACTGATAAATTCTGATGGGAAAAGAACTTCAAGTTGTGTCACTTGGTGTTGTACTACTGTGGAAAGATATGGACTTTCAGAGCAGCTGTGTGCAATCTAAAGTGCTACAACCATGATGCAATCCTTCCCTTTCCTATCCTGATTCTTGTCACATAAAGAAAATTTTTTTTTGGTAACATCATTTATGTTCATAGGTTAGACATTTTTCGATTCGCTAAACTCCAGTGTGAGTACACTTATGTCACTGGTCGACATGATGTTTGCCATTATGTTTATTTGTTGTGAAAATACTAAAGACATTTTTCAGTGCATGTGCACTTTGGACATGAATTTTTTTGCCATTATGTTTATTTGTTGTGAAAATGCTAAAGACATTTTTCAGTGCATGTACACTTGTCAACATAATATTTTTTGCCAGTCTGTTTATTTGTTCTGAATATGCTAAAGCATTTTTTCAGTGCCAGTGCACTTTGTTATCTGTCAAATAATTTGTATATACTTTTTTCTGATTTGCTACTATGTTTAGTATTCACATTTTGTCCTTGTCTGATATATTTTGTACTTAGTGCGTGTGCACAACATTTAAATATTCTGTAAGTTGTAGGATTTTGTTACTTAGAGAAAAATTTTGCCGCGCTTGGCAAGTCCAAATGACTCACCATCGCTGCCAAATTTTTGCCCCCCGAGTGGAGGGTTATGAAACACGTATGTAACGCAGCAGCGATGGCGAGGCATTGTAGCATCTGTGACCAGAGAGTATGCGCTTGACCGCGCGAGTGTTGCGAGCGGTTCTCAGTCAGTAGTAGTCGTTGCTCTGTCTGTTAGTAGCTGTAGGCCAGTGCAGTATAGTTAGTCGTTGCGAGTCTGTAGCTCTGTCTAGTTGAGAGCTGTACTCAGTCTGTAGTCGTCATGCAGAGCGGTCGGCAACAATGGTCAAGATGTGCAATAAGGTATACTGTTAATTAATATAATCATTAGATAATGAAAAATTTCATTTATTGTAATTATTCTCCAACAAGTCTCCCAATAATAACTTTTTTATTTCAAAAGCATTTTTTCAAAAAATTTAATTTTTTATTGAACTCAAGATTTCGTTGCACTTCCCATTTCACTCCACTTCTTTAAAAGAAAATTTTTAGTAAAATCACAAAAAAAAAAGGAGAATATTATTATTTGCAATGCAGTTCCTCCAAGCGGTGCGCAACAACAAGAGCAGATATGTGACATCCATTTATTCTAAGGTAAGACTTTAACTCTGATTGTTTTACACAGGGCCAAAGACCGATATTTCGGTTTAATTGAATTTTCTTGTCACTGATCGGACTTTAAATTTTGTGAAGAATTTAGATTTGAGTCAGATTGCGTATTTTCACATTTTTGTTGCCATTGTCAGTACATTTGATTGTGGGCAAGTTACGCATAGAGTAATGTCCATCAGCATTTCTAATTAGTATCGTCCTTTTTGTTTTAAAATTTTTGTGGGGAGGTTACACTTGGCCCCCATTTCTATTAAGTATTGTCCATTTTCTTTCCTTTAAAAATTGCGGTGGGGAGGTTACAAGTTATGTCCTTGATAGAGGTGTTGGACGTCTATCTGAGGAATATAGTGCAAAATTCTGTCCAATTGGAGCGTTAGATCATCAAAATCCCGAGATGGTTGGAGGGCCCTGCCCATAATGCTCAAAATGTTTTCAATTGAGAAGAGATCCGGCGACCTTGCTCGACAAGGTGGGGTTTGGCGAGCCCAAAGACTAGCAGTAGAAATTCTTGCCGCGTGCAGTTGGGCATTATCTTGCTGAAATATAAGCCCAGGATAGCTTGTCATGAAGGGCAGCACAACAGGACGTATAATATCGCAATGCTGTAAGGGTGCCGGCGATAACCACCAAACGGATCCTGCTCTGAAAATAAATGGCATTCCACACCATTACACTTGGTAGGAGAATTCAGTGATGATTCCGGCTTCGAAATGAGCCCCAATAACCTGTAAAGAAGTGTCTGGAGACGTCCCGGAAAGCGGTGAGATACCAACCTGAGTGTCGCCCGCAGTACGGCCTGAGAACCAAGAGTGATAGTCTAGGGTGCCACTTCTTCTCATAGCAAGACCCCTTTGGTTTACGCCTCGTTCTCTTGTCCTTCATGGCAAGCCATACTGGGATGACGTTTCAGCAAGATAATGCTCACCCGCACACGCCGAGAGTTTCTACTGCTTGTCTTCGTGCTGTCAAACCCTACCGTCGCCATCAAGGTCGTTGGGACTCTATCCAACTGAGAACGCACAACCATCTTGCAATTTTAACGATCAACGCATCAATTATACAGACTTTGGCACGATATCTCTCAGGAGGACATCCAACAACTCTATAAATCAATGCCAAGCCGAATAACTGCTTGCATAAGGGCCAGAGGTGGACTAACGCGTTATTGACTTGCTGCATTTGTGAAGCTCTTTCTCTTTAATGAATCATCCAAGTTTTCTGAAACCGTAATCACTTGTTTGTCTATGTATGTACATCACATGTACCTATTTCTGACCCATGCGGACAATTCATTCATGATGCATCGTTTATTTCTTGTCCCCAGTGTATTCCGTGGATTCGACACGTTCACTAGTAGGCATATGTCTGGGTACTAGTTGCGGTCTGATATACAATTTTAGGTCGACGAATATTATGCTGCGGCATGAAGCAAACGTCAAATTGGTAGCAAGTGTACTACATCTACATCTATACTCTGCAAACCACTGTGAAGTTCATGAAAGAGTGTATGTCCGATTGTTCCATTTACTACGCATGGCTATGCAGAAGACTAGCATTTATGCACAATTGCACATACCGTTAATAGGTAGAAGGAATGTTATCTACATTCTGTGTATGTAAGAAGATTACACACTGGGTTTTCCACTCAGAAATCGCGTTTGCCAGTCATGTTATGCCTCGGTAAGAAGGACAAGCGTCTAACAGTACGTGTCGGTATCGATAGCAGCAGGGTTATAGCCTATCTAGATTGCAGTTTATCGTTCCGTGACGTTGCTGTTACCGCTGATCGGGATCCCACGACAGCCCACGCGAATGTGGAATCGATGGGTTCAGGGAGGCCAATCCCAAAAGCCACGCACGATCTTAACTGGCGCACGCGACTATTACGCAGGAGGACAGATATATTGTTCTCTCAGACGTGCCGGATCGTACAGCGACGTCATGTACCTTGTAAGGAAATGGGCACCCACACGGACAGTGCGACACCTTGGCTGCGGCTGCACTTGACATCGCAACAGAGAGAGGCAAGGGACCAGTGGTACGCCCATCGACAGCACCGGACACAGGAGGGGCGCCACATTGTGTTCTTTATCGAGTTCCAGTTCTGCGTACAGCATCACGACGGATGTATCCGCGTCTGGAGGCTCTGATGAGAATTTCGAGATCGCAGTCATCGTCACTAAGTACCAGCACCGGGCATTTTGGCCTGGATTAGCATTGGGTACTCGGCACGATCACTTCTGACTCAAATATCCGGTAATATGCACCGCAATCGTTACATTTCTGATTTACGACTGGTGTCTTTCCCGTGTCTTCGACATCTCGGTGACAATTTATTTCAACAAGATAACGTAAGACAGCATGTTGTCCATACTATCCTGACCTACATGTATTCATGTTGCCCATGCTGTCCTGACGTACCTGCATTTCGTCTGTTGCCCTAGCCAGCGCATTCTGCAGACCTCTCACCCATTAAAAGTCTCCCGTATTGTGTTGGAACGACGCACCTGTATCTGTCATCGGTACTCAATTCGACACGATACTCAGCCTGGTTAGAGCCAATGTTGCTATCAGAGGTGGCAGTTCTATGTACTTTGGGTCCTTGTATGCCCCTAAATGACCTACAAATTTAGTCATGTATTCTTTCTACCATACAGTCCGCCCCAGTTAGCTGAGTGGTCAGCGTGGTGGAATGCCACTCTAAGCGGCCCGTGTTCGATTCCCGACTGGGGCAGGAGATTTTCTCCCCTCAGGGACTGGGTTTTGTGTTGTCCTCATCATCATTTCATCCCCATCTCCGACGCGCAAGTCGCCCAATGGGGCGTCGAATGCAGTAAGTACTTGCCCTCGGCGGCCAAACTTTCCCGAATGGGGGACTCCCGGCCCACAATGCAGTCCGCTCATTTCATTATTTCTACCATACAATAGAGGAAATCAGTATTAAGGCAGGGCTCCTACGAAACTAATATACAATGTCTGACGCATATAGCTACCGAATTTACTATAAAAATAGTAGATACAGATAAGGCATAAACAGCCGGCCGAAGTGGCCGTGCGGTTAAAGGCGCTGCAGTCTGGAACCGTAAGACCGCTACGGTCGCAGGTTCGAATCCTGCCTCGGGCATGGATGTTTGTGATGTCCTTAGGTTAGTTAGGTTTAACTAGTTCTAAGTTCTAGGGGACTAATGACCTCAGCAGTTGAGTCCCATAGTGCTCAGAGCCATTTAAGGCATAAACAATCAAGACGGAATTATACAGTTTCTTTCATAACACGTGTAACAAAATAAGGTGTTTACATCTCCTGGATGGAAATTGGTATAGAGGTACTCACTGTTCTTTTATGTTATTGCATTGTTAGTGCTTTGTCCAACCTCTGTTCTTCCTAATTACTCCAAAAATTCTCTTCGGCATTGATTTTGTAAAGGTTTGTAGTTGTTCCAGTGACTTTGTCGCTTACTCTTCTCCCATCGCACGTTTTAGCTCACACACGGCCTCATATTGCTTTCCATTACGATAAACACGCCATGCAAGTGTGCCCCAACGTTTTCCACGGGGTTCAAATCTAGGCTACGCCCAGGCCAGGGCTACACATCGACATACCTATTTTCAAACCACTTTTGGTTGTAACATAAACATGCACAGATCCATTATCTTGTTGAAACATTGTACTTTAGTTCCCTAATCTAATCAGGTCTGCCTCAAGGATCTCGTTGTACATATTACGAGTTCATTAAAGTGTTCTTTCAAGCAACACGTGATCTACCCTTAGTGTAAAAGGCTGCCCAAATCATAATACTCCCAACACCAAAATTTCTGCTCATTCTTTCCTGCTGCTCTGTTCTCACATCATGCCAGTAATATTGAAATCCATCTTGCCCATCTAAATTAAACTTCTTCTAACCCCTGAAGATAACTTTATACTATTCTCAAGTCCATGAGAAATGTTTTTCAGCGAATCCCAATTTAGCCTGTTTATGATTAGATGTTAGAGCACGTTTCTGCTGTCGTTTCGTGAATTTAAGATGTTTTCATTTGACAAAATTTGTCGTACGCGTCTAGCAAAGTAACTGTTTCAACGCCTCAGATAATTTTCTACTTTCCCCATATTTTCCGTTCTGTCCGTATCGTGGGCGGAATCTAACGAAATTGTAACTTACTGTAGTTGAATGTTCAACTTTTTGGTGATCTGACGATCAGAGAATCCAGTTTCCTTCTACGCACCAATTTTTGCTTTTTCATCACACGATAACTGTTTTACGCCTGTCTGCATCACAATCGTGGTTTATGTACAGAATACGCATCGTCACTAATGGTGTCTGTTTTCTATCTTCAGGAAAGACGCATACACACGCACTAACACCGCTCAGAGCTGACTTCATTTATACCGAGTTCCACCCTCTACTTGAATCGTTGATGTCGTATACTGGCATCATATGTGAAACCATTTCACTGCGTTTGTCAGTATACTGGATCTCACACTATTGTGTAGATGCTATGTGCAACTACTGCAGCCGACAATGCTCATTTCCCTAAAAATATCCAGGCTTTATATTAATTTCCACTACTGTACGTTATATGCAGAAGAGGTGAAATTTCATCATTCCCGGTGTTCCAGTTTTAATCTTCAGCTGTGCGCTAATACAGCGTTTACTATGTCAAAAGTAAAATAACATAATCTCAGTTAGTGCACTTTGTTTAACCCAAATGATTAACCGAACTGTGAGATGCACCATACACGATGCATGTTTGGAGGCTGAGACGTTAGAAGAGTGTCTTCATTGTCATGCTCTACCTCTTCTCCTCTGCTTTTGGCTTCGTCAGAGATGAGGAGCTGGTAAGAAAAAATCAAAGGTCAAATAAATGTTCATTGGTCAATAAATACAGCCAAGGCGGAGTACGTAGTTGGAGATATATTCTCTTAAATGATGTCGAGATCGTCGGTTTCTCGCTTATCACACGGTTTCTACGTTCCCCTCTCTTATTGTTCCTCTCGAGCGAGTGCCCTGAGCGCGTCGAGAGCCATCAGCGGCGGCCGGCCACGCGTCCCGTTACTGCACACAGCCACCTGTGGCTGGCTGCTGCCGCCGCCCCTGAGCGCTTGACCCAAGGCCAGCACAGTAGCTGACGCCGCCGCCGTCGCCGCCACCGCTGCTGCTGGCCGCTGCCGCGCCGAGGGCTGCACCGCGCATGCGCGGAGGTTTCTGCGCTGGCGGCGACTTAAACCAAGCCTCCCTGCGCGCTCCACTCAGTTGTCATACAGGCTGTGTTAAGTCCAGGCATCATCCTGTGCTACTTCCTCTGCTATTATGTTCTGACAGTGGGTGAGTACCGCCTCATCTTATTTTTATAGTATTTACTGTTGCAGCAGTGGTTGGCTTAGTTCTGCGGTCTGCCTTTTCATTATTTTAATTCTTATTACTATCAATTACATATTTTTCTCCGTTTTATTAAAAGAGCACTTTTACTTTCAAGCAAGCTTATGGTAGCAAGTGATTTATTACTTAGATAACTCGACGTTTGCAAAACGAGCCCGACACAGGCTTGGCATTTTTGATACCAGTAAAGCTATTGTGTCAGAAGCTTCACTGATCAAATGTGCGGTGTATCGTTGAATATCCGATGAAAATGTAACATGTGTGGTAAAAAAAAAAAAAAAAAAAAAAAAAAAAAAAAAAAAAAAAAAAAAAAAACAGGCAGCAAGATTTCTTTCGGAAACGCGATGGTATGCTACGAGGCGTGTGCTAGACAGCGCTCAATATTTGCTATGAGATGAATGCAATGTGGACTCTGCATGTTCTCACATTTAAGTTACTTTTACACTCTCACATTTGTAGACAAATAGAAAGATTGACGAGGCCTACTAACAAAACAGACAGCCTGTATATCTACATCAGCAACAGGTAAATCACCATAGGAGTAGTGTCAAAAGTTCTTGTTCTTGTCACATATACTGATGTTTCCCCGTCCCCGCGGCTCTTTGAGCCGCATGATTTCATTTTTGTACCGAATCAGGAGGAGCAGCGGTTGGCATTGGCCTCTCTCTGACGAGGACCACAGTTCAAATCACAGTCCAGACACCCAGATTTAGCTTTTGTAAGGTTTCCCTACAACCCTTGAGACGAATTCTGGTATAGTTTATTTGAAATGGACACCGCTGATTTCCTTCCCTATCTTTTCTAAAACGAGCTTTTGTTCTTTCTCTAGCAACCTTGCCGTCGAAGGGACGCTAAAACTTAAATCTGCCGTCCTTTTTACTTCTTGTTTTCACGTTCACTACGCTAGGTGAGATACTGTAGGATAGTCCTAAATTCGTAATTAAAAACCGGCAATAGGAGTTTCCGACGTGTGTATTATCGGTAAGCGTAACTCTTGGCAGTTTTACCACGTCAGATATTCCAGCATTTCTGGCTCCCAGTACCTCCAGTCGAGTTAACCTCTGAGAATTCGTTCTCCACTTCGCCACATACGCTCGATGAGTCCTTTTCGTTTACCCACAGTTAGCTTCCATATACTGAAGTGCCATTTCATTACAGGTCGTACAAGAGTTCAACAGGCTTTTCACATGTAAATCTTTTTATAGAATTCCGACGTTGTACCAATTACGTAAAATCTCACTATTGCGTAACACCACGTTTTCTAGTGTCAGTTATCGCTACGGGATACCTGACTGGAGTGGACGGTTGTATATTCTTTCCTTTCTTTGCTTCAGCCGGCCGCTGTGACCGAGCGATTCTAGGCGCCTCAGTCCGGAACCGCGCTGCTGCTACGGTAGCAGGTTCGAGTCCTGCCTGGGGCATGGATGTGTGTGATGTCCTTATGTTAGTCTAGGGGACTGATGACCTCATCAGATGTTAAGTCCCATAGTGCTTAGAGCCATTTGAACCAATCTTTGCTTCAAATTGATACCTTCTCAAGATATTTCTTTTTTTCTTCATTAAGAAGTCTGTTGATGCGACTAATTCTATCAGCAGGCTTTAATCACAGACAATAAAAACAGCTGTAAAATGATCAATTTATGTTGGGTGTTCTGATTTCCGAAAATGACATATCGTCCCTGGGAACATCACGAGCCTTGCCGACTAGGAGCGAAATTCATCTCCAGTACCACATTTATACTAGAATGCACTCCCAACTTAAAAACTATAAACTGTATAAGGCCGCGTCTTCGGTGTTATTTCAGATTATTCCTGTACCAAACGGCAAGGTCCTCTGTTCGTTAGCACACACACATGTGTTCGCTAATGAGAATTGATGTAAAACCTAAAACGTCATTGCACTAACGCGGCACAGACAGACGTTGGTGCGCTAACTAGTTTGGCGTGTCGGTGTTTATCGTTGGATTGTCAGTGAGGTCGCTACAGGCGACTTTTCTCATGCAAGTGCCAACCGAGGGACGCTCACTTCTGACGCAGAAGGCGCCAAGTGTGCCCATATGTAGTTGTACAATGTGCGAGTCAAGTCATCAAATTAATGCTTTAAGTTTTTAAAAACAAGTTGCGAGACAGAAATGTGGCAGCAGCGGGGCGAAAAATAGACAAGCGTATATATTTTCAGTTTGCTGAAAAGTTTCGAAAATGAATTCAAAGATGTAGGAATACTAATTACTAATGTTTAAGGAACTGAAATCATTGTGCACGGAATTGTCTGATTACGAACGACAATAAATGTTAGCAAGGTATACAAGAATTACACCCGCCATCCACATCTCAATAAGCCTCAGCGGTACGTCGTTTGGTGAAACATAAGTACCATGCCAGTTTCATTAGAAACCCTTTCCATTCCATTTGTGTGATTATGTCTGGAGAAAACGCTATGCACGCCTCTGCCCTAAGCCCGCATTTTATGTATTTTCATGGTTATTATGTGTTATGTCCAGAATGTGTATGTTTAGGGGAGGGCAGACTGGAGTTCCCTGACTCATCGTGAAAAAACAGTTTTTCAGAATTTTAAAAGTAAATTTTTATCAGTTGCTTTGTTTTGGTGTCACTCGCTGGATTCTACTGGACCTGGCTGTCACTTTTGCTATCGGGCTAACATATCGCTGACGACTGACGCAATGCATCTTAACATTCCTTATCGTTTCTTTAAATAATGATTGGTGAGAATTGCTGGACAGAGGAACAACACACAAGAATGTATCGATAATTGTTTCGCCACAGATGGATTACATAGCGATGAATTCTCCCAGTGTATCATAGCCAAGTATCTGCTAGTCTTACAATTAAGAGTAGATTTATGTGACTGTCCTTCCTATCGTCGGTACTGGGAGTATTCCTACACGTTTGGCTCTTGTCAATAGATCTAGATCAGGGGTTCCCAACAAAATTTTCTCGAGGATCCCCTCATCGAGCATGATTGGTACCTTGTCATATCACAGTTTCAAGTACCTAAAAAAGCCAAATTAAGAGTCTTTTTATACATTTTCTATTTTTGGTACTTAGAAAAAACATTGATATATTTATTATTAAAAAATATTGAGCAGCCAAAACAAAAAATATGTTATCATACGAAATATATTTAATATATTTTTTATTCTAATAGCATCTTGCAGACCCCTCTGGCATAGCTCGAGGACCCCTGGGGGTCCGCAGACCACCTGTTGGGAACCACTGCTCTAGATATTTATCGTCGATGATATGCGATCTGTTCTCCTGTTTAGAAACGTTACATTATAATCCTATATGTTGAAAACCACCTTCCAGTTTTTCACACAAAATGACCACGCGTAAGACTTCTTTCATTTCATAATAACTCCCACGCACTGCACCTCTCTGTACACATCAGTGCTGTCCGCGAATATTCACAGAGCTCTAGCGACATTACCCACAAAGTCACTTACGTATGTCCTGAATGGAAGCGGTCCGGCCAGGCACTCTCGACGTACGCCATATTGCCGGCTGCAGGTGGCCGCCAGAGTATTGGCTAGCCGCGTAGTGCCCTGATGGTACTCATGTTTGTTTGGACAACCGACGCTCTGTTTGTTTGCGTATGTATTCGAAGAGCAAAGTAGGCGCTGACGATGCGAGCTTACCGAGAACGGTCCGACGTACAAGGCGGCGCAAAGTCTTCTACCGCGAACGGTGCATCTGTATCCAGAGCCAGATTACGTACAAGAACGTGCATCGACTACTCTACTCTGAGAGCTCTAGCACAATAAAACTACACTTTAGTATCCATAACACTGGAAGAAAATCTTATCAGCATGTAATTGTACTTGAGTACTCCTCGTCAGAGGTCGAGACGGACAGGCCATAGCTGACTTTTATTACGAGGGCGTATTTCTCATATCGAAGAAATGATCTGAGACAGCGGAGTACTTAAAGCGAAATGGCAGAAAGGTCCGAATATTGGATGACTGTCGCTATGTTTTCTTGTGTCTTTTCAATTTAGAACTGATGAAATTGTTTCTTAAACTGTATATTTGGAAAATATTTTTAAATGCTTGTCTGTTTGGCGACCTACTTCCTAGAAGAAAGTGCAGATCTTAACAAATACAGAAAGCGTTGATTTACACCAGAAATATTTCCACTAATAATTCAAGTTTTTTTCAGTCTTTAGCCAAACAGATTCAGAATTTAAGAGACATTACCTGGAAAACCAATATGAAACCTTACATAAGCACTACACAATGTTTTTGACTGTGACGAGGTGTTTCCTCAATCATCAGGATGTGTGCCACTGTCGTGGATTAAATCCCTAACTTCTCCACAACAGGCAAGTAATCTGTCCATTGTAACTTTTCCACAGCAGGCATGTAATCTGACCAATGTATGAACGCGCTAAGCTGGGCGGTCACCTTGGCGCTTCTGGAGAGTGTTGCGTGTCGTCAACTAGTGAACCATTTTTCATTTCAGTCAGTTAAAAAAAGCAAAACTAACGTGCGGGCGACGACGAGTTCATTACTTAGTTGTGTTTAGGGGCAGGCTACGCTTCATAGATGTAGGTTTCGACGAATTCCTTGCTCCAGCGCCGTTCGGCGTTCTCGCCTTATTACTGTCCAGAACGCTTTGTGTGGCTGCTCCATTAACGTACAGCAGGTGGCTCTCACAGAAAGCGGGACCGCTTATTTACTGCTTAGAGTGCATTGGAAGGGAGAAAATTCCAAGGACATCCGGAACCATGATTAATGTACAACTGAGCCATGTTTACTGCTTCTTTAGCACCGACTCCGGAGTGTCGTTTCCTTGTGCTTTTGTGCCTAACGTATCGCCTACTAGTACTACCATTCCTCCACCCCCCCCCATCCCCCCACCCGCTCCCCACCCCGTCACACCCGGCGCGCGCTCTTGGAGAATACCAAAAGAACTCCTCTATAGGGAGTTTCAGAAATATGTGTGGCTTATGAAACTAGTTCACGAAAGTAGTTGCATGTGGCCTCTGGCATTAAGATGAGAAATAAAGGAAGTTATTCCAATTTCTTTCTTACTGAGTTGCATCGAAACATGGGAGATATTTCCAACTCTCATAATTTCATATCTTTCTATCAGTATCTTATGAACAAGGACGGGGAAGGGAAATGCTGTGGTTTTATGAAAGGGATGATGCATTCTCCTGAAGTAATTTCGGATAATCGAAGGAAACACCTATCTGGCGGTGATCTGAACTACAATGCTACAGAAAGCGAGTCCAACCGCTGCTCCACCACGCTCAGCATCATGTTAATGAGAGACCTGTACCAAAACGATGCGACTTTGGAATGCTGAAGTTAGTAGGTTATTGAAGACGACGATACATTTAAAAAATGTAATACTTGCTACCCAGAACAATAGTCACGGAGAAGCTGAATGCTTACACAAAAAACTTCCTTCCAACATCAGTGATACCTGTCGTTGTCTTCCTGGAGATGGCATGCTCTCGTCTGTCTCCCATGTCTGAACGTACTCAAATTGCTAGTTACAAGACGAGGTACAGTTTAACGTGAAGTTCCGGTGACAGTGCAGTTTCGTATTTATCCCATTCGAGGAACACTCATAGAAGTGAAAGCCACTTACAGAGCCAGAAAAAGTTTCCAGGGTCAATAAGGGATCCATCTCGCAAGCGTTCAAATTATGAGAAGAAACTTCGAAAGTTATTCTTTGTGATCAGTTTTAATAAGGATAACGCATGACTGCGTAGAAGAAAATTAGAGAATCGTGTCTACTCGCCGACGTATAGCTGTAAGGCGGAGCGCTGGCCACGCGGCGGAAAGCGCTGCCGCAGTAGTGACGCCGGAGAGTCATCAACGCTGATGGAATTACGCTTTATGTCGAGAGTTATGGTACAGTAAAGTGCTTTATGGCAGCCGTGATAAACCAAACTGTGAGATAATACCTCGAGCTAATGTCAGATGGGACGAGCAACTGCTAGAAATCCAATCTAGATCTCGTCCATTCTGTGCAAAAGGAAACTTAACGCGAAAGTACAACTAACAAGCTTCCTTTATCTGCTCCATGATCAGTGCATTGTATTAATTACCTCTGGTTGCTCACCGGTCTCAAGTATCGTCTATTACCACAAATGCTGCACAGCTTACAACTCGCAAACAGACTTTCTGGATCGTATCTTTTTCTTTGACAGGGTTTTAAACCACTGCCCGTGGCTGACTGTCGCAAAGGAGAGGTCTGATGAAAATCGGTCAAGACTTCTTGCTACATCAATACCATTATACGCACCTTTAGTTGAAGTGGGCTTCTTACAGGATACAATAGTAACTGTGAAAGGTGACTTTGTGGTGGCAACAGATCTATAGATGCTCCTATATACCTAAACAGTTCAAATTATAATGGTTGTACAACCGTGACGGCACATAAACCTTAAACACCAAATACTGGTTTACGAACTTCCAGCGTGCTGGAATAATTGCAGGTTAGCAACTTCTGTTAATCGATGCAACGTAAAACTAGCCAAAGTTGCAAATTTCACTTTTTTACTTACTTGATGACTAGTTTCGGGCCGCGACCTATTTTCAAATAATCCAGATAGTCAAAATGGTATTTTCAAAATACAAGAACCTTGTCAAAAATACGTATGTGCTATGAAGTGCAAGTGAACAGTCTTCTGTATGCTCTGTAACAGTTCACTCGCACATCATAATACATATATATATATTTGACATTCTTGTATTTTTGGAAATACCATTACGACTACCTGGATTGAAATGAGTCTCGGCCCGAAATTAGTCATCGAGCAAATAAAAAGAGAACTTTGCAACTATGGCTGGTGTTCTTAACAAAAAAAAAAAAAAAGAAAGAAAAATGTCGGACGGGAAACTGAAACTGGCTGCTCCAGAAAACAAGGCTGCGCAACCTTGTTCACTGAATGTAGCAAAACTTGGGATCCGGTTCTCGCAGTTCTCAAGAACTGTCGTCGTCAGAAGCAAGGTGTGGCAGCCTTTTTTCACAGAATTAATAGTTGCACGTTTGTTTTCAGTTCCAGCACAGAGTTTCGTAATGTTGCCCTGGTCGACGCCGAATCTGCCACTTACAACTCACAAAATAACTTTTGTACAGACTGATGCAAATCCTTCGTTTCGTGTTCAAATAAACTGCTGCTATTGGCGAAAATACGTTACTAGTGTATGCGTTGGGTCCTGATAATTCATTGAAATGTTGCGAACATTGGAAACCGCAATACCGTAGTATGAAATATAATAAATTTATCAGCCGATGAAAACTGAAGCGCTAAAGGGTAAGGCCGGCCGGTGTGGCCGAGCGGTTCTAGGCGCTACAGTCTGGAACCGCGCGACCGCTACGGTCGCAGGTTCGAATCCTGCCTCGGGCATGGGTGTGTGTGATGTCCTTAGATTAGTTCGGTTTAAGTACTTCTAAGTTCTAGGGGACTGATGACCTCAGAAGTTAAGTCCCATAGTGCTCAGAGCCATTTGAGCCATTTTTTTTGAAGCTAAAGGGTAAAGTTGGCAAAGATATGAGTCATGTAGGTGCAGGAAAATCACTTCTATAATGGCTGTTTACCACATCATGGTTGCGTACAACTCGTGAACTGTATGGAATGGAGCAGATAGCAGAATGCAGCATTTAGCATCGTCAGTGATGATAGAGAAGTTAATCATAACCATATATTGAGTTCTTAAACCTGCCACACTTCTTCAATAAATTTCTAGTTTGTGTTTGTGCGGGCTTTGGAACGTGTTGAAGTTCAGCCACATTTACCTAAAACCATACGGATGTAGTTTTACTTTTAATTGGAGCATTTTGGTCTCCAAAGATGTTTTCCTTGTTTGCAAATAATATGTGTATTGTAGGATGTACTTGGTTAAAAATCATTTGCTCACACTCATGGTCTTATTTCGTGTTTCGAGAGTAACAATAGGACCAAGAGAATGCCATATATCACTATGGTAGACGTAATTGTCATGAGGCATTCAGCAACTGTTTAGATAATTACGAAAATTCTCATTTATTGTTCCACCTCAACTACACATTTTTAATAAGACTACATGTTTCAGTCACTCTGGATTATCTTCAGTAGCTGCGTCAGCAACCCGTCTTGTCTACTCAGAACCAAATATCAGAGTACTCTGATACTGTACATGGTTCTAAGTAGACAAGACGGGTTGCTGACGCAATTACTTAGATCTGAAGATGATCCACAGTGACTGAAATACGTAATCTAAGTAAAAATAATGACAGTTATCTTAATCCCATATATAACAGTAAAAAAAAAGTAGTCTAACGTGTAAGTCCTTCTGGGTATCCTCCATATGTAAACCTGTGGACAAGGTACAGAACGACTCATCGCACTATACTACTGTCTTCTGGTGTTTGTTTTGAAGCATGGTTTCACCACCATTTACACCCTGATAATACTGTCTGAAGTCAGAAGATTGGCACGGATTTGCAGTTTATGCGATTACGACATTGCGACAGCAAACGCAAGTGTCTGCAGATTCTTTCACCATACCGGCGAGTTTTGTGATATTGTTCGTTTGATGTTGTGCGGTCGCCATCACTGAAGACTGATTTCGACTATTGCTGCTCTCCACTGATGTTTCCTCGGGCCACTACTCACATGTGGGCTAATTTCTTGGAATAATATTGCTGCTAAAACACCAAATCGCTAGTATAGCTACATACGCTAAGCTCTATTTCGCTGTGCCTCGTTAAACGTTGGGAAGGTACTGACTTTTATCTCACTCACATCCGGACTTCCTACGAATTCGTTGCACATCGTTTAACGTACTATGATCTTCTTCCTTAAGAACAGGGGGGAAAATAGCGTTCAAATTACTGTATTCCGTCACACACATACGTCTAAACACTGTGTACCTAAGTATTTGTAAGCAACATTCTTGAAAGAAAGCCAGGCAACGACGAGGTGTGTTTTTCTTGCCACATTACTTCAGTACAATGTGTGTGCCCCAGTTCTAGACACAGTTCGTTCACGAAAACATCCCACAAACAAATGTTGCCGTGATGCAATGGCAGCGTGGAGTTGTTGTCATGTGGGACGCTACTTTCAGACTTCTATCCCTGGTTGAGAAACTTAAAGAACAGCAAAGCATATAAGAGCACGAAAACGTCATATCTAACCACGATTTCCTCGGTGTATCGCCTCTGTCATTGGTAATCTGCTTTTCTCTCGCAACCGGCAGAGTGGTTCTCGCTGATGCACAAGACTGCTCAAAATGCACCCAGCGACACGGCGCACTGGTTTCTGCGGCAGACGAGAGTGTGGTAGTAGCCACGGCGATTCTTGGCAATCAGCAGCGTTTGGCTTCCGGCGCTATATTGCTGCATCATGCAAACAACAGGCGGGGACCGAAGGACGGCAACAGACAGATGCAGGAACAAGGTTACACAGGCGGCGGAAGTAGAGCGATTTCAGCTCAACAGCAGCGTCAACAGGAAGCTGACATGCCTCATACATCGCAAGAGCGTAAGCACACAGCCTAACACTGTCCTGAAAATATTTGCACATCGCGCGCACAGCAGGCTACGCATCTTCTCGTCCTCTAATTGTCAGTTTGTAACCATCATTCATATGGCATTTACCTTCGCGCTCAGATTACGGGAAAAAAGAAAGTGGCAGAAATTACGCTCTCAGGTCAATAGCTGTTGAGCCTCTGATACGGCAGGTTGATTTGAAATGAGATCCTGAGATAAATGAAAGCATTACTGTGTCATTCGTAACGTACAGCAAAATTTGCGGAGATGATGTCTTACGACCCGTGGTTCCATATTATTGTTCTTTCTACTGCCTGGATAGCAAATAAAATTTTCAAACTTCACATAGATCATCAACTGAAACCCACAAAGAACTGCAACCAGCCAGTTTCATTCATATTGCGATTTCGTGTTTTCATCATCATCATATGATGCGTACGCGTGATTCTCAGCACAACGTGTGAAATTGTCTGGAAAAAGAAAACGAGATAGTAACAGAAGTAACATAGTATTAATATAACAGCGATTGCGGTTACAATTACGTGGGTGCTTTCATTGCATAAGTAAACAGAAATACAAATAAATAACTTCCAACAATCACAGAGTGCTCTCACCAATCATATTTACGTACACATTTTACTTCTTAGGAGTTGACATAAGCGGAGGTTGCGTCACAGTAGTGTGTATTTCAGCTGATATTCATAAGACAGAGTTAGGCAAACCTAAAATCTTCCGATTCAAAGCTAAACAAATCCTCTACAAGTCGGCTTTCAGTTATTCTTGTTCCGAGTATCCTTTCCAAGGCTGAAAGAAAAGCTTAAGGGCGAAACTATATCACGTTCCCCATTACGTTTTTTAACAGGATTTAGTTATAAAGATATAATTGTGTTCACAAAGACAAACGATACTTTCAACTTTGTTCGGTATACGTTAAGAGTAAAACGTTGTCTGATATTGGTAGAACTATGAAGTCCAATGTTCCGCAAACGTCAGAAGTAAACTAAATGATAAGGAACTTAAATGAGTTCCTCTTCGTATTTGTTTCTATTCGAAGCAGTTGTTCCGACAGTACCGAGAGCTTTAGACACGAAGCACCCTCTCAGTTGGATAACAGGAGTAATCCATTAAACCTACATCACAATTTGAGGCCTCGGATTTGGAGCCGGCTCCTTCCACATACAACTCCTTTACCTTAGCCAATGTGTTATTTCCCATAGGCAGTAACGATAGGCGACTGCAGACTGGAGTCCCACATATTCTGTCCGATCCAGACTTCGCCTATTGCCCATAATACAATTAAGTTTGGCTTTATTTTCTCTGTCTTCTGAAGTGCAGCTCTGAACTAATAATCAGGTCTGATGAATTCAAAAGGGGCGTTTCACCTGATATCGCTGCATCCGCGAATGGAACAGAAGGGGACTGCAGCTAACTCTCGTAACAGGCCCCGTGCACTGTGGGCCACGCTTAAGAGTGTACGTGTCGATATACAAAATAAAAATTCCTCAGACTTCGACACGACCATAAAGTTTCACACTCTTGGTATTTGTAATTTGTGTTTTGATTGGTACAGTGCAGTAAACCTTTTGCATCTGTGACATAAAGTGGCGTTAAAAGACCTTCTAATGCTCTTTATGCAGCAACCGGTCTTCAAGCAGTCCTGCCTGGATTTACGGTCAGCTCAACCGACCTCATCTTGAGCGAAATCTAGGTAAACTAAGAACCAGGGTAAATGTCTCAATTAAGCAGTATATTTCAGTCCTGAAATTCGTACTCCTTCGCGACACAGTCATCAGTTCAGGTGAACGCCGCGATGGCGCCTTCAATAAAACACGGGTAACTGATTCTCCCATACTTATTCACATGAGCTAGTGTTCCGTCTCGACGATGTCAGTGAAAATTCAACTCTAGCCTTCGTACTTTCCTCCCGTCGAATTCACTGTTGCTTAAGAAACAATAGTTTCCTACCGGGAAAAAAATATTTTAAAATCCTGGAAAAGTACAGAGCTCGAATGTATTTGTATAAAAGTTTTTATTCCCATTAATTGTCATCAGATCCCATGAATCAGAAACAGAAGGCAAGACAGTTAAAGCAGAAGAGGAATTGCGTTTACATATAGCCTCCTTCCTTCGGTGTGACCCCGCCTTGGAAACTCGACCACACTACATTGAATAAATAACTATGGACAACGCTACCCTGAACTCGGCGGACCCTACACCCTAGTTCTCTTGGTGTCTTTATTCGCCACTCAAGTACCGTTGTGGCAGCTCTTCAGTGTCGCTACCTTCATCCGACCCCATATGAGTCCTGTCGTCTGTCGTCCCCAACGACTGAAAACCGTCGCTTGCCGGCCTTCTGTTCTCCGTCATGCGGTTCACAACTGCTGCTGTACGGCGAAGCCGCTTGGGATTAACCGAGCGGTCTAAGGCGCTGTAGTGATGGACTGTGTGGCTGGTCCTGGCGGAGGTTCGAGTCCTCCCTCGGGCATGGGTGTGTGTATTTGTCCATAGGATAATTTAGGTTAAGTAGTGTGTAAGCTTAGGGACTGATGACCTTAGCAGTTAAGTCCCATGAGATTTCACACACATTTGAACATTTGATTTTTACGGCGAAAAGCGTTAAGAAACAAATAAAATCTGAGACGCGTTATATGGTCCGAAACCAATGCTGTGTGCTAATGAAATATTTGAATCACGAATCTACAGAAGCGACATGTTGTGTGTGGGCATAACAATGCTGGTGTATCGCCAACTTTAACGGGGCATTGGAATAGTCTAAAACGGGTTTCGTTACACACAGGCTCTCCTCCATGGAGTGTGTGTCAGTTGACATTTTTCGGCTTTTCCGCTGCACGTTTACGCGAAGTGGACAATTCCGATAGTTTGTACAGGCGTTTGAGTGTCCCAGATGTCGATAGAAACTCATCTAACTGACACAGCTGCGTAATTTTCTAAGAAACCCATATATCCGTTTCACTGGCAGTGTCTTTTTGAGATTAATAAACTTTTATTCCCCATTTTCCTACACTGAACCAAAACCTTCCACTGACTTTAACCAGTAACAAACCACATTTTTCTTTAATTTCATCGTCCCGCACACTGCAACCTCAGATAACCGTACGGCGAAACGCAGCTTTGAATGGATAATTACGCAGTGAAAGGCGTATAACCAGGCGCATAAATTTACATTTCTCCATATACAGGGAGAATTGGAGGAAAGGTACATGCTTTGAGGGGTGACAGTATTAGTGATTCTGAGCAAAAACAATCATACGATCAAATATCCTGTGCTTAACAGTTTCCAAGGAAACTAGTGAAAACAATGGGGAACAGGATAAATGTAGGTGATGGTAAAGGAAACTCTGTGATCTAAAGTTTTGTTTGATTGTGTATATTTCCTCACAGAAGATGTTAAAACAATCCTCCGGCAGTTACAGTCCATTTTGCAGCACTTGCAGACAGCTGCTATGCTGCTGATCTGTGATCGTTCGTGCGGCCTTTTATTTGAGAACACGCGTGTAAAATACAAGTGCAAGTGAAGTGCGCACTGAAAAGGTCAGTGAAGTCAACACTATGCAGCCTAATCTCGATTTGGTTGTATTCGCATGTGAGTGCTGGAGAACAATGACATGCGAATGTTGCCCGTGATTTGTAAACAGCTGTATGCCGGATACGATTAAGGAAAGGGCATATGGTCATTTGAAGTTTATTGTTCAGAATCATCAATACTATCACCTTTCAAAACATGTACCTTTCCTCCTGACTCGCTCTATATGTAGAGAAATGTAAATTCATGTATACGACTAATTGGTAACGTTTGCACTGTCTTGAAAACGCGTAGAGAAATGACTGTATTATGTAAACTGGTGGAGGAGGGGGGAAGGAAAGGAAAGGGAAGAAACCAATGATTCAGCTGCAGTTGGACTTCAGACGGAATCAGAAGCGGCGAGTGGAAATGTGTACCAGACTGGGACTTGAATGTGGAATATCCTACTTAATAGGCAATTGCGCCAACCACTGCGCCACGCAGACACAGTGAGGTCGGTACGCTCCCCACACAACATACACTCCCACCTAGCGCCACCTATCCGAAGTCGGTGTTCGTATCCATGCTCGCCAATTTTAGATTCCCACTGGAGGTCGAACGTAAATGTGCATCCACACCGAAGGTTCTGGATTCATTGCCCGTCCAGACGAACACGTCCGAAAGAACAGACAATGTGCACTTATATAAATAATTATTATGATTACCGGTTTTTTACCAAACACTTCATCTTAAAAAATTCCTTTTTCTTTACATATTAAGATTTTTACACACGCTGTGTAGGTTACTTTCTATTTAAATCATAAATCAGTAAGCACTTCATAAGAAGTTATTAAACGCATTACGATACGTTCGGGAAGCTTTGCTTATTCATTAGGTGAGAATACCGGTTCAACAGTATTGCTCTCAGGAGTACAACTTAAAAGCGACATTTATTTCTCTTCTTAGGACTCATGCAGCATTCCTGAAATTTACTGTATTTTAATCTCTCGAAAAAATATATGCGATACATACGAAAAAAAGGTAAAAAAAAGAACACTGTGGGTATCTAAGTTGTCGTTCCCAATTGTGTGTGCACAATAGTTATAAAAAATCATCTTCGCCCACAAAAACTTCTGGAAAATTCTAAGTAGCAAACTATTTCCACAGACCTGACATACAGCAGGAGCGATGTTAAGCTACATAAAATGAAATGATTAAATATGGAAAATGCAGCGAGACGCACCAGTGTTTAAGAAGAGTAGTAGGAGTAATCCATCGAACTACAGACCTATATCATTGACGTCGGTTTGCAGTAGGATTTTGGAGCATATACTGTATTCAAACATTATGAATCACCTCGAAGGGAACGATCTATTGATACGTAATCAGCATGGTTTCAGAAAACATCGTTCTTGAGCAACGCAGCTAGCTCTTTATTCGCACGAAGTAATGGCCGCTATCGACAGGGGATCTCAAGTTGATTCCGTATTTCTAGATTTCCGGAAAGCTTTTGACACCGTTCCTCACAAGCGACTTCTAATCAGGCTGCGGGCCTATGGGGTATCGTATCAGTTGTGCGACTGGATTCGTGATTTCCTGTCAGGAAGGTCGCAGTTCGTAGTAATAGACGGCAAATCATCGAGTAAAACTGAAGTGATATCAGGTGTTCCTCAGGGAAGCGTCCTGGGACCTTTGCTGTTCCTGATCTATATAAATGACCTGGGTGACAATCTGAGCAGTTCTCTTAGGTTGTTCGCAGATGATGCTGTAATTTACCGCCTAGTAAGGTCATCCGAAGACCAGTATCAGTCGCAAAGCGATTTAGAAAAGATTGCTGTATGGTGTGGAAGGTGGCAGTTGACGCTAAATAACGAAAAGTGTGAGGTGATCCACATGAGTTCCAAAAGAAATCCGTTGGAATTCGATTACTCGATAAATAGTACAATTCTCAAGGCTGTCAATTCAACTAAGTACCTGGGTGTTAAAAAAACTTCAGTTGGAAAGACCACATAGATAATATTGTGGGGAAGGCGAGCCAAAGGTTGCGTTTCATTGGCAGGACACTTAGAAGATGCAACAAGTCAACTAAAGAGACAGCTTACACTACACTCGTTTGTTAGAATATTGCTGCGCAGTGTGGGATCCTTACCAGGTGGGATTGACAGAGGACATCGAAAGGGTGCAAAAAAGGGCAGCTCGTTTTGTATTATCACGTAATAGGGGAGAGAGTGTGGCAGATATGACACGCGAGTTGGAATGGAAGTCATTAAAGCAAAGCCTTTTTTCGTCGCGGCGAGATCTATTTACGAAATTTCAGTCACCAACTTTCTCAAATGGTTCAAATGGCTCTGAGCACTATGGGACTTAACATCTGCGGTCATCAGTCGCCTAGACCTTAGAACTACTTAAACCTAACCAACCTAAGGACATCACACACATCCATGCCCGAGGCAGGATTCGAACCTGCGACCGTAGCAGTCGCGCGGTTCCGGACTGAGCGCCTTAACCGCTAGACCACCGCGGCCGGCCCAACTTTCTCTTCCGAATGCGAAAATATTTTGTTGAGTCCAACCTACATAGGTAGGAATGATTATCAAAATAAAATAAGAGAAATCAGAGCTCGAACAGAAAGGTTTAGGTGTTCGCGCGCTGTTCGGTAGTGGAATGGTAGAGAGATAGTATGATTGTGGTTCGATGAACCCTCTGCCAAGCACTTAAATGTGAATTGTACAGTAATCATGTAGATGTATAAGTAGATATCCCCCTGTACCAAATAATATACTGCGGAATCGGTATTCATAGCGATAAAACTAATCAACAGCTGCAGTCCGCGCGTTACACTAGCCGAAACGAACAAAGTGCTTGTACAAACATAAATTTGACCTACTCCAGGTACATAGGCTGTGTACATCACTGAACTCAATACTACATTGGATCGAATCCTCAAGGGCGTCTTTGACTTTGTCGCGGTGGAGCCGCCGTCTTAACGAGGGTCATTCATAGTTGTTAATAGTTTTTCTGCTTGCGACTTGAGGTGATTATGTGTCTTATTTTTTAACAAAACCCAGAAAGTGTCGCGTAGTATCCATACACGAGAACTGCAGTCCTTCTGTGTAGCGGAACTATCTGACAGCTTGGCCTGACCTAGCATGGCGACCGTGGGATGGCGCGCCACGGACCTGCTGCGTGGAACAGCCTCTGCAGCTCGGCTCCTTGGAGCGCGCACGCAGCAGCCACGGCGACAGTCGCGTAGCGTCGCGTCGCGTGAGTCATGCGCGGCAGGTAATTGGCCGGTTAGCTCGCCAATTATCGGCTGTGCCGGCAGTCGCACTTTTGTGGTACAAGGGCGCACTCGCCTCTACAGCTATCCCTCAGCTATCCCTCAACGAGCGATCCCCACGCCAGCAGGCCGCCGCAATGTTAATTTGCCGATCACACGTTTCGCAGCTTTACCAGTTCCCCGTATCCAACGCACGCGAACCTCCGCGCTCTTGACGTCATGCCACGGCCGCGCGAAAAGCAGCTTTTGGTAGATGTTGCAAATACCCGTATGCTTACAGAGCGCGCATCGGTTTCTCAACACTGGCAGTACTCTCGTTAAAGATTCAAATCCATTGCTAGAAATACGTTCGTGTTATTCCCTGCATTAGCAAAGAGTCAACAGGTTTGAAGAAGCTCTCCACATCGCCTAAACCTACGGCAGTTTCTTCTTTACGTTTGATGAGAGTGGATGTACTCCGTTGAGAACTCTCTTATTGCCTATTCTACTTTGCTTTTCGTGTCTTCTAGCCTCTACTATCTTGCATCATGCTGTACTCTGTCCAGCATTATTTCTCTGCTTCTTATAATGTATCTTTGGCTGTTCATATGCACTGTGGTTGATTCATTACGACCTTACATACACGCACTCTGCAAACACTGCGGTAAGAATTAATTTGTCTCACAGTTCTGAGAGCTGGCAGGACCTGTTTTCACTGACTTACGCTCTTCTTAGCCTCTTAACTATAAAAATTTTTTTTTTTTTAAATCCGCATGAATTTTCTCTTTTCATATTTCTAAGCAAACTAATAAACATGCCTGACACAAATGCAAACGAAATATTTTTTTTGGTGATTCACTAAGGCATAAATGGAGTTCTACATAGGTAAACCTCAAGTCTCACTTATCATGAAAACGTATTAGTCTCTGTGTATTTTCTTTCTCCTTTCTTCGATAAAAACATTTTATTCAGCAATATCTAATTTGAAACAGTGAACTGTATATGGTTCTGCACACAGGAAACAGGATTTTTAATGTTCATATTTTTTAAATATATCATTTCCAATACAGGTTTTTGTTGGTGCTCTAAAGCAACTTAATAAATGCAAGAAAATGATAATCATTCAATAATCTCTGGCAAGTAATAACTTTTTGCTGCCAGTAAATAAATCTTTACTTTTTATAAGCTTCAAAACAACTGTTTTTCACGATACATAAATAGATTCCACATTTGACGGATATCTCTCTTATCTGGGAACTGCAACCAGGTTTCGTGCATTTTGAGGCATTCCTTGTCCCAATAAATTTTGGTAGTTGGACAACATTTTAAAACCTAACTTCTGAAACTGGTTGCAACGCAGCTCTTCTTGGCTTTTTATTCACGTTTTCTGGCTGCGACGACTGAAGCAAGACAGCCTGCTACTTGCGTTTGTGTGTGAATCACTGACCAGTCGGATATCGCTTCAGGCCAAATCACAATCGCAGAGTAATTTTTTCCACATTCATTGCGGTACGTTACGTTAACCCACCACTTATATTTCCAATGCAATTTTTATATTTCTCAATATTAAAAGATCTGCATTACAACACCAACTGCAGTATTTATTTATATAACGCGTAGCTATCTTCGACATATATATATATATATATATATATATATATATATATATATATATATATATATAAACGCTCATTTGAACATATTTCAGTCAAAGGTTTCCAAAGATCGACACACTAAGAAATCGACTGGTCGACTGCGATCGACGGGTTGAGCAGCCCTGCTTGTGTGACTTAGCAGCGCTGGCTGCATGGCTGCACACTTAACCCGAATAGTGGTCGTAAGAACTGTGAACGCCGCAGCAAACTAACACAACTAGTTGCATAGGATAGAATGCTCCACGTTTTTGGGTGTACATACTGATGAAAACTTGAACTGGAATAAGTATATCACTAGTTCAGCTACATTTTCTCTTCGTGTTAATTGCTATTCTTGGAAACAATCGTATTAACCTCCTGACATATTCTTCATATTTCCCCTTAATAATATTTCGCGGAATAATTTTTTGGGGTAACTCAACACTAAGAAAGTAGATATTGTTTTCACAAAAGCGATCAGTAAGAGTAATATGTGATGCTCACCCCAGGACATCAAGTAGGCACCTCTTCAAGGAGCTAGGCATTTTAAATGCGCCGTTACAGTACATATATTCGCTTGAAATCGATCATAAATAATCCGTCATAATTTGAGAAGAACAGTTATGTCCAAACCTACAACTCTAGAGGGAAAAGTGACCTTCATTAGACATTGTTAAATCTGTCAATATAAGTGATCCTTATTATACATTGTTAAAGTTTTCAGTGGTTCAGAAAAATAGTTCAATATGTAGCAACAAAATTTTTTGGTCGTTTGCTCCATAACATAAAACGTCTGACAGGTAGCGGAGCAAGTTTCCAATCTAATTTAAAACCAGTTCTCCTAGAAAACTCCAATGACAAATTTCTACATAAAAACTGGTGGCCAGTACAAAAAAGAAAGTGTAATTGCGTGAGTAAGTCTAAAAATAATAATGTATTTATTAATGGTTAACAATAATCATGTACACGTATCTTGCAAACTGACACGTTCCACGTCATTTCGATAAAAGAATAGTTCAAATGTTCTGTGAAAGACGTGACTAACTAATTAACTAATTACCGACGGAGATTACCAAGTAGCCTTCATCACACTCACGAGCCATCTGCAAAACTCCTCGTGACTTATCCTACTTTAACTTCTATCCCCTTTCCCCCCTTTCCCGAGCCAACTATCTCAGTACCTTTTTTATTTTTATTTTTGCTAGCTTAAGGGAGAGGGACGGGCGATCAAGAGAGAGGAGGATAGAAACAGTATCTGTTGTACAGTGTTTGCTCTGATCCGAGTTATCGCACTTGCAGGGTCATATGAAAAAAATTATACATGCAATCCCTTTTAATGCCAGATACGAAATAATTCTGTGAGTATTGTTCCCCTTGAACCACAAAATTTAAATGGAAATGATAGAGAGACCCACGGGATGGTGTTGGGCAGCCTTTCCTTCAAGACGTGTGAGTGTTGTGTTACAGGCGCACCTGTCAATTGTGGATGGCTGTGATGAGTGCGAGTAGAGTTTTAGTGTCGTGTTGGTGTTGTTCCTCTTGAACCACAAAATCTAAATGGAATCGATAGAGAGACCCACGGGGTGGTGTTGGGCCGCCTTTCCTTCAAGAAGTGTGAGTGTTGTGTTAGAGGCGCACCTGTCAATTGTAGGTGGTTGTTATGAGTGCGAGTAGAGTTTTAGTGTCGTGTTGGTGTTGTCGAAGACTATGAAAGAAGAAACGGTCAGGGTGAAACCCGATGTCGGTACACAGTCTACTTTCGAAAAAGACCCAGGAACCACCGAGCTTAAACTCCCCACCATACGGACGGGTCATCATCATCAGCAGTGAGCTTTTCAGACATTCATCGTATGATATCAACCTTACGTATGGATTAATAGTGCTGTAGAAAGTCAAACGTCTGTCGGGAAAAACGAAAAAAACCGTACCAGTCTGAAAAAGACAGTGCTATTTAACAATTTTAACATCAATGCATTAGGTATGACGAAATATTAAACACAATACATAAACCAGAAATTTGACGCGCTATCAGTATCACTAAAAATGACAGGTCAGTGTAGTAAATGGGAACGCAACCAAGAAAGTTATCTGGGAATGGTTGCAGCAAAGTTGCATGAATGGCTCTGAGCACTATGGGACTTAACATCTATGGTCATCAGTCCCCTAGAACTTAGAACTACTTAAACCTAATGAACCTAAGGACATCACACAACACCTAGTCATCACGAGGCAGAGAAAATCCCTGACCCCGCCGGGAATCGAACCCGGGAACCCGGGCGCGGGAAGCGAGAACGCTACCGCACGACCACGAGCTGCGGACGTTGCACGAATGTTTTAGGAAATGATAATTACTGGAATACATGAAATGGATATGAGAGTCGACTAGCACGTCAGACATGCAGTAAAGACGATATACTTAAAAAGAGACGGAGATCAGAATTCACTGTCACATCGACCTGTAAGTCGCCCGCGGAAGTTTTATGAAGAAATCGACTGTGGTTTGTTTCAATAAGAAATCCTAGCAGGAAGAGATTATAGGATTGAAGTAATATAAAAAGAAATACGGAACAGTATCACAACAACTGAAATATTGTTGAGCATAATATAAACTTTTCCGTCGAAGAGAAAGGAACTAACTTTTAGACTGACATACGAGTGATGTTCTTGTTTTACAACGAGAAGATTACAGCCACTTGCGGAGTAAATGCTCACGCTAACACCGCAACTCTGTTGTTAGGTACTAAACGATAAACTAAATGAGCCGCCAACAATTAGCAATGAAGGCTGAGCCGGCATATGACGTACCCCAAAGCAGATGTCAGGGTCAGTTGACGTGTTCGCTTATTTATTGCCAGCTGAGATACGCCGAGGCGCGGCAAACCCGTAACGGCATATAAAAATCGGCGGCGACCTTGCCTGAAGACCCTTGGGCAGATCGCGCTGGGAAGGAGAAGGCCCGGGTCAGGCGTTGGGCAACGCTGCAGGCGGCAAGGCTGGGCTCGAACCGGGAGCCCTGGCAAGGAGAACGCGCCTATTTGTGCAGTTGCAGCGGAAGTCGTGACAGGAAGAAAGCACCTATTGGCGCTCTAGCGGCAATCTTATAGGACCTTGAATTGTATCCAGGTAACCGCGTTTCGCAATGCAGAGCTAAGCAGTTGGCGCTCTTTACAGCAAGAATTGTTATGTCTCTCTCCCTTGGCTCTGTATATGTTGACAATATAATCAGTTAACGTCGCCTCAGGGCTTCAAGGCGCTGCAGATCGCGAGGGAAAAGGTATGCCTAATATATCCAGGAGGTATCTATTTTCTTCTAAAGATGTCGCTTGAACACAGCTAAAGTAGCAATAATTAATATATGCTTCGTACTAGACTTGTTCCTGTCTCAAGAAGACAGAATGTGATAATAGTAAACAAGCATAAGAAGACCAGAGAAGAAAATTCAGGAATAAGCCAAACAGAAAACAAGCCGGAATTGATATTGTCGGGACATGCAGAGAAAAAGAAATACGCTGAGAGTGATAAAAAGTACTCTGCAGAAAACTAAAAGAACAAAGGTCGGAGGTAAAGTCTAGGAAACTAAAGTTAGAAACCTGAAGAATGAGGAGAGCTATGGATTTATTATAAACTTACAAAGTACTGCTGCATAATAACTCGAAGAAATTGACAGAAGTAGATTACTACAGACGGAATCAAGACTGTAGGTCAACGTGTGTTTGAGGAATAGTGGATCATACTAACACTTCTATAACGGAGTGAGCCAGATTGTGACCCTTCTGGAATGATGACAGAATGTACAGCGTAAATGTCAGTTTTTTCTGCTCTGGTAATCCAATTTCTAGTGGGAAGCGCAGCATATAATCTATTTAACACGAAAACACGTATACTGCGCTGCGAAACTTACGGAGGACATACACTGATCAGGCAGAACGTTTTGACCACCGACCTACTATCGATGTAAACCCGACCAGGCCTGTTGAGGAATGACTGCTAGTCAGGCACATGTACGGTTCGTGTAGTATCAGTCAGCGTGTGCGATTTGTCCGAGTTTGACCAAGGGCAGATTGTGATGGCCCGGAGGCTCGGCACGAGCGTTTCGGTAAATGACTTTTCGGGAGTTCGAGGAGTGCTGTGGTGAGTGTCTCGAACACGTGGCGAAACCATAGTGAGACCACGTCCAGACGTCGTGGGGTTGGGCGGCCGTCCCTCGTTAAAGATGTCCGACGTCGTAGGCTGGGCATATGGTGAAACAGGACAGTCGGCGAACTGTGGAGGAAATAACATCAACTTCAATGCTGGCCAGAGTGCTTGTGCATCTGAACACACAGTTCACCGAACACTGCTAACGATGGGCCTCCGCAGCCGACGAGCCAAAGTCAACACTACGACATCAGCAACTACGAATGACATGGACACGTGACCATCAGTATTCGATGTTGGCGCAATGGCAGAGCGTTGCATGGTCTGATGAATCCCGATACCTTCTTCATCATGCTGATGATGGGGGGGGGGGGGGGGGGTAGGGGGGGGGGGCGAATCCGTCGTCTTCGAGGGGAACAGTTCCTTGACACCTGTACTATGGGGCGGAGACTGGCTGGCGGCGGCTCTACAATGCTCTGGGGAACATTCACGTGGGCATCAATGGGGAGCAGTGGAGCTCGCGCAAGGCACCATGAGGGCCAAAGAGCAATAGACAGGTTGCAAACCAGGTACGAAGGTCATGTTTCCCGACGACAGTGCTATGTCATAAGGCCAGGAGTGTGATGGATTGCTTCAAGGAATACAGTGGCGAGTTCCATTTGATGTGCTCGCCACCCAACTCGCCAAATCTGAATCCGATAGAACGCATCTGAGATGTGATTCAACGTGGCGTCAAAGGTCATCGACCCTTCCCCGGGATTTAAAAGAATTAGGTGACGTTTTTGGGCGAACGTGGTGCTAACACCCTCCAGCGAGCTACCAAAGCCTCAATGTTTCCATGTCACGACGCATCGCCGCTATTATGCGTGCCAAAAGTGGACATACCGGCTAGTAGATAGGTGGTCAAATGTTCTGGTTGATCAATGCAGATCAAGTAACGTAACATATTGACTATTCAGTGGAAATGAATGAAGTGCGGGTGCATATTTCCAAGGTTTTGCAGTCATCCTCAGAAAATTAGACGTCACACGGCATGAGATCAACGTAATTACAGCTTCAAATGGGGTTGGCGCCGCAGCACAAGGCAGTTGTAACGACAAAAAGACCGTGTGCGTCAATCAGCGAGCAGTTACGGAGCACTGTGCTGGTGTTCTTCACTGCAGTATAGCTCACAGACAACATCTGGATGATTTTGCACAGGCAAGAATCGTCAGGAAACTGGAAAAACGACGAAGTGTGTCGAGTGTAGCCCAGGTGTTCGGTATTGCTCACAACATTTCTCGTGCATGGGAAGCGTTTCGAATAACATGAACTGCTGCCCGAAGGAGAGGAGGTGGTCGACAACGATCAAGTACAGCAGCAAATGACCGCTACTTTGTACACCAGGCAATAAGTGAACAAAGACAAACAGCAACCACATGTAACAGGACTGCAAGGTTCGCAATCTCACGCCCTACAGTGGCACAGCGACTGCATGTTGGTGGTCTCTTTGCCCGACGACCAGAAGGTTGTGCTCCGTTAACACTGGAACATTGGCAATACCGTTTGCGATGGAGCCAAGAGCATACCGACTAGACCAAAGAGGCGTGGGGACGCGTGGTCGGATGGGAGCTGATGCACTCTGAGTAGTGATTCTGGACGTACCTCATACGACGAGAGGTAAGAAAACGTAATGGATCCAGAAACATTGCCGAACACCATCGTTTTGGTGGTCTAGGTGATACGGTACGGGGAGGCATAATGTTACTGGGCGTACTGGCCTCCAAATCTTTGCACACAATACACTCACCTCAACTCAATTGTGACACTGTACTCCTTCCCCATTTGCGTCTTCATTCAGCCCAGACTTCATTTTTATGGATGACAATGAATTACCGCATCGAAAAGCGCAGGTGCAGGAGCTCTCGGAACGAGAGGATATTCGAAGTGTGGACTGTCCTGCCCGTTGCCCCAAGTTAAATCCCGTCGATCACGTGTGGGAAGCGTTGGGAAGACGTATTGCAGCAAGTCCACGTGCACCAACATCCATCCGGCAGTTGTCAGCGGCGTTGATGGAAGAATAGAACGCCCTATCGCAAGAATCTTTATCAGCTTTGTGATCAGCATTGGGAGCACAATGTAGAGAATGCACTGCTGTCCGCGGTGATCACACATCCTATTAAGAACGAAGCCCCGCCTTTTTTAATGACCAGGGGACAATCATAAATCACGGTAACTTCAATGTAATTACTGTCTTTCAATAAAGGTGTCATTTCTATTCGTCACACTGCTTATTTTTTTCAGTTACCTTTCGCATTATACTGTTGCTGTTCGTTGTGTGATGGCCCAAGTTTCATCGAGCTATATCACTTGGCACTGACACATTTTCCTGTGAATGTGGACGCTTTCGTCGATTTTGTATACATCCGCTGCCCGTGTGACACACACTACGTGGCAGACTCCTCGATTGAGAACTTGTCTCATTTTTCCCTTTCAGATTGGTGCTGATTTTTCCCCAACAATCGCTTAATCCTGACTACCCATTCACTGTACACAAAGGCAGAAAGTCTTCCACAAATTTTCCAGCGCTCTCTCTGGCCATTAGGAGGAGGTGGTGGGGGAAGCTCTACCCATACTCTTCTGTCTCGCTGCAGACTATCCAAAAACAATCATTTTTGAGTCCTATTGTCGTTTTCAGCAAATAAAATGCTTCAGCATTCGCTCTATAGATTTTTTGTTTGGTATCTACACCAATGTATTCAGAAATGTTCCATGAATCACCATGCCACTACTACATTTCTAGACCGCAAGTCTCACCCGGTTTCTGTCTTTGCTAAGAAGCCAATGATCATTAGAAAGACGTTATTTAATCTAGAGCCCACTTTCATCTCAGAACTCTCAAGCAATGTGGCGATCGTACGAAATGTATCCCTTATTACTCTTTTCTGTAGAAAGGTATTTTTTCAATTGAGTCGTGGACTTTCTATCCTGGAGGCCCTTTTTTTTAGTTTATTTGACTAACTGCCACCAAATAATATTGTATGCTTCTATTTACAGTGGGCACTTAGTGATGACAGGTGCGTGGGTCGATCGCAGCGAAGCAGTTGCGATGTATTAGCATGTTTACTTAAGAGTGACAAGTCCCTAACTGCTGAGTAACCATAGCGTATCAACGAAGCGGAACTACGTTCTTCTCCTTGAAACATTCTGTGAACGATTGCTTGCATATTTCATTTGCACAATAGCTTCATTACATGCAACATACCAAGACCACACAAAGTGTGTTGCTGGCAGTGACAACGAAGTTTCTGCTGGTGGCAGCCATGAGAACAAGCCACAGGCCAGTTTGTGGCACGCCACAGTATTTAAAACAGTGTCCACCGTTCAGTATATATAATGATTTTTTTTTGGGAAGAAGGGGGGAGTAGAACGTACATTGGCGCTAGCGACTTATTTACATAAGGCAGTTATGCTTATTTCTGAGTCAGCAGTCCGTCACTGTCAACAAACGGCAACGGAGGTCCACTATTCACCATTGGCCTTTCTGGAATATTCATCACTTTGTAGCACTGCGTACTTGCCCAGTCGTCACAGTGTTACTCTGTATTGCGCATTTATGGCATATTGTTGGTTTGCAGTTACTTAAAACATTCATATTGAGTATACCTTTATATACGCCCCTCTGCTGCGAATGCATGCTAGTGCATTCGTCGTGTTCACAGTCGAATTGTGTGCGGCACGAAGATTGTTACGCAAGTTTAGATATCTTATAACAACATGGTGGCATTTAGTGATGGGTATGTTCCGTCTCTTCTTTTGGTAAGTGATTTAACTGGTTAGTGACGCCTCTCTTTGTTCTTCTTCATTAGCAAATGTAATTCTACCCTTTGTGCATGCATTCTATAGTAGACCAAATGCCAGAGAAAAAAAAAAGTTTAGGATTTCGACGACCCGGTTATTCAAAAATTTCAAATTGCTCTGAGCACTATGCGACTTAACTTCTGAGGTCATCAGTCGCCTAGAACTTAGAACTAATTAAACCTAACCAACCCAAGGACACCACACACATCCATGCCCGAGGCAGGACTCGAACCTGCGACCGTAGCGGTCACGCGGTTCCAGACTGAAGCGCCTTTAACCGCACGGCCACATCGGCCGGCGACCCGGTTATTAGAGATGGCAATACAGACAGGTATCTTGTATAAAATATGAAGAAACGTAAGTACCAAGGATAGAAGTGGTAACTGTCCATACATTTGTGATCTAGTGTTAAGATTAATATGGTGTGACAAGTTAAAACAGTGTTTGGGCAGTGCTTCGTAAATGTGAATGGAAGAAGAAGAGAACGCTGAAAATACCAGTTGGTGGATAGTATAAGGATAGGAAACAATTATGAAAAAACTAAGAGGGTAGCAAGTGACAAGACTGCATGGAGAGCTACCTGTGAAGACCTGCCCTACGGCAGAACACTGATGACGATGTTCTAAATATCAACGCACGGTCCAGTGTGGCCTTCAGAGATTTTGGATTATCACAGTGCTTCAGCTCCATGCCAACCCATAAGACTTTTAATTTTATGTTGGCCTCTTTATTACAAAGATAAAAAGCGCATATTTGAGTTTTAGCCAGATTCGGTTTCAGACAATTATTCTGGTAGCATGCTGCGAAAGTAATGCCAGATCGTCGGCACAGATGAAAGTTTTTGTGTTAAGAGGTTGTGACTGATGGTTAATATACATATTAAACAAGACTGGGGAGGACCAATGCGCTTTATATTAGTGACTGGTATCCCTCCAAACTCAATACATTCTAATCTTTTTGCAAACCATGTTGCGTATCACACGTAGTAAGACAGTACCTAGTAAACTTTGGAAAGCAGGATCATCAGTTTGTGTTGGCGACTATTAAGCTTACTTTAGAGCTTTGAATAAGTGCTCATTCCGAAAATTTGGAAACAGCGGTCTCATTCGTGACCGATGGTGTTCACGCTCAACTGCCGCGGCTGACAGTAGCTCTGCAGCCCACATACGCGAATGCCTGGGAGACTTGCGTCGCCGCGCCTGCTGCGGTGGCGGCCCGGCCGGCAGGCGGAGGAGAAAGTGCGTCTCCCCCGCCGGCGGCGCCGCCGGGTTCGTCCTGGTCCGCACCCGTACCTGCCTGCGACCGCGCCTCTCCATTCGGGTCAAGCCGGCGCGGTGCTCTACAGTATCGGCGGGGCGGGCAGGGCACCGTTACATCCGGGAATCCGGGTTACCGCAACCTGGCGCCGGCTCGCAGCCGCTGCTGGCATAATCTGTGCGACTACTCGGCGGGCGCAGAGCGGGTCCGCGTCAATTCTGTAAACCGTCGTTAACCACCGCTCTTAAGACTGCAAAGTAATAATGTTGCAACTGTACTCTCTAAATGGTTGTTCACATTCGATACGTTTGGACGAATTGTTGTTGTCACCAGAGCACACTTCAATATTACTGCTGCCCATGTAACAGTTCCCAGCCATTAACAAACCTTTGCTTCATAACACAGCATCAACAGTGAAATTTCATTTCTATCGCATAGGGCCGTCATGAAGAAAACAGTACTGTTATACTGCCGAGATAAAACCACCCCGAAAAATATTCACTGTAAGACTGACGCGAGACTGACGCTCTTTAAAGAACATCTCAGAATATTAGAAATGGCCACCGTTAACATCAACGCAACGCTTTGCACGATTTATGAGACTGAGATACACGCTTAGTTGCGCTGTCTGAGAGACAGCAGCAATAGTATTATCAATGTCTTGCTGTTGCTCCTCCAATGTGTCAGGTTTACATCTCACCCTTATACACTGAGGTGACAAAACTCAGGGGATATCTCCTAATATCGTGTCGGATCTCCTTTTGCCCGGCGTAATGATGCATCTCGACGTGGCATGGACTCAACAAGTCATTGGGAGTCCCTTGCAGAAATACTGAGTCATGCTTCTCTACAGCCGTCCATAATTTCGAAATTGTTAGCGGCGCAGCAACTTGCGCACTAACTGATTTCTTGATAAGGTCTCATTAATGTTCGATGGGTGATGTTGGCCGATTTGGGTGGCCAAATCATTCGCTGGAATCGTACAAAATGATCTTCTGACAACCACGAACAACTGTGGCCTAGTGACGTGGCGCATTGTCATCCATAAAAATTCCGTCGTTGTTTGGGAATATGGACTCCTTGAATGGCTGAAAATGGTCTCCATGTAGTCGAACATAACCATTTCCAGTCAACGGTCGGCTCAGCTGGACCAGAGGACCCAGATCATACTATTATGGACCCAACACCGATTTGCACAGTGCCTTCTTGACAAATTGAGTCCATAGCTTCGTGGGGTCTGCGCCATACTCGAATCCTACCATCAGCTCTTACCACCTGAAATTGAGACTCATCTGACGAGGCCATGGTTTTCTAGTAGTATAGGGTCCAACCGATGCGGTCACGAGCCCAGGAGAGGCACTGCAGGCGATGTTGTACAGTTAGCAAAGGCACTGGCCTCGGTCGATTGCTGCATAGCCCATTAACGCCAAATTTCGGAGCATTGTCCTAACGGATACGTTCGTCGTACGACCCACATTGATTTCTGCGGTTATTTCGTGCAGTGTTGATTGTCTGTTAGCACTCATAAAAAAATTCAAATGGCTCTGAGTACTATGGGACTTGACATCTGTGGTCACCAGTCCCCTAGAACTTAGAACTACTCAAACCTAACTAACCTAAGGACATCACACACATCCATGGCCGAGGCAGGATTCGAACCTGCGACCGTAGCGGTCACGCGATTCCAGACTGAAGCGCCTAGAACCGCACGGCCACACCGGCCGGCTACCACTCATAACTATACGCAAATTCCGCTGCTCTCAGTAGTTGAGTGAAGACTGTAAACCGCTGCCTTGTCCGTGGTGAAAGGTAATGCGAGAAATCTGGTATTCTCGGTATACTCTTGAGACTGGTTATTGAGTTCCCTAACGATTTTCGAAACGGAATTTTCCCTGCGTCTAGCTCTAACTATCATTCAGCCTTCAATGTCTTAATTCCCGTCGTGTGACCGTTATCACGTCGGAGACGCTTTCACACGAATCATCTGAGTACAAATGACAGCTCCGCCAATGCACTGCCCTTTTATACTTGGGGTACGCGATACTACCGCCATCTGTATATGTACATTCCGCTATTCCATGACTTTGGTCACCGCAGTGTATTTGTCCCGTGCGTTAAAAATGACAAAGAGAGCAGGTGATCGAGATGGCCAGAATGTTGCTCTATCTCTGCTGATTGTCCTCTCCTCAAAGACCACCTGATGCACACGTGAGAAGGTATTCAAGGGGGTGGGTGTTCTTGCTGCGGATTGTTGAAAATATCCATAACTTCCACGACTTGGTTCACATATGGATTTAACAGTGTTTCGACATATCGGTTGGAATGAAATAATCGTATCCCATTAATGGCCGGGAGACCCTGCCTGGAGATGCTAGCCTTTCTATTTGGCACCAGTTCGACATGCGCGTCGATAAAGACCCAAACACCCAGTTCCAGAGCCAAGAAAATCTCCTACGCGGCCAGGAATCGAACACGGGCACCTGAAGTAGAGGCAGCGACGCTAACTACTAGACCACGAACTGAGGTCAGCATAACAGTTTTCTGAAAGAATCCTGTTACGATGGGGACATCGGACGTTCTGCACCATGAGATTATGCGACGGCTCTCAAGAGAACTTACTGGGATTTTCATATGCATAATGACGCATGTTCAGTGAATTCACATATTCTGAAAGACTGAACCACTCCTCATCAAAAACTGAGTCTCCAAAAATCCTGATGATACTTCAACCAGAAACCACAGCAGAAGTCAACATGCGAAAGTTAGCCTGGACGCTCATGGCGAAACAACGCGGAGAGGAGGAAACCAAAAATCTTCAGACACAACTTGCTCTAAACGTCGTATATAAGATATGTCAGCAATAGAGAAACCACAGTGTTACGAATAACTGAGGAAACATTTTTTTCAGTCAGTGTAAACAAGATGACTCTTCAAATATTTCCACGCCGATGCTATAATATAGTTCCAGTAGCATTGGTGTTATTCTTACACTCTGGTATACTTCATGGAATCAAAGGTAATCTAAAATTTATATTGTTTTCTTGGCACGATTGTATTACGACGATTACTATTACATTCAGTAGGCCTTTGTAGCTTTGTATGGTTATGTCTTAGCAGTCCTCTGCAGAACCTCAAATTTGTCTCATTGCCAGCTAGTGGTAATTTTGCGAGGTGTATGCTCGATGATGTAATACATTCTTTAGATATATTGGAAATTCTGAGTGTAGGGGACCTGCCAATGCACAGTGTCTTCTTGTAGCGTCTAAAGCTGGAGCCAGTTGAGTAATTCTCCGACCCTCTCGCGTTAACTGAACAAACTCCAATAACCCAAACTTGGTAAGGACCTACAGGGCCGAACAATACGGAAGAATTCGTGAGGTATTAGAGAGCGGCGTCTGTCACAGATGAGTGACATTTTCCTCAGTATTCTTCCATTAAATCGCTGTCTGGCGTCTGCCACACTCACCGCTATATTAATGTGCTCGTCCCACCTGAGGTCGTACCGAATGTGTACGGCTACGTACTTGTCGGCTGCGACTGGGGTAAGTTTAATGACAAATCTAATGTTTTGAACAAGGCTTGCTCCTTAATAATCAGTTCAAGGCACACACCGACAACGGGACACTATCGGGTTGCGGACACGCGCCACCAAGACCCATTTGTAACCAACCGTGCGGCCAGAGTCTGCAGAGAAACTCCCGCACGATTCTCGGCTTCTGAGTGTCGCGCTGAAAACCGAGTCGACGCCAGATTTAAGGCGCGAAGGTGGTGAAAGCTAAACCCGAGACTCTGTCGTGAAGCGACACTCTGATGGGCATAGCTTACTGCAGGAGGTGATGCTGCTGAATTTGCATTTCTCCCGAATCACAGACGATACGAAGGAGAACTAAATTCATTTTTAACTGAATGTGACATCTGAAAAACCAGATAACACGTAGTTTTATTTCAAACACGATGTTCCAACATTATTCGTTTATTCCGATAAATAAAACCCGCCTATTATCTTTCTACCTTTCCTGAAAGAAACATTGTTGGAATTTCTACTCAATAGATTTAGATACGCATCCATATTAATAAAGTTGCCCCCTCAGGGGCCTCCCGGCCAATGACGCCAAACGCGCATATCATTTCCATTAATAAAGTGAGGTGACAAAAGTCATGGGATACCGATATGCGCATGAACGGATGGCGGTATTACTGCTTACACTAGGTATAAAAGGGCAGTGCATTGGAGGGGCTGTCATTTGTACTCAGGTGATTCATGTGAACTTTCTTATTGATTATGGTCAGCAACTACTGCATTGTCAGTAAAATCTGACTTCTTCCAAGTCGCTCTACCACTTTCTAACAATTCTTCCTTCAAGTGAATTGTCTGTCCTCTTTAACACCGTGAAATGATCTACAAAAATCAATATTGAGCTCTCACCTTATGCAGTTTTATTTATCTTGCAAGCATACATCTATGCAAAGATCAAATCGACAATTACAATTTCTACAGGGTGAACACTAAGAGAACCGACAAACTGCAGCGACGGATTCCCGGTTGGAAATGGAGAAAGAAAGGTCTATCAACATGTGTCTGGAAATGCATCTTTTCCACAGTAGATAGCGCTGACGAATGACAGGTCCACTGACCACGTGCCGTATGTTCCTGTGTGCTGCAGGCTGTGTGACTGACTTAGCGTACAGTAAGCAGAAGAATAGTCCGGTATTGATGTCGAGACATCACATCGCAAAGCATTTCACGGTCTGTTTGGGCGTTCGTGTGATCATGGGTTCTTTCAGACAGACGAACGTGCAAGGAGGAAGCGGGCTGTGTGTATACCAGATTTGGAAGGCCGGGATCTACGGGTTATTGAGACAAACCCTAGTACAAGCTCCAGGCAAGTGGCCTGCCAACATGGTCCTGTGTTCCAGGACGATTTGTTGTTGCTGCACGCACACCGTCCATTTCCGGGCACTTTTTCATAAGAACTTTTTTCCTTCATTTCTAGTCAGGAATCCGTCCCTGCAGTTTGTCGGTTTTATTAATGTTCAACCTGTATATTGCGATAATGAATTAAGGATGGATCTGCCTTCACACAGATTATTGTTTTATCACTCAAACATATTTCGCTACAGTTGTGACATCTTCAGTGGTCTTTTTCATTATTTTCCTTTTATCTTGCATAGTGTGTTAATAACTACGAGAATACTTTCTTCGACCGCTAATTCAAGAAAACTTTTTCTACACTACCTCTCTCCTTCTTTATTTCACCCCAAAAGCCACGGAGTAAGGAATGCGAGCCAAGGCACGCTGAGCACAATACACCCTCCGGAATAATTCATTATCCGTATATCTTAGGTGTACCTGCGCACGGGATTTTGCTATAGATATAGTACACCACAACGTAAACCGTTGTTGTGGTCACCAATTTGAAGACTATCCTGCGCAGCGTGTTCGCCTCTGTCTAACTACTGCATCCTATATCCACCTCAATATCCTTACTGTAATCAAGCCTTGGCTTTCGGATACAGCCTCCCCCCCTCCCCCCATTTCCCTTCATTACCAAACCAAACTGACTATTCCCTAAAGTCTCAGGATGTCTCCTATCAACCGATCCATTCCTTTAGTCAAGTTGCTCCATAACACTCATTCATCCCTGTTCCACTTTGTATCTCTTCATTAGTTATTCCAATTATTCATCCAATGCTTGGCATTCTTCTATAGCACCACAGCTGAAACAGACTTATTCTCTTCTTGTCTACACTACTTGTCGTTCACGTTCCACTTACGGGTCAGGTTAGACGCCAGGTTAATGCTTCCAGAAAAAGACTTACGAACTCTGTATTTTGAATGGTATGTTATGTTTTGAAAATTTCTTGTACCCTGGAGGAGCATATTAAGACACAGAGAGATGAAGTAGCCGCTAGTAATATTAGTGTAAACTACAGCTTTTTTGGTGGCTTTTCTGATGACTACAATTATAATGAAGGCCAGGTTAAAGTATTCTAGTGTTTAATAAGGCCACTGCCAGAGTATGCTGACCAGAGCCATCAACGCGATGCAGTGGAATCAAAATACTTGACACTTCGTTTCAATTGTTGTACGGTCGATTAATCTTCATCCGCACTCCAGTCATAAGTGTCCAACAATATCGCGCAGACAAGTCCATTTGCAAAATGAGCGGCAACGGGTGTAGTTTCAAAAGGTAGTACCATTTACAACAATCTACCTCCACGGCAGGTGCTGTTTTACAGAGCGAGTACGTCCCCGATTTCCTTAACCCTAGATTACTTAACCATCGTAAAATTCACGATGCTGTTGGTACCAATTCGCGGTTCCCGCCAGTCTGACGTTGTCAGTATAGGGTCCGAAACAGAGCATTTTCACTTATTTTGATTTTGGCATAGCACTGGAGACCTTATAATTGTAATTAACTAGCGCATAAACTATAAATTATGACTTCCAATGAATAAAATATGGAGTAGTAAAATTTACGATGGTTTAGGGACAATGAACATTCTCCCCCATTTAGTGTTGTAGGGTTAATCTTAGACTGGAAATGGAGGGCTTACACTTTGTCGTGTGCTAGTGGTTTCATTGTTACGAGTATCTGTCCAGCTGAACAGAAATAATTACAGCAGTATGTGAACAGTTTCATTTTCCTTCTTGTCACAGTACTTGTAACCAGGTGCTTCGCCTCTATTTGCCTCATGGTCAAGTTCGCAGCTTTCCCCATTCGTTGCTGACGGAGAGGACACAAAATTTTCTCTGTATCTCCAACACCTGCTATTTACATTCCGCACCGTGTCAAGTACCCTTCTGATTGCCTAGCCGTGTTCATTCCCACGGGAGAGAGCTAGTCGCTACTTCTGGCTGGTGAGTGTATGCGAACGTTCCCTTTCATCTCCTGCACACAGGTATTCAAAGGTTGTAGCGTAATTAACAGCGAAAACTGACTCGAGTGGAAGTATACGATAGCAGAGGCAGAAACGTTCGCAGACGAGATAATTACGAATGATATAAAGTTATGAGCCGGCACTGACGTCAGTACGGAATATTGTCCTCCTTACGACAAACGTATTTAAAATGTAAATGTTTCGATTATGTCCTCATCTAGTTGGGCTCAAATTTCACGCGTTGTCGATGGTTTGGCAATGTCATAGGATTGTGATAGGACACCGGTACATTTGCTGCTGATAATAAGACGACATGTAACGAGCCAGTATAGCCCGAGGTGGACAGGTCGAGCAGGGCTTTGGCATTCAACACCATGTGATCTCAGTCCTCTGGATTTCTCAAAAGTTATATGTAGAACACTCTCATTTATACGGTTGAAGAAATAGAGCTGTAAACTGTATGGCCTTGTCAAGATTTACCAGATGATGCAAGGAAAGAATTCGAAAAAATTCGTAACTCAGAGCAGAGACGAGTGCAATATTACATCCAGATGCGAGGACGATGGCTCTTTGAGCTGGAACGCGAGTACACTAAGTTGTAGCATGTAAAGTGCTAAACCAGTTGTGTATTTTGTGTTAAGGTAGGCTACAGGTGAAATTTGAGCTCAGTTAAGTGGGATCTTAATGGGAAAGTTTATATTTCAGGTACCAGGTGATTACAATTAAAGTGAAACTACACACAGAGGTCCAGTGTGGGCTGTGATTATCTTATAGCAGCGAAACTTGGTAGATATGCTAATGCGTTAATGCGAAACCGATTAACGCTGGAAAAAAATTAGTACCCATTTTGCCCATCATATGCAAATCTGGCGCTGTGAATGCAAGAAGACGAAGAGAAATGTTTCCATATGTACTGGATTAGGAACAGAAAGTGGGCAGAAAAGGTGAAACAAGTGAGAAAGGCATAATGTTGATGCGCCGGCCGCGGTGGCCGAGCGGTTCTAGGCGCTTCAGTCCGGGACCGCGCTGCTGCTACGGTCGCAGGTTCGAATCCTGCTTCGGGCATGGATGTGTGTGATGTCCTTAGGTTAGTTATGTTTAAGTAGTTCTAAGTCTAGGGGACTGATAACCTCAGATGTTAGGTCCCATAGTGCTCAGAGCCATTTGAACCATAATGTTGATGTCATTATTAACCTATGCAAGTACAGTTTATTCAGTAGGAGCACCGAAGACATCATTATCCGTAAAACGACGTGATCAACAATTGCTCGGAATAGTTCCGGTGAAATCTGAGCAACGTGTTGCTGTACACTGGCCTTCATATGAGGCAGAAACCGAACATTTCCCTGGTAAACGCGTTCCTTTACGTGCCCCCAAAACCAAAAGTTACGTGGATTCAGATCACGTAATCTTGCAGGTCATGCACCTGGAAACCCTCTGGGGATAACACGTTTGTGGAAGGTTGCTTTAAGCATATCTTTCACTGGGCGAGCGACATGAGGTGTTGCCCGATCTTGCACGAAAACAGTGGTTTCCAAACAGTAGCGCTCTTCGAAAGCAGGAATCACATGCTTTACGAGGAGCTCTCGAAAATGTACAGACGTCACGGTGCAGCTGACACGCCCTCTGTGTGTTTTCTCTTCAAAGAAGAACCGACCGAGAATAAAGGTGCTTGTTAATCTGCACCACACAGCCACGTCCGACGAGTGCAATGGCTCTTCCTACACAACACGCAGTTTAACTATACCCCAAATTTGAAAGCTGTGCGTATTCACTGCACCCTGTAGCAAAATGTGCCTCATCACTAGATGGAATATTACCCGGCCACATGTCATCAACTTTGATCCGTGACAGAAACCGAAAGCAAATTCAGAACGTTGCCGCGGATAATGAGGTTACAGTTCTTGCTTCGTCAGGATCTTGTATTGGTGCCAGTGTAACACAGACCTCTAAACTTTCCGTACTGTTGACAATGGTATGGACCATTCTCGTAACACTGCAGAAGCACTAGAACTACCCTGGGCACGTGCTGCGTGGTCAGTTACAGCAACAGCAAGCTCCTCAATAACATCCACCGGAATAGCAAGCCTTTCTCTTCTAGGTGGCACGTCAAGCTCACCTGTGTTTTCGAATCTCATCATCATCTCCTTTCAACCAGTTAATGACATCGGACGTCTCCTTAGTCCTTTCAGGCAGCGATAACCTCTCGTTGCAGTACTGATCTACTGCCTTTCACATAAAACAGTTTTACTAACAGCGGACGGTCTCACCTCTCCGTAGTCATAATGTTCACTTACGTTATGGCTTGTCAAATGACAGCGTGGACGTCATACCATCATACAAACAGTGTGCAGCGCCAGATCTGCACCTAACGGCCAAAACTGGAAGTAATTTGTTGTCCAGCGTAAATCCATTCCCCATTAACGCGTTAGCATATTTGCCAAACGATGGACCTCCGTGAGTAGTGCACTTTAATTATAACTACCCGGTACATTTGTACGGACTGGAGACATTATTTCATATTGCAGCTAGTGGCGACTCGTAACCAACTACTCATTGGCAATTATCTCGCAAACCGTTCTTTTGCAGACGCATGGCTTCTGGAACGTTTAGTTTCAATGTATATTTTCCGTTTTCGGCACTAATTATGATACACCTTGTACCCGAAAGTAGTGCCTGGCATTGTGACAACTTACCCGTGCAGGCAAAAGCGACTTGCCGCTGCCACTGCCAAACTGCCTGGGGAAGCTCTGAGACCACAGCGGACAGGGGCCCAGTCGCGTCCTTCACCGGCAGAACGTCCTCACAGCGCCCGGTGCCTGACCGCTTTACCGGCACGTGACCGCGCTGACGTTACAGCGGCCCACGAAAGTTGTTTACCGCGAAACGGCCGCTCCTCGCACGGCTATCCGGTAGCCGCGGGGCCAGGGCGCTGCCGCATCTCATGCCAGCGCCCGGTGCGCCCACCGTGCTCCGTCGGCTCGCCGCAGTATACCGCTCAACGTCTAAATTTATCAACTCTCTTCTCGAATACTGATGCGACCGATAATTCGTATTCTCACAAGAACTTGTTTAATACATTAGAGACTGCCTATAAAGAGGTTCAAATGGCTCTGAGCACTATGGGACTCAACTGCTGAGGTCATTAGTCCCCTAGAACTTAGAACTAGTTAAACCTAACTAACCTAAGGACATCACAAACACCCATGCCCGAGGCAGGATTCGAACCTGCGACCGTAGCGGTCTTGCGGTTCCAGACTGCAGCGCCTTTAACCGCACGGCCACTTCGGCCGGCGCCTATAAAGAGGATGAACTCGATAGCATCTGATTATAAGATCAGAATCGTGAAATTAAACACAGTTAAATTGTGGAGTACGGTAGCTCATTACTTCATAAAACTTGTCAGTTCAAGGGATTTTTTTTTCTTTTAATATAAGGCTATCGATTTTAACCAGACTTGCACGTCATCTCAGGCCTAAAGGCGGGTCCACACTGAGCGCGCCGCGTCGCGCCACGCCGCTCCGAAGCGCGCACTGTGTTCCAGTTGGAGCGCGCGCACGGTCTGAAGATGGAGCGAGCCGAAGCTCCGTCTAAACTGAGCGCGCGCAAACGCGCCACTTCCTTTGATGTACCGACAACGGCCGGAAAACTGCGCGGCGCGGCACGACGCGGCGCAGCGCGGTTCGCCGTCCACACTGAGCGCGCAGAGCCGTTTTGCGCAGCGCGGCGCGCGCAGCGTGACCCGCCTTAATGATAACATAAGAATAGAAATTATCAGAATTTTTCAATATGGTAAATTACTACGAAGAATAAATTACACACAACGTACCACTATTACTCATCAGTTAACTATATCGCAACTTCCCACACTAAATACTATACAAACTTAGCACAAATAAAAATTTTTAAAAAAAAATGGCTCTAAGCACTATCGGACTTAACATCTGAGGTCATCATTCCCCTAGAATTACAACTACCTAAACCTAACTAACCTAAGGATATCACACACGTCCATGCGCGAGGCAGGATTCGAACCTGCGACTGTAGCAGCAGAGCGGTTCCGGACTGAAGCCCCTAGAAACGCTCGGCCACAGCGGCCGGCCAAACTTCGCACATTAATATAGAATCATGCATCCACAAGGTGTCATGCAGGTTTGAGAAGCACACAACACGAAGAATTGCGTATATGCAGTCTGAAACGACAAATGAAAATTTGTACGAAGGCTGGGATTCGAACCTAGGTCTTGCGATCACAAGGGACATGCGCTAGCCATTACGCCACCCTGGCACAGTTACAGACTTGAAAAGGTCTCTGGAACTATATAATTTCACTCGATTCCGTATAAGAGAAACAAAAAATATAGTTAAAATACCAGTTAGATCAGCTCGTAAAGAAACGTTTGTTATATTCAGTAATGAAGATATTTCAACAGACTCCTGAAATTAGCAGCAAGAGGCACTGTCCTGCCGGGGGTAGTGCGCCGTCCTTTCCTCCGACCTCCGCACTGACTTACCCAACCAGTCGCAACGTAAATATTTTGGAGTGATACTAAGAAGTTATATGAAATGGTAAGACTACGTAAGATCAGTGTTAGGGAAGCCGAATGGAAGACTTAGTTTGATGGAGGGGCTGTTGGAAAACGTAATGCTTTTGTAAAACAAACAGCATACAAGACGCTATTGCGACAGATTATCTAGTGTTGTTGCAGTGTTTCGAGTCCTTACGAAGTAGGCATGTCAATGGACGAAATCAGAGACGTGCTGCTACGGTCTAAGTCAGTACAGCCCAAAGCAAGTGTAACAGAAATGCTCAGAGAAAAAAAAATTAATGGAAGAAACGCTACGAATTTTTCGAGAAACTCTGTGGGGTAAATTTAGATAACTTGTATTCGAAGAGGACTGCGCCGCATTTATGCTACCGCCACCGTATACCTCGCGTTGGGATCATGACAATAAGAGACGACGGCACATAAATAGGTATACAGACAGTCATTTTCCCTCATTCCACACGTAAATGAAATAGGAAAGAAAATCAATAACATTGAGACGATGCACCCACTGCCATCCATTGAACAGTGGCTTGCGGAGTATACGCGTAGAAGTAAACTGAATTGCTTACTGAACGCCTTTTACTGGTGCTTAACCTACAATGGCGCACAACAGAGCCTTACAGCGATCTGGAATTTCTGTCGTTATCGGACACAGATTGGTAACTGCCACAGACAAGCGAGAGATCGCGGTTTCTGTCTGCCGGTTTCCGGATATGGTTAATACCAAACAGCCACTTGGAACAGCTAACAGTTTTGTTCACATTAGGTGACACATCGCCTTGAAAGTGGTTCCGTTGATGATTGCGTTGATGAGTGTTGGTGACACTGCGGCGCATCTCCCTACATCTGCAGAGGGATGCCTATCATCCTATAGGTGGCTGTTTTGAGTCCTTATGGTGGAAAAAATAGTTCATAGTTATTATCCTCCCTGCTAGTTTGTAGAACAAGTGCACGATCACCAGACTCTGTCTCTTGGGTGGGGTCGTTAAACTGTGCTGACTCATTTGTACCATACGAGGGAAGTAGTCGACGAGACGCCATCGGGTTTCGGCAGCTCGTCACCATCAATACAAATTCCATATTACTGTATACATCATCCAAACACACTAAAAAGTTAAACTTGAGGGATAGCTCTCACACTTTGAAATGGTTCAAATGGCTCTGAGTACTATAGGACTTAACTTCTATGGTCATCAGTCCCCTAGAACTTAGAACTACTTAAACCTAACTAACGTAAGGACATCACACATATCCATGCCCGAGGCAGGATTCGAGCCTGCGACCGTAGCGGTCGCGCGGTTCCAGACTGTAGCGCCTAGAACCGCTCGGCCACTCCAGCCGGCCACTTTGAGATGTAAAGGTCCCTACATGCGCTCAGAAGGGAATACCTTTCAAATTAGTCTGCTTAATCACATTCATTGAGTATCCATACAACTTTAACATTTACTGTAACACTGCAGTGTTGATATTTTCTACATGCGGGGTACAAAGTTTTTTAAACAGTTCGGAGTAGACGCCTCATTCTTTTTGTAGTGATCTGCGTACGTGTGGTGACAGACGAGGAGAATCGACACCGTCACCGCTTCTCTTGTTGCGACAGACGGCACCCCTTAACACTTGAAGCACGACAGTATCAGGTATTCACTGTCAAATTTATAGCGTTTTAAAGGGATGACACAAGGAGCGAAGCAATGGTTTGCACGTAGACGCGAATATTACGTTCGATATGAGAATGTGTGAATGACACAATTGTTAACAGTTACTGAGGAATTTGTGGGAAGCGGCGGTGTGAGAATTGTAGATGAGAGAAGTTTCATGGTGATAACCCTGGCATGTGATGACGATCTCACCACGTGATTATCATCACTTTCGGTTAATTTTTATGAGAATGGGGACTAAACATCTGTCAAGCCCTATGATAAATGGTTCGGCAACACAGTCTAAAACTGACTATATTGTTAAGCTTCGTCATAAAAATACATCTCGCAACGTATGTACCTGTACTTACAGCAAGCAGTTTTATTATTTTCTTTATGTGGTTCATTATAATACTTATTAATTGTTTTCTTACACTAAATGCTACTGCTATTTCCTAGTTTCTCTATAAAAAGTAAAATAACATATGGTCATAGTAAATACTGAAGTATCAGGAAAATTTATTTAATGTTGTGCTTTGTCAGTAAATTCCACGACCAACTTCATCATTTTAATGAAAGCATCTCTCCTTAAAGAGAGTACTTAATGACATTTACATTGCTATATAAAAAAAATGTTGCCATATGTCCAGTATCATTTACTGATTGAAAAAAATTTGTAGCTCTGAAACATATGAACAGTGTACAACCTTCTATTTTCACCATATTTTTTATCTGTTTACAAGTATATATTCACACAGAGTCCTACGCAGGAAGGCGTTTTATAGGCGAAGGGCGATCATTACTGTACCATTTGTCTGAAGAAAGCGAAGGATCTACGTACAACACCAAAGATATTCGGACGCAAAGGCTTCACTGCGAACTCAATTATCTTTATTTCACAACCGATCATTCAGCAGATTCCACGCTCTGCGATTAAATTTTCTTTAGTACAAGGACGTATGAGAAAAACTAGAACGCAATGAGTCCAGCAAGGCTGCCATAAAATGCGAGACTGCTACAACCTCGTCCCCCTTCGCAAGATTTTCCACGGCATTTACTAAGTTAATCTCAGTAGAAGAGCTCTGGTACCCTTCGCAGTCCCATAACCCATTAGAGGGTGGTATGTTTAATAAGAGGGAAAAGGGAGGTTTTCGGCATGTTGCGCCGTATTTTTTGCGTAGTACTGAAAGTAATGTCCGTATATGAGATACAGAGGTTAACGAATATTTTGCAGCAAGGTGTTTCGTTTCATTCAAATAGATCTCAAATTTTTGGAGCAGTCGAAGGTCTCAGAATATCTCATTTAAATTGTAGTTATGTCTCTCCGTTAGATCACTAATTGTAAGCCACAGAGCCGCTCAGTAGTTTTATACTTTCGGGCGACATGACAGAAGTGTGTTGCACGCGTGTTGTTCACCTTCTCAAACTGTAGACTAGAGCCGTAGTAAAAATTCTTTGTAGATTCCTGTGGTATTGTGGTAAAAACCGCGATAGTGATAGGATGCCCACCACACGGAACCTTTAAACTCAGTGACTGTTGAGCTGCTCTCAAAGCGGAAGGCAACAACAGATTTCAGCCTCTACTATGACGAGTATATAGTATTGCTAGTCAGCGTGTTCATGGAACCAGAATTAGTTTTTGAAATCCCAAACGTGGAAGAAGTCTTCATCGTGAACATTTGGCCTAAGAGGAGTGTAGAGGTCACAACGTAAAATTGTTGATTAAAAGTTTGTGCGTCACTGACTCTACTCTAAATTACAAAATCATCCATAATTTTTAGCCATCAGTTTTTGGGTCTGCATCTGGAGCATAAGTTTTTCCTCTTCCGATATTTCAGCAGAAAACGGTCTAGTCATTGCCTCGGCGAGCCGGGGACGCATTTGCGAGTGTGAATCCGTGCCTGTTTATTCGCTGAGATGCCGAAACCACGTGACTCAAAAAGCTACACTAATGACGACATAACTGCCACAACAGTGTCACTCACAAATGAAACACATCTACCAAGGATAACATGTTACTAGTTCCGAGTACGTACAAAACTGAGCCCTTCGGGAATCTGCAAATCCATAACCACTGTGAGTCAGTTATCAAGGTGGCAGGCGGCAGGCTGCCAGACAACCGAGACCCAGAACAGATAATGCTGTGGAGAGTGAGGGGGGAAACATCAGAGGACTCCATGAACTGTCATGGCGGAGGGCATAGTCCTGGTCGATCAGTTTGTCTCCTAATCGAATTTCCACTGTTCTCTGACCAAAGAACCCAAATAGTGTGAAGATGCAGCGAGTATTTCGGCTTTGCCATAGTACATCCAATGATCAGTACAAATATAATGCTCAGCCACTGCAGATTTATTTGGCTGTAGGAGACCACAGGTGTGCCATTGGTGTTCGAGACATCTTTATTGTAGAATTAGCTGAGAAACCCGGTGTTGCCCAGACATTTATTTATAGATGTACACAAGACTTATTACTCGTGGAATTTATTTTTGGCTTATAAAGTTTCTTTTTATACATCGTTTGAAGTAGTATGATTTGGGAGATAAACTAAGAGCTTGCTTGTGTCATTAACATGGGAGAGGTTTCTTTACATCTGACCGTGCGAAAAGCAAGTGATAGTATGGTCCACTCCCTCAACATGCAGCGGCTAACATTGTGTTTTGTTTATGGTCTTAGTTTATGGTCTTAGCAAAAGATAAGCTCACCAGGAAATGTACACGTTTAAAGCAAACCAGTAAGTTGTTAGGAATAAGCGGGATTCGGGGAATGAAAACTCGCTCGTCTACGCCACTTCCCATCAGAATTTGTGCTTCTAAGATATTAATTTGGAGAGAAGTAATTTTAAGCTTCTGTGATGAATGGTTCTGAGGAGCGAGATAATGCATGAGGGTGTTGATCCGAGTTACATCACACCTTGCATTCTGAGTGAATTTCACAAGAGCGATTTAAAAGTTTGATGTTCTCGAGCTGAAGCAAGGCTCATCTCATGGTCTTCACTGGATTCTTGAGACCATGTAATCCTCAGTCTTTTAGCCGTTCCGGAGTATTCAGAAAGGCTTAACCGTTTTCTAGGCACTTTTATTTGTAAAGAAAACGGAATCAAAATGTAATGAGTAGGCACTCAAAACACAAAGAAAACTTAAAATTCGTTTTTCCTAAGAAGGAATATAAATAAAACCTACAGAAAGAAATCAATCAATGTCATTAAGTTTTTACTACATAAAGCGAAATCAGTATACCCGTATTTCTAGGCAAGTAAATTCGCTGTTAATTTGTATCCATAAAGATAAGACTGTGGCGCTTAATTGTGTCACTGACATAAACTTCCGAAAATACATCTGTCTTTTAGGTTAAAAAAGTAACAGCACGATCTATTGTTTTTTTGTATACTACGAAACTAATGGCGCCATCTATTGGTTCTCTGGTGTAGCACGCCGGAGGATTAAACACTCGAACTACTAAGCTGTGCGGAAGATTTTTGATTAAATTTCCATTAACGATATCTGTTAAAAACTTTAAATGATAGTGGAAACGATAAATGTACCAATTTGAGGTAATGGTCCCTGTATCGGAAACGAACGAGTCGAAATTTATAAGCGAAAACCTTTATAATATCTCTGACAGTGGTATACATGTACCGGTGTAATTGTTACTAAGATTGTTGGATAGGCAACTTTCAGAGGTGGTAGTATGGACCAAAATAAGAAAAACTGTCCAGTAAACATGAGCTCTAAAATGCATACCTTAAGAGCTATGAGCAGTTGTTCATAGAGATTATGTGTTTCACACTAGCGAAGATGAACAAGTGCTCACGGGTCCATAGGTATGCATTTCAGAGCTCATGTCAACTAGATATTTTTTCTTGTCTTCGTCCATAATGCCACCTCTTAAACTTGCCTATTCTGTATTCTTAGCAACAATAGTACCGGTACGTGTATTCCACTGTCAGACTATCAGAGTGGTTTTCGCTTGTAACTTCCGACTAATTAGTTTCCGATACAGGGACCATTACCTCAAATCGGTGCATCTATCCGTCTGTAGCATACTTGAAAGTTTGTAACATCATCACGGAGTGACCCTGTATATACATACATTTACAGGCGCCGGTGGCTATAACTTTGATGCTCTCTAGCGGTACTGGATTACATTTCCGGACACAGGTTCCTGTGTAACGTTCCCTCAACACCATCTAGAAGTATATAACATGGATTGTGAAACACATGTTCGCAGCTCGTGGTCGTGCGGTAGCGTTCTCGCTTCCCACGCCCGGGTTCCCGGGTTCGATTCCCGGCGGGGTCAGGGATTTTCTTTGCCTCGTGCTGACTGGGTGTTGTGTGCCGTCCTTAGGTTAGTTAGGTTTAAGTAGTTCTAAGTTCTAGGGGACTGATGACTATAGATGTTAAGTCCCATAGTTCTCAGAGCCATTTTTTTGTGAAACACCTTGTAGATATAGATAGATAAATCGACCTTCCTTCACCTGATCTCATCCATTCCCTGCGTACGCCCCTCTTATTCAGTACAGTGTTGCGTAGTGTTCGTTTTAACATCTTCAGCATTTCAGAGTCATCGGTATTAATAAGAAGAATCTTTCAGTGACCGTCTGTCTCCTCAATATTATTAATAAAAACCTAAATTTTAATAGATTAAGAAATCACGTAAATATTCCGTTCTCTTGAGTACTGTGCATCGTCACAGTATTTTAAAACTCTTTTGGCTAAAAATCTGAATATTGTGCCGTTGTCAGCCGATTCTCGCCAATATGTGTAAGTGTAAAACTACGAGGTTTGGAACTTTAATAGTGGCAACTATTTATTTACAGCTCGTACAAAATAGATACGTGTTTCAAAGTTTTACTGACCTTCAAAGTAGTCACCGGCAGCGATGTGGTAGTCGTAGGACACTCTTAGCAGTGCCAGTTGTGTTGACAGTTCGAGCGGCGCGGTCTATTGCCCGACGAATTTGTAGCAATTCTGAAGTGAATGCCTTGAAGTGTTTCCTTCAGTTTAGAAATCGAGTTGAACTCACGGAGACTTACGTCTGGGGAGTGCAGTAGGTGGTATAGCACTTAGCAGCCCCATCAGTCAAACAAATCAGTAACAGCTTGCACTGTACGTGCTTGAGCATTGTCCTACAAAATGATGGTCAGGTCCTGCAGAAAGTGTCATCACTTCTGTCTCTACGCTGTTCATTTCTGGAACACAACCTACGACCAGCTTGGAGACAGAAGTGATGACACTTTCTGCAGGACCTGACCATCATTTTGTAGGACAATGCTCAAGAACGTACACTGCAAGCTGTTATTGATTTGTTTGACTGATTGGGCTGCTAAGTGCTATAAGACCTACTGCACTACCCTGACTTAAGCCCTCGTGAGTTCAACTCGATTTCTAAACTGAAGGAAACACTTCACGGTATTCGCTTCAGAACTGCTACAAATTCGTCGGGCAATAGACCGCAGCCGGCCGGGGTGGCCGAGCGGTTCTAGGCGCTACAGTTTGGAACCGCGCGACCGCTACGGTCGCAGGTTCGAATCCTGCCTCGGGCATGGATGTGTGTGATGTCCGTAGGTTAGTTAGGTTTAAGTAGCTCTAAGTTCTAGGGAACTGATGACCTAAGAAGTTAAGTCCCATAGTGCTCAGAGCCATTTGAACCAATAGACCGCACCGTTCGAACTGTCAACATAACTGGCAATGCTAAGAGTGTCCTACGACTTCCACATCGGTGGCAACGGATTATTCACAATGCTTGTGGCTACTTTGAAGGTCAGTAAAACTTTGAAACGCGTATCTATTTTGTACGAGCTGTAAATAAACAGTTGCTACTATTAAAGTTCCAAGTTAAAAAAAAAAATAAATAAATAAATAAATAAAAAGCAGGAAACACGATGCCGCACTGTAGCAGTAGAATTAAAAAAAAAAAAAAAAGAAAAAGCTTTTGTGCTCTCGATATACCTTATTAGTCCAACCCGATACAGAGTGTATGGCCCGAGCAATCATTACAGCATAAGACACACAGGGATTTTATAAGCTATCCCTTGATGCCCTGTCAATCAAGAGAAGACATTAAATTTCTTTTGCCACAGTAGAGTGTATGCTTATGTTCCATTTCATACCCTCACACTTTGCTATTCCCAGATATTTGTATAAAACAGCTGATTACACCTGCGTGATGCCAAATGCTCTACTTTTCGTAAAGAGCACGACATTGCTTTCATCGTGTAGGGCCATTTTCTTGTAGACGTCCTCTTACAGGCCCTACTGAAGTACCGTGAATTGTAGTAACTGAACCAAAAAGGATGAAGCGATACGCAGACATCTTGAGAACACCGCAGAAAATGCGTCCAGTCGGATACAAATGACATTGCAGGTCGTGGTCTCGGGGAACAGGCGTGTATGTAGGTGTTATCACGCGTCGATCAGTCGCTGACTCAGCTCTGAGAACTGCTGAGAGAGCTGAGAGCTGGCTACACGGCAGCTAAGAGCAGGGAACGGCCCGCCGCAATCACGTGCCGATCAGCCGCTGACAGCCGTGGCCACACCTGCTGGGCTAACGAAAGTGGCTGACTACGCAGGCAGAGGAACACGCGGCTGGAACCATGGCCGCCCGGCGCAGCAGAAATGCGAGAGTCTTGGTCGGTCGCTACCGCGAGAAAACAAGCCGTTTACGGGGCCGTGAATATACGAGCTTCCGCCAGCGCTGGAGATACGGCCTTGCTCGATGTCGCGCCGCTGTTTACATTAATATCTTTCTGGATCTCTCAGCTATCCCAGACCTTTAATATATTCAGAATCTCGCCGGCGTTGTGCCTACATTACCTGCAGCCACACAGGTTAAGCGAGAGGTCACGGCAAAAATACCTCAGCCTGTTGTGGGAAGTTCCTAGTCACTTCAAGTTTTCCTTTTTCTGCTACTTCTTTTACTTTTTTATACCTTGTCCGCAACAGTTCCGGATGACTTGACTATGTTCTGTGGTTATAATAATAGCAAACTTGATCTGCCTGTGTGTACTGACACATCGTAAACAGAAAACCCTGACACTTTAATTGCTTCCCTTATTTTCGTGCTCATTCTCAGTTCAAACGAACGGCTTCAACCGTTTCGGACCAAGTGACGTGGGTCAGGCACTAGATCCGGAGTCGGGAAGAGCTGTACTCGGAGTCTCCGTGGAATTACGGTAACGACCAGTATCGACGCACTCATGGCGAAGTGCGATGCGCAAGTCAAATTACGCGCTATGCAGATCCTCAGATTTAATCGGAAGTGTTTATCGGTTAACCTGGTTTAATTCTGTGCACTGTCACGATATCTAATCCCTCCGGGTGGCTAGCCTCACTCAGCCCCTTAGATAGGGTTAATCTTCTCACAAATCCGAAGTCAATAATGAAAAATCCCGTAGCTACGTCACTACTCTCTAGATGATTCTGACAAGGGAACCTCCCCATCACACCCCCCTCAGATTTAGTTATAGGTTGGCACATTCGATAGGCCCTGAAAAACTGAACACAGATCAAGCGAGAAAACAGGAAGAATTTGTGTGGAACTATGAAAAAATAAGCAAAATATACAAACTGAGTAGTCCATGTGCAAGATAAGCAACATCAAGGGTAACGCGAACTCAGGAGCGCCGTGGTCTCGTGGTTAGCGTGAGCAGCTGCGGAATGAGAGGTCCATGGTTCAAGTCTTTCATCGGGTGAAAATTTTTACCTACTTTATTTTCGCAAAGTTATGATCTGTCCGGTCGTTCATTGACGTCTCTGTTCACTGTAATAAGTTTAGTGTCTGTGTTTTGCGACCGCACCGCAAAACAGTGCGATTAGTAGACAAAAGGACGTGCCTCTCCAATGGGAACCGAAAACATTTGATCGCAAGGTCATAGGTCAACCGATTCCTCCACAGGAAAACCCGTCTGATATATTCTATACGACACTGGCGAAGGCATGTGCGTCATATGACAAGAATATGTTGTCGACTCACCTAACTTGTACACTTGGCGAATGGGTAAAAAGATTCTTTTACCTTGCCCGATTTAGGTTTTCTTGTAGATGTGATAATCACTCCCAAAAAAGTGATCGCATCGGACGGACGGATAATAATTGTCTGAAAATAAAAAATTTAAATTTTCGCTCGAGGGTAGATTTGAACCAAGGATCTCTCGCACTTCAGCTGCTAACGCTAACCACGGGACCACGGCGCTCATAAGATCAGATTGTCCTTGATGTTGTATATCATATGCATAGACTATTCAGTTTGTATATTTTGCTTATTTTTTTCATACTTCCACACAACTTCTTCCTGTTTTCTCGATTGATCTGTGTTCAGTTTTTCAAGGCCTATCCACTGTGCCAACTTATAACTAAATCTGAGGGGGGTGCGATGGGGAGGTTCCCTTGTGAGATAAGACCACTGGAGTGGAATACATGCACCGTTAACAGGTCACACAACGCCTCCAACTTCGTTCTTGCAACTTCCGGCATTAACCTACACAATAACAAAACATGAATATATTACGATGTTAACATGTGAAAATACACGCAACAACACAACATCTAATTTCCATGGAAGCATTTACTTCAATTAAACCTTGCTAATTCGGTTTTTTCAGGTGGCTAATGGCTCCATGTTGTGATAGCCTCTTCCTATCGATCACTCACACGCTCACTAGAAGGGAATTGTCACCGAGAAAACAGGAAAAGGGCTAAACAAAATTCCACGCTCGCACACGGGAGTGCACTTGGGATGTTTGTAGTATATCTGTATTTGAAAAAGATACTGCATGATCAAAAAGGATTACTTGAGTTAAACACTTGAAAAAACAACTCTGTTCTTCAAGGTTCACGACCCTGAGAGGTCTACTGGCCGACTCACCAGTTTCGCGAACTACAAACAGTTCCACGAAATTACTTAACACGAAGCCCTTTCAACCGCTCTGAATCGGGAGCAGAACGTAGGCATTTTCGTTGGCCATTTCCTGCTACCGCTGCTAGTGCTTTTGTAAAATTCTGGTTCCTGGCAGCACTTCCGGAAATTTTCCTTTATAACAGTTGCTGGAAGACTCCGGCCGCTGTGTGAAAATTAGTCGCCCTTGATATCAGCCTAGTACACCCAGACTGCCACCCTTTTAGGAGGATTAGGGGAGGACTAGCACATGATCCCCAGGCTGAACTATGCCCTCTTGCGCGGCTACCGAAAACTGGCCGTGGTATCTACAATACAGAACAGGTCGAGCACACAGGTACGGCTAGGACATGATGCGTTACAGATTGCTGAAACAACTCACGACCCCTCCTTCCCTCAACTTTCTTAACCGGAGCTAATGCTCTATTTCTAATGGTGTCGATGAAGACGAAACACAAATATATAACTTTCCGACTTGTGAACTATATGATGGTTCTCGAAGCACAAATGTAGTTGCAGGTGGTTAGGAACGCAGCTCCGAACGCAGTTAGGATCAAACATGGAACCAATGGGCGCAGTGTGGCAGCGTTGGTCCCCCAGCATAGCTAGCAGTAGCAGGAAAGAAGTAGATGGCTGCTTATCGCCGAGTCGGCCGATAGCCGGCAGCAAGGTATCGTGTTCCGGGCGTTAGCCACCCACACAAACAGGTCGACGTGCCAGCTGGTGGCGCGTAGGTCGCGCTGCCTCTGTGGGAGGTCAATAAGCGTGTGGCGAGGACGTGTCGTGACCTCGCGGGCACTCTGTAGTCTAACCTCAGCAAGTGTTTTCTCAAACAGACGCCCGAGATTTCGAGGCTATTCCATAAATGTTGACCCTGCCTTTGAAATAATACTGAGTGTGATTCAGCTGGGATATATCAATCAGCTTTGTCAGTAAGTTAATACTGTGCTCCAAAGCCCCCGGCAGGAACAACCTCTTTACGAACCCACGCCTTACTTGCCAGTAACCACTTAAACTGCGCTACAAAATCTTGCTCCTCTATTGTTATGAATATTAACGCAGGGAATTAGCGAGCAACAATACTCTTACTTTCGTCTTACTGTGTGGTTTCAAAGATAACAGCAGAGAGCAAATGTTTGTTGGCTGAAGACCACCAGCATAGATTTACTTCTCTTACTTCTCTCTCTCTCTCTCTCTCTCTCTCTCTCTCTCTCTCTCCTCTCTCGCTGCGCGTTCTGCACAGCTTGTCGTGATAAGCGTCCAGCATAATTGCTTCTGTGATAAACGCTATACTTAATCCTAGAACACTAAAGGAGGAGAAATATTACATTGTTACTAAACCATTCTAAATTTTACTACTTCATATTTTATTGGCTCTGAGCACTATGGGGCTTAACTGCTACCGAGCGAGGTGGCGCAGTGGTTAGACACTGGACTCGCATTCGGAAGGACGACGGTTCAATCCCGCGTCCGGCCATCCTGATTTAGGTTTTCCGTGATTTCCCTAAATCACTCCAGGCAAATGCCGGGATGGTTCCTCTGAAAGGGCACGGCCGACTTCCTTCCCCATCCTTCCCTAATCCGATGAGACCGATGACCACGCTGTCTGGTCTCCTTCCCCAAACCAACCAACCAACCAACCAACTTAACTGCTGAGGTCATCAGTCCCCTAGAACTTAGAACTACTTAAACCTAACTAACCTAAGGATATCACACACATCCATGCCCGAGGCAGGATTCGAACCTGCGACCGTAGCGGTCGCGCGGTTCCAGACTGTAGCGCCTAGAACCGCTCGACCACTCCGGCCGGCCATATTTTATTCAAAGGACGTCATAATTTATAGTTTATGCACTAGTTAATTAAAGTTGCAGGTCTCCAGTGGCGTGTCAAATATAAAATAAGTACAAAATGCCTTGTTCTACATCCTACACCGGCGGTGCCAGATTGCCGAGGACAGTGAATTGTACCTACTGCAATCGTAAATTTTACGAGGGTTTAGCAATCTAGGGTTAACAGACGTATTTTATTAAAGCGTCCCTATTATCGCCACGTCGTTTATATCAATCATATCCGTCCTGCAGCGTCACAAGAAATGTCTCTAGAGAACGTAAGAGGGAAGGAGAAAGTGAAAGATAGAGAAGGAAGATTAAGGTCATCCCAATGACGTTGAGGCAGATAAACATGAAGCAAAATCTTTCATTCGGCTAGGACTGGGAAGAAAATCCAGACATGTGCCTTAAACAGTTTAGGGGCATCACGCAAAACAAATATTTAAATGGTGTCATGGGGGTGTTAACCTCGCTCATCTCAAGTACGACTCCACTGTCTTAACCATTGCGCTACCTCACTCCGTGAGAGAAAGAGGGAGACAGGGAGAGACAGGGAGAGAGAGGGAGAGAAAGGCAGTTTGAAACTGTGTGGCGTACTCACGGAGCTCAAATCCAATAGCATTATAGGCCAAAGAAGCATCAGAGTCCGTTTCCCACCACGGTGCGTCTGTATGACCTGAGTGTTACGAACAGTAAATAATGTGCTGTGTCGTCTTGCTGTGGCTCACAAGGAGATAAAGGTTCGTCGATCTGAAGCCAATCGGTGAGTAAATGTACACAGGTCCGGCAGCGGACACGGTCCACGTGCCCACACACAGAGCAACGTATGGCCTGGACGCTATACGTGAAATGCCTGCACAACGGGGTATATTACCTCCTTTCCTACAGCGACAACTGCTTAAATGTGCGCACCGCACTTAACGCGGAATTTCAAACATGTATGACTTAGCTCAGTCTCAGTCTGGAAAATTGTTTCGGCGATGACTACTCAATGATATAAAGTGAAAAGTGGCTCCTCAACTACTGGCAGACATGCTTTATTAACTTGAAGTATACAGAATACAACGTAATTTGAAGCTCTTTCGGACAGCAAAACTGAGCCACCAGCGACTTTTAAACATACATATGCTACAGGCTTCTGTCCAACAGGATTATTTTACAATTGTTATAATTATTTGCACGGGAATGCTTTTAATTTTAATTTCAGGGATTTCGAAATTTTCATTGTCAAGTTCTTGGCAAGCAAAGGAAGGCAAGACGGTGGTGTAAAGTGTGGTGTCACCGCCAGACACCACACTTGCTAGGTGGTAGCTTTAAATCGGCCGCGGTCCATTAGTACATGTCGGACCCGCGTGTCGCCACTGTCAGTGATCGCAGACCGAGCGCCACCACAAGGCAGGTCTCGAGATACGGAATAGCACTCGCCCCAGTTGTACGGACGACTTTGCTAGCGACTACACTGACGAAGCCTCGCTACTTTGCCGAGCAGATAGTTAGAATAGCCTTCAGCTAAGTCCATGGCTACGACCTAGCAAGGCGCCATTAGCCTTACATAGCAATTGATACTTATCGTATAAAGCATGTCTCATCAAGAACGATGTATACAACAAGGATGGATTAAAGTTAAGTATTCCAAAAGCTACGTACTTTTCTTTATAGCATTCATTACGTATCCTGTTTCAGACCTCACGCCATCCTTCGTGTGTTTATAGCGTGCATTGCGGTCCCCTCAAATCACACTGTGTCGGCACTTCTGTCGACACATCATAAAGTTCTTGATCACTAACATTTCCACCAATTTACTGGGTTTAATCCAAAACGTGTCTCCTCTGTCAAAGTAACTTGGGCGTGTGATACTACTGATGGTGATCCGACCAGCTCGGCGGCTACCTTGGTTGTACACTGCTCAAAAAAAGTTTCAGTCGTAAACTAGAGGTCTCAGTGACCCAGGCACTTCACGCATTATCCAGTTAGAGCCCATATACTGGACGGTGTTTACTGCTGGCTTGGTTCAAATGGCTCTGAGCACTATGCGACTTAACTTCTGAGGTCATCAGTCCCTAGAACTTAGAACTAATTAAACCTAACTAACCTAAGGACATCACACACATCCATGCTCGACGCAGGATTCGAACCTGCGACCGTAGCGGTCACGCGGTTCCAGACTGAAGCGCCTTTAACCGCACGGCCACACCGGCCGGCTGCTGCTGGCTTGCTTTGTGGCCGTTTCCCAGTCATGTAAACGTACCGCCACAGCAGCGGCATATTGCGAGCAGTCCAGTATCAACAACAGCTCCATTCAGTTTGTGTCCAGAATCGCAGTAACACGCCACGTAGAGGCATACAACACTTTGATAGAGTCAAGATAGTGGCTTTACTTTCAGCAAGACATACAAAGCAAGATGTTGCCGACTGGTAACAGTCACTCAAAGTGGTGTGCCTAAGGTGTGGATAAAGTACAGGGAGGCGGTAAATGTGAACGATAGACCTCGCAGTGGTCGTCCTCGTATGACAACATCAATGAAGGATCGTTTCCTTCAATTGTCGGCTCGCAGGTGGCCGACATCACCTGCCAGAAATGTTGGAAAAGACTTCTTCCAAGTAACAGGGGGTTCGTATCTCAGACTAGACAGGACGTAGAAGATTGCCTGAGGATGGCCTTCATTTCAGAACACCAATGAGAAGTTCTGGACTGAACCTACGGCAATCGAAGGACCTGGGCTCTTGCACACCAACATTGCACCATTGCAGAATCGAGTAATATCGTGTTTGCTGACGAGACCAGGATTGGTCTGCGACCGAACACTAGACGTGTTAGGGTTTGGAGGAACGCTAGACGACACCAGGAACGCCGGTAGGTCCAGGAAGTCAATCCGTTTGCAGATGGAAGTTAATGTTCTGGGTACCATTAATGATGGGACAACGTACACCTCTTATTCCCATCTACGGCAATTTGACCGGTCCCTCATACCTCCAGGAGGACCTACAAACGATTGTTAGGTCCTACGGACATTAAGTCGGGGACTACTTCATCCCAGCCGATGGCAATGCAAGACCGTACCATTCTCTAGCAGTTCCTCGGAATTTTCAAAGATGCAACATCAACCGAATATATTCGCCATCACAGTCCTCAGACATGAACTCAATTAAGCAAGCATGGCACTTGTTCAAGGGAGCCATTGCACAGTGTCCGAATCCACCTGACAATCTTCAGGACCTCAACGAAGCTGCCGCCGAGGAGTGGCACCTCACATCCAAGATAAACCTGAGGGTCTCATCCAGGACACGCCTCGCAGATTGGAAGAACTTATCCATGTGCAGGATAGAACATACTCACTACCAAAGACTGATAATCATCATCATTATATAAAGATTTTCACTGTTTTTGTTTTCAAGATATACACTTAAAAGAGAGCGTGCTTTGTTTTGTAATGATTTATCGCAACTAACCAAAATCCTTCTTGTTTTCGGAAAGAATTATGTTTATTTTGTTAATAAGGTATTGTACAAACCTCAGTGGGTGTACTATAAGGAGTCATTGTAGTAAACTCTATGATATTCCAAGCTTTTGTTGAGATATGTATTTGAACCCCCCCCATGAACCATGGACCTTGCCGTTGGTGGGGAGCCTTGCGTGCCTCAGCGATACAGATGGCCGTACCGTAGGTGCAACCACAACGGAGGGGTATCTGTTGAGAGGCCAGACAAACATGTGGTTCCTGAAGAGGGGCAGCAGCCTTTTCAGTAGTTGCAGGGGCAACAGTCTGGATGATCGACTGATCTGGCCTTGTAACATTAACCAAAACGGCCTTGCTGTGCTAGTACTGCGAACGGCTGAAAGCAAGGGGAAACTACAGCCGTAATTTTTCCCGAGGACATGCAGCTTTACTGTATGATTAAATGATGATGGCGTCCTCGGGGACTACTCAAGAGAACGTCATTATCAGGAGAAAGAAAACTGGCATTCTACGGATCGGAGCGTGGAATGTCAGATCCCTTAACCGGGCAGGTAGGTTAGAAAATTTAAAAAGGGAAATGGATAGGTTAAAGTTAGATATAGTGGGAATTAGTGAAGTTCGGTGGCAGGAGGAACAAGACTTTTGGTCAGGTGAATACAGGGTTATAAATACAAAATCAAATAGGGGTAATGCAGGAGTAGGTTTAACAATGATTAAAAAAATAGGAGTGCGGGTTAGCTGCTACAAACAGCATAGTGAACGCATTATTGTGGCCAAGATAGACACAAAGCCCATGCCTACTACAGTAGTACAAGTTTATATGCCAACTAGCTCTGCAGATGATGAAGAAATAGATGAAATGTATTACGAGATAAAAGAAATTATTCAGGTAGTGAAGGGAGACGAAAATTTAATAGTCATGGGTGACTGGAATTCGTCAGTAGGAAAAGGGAGGGAAGGAAACATAATAGGTGAATATGGATTGGGGGGAAGGAATGAGAGAGGAAGCCGCCTTGTAGAATTTTGCACAGAGCATAACTTAATCATAGCTAACACTTGGTTCAAGAATCATAAAAGAAGGTTGTATACCTGGAAGAATCCTGGAGATACTAAAAGGTATCAGATAGATTATACAATGGAAAGACAGAGATTTAGGAACCAGGTTTTAAATTTTAAGACATTTCCTGGGGCAGATGTGGATTCTGACCACAATCTATTGGTTATGAACTGCAGATTGAAACTGAAGAAACTGCAAAAAGGTGGGAATTTAAGGAGATGGGACCTGGATAAACTGAAAGAACGAGAGGTTGTAGAGAGTTTCAGGGAGAGCATAAGGGAACAATTGACAGGAATGGGGGAAAGAAATACAGTAGAAGAAGAATGGGTAGCTCTGAGGGATAAAGTAGTGAAGGCAGCAGACGATCAAGTAGGTAAAAAGACGAGGGCTAATAGAAATCCTTGGATAAAAGAAGAAATATTGAATTTAATTGATGAAAGGAGAAAATATAAAAATGCAGTAAATGAAGCAGGCAAAAAGGAATACAAACGTCTCAAAAATGAGATCGACAGGAAGTGCAAAATGGCTAAGCAGGGATGGCTAGAGGACAAATGTAAGGATGTAGAGGCTTGTCTCACTAGGGGTAAGATAGATACTGCCTACAGGAAAATTAAAGAGACCTTTGGAGAGAAGAGAACCACTTGTATGAATATCAAGAGCTCAGATGGAAACCCAGTTCTAAGCAAAGAAGGGAAGGCAGAAAGGTGGAAGGAGAATATAGAGGGTTTATACAAAGGCGATGTACTTGAGGACAATATTATGGAAATGGAAGAGGATGTAGATGAAGACGAAATGGGAGATAAGATACTGCGTGAAGAGTTTGACAGAGCACTGAAAGACCTGAGTCGAAACAAGGCCCCGGGAGTAGACAACATTCCATTAGAACTACTGATGGCCTCCTGAGAGCCAGTCATGACAAATCTCTACCATCTGGTGAGAACGATGTATGAGACAGGCGAAATACCCTCAGACTTCAAGAAGAATATAATAATTCCATTCCCAAAGAAAGCAGGTGTTGACAGATGTGAAAATTACCGAACTATCAGTTTAATAAGTCACAGCTGCAAAATACTAACGCGAATTCTTTACAGACGAATGGAAAAACTGGTAGAAGCCGACCTCGGGGAAGATCAGTTTGGATTCCGTAGAAATGTTGGAACACGTGAGGCAATACTGACCTTACGACTTATCTTAGAAGAAAGATTAAGAAAAGGCAAACCTACGTTTCTAGCATTTGTAGACTTAGAGAAAGCTTTTGACAATGTTAACTGGAATACTCTCTTTCAAATTCTGAACGTGGCAGGGGTAAAATACAGGGAGCGAAAGGCTATTTACAATTTGTACAGAAACCAGATGGCAGTTATAAGAGTCGAGGGGCATGAAAGGGAAGCAGTGGTTGGGAAAGGAGTGAGACAGGGTTGTAGCCTTTCCCCGATGTTATTCAATCTGTATATTAAGCAAGCAGTAAAGGAAACAAAAGAAAAATTCGGAGTAGGTATTAAAATTCATGGAGAAGAAGTAAAAACTTTGAAGTTCGCCGATGACATTGTAATTCTGTCAGAGACAGCAAAGGACTTGGAAGAGCAGTTGAACGGAATGGACAGTGTCTTGAAAGGAGGATATAAGATGAACATCAACAAAAGCAAAACGAGTATAATGGAAAGTAGTCTAATTAAGTCGGGTGATGCTGAGGGAATTAGATTAGGAAATGAGACACTTAAAGTAGTAAAAGAGTTTTGCTATTTAGGGAGTAAAATAACCGATGATGGTCGAAGTAGAGAGGATATAAAATGTAGACTTGCAATGGCAAGGAAAGCGTTTCTCAAGAAGAGAAATTTGTTAACATCGAGTATAGATTTAAGTGTCAGGAAGACGTTTCTGAAAGTATTTGTCTGGAGTGTAGCCTTGTATGCAAGTGAAACGTGGACGATAACTAGTTTGGACAAGAAGAGAATAGAAGCTTTCGAAATGTGGTGCTACAGAAGAATGCTGAAGATAGGGTGGGTAGATCACGTAACTAATGAGGAGGTATTGAATAGGATTGGGGAGAAGAGAAGTTTGTGGCACAACTTGACTAGAAGAAGGGATCGGTTGGTAGGACATGTTTTGAGGCATCGAGGGATCACAAATTTAGCATTGGAGCGCACCGTGGAGGGTAAAAATCGTAGAGGGAGACCAAGAGATGAATACACTAAGCAGATTCAGAAGGATGTAGGTTGCAGTAGGTACTGGGAGATGAAGAAGCTTGCACAGGATAGAGTAGCATGGAGAGCTGCATCAAACCAGTCTCAGGACTGAAGACCACAACAACAACATGTATTTGAATGAAGTAATCTTGTGCGTTAGCGCTGAGTCTCGCACTCTCTTTTTTTTCATTCCACAAAGAAAAACATCATCGCAGGGGAACAACAACAATAATAATAATGATAATCATTGTGGTACATTCGAAGTATAATACGGAATCGTCATGAAACATTTATTTTATCGATAATTCATGCCCGTATCGCATTTGCAGCGTAGATGCTTTCAAACAGGTATAATTCGGTGTAGCTTCACTGTGATAAACGCCTGAATGAATTGATAAAGGTTGACTTGATCAAATTCCTTATTATATCTCGTTTATACCTCGCCACGAATGTACCTAAATGATTACCGTCATTGTCCGCAGCTCGTGGTCGTGCGGTAGCGTTCTCGCTTCCCACGCCCGGGTTCCCGGGTTCGATTCCCGGCGGGGTCAGGGATTTTCTCTGCCTCGTGATGACCATAGATGTTAAGTCCCATAGTGCTCATAGCCATTTGAACCATTTGATTACCGTCATTGACTGAAGTTACACATAATGTGAAAGGAGAAGAAGAGATCTATATTTTTACAACCAAGATCGCGTTCAAAACTGACTGTTATTAAGCGGTTTCGACAGGTAAGACTGTCATCTTTAGAGCCTTAAAAACTTTTTTGGTTGTATGTTTTGTTTCGTTGTTCGTTTATTATTCATGCTATGTTAACATTTTAATGGATATTATATTGAAGATTCCACAAAGGTTTGTCAAAAATGAAATTACAAACTGGTTTGCCACAAGAAAAAATATACAGAGCTAAAATGCAGCTTGTGGGACTTGGCATGTCTACATATATAGCACTCCTCTGATGCTTGTCAACTAATAAAAATCCACAACATATACTGAAAGTGCACATTTATGCACTATGCACAATGTATTTTTAGTGAGAAGGTTCCAAGATGCGTTTACTCGTCATGTCAATGTAAACATTGTCATAAATGTGCACTTTTACTATATATTGTGGATTTTAACAACTGACAAGCGTCGAAGAAATGCTACCTACTGTATGTATACGTGACAAGCTCCACGAAGTCCTTTTTAGCTGTGTACATTTTTATTTGTGACAAACCTGTTTGTAATTTTATTGTTTACAAACCTGTGTGGAATGTGCAATACACTATCTACTAAAATGTTAATATGACATGAGTACAACAGAACGTACAACCGAAAATGTTATTAAAGATCTGAGAATGACAGTAGTATGACAGTATTACCTGCCGAAACCAGTGAATAAAAATCAGTTTCGAATGGTATAGAAATTTCTTATTTGTATCTTTAATTTTACTGATACTTTGCAAAGAAACATAATTTGTTGTGACGATACAAATAATTGTTGAAGATTGGAAAAACAAGAAAATTATGTGCCTTGGACGTAGTAGTCCTAGTTGGTCCCCTCAGCAATATCGCCACTGCTCGCTGGCAGTTTCGTACAGTATTCAAGAGGCGTACAAAACTTGATTTCTCGAGAGTGATAGAGCATGATTTATTACATCCAATAAGTAGTTCGACTGTGCGAAAGGTGAGCAGAATCGGTCACGATTTTGATGAAAGCTACCCATTGTAAGACAAATGAAATAGGAATATACATTTATTTGATGATGGCCGTGTGACCTTCGCATCTCCCGGTGGCTACAATTGCGGTGTGATTGAGGGAGTTCACAGCATTACACTTTTCTAGGTGCCCTGGATGAGTCGGCTGTGGATGACGCAATGTTTTCGTTGCATTTGCCGGACGAGCCCGGGGGCGGGCAAGCCGCCTCCTCCGCGTTGCCACACCGGTTGCCCTGGATGCGGCGCTAAAAAGAAAACGCTGGCGAGCGGCACGTCGCGTCGCCGGCAAATTGCTTCACGTCTCGGCACAGCCAGTTTAGCATGCATTACGCCGGTGGCAGGCTGAGGGTTCTCACGAGAACAGCGTGCGCTTAAAATACCACGGTAAACAGCGAGCAAAATCCACGGTTGGTTCTGCGTCTGAGGTCATATGCCCAAGTAAACAATATTGCTGAAGTGTCCAAACACCACAAAAGAGAAGCAAATGAATATATATTAGAGTAAGCACGCCATGAAACGATACTGCAAAACACATTTATATCTCTTGTCTAGTATTCGTTTTGTTTCTGCAATGGTGTCGTCGGTGGATGATCTTTCTTTCTTATACCATTATCTGGCACGCAGAGCGTTTCTCAGAGTCTATATATCTGTACAGCTGCAGCTTTCCACCTGACAGTACGCATTCTTTTCTATGAAAACAGTTTCAACTTTTTTCTACCATAGGATTATTTTTATCTTAAACACAAAGTGTGTTCTTTTTCTTAATCCATATCAAAGAGAGCAATAAATTTGTCTGAGAACAACCAGAGTATTAGAAACATCGAGATTGTAAAATTCTTAACATCCACAACAACATAAGCAAAACGTCAATCGAATGAAGCACGGAGAGTAACTAACGTCACATGACTTCCATGTCGTCGGATACTGAATACTATATTAATAGCACAAGTATGGGGGAGGAAATCGATCGTATCATCGTTCAAAGAACCCCTCTGATATTGATCTACAGTGATTTAGCGATAAGTAGAAAGCCTGCATTAAAATGGTTATAACTTCAAACGATCAACAGAGCTTTCTCTGGGCCTAAAGGTCTTCCAAGGCAAAGAAAGTGGACACGAACCAAAGAAATGGCGATTTCGCCCAGATTTGTAGACGCTCACGTAAGCACATTCACATCAAATAATGGAACAAATGGTAACCTGAAAAATGAACCAACCAGAATACAGTGCGCGAATTAGTGTCTCCCAGTTGGGAACACGTACTCGTAGCTGAGGCTGTACAAATGTGTTGCCTGGCGCCGCCCTATGACAATACTCCCTTGCACTTGATATTAAACACCGACTGCTTGCTTTTCTCGATTTGTGTTAGAATCCCTCCAAGTAGAGAACTTAACTGATCGTCTGGCTAACGTGCAATAGTTCACCAATGTGCGATACCAACGTGGTTGAAAGACGTTAATACAAGCACCATTCACCTACAATATTACACATTCAGACTGTTGTTTCTTATAATAGAGTGACTCTTACTAGTAAGGAGCAGGCTAGCGAAATTCAGGCTATCCACGGTTTCATGCATCACTTCGAGCGAATGCTCCGTCGGAAGTGAGACGGATGATTCTCCATTCCTTGTTTAACTACGCTTCAGCATCGCCTGGAATAACCACCAATAAACGTTGGACGATCCTTGTCATTCTATCATTTATTTCGATAAGAATTCGTGGTGACCAGTAGTCGGAAGCCATGCCGAGGTAATCTCTGTTTGGATTTGTTGGCTAACACAACGCAAGGTTTGGTTAGTCTCTCGCTTAAAGATTTACTTTATTCGAAGCGCAGTTTTTCTTCAAACAAGAAAAGTTGAATGTTGTTTATTATTCATTTTTGTTCACTAAAGATGATTGCAGGAACAGTTTAGTAGCGTGATACAGCAACCTTCACGAGCGGTGGTACTGGTTCTTTGCTCGTGTTTAGCGTATTTTCGTTTCCTTGCAGGTTCATTTTTCTTTTGCAGCTAGTGATCCAGTGAAGCTTATTTCGATGCTTTTTAACAACCGGGAACACAAGACACAGAGATAAGCCTTCACCATTAATAGGTCTGAGAGCGGCAGCTGACCCGCTTGGCACTGAACTGGACCTACGAGTAGTGCGACAGCAGCCTGGGGCGGGTTTGTCTGCAGGCAGAGCACGCTCCCTGGCGACTAAATGCGGCGATGTTGATCATTTATATTCGCGGCCCAGAAGCAGGCCGGACGGCGATGTTTTGCGGGTAACGGTAGCGGCGTCTCTGCCTGCCACTGCCAGGGGACGCCGTCTGCTCCGAGTAGCGGGACCTCGACCTTTCTGGAGACCTCGCGTGCTGATCTCTACTCACCACGACATCTGTCTACGTTCACTGACTTGCTTTGAATTTGGGTATTGTGAACCTCGCATGCGTAAATGTTGTTGATGATCTCTACCACCATCATCATCCCCGTTTCGTCATCCATAGTTCAATATCTGCATCTGTACTCCGTAGGCCAGCTTACGGCGTGTGGTACTTCCTGTTCCTTTAAAGAATGGTGCGTGGAAGAACGGCTGTCTGCAAACCTCCTTACAAGCCGTGATATACCTGAGTTTCCGGTTGCAGTCATTTTGCGAAATAGGTCTGGGAGGAATTAGTATGTTTCCCAGGTCTTCCCACAACGTATTCTGTTCGAATTTCAACAGTAAACCTCTTCATGGTAGACAGCGCTGATTTTTGAGCATTTTCGTAACGCTCTCCGACTATTTGATCCCATGACGAACGCTCTGCTCTTCGTTGTCATCTGTATTTCGTCTATTAATCCTACCTGGTAAGGGTCTCATAATGATGCACAATACTCAAGAATTGGTCTTAAAAGCATGTTGCGGCCATTTATGTTGTGGATGAATTACATTTCCTTAAGATTCTTCCAATGAATTCTGGTGTCTGCTTTTCTTCAGTTATTTTAATGTGTGAATTTTCCTTTAGGTAGCTCCAGAAGGTTACTCTTAGGTTGCTATTTCCAGTGATTTTTCTCCAGTGGCATAATCGAACAGTAATGGAACTGATCACTTGTTTATGCGAAATTTTGTTCACTAAACGGCTGGACGGGTCTGTATCAAATGCCTTACGACGGTCACGGAACACTGCTTCAATAGTTGCGACTTTTTCTACGCAGCACTCGATTTAATGGACGAAGAGAGCGAACTTTGTTTGCGGAAGATCTCTGTTTACGGAATGGATGTCGATTTTTATAGACAAGATTTTTTGTGCTGCAAGAACGACATAACGCATGAGTATACTATTTGTTCCATAATTCTACAATATGTTAACGTCAACGACACAGGCCTATAATTATGGACGTCAGTTGGAAGGCACCTCTTAAAAACGGGAATTACCTGAATGTTTTTTCTATCGCTCGGTACCCTTCGATGCTAGAGTGACTTACGATAAATTGCTGCCAGAAACGAGGCAAATCCCTTCCCCATCTCTACAATTATGATGAATCAAGTACTTCAGCTACAAGCACCCATATTGTTTCCAAACGTCATCTAGTGACCTACAGGCAGGTTATAATCTCAGTCTCATATCTTGTAGCGCGAGACTGCGTGTTGTGTGATGTCCTTAGGTTAGTTAGGTTTAAGTAGCTCTAAGTTCTAGGGGACTGATGACCATAGATGTTAAGTCCCATAGTGCTCAGAGCCATTTGAACCATTTTGTAGCGCGAGAACATCCTGGCTCCACTCTCGCCTCCTCACCTGGCTCTATTTTCCTCAACCTCCATTACATTTTCATTCCACTCATAATTACATCTTTCACTCCACTCAGCCATTTTTATGCCTTTCTGTTCTCTTAGCAATTCTGAACATGCAACTCCCTATTGCTCCACAAGCAACCCTTAGTTTTTCAATCGTTTTCGTGCTGAAAGGTCAAAATGGGACAATCCCCGACAGTTAAGTAAAGCAGTTATTTGCTAACTTGGTAGATACCGTAGAGCCCTTTGGCTGGCTTGAGCCTGCATTGAATGTTGAATTGAATTACATTTTTCATCTTCCATTTCCTGCCGTTTTCTGTTTGCAGCCAGTTCTAAATTCAATTATTCTACGGGACAGGACAGTGGCTGAGTATAAGTTTATTTTCTACATAAATACAAATAACACAAAACACTTCGAAGTACCGATATTTTCTGTAAATACTACCTCGCTCTACTATCACTCATACTAAGTACACTACTGGCCATTAAAATTTCTACACCATGAAGATGACGTTCTACAGACGCGAAATTTAAACGACTGGAAGAAGATGCTGTGATATGCAAATTGTGGTGTCACCGCCAGACACCACACTTGCTAGGTGGTAGCCTTTAAATCGGCCGCGGTCCATTAGTATACGTCGGACCCGCGTGTCGCCACTGTCAGTGATTGCAGACCGAGCGCCACCACACGGCAGGTCTAGAGAGACGTCCTAGCACTCGCCCCAGTCGTACAGCAGACTTTGCCAGAGATGGATCAATGACAAATACGCTCTCATTTGCCGAGACGATAGTTAGCATAGCCTTCAGCTACGTCATTTGCTACGACCTAGCAAGGCGCCATTACCAGTTTATATTGAGATTGTTATTAAAGTATCAACAACAGCGATGTACACCAATTATGGATTAAAGTTAAGTATTCCAGCAGCAACGTACCTTATCGGCTATATTAATTACATTGTCCTGTTCCAGACCTCACGCCAGTTTGGGTGAGCTTAAACGCGTGCATTTCGGCCTCCTCTAGCAACACGGTGTTGGCTCTTCTGCCAACACATCACAAATGATTAGCTTTTCAGAGCATTCACACAAGGTTGGCGCCGGTGGCGACACCTACAACGTGCTGCCGTGGGGAAAGTTGTCAACCGATTTCTCATACACAAACAGCAGTTCGCCGGCGTTGCCTGCTGAAACGTTGTTGTGATGCCTCGCGTAAGGAGGAGAAACGAGTACCATTAGGTTTCCGACTTTGATAAAGGTCGGATTGTAGCCTATCGCGATTCCGGTTTATCGTATCGCAACACTGCTGCTCGCGTTGGTCGAGATCCAATGACTGTTAGCAGAATATGGAATCGGTGGGTTCAGGAGGGTAGTATGGAACGCCGTGCTGGATCCCAACGGCCTCGTATCACTAGCAGTCGAGATGACAGGCATCTTATCCGCATGGCTGTAACGGATCGTGCAGCCACGTCTCGATCGCTGAGTCAACAGATGGGGACTTTTGCAAGACAACAACCATCTGCACGAACAGTTCGACAACGTTTGCAGCAGCATGGACTGTCAGCTCAGAGACCATGGCTGCGGTTACCCTTGACGCTGCATCACAGACAGGAGCGCCTGCGATGGTGTACTCAACGACGAACCTGGGTGCACAAATGGCAAAACGTCATTTCTTTGGATCAATCCAGGTTCTGTTGACAGTATCATGATGGTCGCATCCGTGTTTGGCAACATCGCGGTGAGCGCACAATGGAAGCGTGTATTCGTCATAGCCATATTGGAGTATCACGCGGCGTGATGGTATGGGGTGCCATTGGTTACACGTTTCGGTCACCTCTTGTTCGCACTGACCGCACTTTGAACAGTGGACGTTACATTTCAGATGTGTTACGACCCGTGGCTCTACCCTTCGTTCGATTTTTGCGAAACCCTACATTCCAGCAGGATAATGCACGACCGCATGTTGCAGGTCCTGTACGGACCTTTCTCGATACAGAAAATGCTCGACTGCTGCCCTGGCCAGCACATTCTCCAGATCTCTCACCAATTGAAAAGGTCTGGTCAATGGTGGGCGAGCAACTGGCTCGTCACAATACACCACTCACTACTCTTGATGAACTGTGGTATCGTGATGAAGATGCATGGGCAGCTGTACCTGTACATGCCATTCAAGCTCTGTTTGACTCAATGCCCAGGCGTATCAAGACCGTTATTACGGCCAGAGGTGGTTTTTCTGGGTACTGATTTCTCAGGATCTATGCAAAATGTGAAAATGTAATCACATGTCAGTTCTAGTATAATATATTTGTCCAATGAATACCCGTTTATCATGTGCATTTCTTCTTGGTGTAGCAATTTAAATAGCCAGTAGTGTAATACATTTTTTCCACAGTTCAAAAGGTTCTTGATGCTAGTTCTTGCTATTCTTTCACGAATGATGGCGGAAACTTTTCGCGTAATTATTCTTAAACTTCCATGAAAGTAATTCAGGACATTCCTTTCATATCGAATGCTCCCTGTGTAATAACTGAACTTCGAAACTGAGACTACTTAACATCCTCTACTTATGCTGTCGCGTCATGTGAGACACTGGTGCCACAAACTGGCGGATTCACTACCCGTTGTTGATAGAAGTTTATGTCTTTTCGCCGCTTTCCGTATTAGTTTCATGCGCTTACACGAGGCCAACTATCCGTGGGACATATTTTATAATTGTTGCAAGCGAATTGGCTAGAAAACGCATTAGCAAACAATATTAAGTGAGTATGCAGATGTATTTGTTAGTGTCTGTCTTTATGGTTATTATTATTGTTACATACGATTATTATAAATACGCTCATCACATTGAAATTAAACATATTCTGTCTCGCTTTGTGTGGAAGTTCAGAGCTGGTCAGGTTGTTGGAGGTGGTGATTCTCAGGCTGGAAGAGGATAAGCGTGCACGATCTGTATTAGGACCTCGCCTAGGAAAAAACTTCAGTATTCAAAATCATAGAGTATATAGACTGCTTTACCTTTGACTGCCGCATCTAAAAACAGACACTGACATTATATATGGCGGTTCTGTTGAGGGGACTAAGTATTAAGAAGTCCCATAAATTATCACATCCATCCTTGGTTTAGTTTGCAGACATTTTTGTCACGTTTTAGGGTTCCGTTTCTAGTATGGATGAAGATTTAATATGTCTCGTTGTCTGGAGATATATGCGCTATTTCAGCACTGGATCTGCCAAAATTTGAATATTGCGAAATTTAAAACGACACTGTCAGTAAATGGTGTATTTCCAAGGGTACAAAATCATTACAAACAGGAGAACAGCCACAGTTCTTTAGTGAGGATCGAGAGCTGCAGGAGTGGTTCTAACACTAGACATAGAAACAAAGAAGATTATGGTTTAAAGGCCTGGGGACGGCGTTTTAATTAGAGGCGCAGCGCAAGCTCAGATTGGGGAAGAACTTGGCCGTATCTTTCCAAGCGAACCATTCGAGCATTTCTCTTGGGCGTTTTAGGTAAACGACAGAAAACGTAGGCCGCTCGGGATTAGCCGAGCGGTCTCAGGTTCTGCAGTCATGGACTGTGCGGCTGGTCCCGGCGGAGGTTCGAGTCCTACCTCGAGCATGGCTGTGTGTGTGTGTGTCCTTAGGATAATTTAGGTTAGGTAGTGTGTTAGCTTAGGGACTGATGACCTTAGCAGTTAAGTCCCATAAGATTTCACACACATTTGAACATTTCTTTTAATAGAAAACATAAGTTGGGACTGGCCTGATGAAGGATCTGAACCACCGACACCAAGAATACGAGACCACGACACCTTCTCGACTGTTAATTTAAATACTCGTCCGAACCATCTGTTTTAGATTCTTCATGTTTTCCAAATAATTTTAGGGAACTGTCAGAACGGCTTATCGAACTAACCTAAGGACAGCACACAACACCCAGCCATCACGAGGCAGAGAAAATCCCTGACGATTTAGGTTTTCTTGTGGCTGTGATAATCACTCCCAAAAAAGTGATGAAAACATAAGAGTTTGTCACATAAACTGAAAATAAAAAATTAAACTTTTCACTCGATGGAAGATTTGAACCAAGGACCTTTCGTTCCGCAACTACTCACGTTACCACGAGACCACGGCGCTCCTGCGGTCCCAGTGTCCTTGATGTTGCCTATCTTCCCATGAACTACTCAGTTTGTATACTTTGCTTATTTTTTCACAGTTCCACACAACTTCTTCCTGTTTTATCAATTGATCTGTGTTCAGTTTTTCAAGGCCTATCCACTGTGCCAACTTATAACTAAATCTGAGGGGGGTGCGATGGGGAGGTTCCCTTGTAAGAATCTCCTAATTTGAGGAAACGACATAGTTCTTTCATGAAGGTTTGTTGAAAGTCTTCACAGTGACAAAGAAAAATTAAAACATTAATTACACAGCGAGTGATAACTGTGTGAATCCAGAATCGAGCCATACTCAGCTCTTTGGTTATGAGAGCTGCTGTGTGTGAGTGTTTGTGTGTGTGTGTGTGTGTGTATGTGTGTGTGTGTGCGTGCGGAGCTTTTCGCCGTGTTACAGCCGCCCCCCGCCCCGCATGTTGTGGCTCAGGCCACGCACAGTGCGAATGGTGTCGGTCAGTGCCGACCGGCTGGCAGACTGGCAGGGTCGCGACAAGGCCGCCTGTTTGGCGAGACACAGGGTCCGCCAACGAGGGCAGCGCTGGCACGTCTCAGGAGCGCGCCGAGCTAGAGTGCGCAGTTGCATCAGGACAACTGTATTCCCATACAGCAACCTGTCCTGCCTGTTTGTGTGTGTGTGTGTGTGTGTGTGTGTGTGTACGTGCGTGTGTGTCAATTTCTAAGGGATCAGACTGCTGAGGTCATCAAAAATGGTTCAAACGGCTCTGAGCACTATGGGACTTAACATCTCAGGTCATCAGTCCCCTAGAACTTAGAACTACTTAAACTTAACTAACCTAAGGACATCACACACATCCATGCCCGAGGCAGGATTCGAACCTGCGACCGTAGCGGTCGCGCGGTTCCAGACTGAAGCGCTTAGAACCGCTCGGCCACCAGCGGCCGGCGCTGAGGTCATCGGTCCCTAGACTTACACACTACTTAAACTAACTTATGCTAAGAACAACACACACACACACCCATGCCCGAGGGAGCACTCGAACCTCCGGCGGGAGAGGCCGCGCAATCCGTGACAGGGCGCCTCAAACCGTGTGACTGACTCGCCAAACGCATAAGTACTCACATGTATAGTAGGATGATTACATGTGTGGTCTCTTCGATCAGACTTTGGTGTCACTCTAAGCCGTTTTGCTGATGAGGTTTGCAGGACGAAAACTGGGGATATATGATTTGTAACTCTTAAATGAGACCAATAATGGCTTTTAATTTGCCATTTTTTCATTCGAGAACAGATCAATGATGTACAGACAAACATACGTAGCTATCGATTCATCCAGACTAAGCCCAGGCCGTTTTTCATAAGTACTTTTCTCCAACGAATTTATACTTCACACAAAATTGTTAAAACAATTGTCAAGATTATAGCCAAGTCTGAGAGAACACCGGTCATGTAAGGGCAAAAGCTGAAAGAATGAATTAAAATTTGTGCCATAGTCGGGACATGAATCCAGGTCTCCTGCTTACTACCCAGGTGTGCTGACTACTACACCAACGCACCATTGACTACTCCACCTGCACACACTACTTTAGTGCAGTGCCCTCTCTAACACAAACTTCCGTACATACCTTCAGCTCATTTTACACTTCTTTAATTGCCAGATTTCCACGTTATGTACAACGCTGGGGTGCTACTCCAATGTCGAAGATCCTCAGTGATACTGGCGATTTAAATAGGAAGAGTGGTCTAAAAGTGTGAACTGAAGTTTGTGTTAGGGAGGGCGTTGCACTAGGGTAGTCCATCCAGCGTCCGCTGGGTTTTGGTGGTCAGCCCATCTGTCCATCTTGGGTTCAAATCCTGGCTGTGACACAAATTTTGTTTCACTGCTTCAGTTTCTATCCTTACCGAAGTCAAAGTTGAGACCCATATGTCTCTAGGAAAATGTAATCCCATCAGGTCCGTCATGTAATTACAGCCGCCACGTACTGAGACAGTCATTAAGACACAGATTGCCATTAAAGTAGCGTTCAAAATTCCGTCCTGTATCCCTCATTAGGTTTCCCGTGGTTTCCTCCAGTAAATTCAGTTGCATTTGGTGCGGTTTTTTACACAATGCTACGGATAATCTCTATGCAATGGCCGGGCGAGGTAGTGTGGTGATTAGCACACTGGACTCGTATTTGGAAGGATGACGGTTCAAATACTCCTGTGACCATCCAGATTTACGTCTTCGGTGATTACCCAAAATCGCTTACGTCAAATGCCGGGGTGGTTCCCTCGACAGGGTATTGCCGATTTGCTTCCCCATCCTTCCCCAACCCGAGCTTGTGCTGTCTAGTGACCTCGTTGTTGATGAGACATTAAATACTAACACACGGCTTTTGAGGCAAGTGTTGCAGTTTACCAAGAGAGCACATACTGGGCAGGTAGAGGCCTAAAATATTTTATTTATTTGGTTTTAGATGGTATCCACCAATTCACGAAAACGTAGACCTCAAATTAGGTTATACAGACAAGCGGCTGGCTAGAAATGCTATTTTCTGTACAGGGCAGACACTGCGAGGTCCGGTTCATGCCAGTAAATTCCATTTGTTTTCGTGGGAACCAGAAGCCGCTGTTTTTTCTGTCATTTTTACCTATTGACGTTGAATTACAGTCCTTTGGGTCCTTAGGAAAATTCTCGTTAGAAGTTGCTTAGAGCGAGCTGGAGGCGGGTATGAATCAGTAACAATGGACAGTTTCCATTCCAGTGGCCGAATCTTTCTGAAAGTAGCTAAACTGCTACATCATTAACTTCGTTATTGATTTTGGAGCTGTGAGAAGATCAGCCTCGTCTCAGGGATCGATGGGAGGCTGGCGTAATAGACCGGTGTTAATACTGTAGCAGTACAAAGATGTAGCGCAGGTGCACCAATAAACGTTTGCTATTGTGTCTGCGGACAAGTAAGTCGCGGAATTAGTCTCAGCCGCCGCACTTGGTTGAGAGAGCGGAAGCTGACAGCGACAGCGTGTGGGACTCGGCCTGACGCCACCGAAGCTCCGAGGACGAGGCGAAAGGGACACCCACACTTACGATTGTGGAAACATGGGCAGTACTTTCAAAAGGTACTGATATGGCCGTTTGGTTGGGTGTTCGGTAGATGGTATTCCAAGTATAGCTTGTAAATAGGTAGAGCAATATACAGCACGCTCCTGATTATACAGGTCAATGCAGACACAAGACTGCGCCTATAAGCGAAAAAACTGAAAACTGAAATTTACTCTATGTAGAAAACATGCTAAATTTCACATTCGAAAGCTCAGAGCATTTCATATGTGTTACTCGCAGGAAACTGACAAATTATTTATAAAATTACTCTTACAACGCGATGTTCTTACGCACTGTTCTTCGAATAACTTGCTCTCAGTTCTCTATCGGGAAATATCCGTCCAATTTCTTGTATTTCTTTTTGCATTCATTTCTCACCATGACGACAGTTCTTACTTTGACTGCCGTAGTCAAAAGAATATTTTCCTGGATATTGTAATAACAGATCAACGCATGTAAGTGCCTTGCTGGGCGTGAAAACAGCTTCTTCGATTTTGTTCACTGTTCCGGCAGTAAAACGTCATTGACTTTGTATAATAGTGTATTCGAAAAGAAAATATTTGTTCTAATTATTATAGAATACTTCAGACTGGGTTTCTTATTTTTCCAAAAAGCGCGGAACCATGCACGGAAAATCTGCGAGCTACAAATAAGCTGGTTACCAGGATCTTGCTTTATTTTAGTAAGTTGGGTAGGATGCACAAGGAAAACTATTCGGACACCCCTATGTAATACAGATTGACCACTACATGTCACAAGCGGAGACCCCGCCAGTATAAAAGGACGTGATGAGTAGGTTTTACCAGTACAGAAGAAGTGACAGAAGAGTGGGTCTGTCAGGAGAGTTCAATGCCTTCGAACGTTGACTAACAATTGGATGTCAACTGAGTAACAAATCCATCACGGAAATCTCAACCCCTCTCAATCTCTCGAAGTCTACTGTTGGTGACAAGACAGCGATATGGAAACACCAAGACCAACCAGATCTCATCTACCGACGGGCAGGGACCGACGAGCATTGCGGTGGGTGGCTGGAAAAATTGCATGAAATCAGCGGAAGGCGCGGCTTCCCCCGTCGGAGGTTCGAGTCCTCCCTCGGGTGTATATATATATATATATATAAATGTGTGTGTGTGTGTGTGTGTGTGTGTGTGTGTGTGTGTGTGTGTGTGTGTGTTGTCCTTAGCGTAAGTTAGTTTATGTTAGATTAAGTAGTGTGTAAGCTTAGGGACCAATGACCTCAGCAGTTTGGTCCCATAAGACCTTACCATAAAATTTCCAATTTTTCCGCGGAAGGAATGATTCGTGAGCTTCACAGTACTGCTAACAGTCCAGTTAGCACATGACTGTGCCTAGGGAATTAAAAAGGAATGAGCAGAACGCTCGAGTAGCGCCCCATGAACCACACATTCCTACAGTCAAAGCTAAGCTACGCTTGAGGTGATGTAAAGAGCGACACCAATGGACGTGGAATAACGGAAAGTAGTGTTTTGGAGTGATGAATTACGCTTTGCCCTGTGGCAATCCGATAGAAGGGTTTGCGTTTGGCAGACGCCTGGAGAACGTTACCGGCCGTCATATGCAGTGACAACATTAAAGCACAGAGAAAGTGGTGTTACAATATGGGTTTTTAGAGGTTACGCTGTGGTCTCCTTATTGTGGTTCAACAAACCCTAAATATGGAAGGATATGAACACGTTTTACGGGATTATGTATCGCGTACAGTAGAGGAACAGTTCGGAGACGATGATTGTGAGTATGAGCATTACAGTGCATACTGTCACAATGCATCATCTGTGAGCCATTCCTGGAGTGGACTGACCTGCCCACAGTCCGACCTGAACCTTAGGGAACACCTTTGGGATGAGCTGGAATGTCGGCTTAGCTCCAGGTCCCACCATCCAAAATCACTACCTTCCCTGGTTCGGCTCTTGAGGAAGAATTGGCTGCCTTTACTTCGAAGATACTGAGACACCTCAGTGAATGTGTACCCAGCAGGGTTGAAGCCTTCACGAAAGCGAAGGGCGGACGCACCCCTTACTAACGTCCACTAACACGTGGATACTTTTGCTCAGGCAGTGTACAAATCTAAGAGGCTGTATCTGTAAGTGGTACAACTTAGAATTATTCGTTGTGGTTGTTTCAGGCACCAAAGATTTCACGGGGAGGTAAGACTGTCACGATGGGAACAGATAGCCCGAGTTTTTGTAATGGGCTACGAGGGTTCGCTGGAGACAGTGGAAGTTCGTGTGAAGGTCGACGAAGGCTGTGTCGACAGCGAACTGGGATAAGCGGGTGGTAGGGGGACTTGTTTCAGAAGGCAGCGCTGCTGCGCGGCAGTTTGGCTGTGCCGCGCGGTCACGGCTGGCGCTGAGTCACCGCGTGCGGCCGCTGGCCCGCGCCGTCGCCGGCTGGTATCGCGATGCACCGCCGTCGCTGCCGCGGGAATCGCAAAGCGCGCGACTCTCCCCACACGGCGAATAACAAGCGCACGCTGCTCGCCTACAAAGGCCATTCCGATTCCTCGCGCGCAGCCGACCGTTTCCGCTGAGTAATGAAATATCGGTTTGCACTCGTGTAAAAGCTTCCAACCGTTGTTCGTTGCAGGGATGCGTGCTTGCGTTCCCTTATTAATATACGTATTTATGGCTCTAGGTACGTCCAGTCGAATGGACAATAAAACTTCGTCATGACAAGGGTTATAACCGTATGAGTTTAATAGCACATAACAATCAGCTCTTCACATAAGATGGTAGGTATAGAGTCACTGGGCTGAGCTCAGTACCCAGATGTGCTACAGGACTCAAATCCTGCCTCCAACAATTTTTTTCCTTTCAAATTACGATTTCTCTAACCTGGCAGAAAATACACCCAAATGGAAGATGACGTAGTCCAATGCGAGTCAGTTTAACAACATCAAGACTCCGTAACCCACCGTATGGTGTGTGGCAGAAGGCAAACAGTGTGCCACCCCCTTTCTGTTCCATTCGTGTACGAGCCTATGTTAAGTATGAAAAAAGTAGATATCTCTCTAGATATGTTAGAATTTATCTTATTTTACCCTTGTGGTCACCTCACGATATGTGCGATGCGACATGAGCTCTTGTAATTATACTAGCGCACTCCGAGACATTGAGAATTCCTATTAACGAGAACCGCCTATAAATGGAATACAAATTTTCCCTCTCTTCTTCGGCACCAAGATATACTGCGGCGACATGAGTGGCATCTGGCTACAGAAATAAAGCAATGCTAAATGTAAGACGGAGGCCTGTCCATTGCTTGCGGATACTAAAAACCAGGAATAACACTGAGAAAGAGAGATATTCGCTGGAAAAGCGTATAAAATGAATATAGCAACTGTTGACCTTAAAAACATTGGCGACGACCTCCAGGACTATCCTAATAAAGACGCCTTTGGGAAAAAATAGTTTCCTAAATATGTCGCAGTGGCCATAGTGACCCAATAAGATGTAATACACATCTGGTTTAGTAACGTAAGTTCAGAAGCTAGAAGCTCAATACAAAGAAACTATCAAAGGAAATATACTAAAGAAAAAGCCATACATTGACTTCCATTGCCCCAGACAAAAAGAAAACATTCTGGGCATGTGTATGTGTGTACCGGATGGTTGTAACTAAAGTGCAGTTAGTCACAGAGGACCAGTGTGGGTTGTGGTTATCGTATGGCAGCGAAACTTGGTAGATATTCTAATGCGTTAATGCGTAACCAGTTCACGCTTAAAAAAATTAGTTCGAATTTTGGCCATTACAAACCAATCTGGCGCTGCATAGCATCTCGTCGACGTCTGCAGTGCTCATATTGAACAAACTGTGTAAGCGTTGGTTAATGATAACATCACCATTAATCCTCTCTCACTTATTTGACCCTTTGTACCCACGTTCTTTTCCTATCAATTGCATATGGAAACATTTCTACACGTCTTTCTTGCATATTGCGGGTTAAACGCCTTGTTCGCTTATCGGTGCACCAACGCCTTGCTTTACTTGAAACGAGGCACAAGCACCACTTGTCGGGCCACAATACACGCCTACGGTCAGCTCTATCCAGTGTCCGTGTTGTTTGGCCCCCAAAAGTGCAGCTTCATGTGGTGCTGTGAGTAATGGCCTTTTACGAGGTAAGCGACTCTAAATTTCCATGACACGCAATTTCCTTCGGAATTTTACCTCGGAAACTTGTTGAAATGGCCCATAATTGACTGACAGCAATAATTCCTGTTGGCATCTTCAATAATAACCGTTTGGCTCCCCTTATAAATAATTTATTTAACGACCGGTTTCGTAGCCCAGTAACCACATCAAGGTGTTAAATCTGTTAAATCAGAAAAAGCGTCCCCTACAGGTGTGGTCGAATTATAGTTACAACAAATAGTGAGAAATAGATCAGATTACTTACATGGTGAATCATGACATTAAAGTTGCAACATCGACGGGACAGAACATACCTTGTCTATGAATAAATGATGCAATTACTGGATCATCAGGTACGCGAAAAGTATGAGTCCATGGTTCCTCAAGCGCGTCTAATTCATTATTATAAGAACCGGTACGAAATGTCCTCCCAACCTTGCAATAAAATAGCAACAATGGACTAGAACCACCAGTCAAAAATTAAAAACACCTTCCATGAATCCAAATGGACGACAGTAGGCCGAACATGACGGGTTAAACATTAGATATAGGAGTAAAATTCATCCAGACTGTACAAAAATTAATGGAAATTGGGTAAGTAACGACAGGAATTTTTTAATGTTTGACACAATGTTCTAGCCCATGATTGGTCTTTTATCGCGTTAGGTTGGTAGGATATTTCTTGACGGTTCTTACAGTTTTTCAGAAAACCTTGAGGAATGATTGGGGAGCCATAGACTCATACTTTCCGCCTACCTGACGATCCGATAATTGCGTCATTCATTCATCGACAAGGAATGTTCAGTCCCGTCCAAGTTTTAACTTTAATGTCGTGATTCGCCTTGTAAGTAATTTGCTCTATTTCTCACTATTGGTTATAACTATAATAACACCAGAATTGTAGTTAACGCTTTTTCTAATTTAACGGATATAGCCTGATGATGTCGTTTCTGAGCTACGAAACCGGTCGTTAAATAAATTATTCACAAGATCAGCCAAGTGGTTATTATTCAAGATATTTTCTTATGGCTGCGGTTGTTCCTCATACAAGAGAGCGCGTGATTCCTGTTGGATTTGAAACCGATTGTCATTGACAAGGCGCGTCACTAGTCGCTGGTCCCTTTCGGTTAGGGTTTTTATGACCACCGTTCTTACGCCGTGTTACGTGTCAGCGAGTGTTGCACCATTCTCTGTGGACACTGCAGACGGTGCGCGTCGATACATCTACAAATTAGGCAACTTCAGTCGTGGTGTGGTCACGTGCACGTTCAAATACGACAGCTCCTATCTGCCATCCTGTCATATATGCATGTTGATTCATTCTACTGATCTGATTCCACATAAGCGACTGAAACGTAAAGAACACTCCCCTACGACGAATGGCGTCTTGCGGAGGATTACATGACCACCACGTAGGGCAAGTCGTCAAAATTTGGGATATCATTTACTTTTTAAGACAAAACCCTTGTTCTGTTAAAAGCAAGTGAAAGAATGTTGCAGTAAAAAGTACTTTGAAACGTCTTGTTTTAAGCCATTATGGTGAAATGTAACACACTCTCAATCTATTTTCTTATTTTGGATTTTACAAAAGTATTGGCAAGTTGACACGACTTAGAGATGAGGTCCAAATTTGGACTACTCCTAACAATATTGAAATACCACTGAAAAAAATTCAGTAAAATCAAAGGAATATACGTTATTTACAGAAAAGAAATAAGAAACATTTTATAAAGTAGCTGAAAAATAGTATGGTATATTTTTGTTTTAAAGTAAGTGTGGTTTATCAAAAAATGTCGTCACGCAATGTAAAACATTCTATTCTCTTGACGTAAGTCACAAATATAAATGTTTTTATCAGCTGATGCACATTAGTTGTGTGGTCACATACTACGCATGATGCACGTAACACACAGCTATCCATGCACGTCATGAGAAAAGTTTACTTCGCAAAAACTGCATTTGCGTCATCAGTGTCTAGACCGTTTTCCCAGGTAAGATTAAATCACTCATATTGTGATCAATGAGTAGCGTGGCCGGTTGACCTTTCTCTGACTCATCTGAACCCTCTTCTTGTTTTCTTCCTCCATTTCAAACTGATTTTTCTTATTGTTATTATTTTCTGAACCTTCACTTTCCTGGATGAGACATCACATCTTTTTCAAATTTCAATTTATTTTTTACAGTGTTTCGTATGGGAGGGTTCATAGAAATGTAATACCAAATGGTTCAAATGGCTCTCAGCACTATGGGACTTAACATCTGAGGTCATCAGTCTCCTAGACTTAGAACTACTTAAACCTAACTAACCTAAGGACATCACACACATCCATGCCCGAGGCAGGAATCGAACCTGCGACCGTAGCGGTCGCGCGGTTCCGGACCGAAGCGCCTAGAACCGCTCGGTCACAGGGGCCCACTATAATACCGTTTGTAACATTGATTTGCAAGCAGTGCCAGTTATCCTCTCCCTTTTCTCTTTTTTTTCTGTAGGATCAGGAGCAATGAGCAATGTCGCAAGAACCAACAGCCGATGAGTTAGACCTCTCTGGCTGAGGATAATGAATTTAGGGGCTGACTCGTCAGATATTCCTGGCGTAGGGCTATCCGAAGTGGATGGGATTTCTTGAGAAGATTCTCCCCACTAATTTTATCTCTTGACTGCTCGAATCGCGTTGTGATATTGTTTCGGTCACTTAACAATGAAGAATTTGGCTTTGTTCCTGGCATTCTAGAATGAAAACAACACAGGATAGTCATACCGACAAAATGGTCCAAAATCTGCGTATAGCCCAAATTTAGAACAAACATAACCTAAATTTAGATCTTTATTACTAACTAATTTTTGAGATAATTACAAAACAACAAAAAATAATAGCTGCTAAAAACTGAAGGCATTCGTTAAGCTAATATTACCCTTAACATGTTATACAAGAGAGAAGACTATTCGAAAATATTGAAACTACATGAAAAATTAATTAATGCACACCTGGTAAAGTTTGAAGATGATCGAAACTGAGTTAATGTTACTGCAATCGCATATGACAATGAACAGTGATGGCGGTCTTACAGAACAACTGACGTGGCCTGAAACGCTATTTTACATTGTTTACGCTATGCTACAGCACCTCCCAGCGCCAAATATCTAGCAAGCCAAAATTTGGGCCACTGTCTCTCCCAGTTCAACACTATATAGAGCGCTCCTAAGCGACCTGTGTGCTTCTTACAATCGGAGTCTATAACACTGGGTTTGGCGACGTCATTGTAAGTAAATAAGCGCACAGACAGTACATTAGTGCAGCCAGACTGCTTGGTGAGACGGAGCACACACGCGTAGCACTGAACAAAGAGTCAGGCAAGTATTTGAGGTGCGTGCGAGCACCGCTTCCCGTGTACGCCCGCGACGTGCGGTGAGCGGGAATGTCGACTCGCCGCCCACCGAGCACACGAAGCGTGAGGGAACTCGCCGAGCCGTCCCTCCAGCAAGGCCGTCTGTATTCCGCTGAACCCACCCACGCACGTTGCGGGGCGCCGGCAGTGCTGCGTGGCGTGGTGCGCCTTCGGCCAACGCCTTTGCGAATCAGCGTCAACTGACCGCAGGTTTCAAACGGACGTTGCACGCTAAATGTGACTCAACCTGTGGGAACCGGAAATGACACTCGCTCTTATTTCATCTTACTCAAAACATTCACGATAAGCAGAACGTTGTAAACAACGCTACTGATTAATACCATCCTGACTTCTTAACTTTCGGGATGAACCCTGCTACCGTACACGAGATCGCTGACGTTGATTAGTGCCGCAGTACTGGGCTCAGAGATAACGTGTTCGTACACAGGTGGTGCTTTCATCACCGATATTTGGCCAGAAAGAGCAGCAGTGGTTGTTGCTTAAGTTTGCTAACTACCAGACTTGTACCATCCCATATACTTTAACAACGGAGATTGGTTTCAACTGGTACAGCAGCACACAAAATGGTTCAAATGGCTCGGAGCACTATGGGACTTAACTTCTGAGGTCATCAGTCCCCTAGAATTTAGAACTACTTAAACCTAACTAACCTACGGTCATCACACACATCCATGCCCGAGGCAGGATTCGAACCTTCGACCGTAGCGGTCGCGCGGTTCCAAACTGTAGCGCCTAGAACAGCTTGGCCACTTCGGCCGGCAGCAGCACACATTAATGGATCGCCGTCAGGAGCGATTACATATGAATACTCATATTAATCTGCTTTTGGTCTACGCTGAAGCAAATGTCACAATGTGTGTTTTTTTCTTAATAATTCTAAAATGTTTAAACTATCTGTGAAAGCGATTCCCCAAGAAACGCTCACTAGATTCACTCATCAGGTTTGGTTTTCTGGCGTTAAACACACAGGATGCAAAGTAGTAGTTCACGATTCGTCATGGGTTCGTTTAGTGTTCAATAAAATTCGGCTACACACACAGATTTAGAGGCAGCCGTTTCTTCCGCGAACCATACACGATTGTAATAGTACGGGAATGTAATGTTAGTTGTACACCAGGTATCCTCCCTCACGCACCGCTAGGTCCTTTACTACTATAATTCCTGAAGTATGCCGAATACATATTTACTGTCCTCCTAAAAAACACACACTTCCAACTGGTTAGTCATGCGTGTTAGCAACCACTGAAAAATTTCTCAAAATCTTTTTTATAACATATCGCAATAGGTAAACACTCACCGATAATAATGTCATACAAAATAAACCATGGGCCTGAGATGAATTATTTGCGATGAGATTCATTCAGAATGATGACATCACCCAGAGAATGCCAAAAACATTCCCCAGACCATACCGCTCTGACGGTGGTTGCAGACGTTTCACGCCGTACACGCCAACGGCCATCTGTCCGATGAAGCATAAAACGTGATTCACCTGAAAAGGCCACCTGTCTCTCCACTCACTGGACGTCCAGTTGTGGTATTGTTGCCCAAATTCGAGCCTTCGTCGGTGATGAACAGTAGTCAGCATGCGTCCTTGAACCAGGCATCTGCTTCGGAGGCCGATACACAGCAACGTTTGCTGAACGGCCGATCAGGAGACACTGTTAATAGCCACTTGGTTCATTTGGGCGGTCAGTGCCCAACTGTTGCACGTCTGTTCTGCCTTACACATCTCTGCACGCGTCATTCACCCCCGTCCACGATAGTTACCATGGCGCCGATTCTGGGTAGCGCCAATTTGCCAAGCACGGTATGCTTGAACCACGGCGGAACGCGAACAGTTTACAATCTTAGCCACTTCGGAAATGCTTCCACCCATGGCCCGAAAGCCAATGATCATGCCCTTTCGTAATATAAATCACTCCGTTTTCGCATTACGACAACGTCTGCCGCGTTTCCCCGATTTCTTTACATAGCCACCACTGTGTATGCTGCCCAGCCGTCTGTGCGTTGACGTCGATCATAGGCGGTGATCGCATTAAGGTGATTAGAACGTGTATGGTTCCCTTCTGAGGCACAACGTCAGCGACCTAGTGTGTCTCAGCACATGGAAGTGAAAGGAAGAAAGTAAGTAAAGGCCGTTGGACGGTACGCTGCACGTTTACTCACTCGAATGTCTTCGGAAAAGTAGGTGGTTTATGGTCAGAGGCGGCGAGTGTCACGAACAGCTGGAAGCAACGTTTGGCGGCGCCGCGTCAGCTGAGTCGGTCATAACGCCGCTCGCTGACCGCAGAGACATGTTACGGTGTGGCAATTACTGGCGCAGGGGGACCGCTACTCCGGCGGAAAACAACGGTTCAAAACAATACTCAACATTCATTTCTTCTCGATACTGTGAGATTTCCAAAAGTGAAATGACATAAAAGGTTTCAGTTGTGCGAACTGCATTACGAAGGTTAAATTATACAAGTGTGATTTAAAATGCCTCTTTTGTGAACTTGATATTCAATAACAATTTGTCATTACTCACTCCCCTGGCTAAATGGCTGACATAAAAGGATAATTAAATAAAAAAGTAACAGTGATTAGTAAATGCTTGCTTGTTCCGTGGGTTCTTTTCCATATAAGTCTTCGGATCGTCAAGTATCTCTAGACCGTTTTGTAGCCAATCTTCACCGTCAACAATTTCACTTTAAATGAAACTATGTGGTTCCAGAGATCTTTTCAAGTCTCAAACACCTACACTATATATGTGCAGACTGAGGCGACGAATGAAAATTTGTACCAAGGCTGGCATTGGTCTCCTGCTCACAAGGTAGATGCGCTACCTGCCGCGCCACATTGGCACAGTAGTGTGCTAGGGCAGCCTGTGCAGCTGTCCAAAGCCACTATCCTGGCGTGGTGTAGTCTTAAGCGCATCTGCCGAGAGGGCAGGGGAATCAGGTTTGAATCTCGGCCTTGGTACAAATTTTCATTCGTCGCTTCAGTCTGCGTACATACAATTTCACGTTATTCTGCAAACGAAATAACACGTCCTTCTCGCTTTATTCATCAATCAACGTAATGAACGTTTCCTTTCATATCGCCAACATTGTTATTCCAGAGTATCTACATGGTACATGTGTTTCCAGATGTAACGCAAGTAACCTTTTGCTTAGAGGCGACTGAACTTTTTACATTTTGTTAAATGTTCGGCTTGGCATACCTCTGTATTTAGAATCAGTTGTCACTCTTTGTAGCAAATCGATATTTGGCACAGTTTCTCACGATTATTAACGCCATCCACAGGACAATTTGTAGATTTTGTCTATTATAATCCAGGACTGTGTGTGTAATTCTGCTACGTCAAAATTTACGCCACTTTGTCGCCTCACTGTTTCCGTTACGGGCCTTCGAACCAGCTACTTCCGAGTGAAACGCCACCTCCGCGAAGCTATCGCCTGGGTTCTGGTAGGTAGCTGCCGGGTTCGCAAAATCAGCCGTATTGAATTCCCACGTACAGACCCAGACACAGAGTAGGCAGTAATCTTTCTTTAAAGTTACACAAGTGAGCACAACATCCTCGGTTACGGCCGCTCGCGTGTGTCGGTGTCGTAATAAGAGTCTGTCCTCGTGCTCTACGCAGCGTGACTCACCGAGATGTGTCAGCAGACGACCGACGTGCTCTCCGGAAATCATCGCGAACAAACGACCCTTCACTTAAGCCCACAGCCCATGCGAATCACAGCCAGTGCGTCACCGTAGGATGTGTTAGTAGAACTTCTGCTAACGATCCACAACGAACACGTCCGCTTTCGCTCTCTCATCTTCAGCCTTTATCACTATTCTGATGACTCGCTCCTTTGGTAACTCGTCGAACTGTCAATGTTTCCAATGAGAAATTTCTTGGAGATTGACAATTAGAGATTTTACACTCATTCCAGAAGGTATCTATACCAATAGTCCTTTTATTTTTTCACTATTGTTCTTTTTGGGCGTAATAATCCAACGCTTGCCGTCCTCTCCGGGACTGCCATGTTTTAAAGAGTCGGCTATTTTACGTTTTGCATTAAAAATAGGGGTCTCCAAGTCTCACATGGTAACTGACAACATCTTTCTCTCCATGTCCTGCTAAGTAACGTTGAATTTTCGAATCGTTTCCGCATTAAAAGTACACGTACCAGTGCCATAATCAATGGTGGAACCGAGGAGGTGGCGCAGTGGTTCGCACTGGATTCGCATTCGAGAGGACGACGGTCCAAACCCGCGTCCGGCCATCCTGATTTAGGTTTTCCGTGATTTTCCTAAATCGCTTCGGGCAAATGCCGGGATGGTTCCTTTGAAAGGGCACGGCCGACTTCCTTCCTCATCCTTCCCTAAACCGCTAGGACCGATGATCTCGCTGTTTGGTCCCTCCCAAATCAACCAGCCAGTAATGGGGTAACAGTGATTGTAGCTTTGGTATTTAAAAACAAAGGAAGTTTAGTTTTAAAAACTCTATTTAGTTTTCCACAAGCAGCAAAGGTCGCAGGAACTCTTCTGTTTATTTCTTTGCTGACCATCCAGCCGTTCTCTTCAACCGTCCCAGATTCTAAAATTCTTTAACAGGTTGATGACTTCGTTTTTAATCTGTACCACTTTCTTTTCGATGTACTGATTTACGATAAAAACACTTAAATTTTATGGTGACAATTACGATCACATAATCCATAATCTTGACAACGTCAAGTCTCACAACACTTCAGTATTTTAGTCATTTTATAAAGAATCTTCAAGCCACTTTAGAAGTTTTTTCCGCTTTTGTCTGCTATAGAGGCAATAACATCAGAAAAACTAAGGTATCTTCCATCAACAGGTATTTCTTCTTCATACTCCTGTTGATGGAACTGGAAACATGATATAGTGCTGCTGAGAATAGTTTTAATGTTATAGAATCTCCTCTGTTTCAACTCCGCATTTTCCACTGTCATGAAGTCTAAATGGAAGCTCTAGCAATGATGTACACAGTTTTCATTGTACAAAGACAACTCAATCCAATGGTTTGTTCTTCCAGTTCGTTGAAACTAGTTTAAAAGCTTTTTCAGAAGTTATAAACTGCTGGTAAAATGGCACTTCATTCTCACTGCTTAGTTGTATTCTCTCCTTCACGGCTTCCACGTGATCCATTGCGCCGTACTCGGTCCTAAAGCCACTTAGCTCCTTCGTTTGATTAAAAACGATTGTTTCTGCTATGCCACTGGTGATTTATTGAGCATCTTGTACATTACGGAGAGACAGCTGACAGATCTATAGGGTTTTATGTCAAGTGTGTCTTATTTTTTTGTGTCGGAGAACAGTTGCACCATTGTTCCAGTTTTGGATAACTGTCTTCCTAGGCAGACTTTCTGTAACTACTGTTTTAAGCTGATTATTCATTCAAATGGTTCAAATGGCTCTGAGCACTATGGGACTTAACATCTGAGGTCATCAGTCCCCTACAACTTAGAACTACTTAAACCTAACTAACCTAAGGACATCACACACATCCATGCTCGAGGCACGATTCGAACCTGCGACCGTAGATTATTCATTATTTTCATTATTGATACACTATCGCATCGATGGACTTTCCTTTATTCATACCTTGAATAGTTTTTTATATCTCATCCGCCTTTACTGTCTTCATCGATAAAACATACGTTTTCGGGACTCCTACGAATTCTGTGGTTTCTCATACAGGAACCTAGTTGTAACATTAATAGAAGACAGCCTGTGGCGAACGTTAGGCCTTGCCCATAGAAGAGGAGGAAAAGAATGGAAACTCTTTCAAAATGGCTCTGAGCACTATGGGACTCAACTGCTGAGGTTGTTAGTCCCCTAGAACTTAGAACTAGTTAAACCTAACTAACCTAAGGCATCACAAACATCCATGCCCGAGGCAGGATTCGAACCTGCGACCGTAGCGGTCTTGCGGTTCCAGACTGCAGCGCCTTTAACCGCACGGCCACTTCGGCCGGCAGGAAACTCTTTCACTTAACCCAAGTCTATATCCGTGAAAGCTTGATTTAGTAAGGGACATGTTGCTACATGATAACGAGAGCAGAACTGAATGTTCGGATGCTAAATTGACGTCTTATCGGTCGGAAACTGGGCGCAAGTTTCTATCTAATGGCTGGTATCGATGACTTTCGGATAGGGTCCCGAACGCTAGAATTCACGCAAAATGTCTGCGTCCGCGACGTCGCCTGGTAGGAGTGGAATCACAAACTAGTGAGCCTACCGAGAGAGCGTTTCTGTCAGTGGGTCAAGGATCTGCGCAAAGCGGGCGGCCATGCGAATCGGCAAAGACGAGTCGACCAGACAGGCAGTCAGTTGCTCGGAGACATGCAGGCGCGCACACGTCCTACCCGGGCTGGCAACTACGTCTTCCTTAAGGTAACCAGATTCACAGGCTGCGTGGTGCTGGCATCGGTCTCAGCGCATGTCGGTCGGTGAAAACGTCGGAAGTACCGTCTGTAGATGGAATGTGTAAGCCATGTCAGGATATGGCCGTGTTATTCAGAATTTCTCAAGTAACCTGGACTTATAACTCACGAACTTGTCAAGGTATCTTATTAAGGTTCCCGGTAAGTAATAGTGCATTAAGTATTATTTCAGTATTTACAACCGTTTATGAGGCATCGACGTTACGTGAGCCATCTTCCATACAATCGGGAAATCGGTCCACTTGCGTGTGAACTGAAAAACTGCCTGCCACAGTCACCAACTCTGTAGCATCCGGGTTCTTGTGCTTGATGTATCGTGGAACGTCTGACCTGTTCATGTAGATCAGCGCGAGAACAAGCTAAGAGCGTCTTTTTTTTTAACTTTTTTTTTTAGGCTCTGATCTCTGGGTGATGAAATGTGATAACGTTGCGTAGTGTTAACAGGTGACTTAAGACTCACTTCCTCTTTAGCTTTACGTTGTTGTTATCGAGACACTGTGACGCGCATTTTCCTTCTTTGCACCTCAGGCCAACGCGTAATTTGTCCGTCCAAAAGCCGTGATGGGCCCATCGGTACCGACCAACCGCCGCTTCATCCTCTGCCAATGACGTTATTCGATGCGGTATGGAAGAGCATGGGGTCAGCACATCGCTCTCCCGGCCGCTGTCATTTGTCTTGACGTGGAACCGCTACTTATGAATAAAACAGCTACTCAGTTGGGCTCACGACACTGAGTCCACCTTGTTACAGTGCTCCCACGTAGGAAAAATCCCTGGCAGTACCGTGAATCGACTCTGGGTTTCCACATAACACGCAGCCGTGACGACCAATCAGTCAATGTTGGGATCTGCATCTACATACATACTCCGCAAGCCACCATACGGTGCGTGGCGAAGGGAACCACATACCACTACTAGTCATTTCCTTACCTGTTCCACTCGCAGATACAGCGAGGGAAATATAATAGTGTCTATGCCTCCATATGAGCCCTAATTTCTCGTATCTTATCTTCGTGGTCCTTATGAGAAATGTATGCTGGCGGCAGTAGAATCGTTTTGCAGTAGGCTTCAAATGCCGGTTCTCAAAATTTTCTCAGCAGTATCCCTCGAAAAGAACGCCGACGTCCTTACAAGTAATCCCATTTGAGTTCCAGACGCATCTCCGTAACACTTGCGTGTTGTTTTAAAACCTAAAGGTAACAAATCTAGCAGTCTGCCTCTACGTTGCTTGTGTGTCTTCCTTTAATCCGACATGGTACGGATCCCAAACAATCGAGCAGTACTCAAGAACAAGTCGCACTAGTGTGCCGTCTGCTTTACAGATTAACCACACTTTCCCAAAATTCTCCCATTAAACCGAAGTCGATGATTCGCCTTACCTACCACATCCTTCACATGCTCGTTCCATTTCATATCGCTTTACAACATGTCGCCCAGATATTTAAACGATGTGACTGTGTCAAGCACGACACTACTAACGATCCATCCGAACATTACGCTTTTGTTTTTAAAACTTATCTGCATTAAATTACATTTTTCTACGTTTAAAGCAAGTTCCCATTCATCAAACAAGCTAGAAATTTTGTCTAAGTCATCTTGCTTCTTTCTGCAGTCACTCACCTTGGACTCCTTCCCGTTCACCACTGCGTCATCAGCAAACAACCACAGATTGCTGTCTACCCTGTCCGCCATATCATTTATGTATATAGAAAATAACAGCGGTCTGGGGCACTCCTGATAAAACCCTTGTCTCTGATGAACACTCACCATCAACAACATATTGAGTTCTATTAGTTAAGAAGTCTTCGAGCATCTCACATGTCTGGGAACCTATTCCACTTGCTTGTATCTTCATCACAACTCTGCAGTTGGGCACCGCGTCAAATTTTTTTCGTAAATGTAGGAATATGGAAACTGCCTATTGTCCTTCATTCGTAATTTGCAGGACATCACATGAGAGAAGAGCGTGCTGAGTTTCGCACGAGCTATGCTTTCTAAAAACCATGCTGATCCATGGACATAAGACGAAAATCTAAATCTTCTTCCTCGCTGCAGCTTACTCCAGAGTCTCCCAGTGACCAGTGGCAAATTCTTTGCTATTGACTGACACTGAATTATAATTAAAATTGGTTTCTTAATATTACAAGTATTTAAATGAATAAATTACTCGTGTCATAAGCGCTATTTAGAGAAACCCCTCGAGAACTATACTTCGTTGATATCGATCATTCTGGTTATGGGACTGTGTTTTAACCTGTATATGCTTTGTGTAGTGATGTCTTGCCTCTGGCAGCAGTTCAAGTTTATTTCTGAAACCATGAAGACTTACCGAGCGGTGTGGCGCGCTGGTTAGTATGGTGGACTCGTATTCGGCAGGACGACGGTTCAAATTCCCGACCTTCCATTCAGGCTTTCCGTGATTTCGCTAAATCGCTGAAAGCTAATGCCCGTTCGGTTTCTTTGAAAAGGGCACAACCGAGTTCCTTTATCATCCTCCATTAATCCGAGTTCGTGATCCATCTGTAATGACCTCAATGCCGACGGGATGTTAAATTCTAACCTGCCTTCACCCTCTGCCTTCTGCCTCTCTATTAGCAACAACTCACACATGACAGTCCACGCTACACGTCCCTATCACTACTAGCTACACTAAGCGATTGAACTTAAAAAAGAAACGTATTTCGCGGAGGGAATATAGGGAAATTCATGAAGTACCGGATCCTTGCTAATTAATCGGATGAAATTACTCAGTGGGATCTCCCGCCCATATTCTCATACGACCTTAATTTTATTTCTTTTTGGAGTGAGGGAACAATGATTAACACCTTAACTAACAAATAAGAAATTCTGGTGAAAGGTAACGTCTGCTATGTTGAAATCTACCACACATTCGCGTAATAACATGCATGATAGTAATGATCTCGTTGAATTTTGTAGACAGCATACCAAACTGCCACGAATGTTTCCTTCTCAGTTGATAGTCTGAGTTTTAATGAAACTGGAATGGAAATAACTGTGACCCTTTTTTTCGGTGTAACATACATTGTCTATTACTCCACAGTATTTTGTGAGGCCAGTGTTCTTCAGTTTGATCAGTAACCAAAAACTTTCAGTACACTTTTGTCCCTTTTTCTAGGTTCCGTTCGGGCTGTCAGCTTCGACTGAAAAAATGATAAAGAACAGCCACATTCGAGGGATACAGTGACAAAGAATAGCAACACATCCTTCTGTTTTTAATCACTCTGCGTATCATGGTCTACATTTAAACTTTGTATCGTAAAATGGTTCTTTGTGTAATTTATCTACTTTAGCTTTTGTCTATAGAACCCTAAAGTGATAAGAAAGGTTTTTTAAAATGAGAATTCTAGTGGACACACGCAAAACAATTTTGCAACACTGTCTTTTTCGTATTTATAGAATTCACTCTGGAAAGTTTGTACATGCACTTTTTTAACACGTTTGTCAACGATTCAACACTTTATCGTATGATTTATTTCCATGCATCAGTTTACATTTCCAGGTATACTGACAGAACAAATATTAATAAAGAATAATGGTATTCAGCAATGATTATACAGTGAGGTCAAAACGATCTGAAAAGCTTGAAGTGCGTTACAGGATAGGCTGTATTGAGAAATAGTTTTTAGGAAAAAAAGTCGATACGTTGCGCAGTTTTCGAGTTAATTGGTATTGAATTTTGCCAGTCCACCCGTTGCAGGTACAAATTCAAGCAGCTCGCCTGATACAATACTGGCATCAGTTGTTCTCATAGCGTAGGTGATAGCGCACGAGATTGCTCAGCCTTTTGCTCAGGTTCGATCTTTATTACCACCCCATGCCCAAGTTTTGCACCGCTCTCTCCTTCGGTTTTAGGAAATCAAACGTAGAACTCTTTTGGCGACACTGTCTCTAGCGGGCTGTTTGAATTTGCGCACGCAGCTCCTGGTTGGCTAACTTCAATGCAAACTGACGCGTAAACGGCGCAGCGCATCGAATTTTTTTCTTAACAACTATTCCGTGGCACAATCTGCCCTGTAACGCGTTTAAAAGCTTTTCCGATATTTTCTGACCATTCTGTATTTTCCAACCCAACGCGAGAAGTAGCTCATCTGACAGACTCCATATAGTCATTCCTACGAACAATTACTCCCCCCATGAGCTTCAAATAGCCGCTGGATTCGATTTGAAATAGTATTCCCATGTTAGGACAACTACGTTTCTGTTATCATCAACTATTATATGCAGCTTATGTTAGAAATGAGACTTTCTCTTTTCCTACATCCTCAGGACAATTGTTTAGATTAATGCTCCTTCATACACTATCACAGGCAGATATTTATCTGTGAAGGAGTAGGGTATACCGCCGTATGAAAATTATTTTCAGCTTGTAAATAGATCCCTTGCCGTGCAGATATCTATGTAATGCGTAACCAGTTGCGAGTTTGTGGAATATTGAGTCTGTCTATCAACATAAGGATATTATTTGAAAAGCTGAGTGATTAATAAATTACAGAACAGTGTTGTGGTTTGGTCTCACCTTATCTACGTAACTGTTATACTTTCTTATTTTATCTGTCTCGTGATTTGGAAAAAACAACGTGAGAAAACTATTTTTCCGGTTACTCTGGAACTAGACTTATAATTATACTAGACTTATAACAAGACTTGTAATTATACCTCTACACAGTAGAACGCCCCGAGAGTCAAATACGTCATCAGATGCAGTTTCTTCTAGTATCTCTCTAACTACGGGCAACGTCCTTGCCGCAGTGGACGCACCGGTTCCCGTGAGATCAGCGAAGTTAAGCGCTGTCGGGCGAGGTGGGCACTTGGATGCGTGACCGTCCAGGCTGCCATGCGCTGTTGCCATTTTTCGGTGTGCACTCAGCCTCATGATGCCAGTTGAGGAGCTACTTGACCGAATAGTAGCGGCTTCGGTCAAGAATACCATCATAACGACCGGGAGAGCGGTGTGCTGACCCCACACCCCTCCTATCCGCATCCTCCACTGAGGATGACACGGTGATCGGATGGTCCCTGTAGGCCACTCGTGGCCTGAAGACGGAGTGCATCTCTCTAACTACAGTGATTCTTAAATGGATCTGGTAGCGGGGAAATATTTTGTAGTAAATAGTTGATGCTCTAACATAAGTTTACCAAATAAAAAGAAATTATACAGATATCGTGAGTATTCCGATTAACTTGTCTTCCTTTGTTTTCAGCTGAATTCTGAGGCCAAGAGAAGCGAGCAGCAGTAGCATCCAGCAGAACAAATCCAGTCTTTGCACCAGGTAAGCTTTCAGTCTGTCTTGAATTACAGATACCGCTTATCCATCTTTTAAATGTTTTCAGTGGGTGGTATTTAGGGAAATCGTCTGGGGGTGGGGGCAGATTCTGTCGCAGTTGCATACGGACGAAACTTGTACATGGACACGACGAATGAAATTAAATTTCGTCATCTAGTGCTTTTTCCATATCAATGAGCATGCACTAAGTTCTTAAATGAGGATATCGGATCTGGTAGATATTGCTTCATATCTACAGCTCCATCGAAACGGCGCCTATGATACAGGAATTCATATTCCATAAAATTCTTATTGAAACATCCGTTTACTGCAGTTCACCAGTTCTTGTAACCAGAGTTTTTAAGATATTCTCAGGTATTAAATTTTGTTCTCACCGTACTCGCATGGGTAGTTCACTGTTTCCGGCGACGTTGTTCTTTCTTGTGTATACAGTATTGTACAATGCGGTACAAGGTTTCTGTACTCGATCAGTGCATTGCAAGGCTTTTCCGTGACTCAGAACCAGCAACTGTCTGTTAATCTTGAAACAACAGAAGACATCCTACTTTACTATTAATCACTGCAATTGCATTAGACATTTTGACCCTAGTGTGTGTTTCAAATCAAAACGGCAACTTGTGACAAGCGTATTTCCACTCCATGGCCAATTCTGACTGCAAAGTTTTATTATCAACGTTGAAAAAGTGTGACAGGACCATTACTGTTTACGATGAATATAAATAATCTAGCAGAAATGTCCGAAGCTCTTTAAGAATATTTCGCAGATGATGCGGTTGTCTATAGGAAAGTAGCAACGCCAGAAGACAGTATCGATTTACAGAATTACCAGCAGAGGATTGATAAATGGTGGAGGTCTGGCACTTGCCCCTGAACGTAAATAAATGTAACATACTGCGCGAACATCGGAAAAGAAATTCACTTGTGTACAACTGCAATACTGATGACAGATTGCTGGAAACAGTATCTACCGTAAAACATCTAGGAGTATCCATCCGGAGTAACCTTAAGTAGAATGGCAACATAAAACAAATAATAGGAAAAGCAGATGCCAGACTGAGATTCAACACACCAGGAATATTTCGCCACAGTGGTAGAATAAAAATCGAAAACTGACGATCATGTAAAGTGTATCTTTCAAATCATGTGAATAGCCGTCTGATGATGAACTTTCCAGTTCGAAACCGGTTACGGCGCTATTTACCTAAATAAATAGTAGTATTGATAGTGGCTGGTCGCAGTCTTCTTCTTTGTAAGAATTAACCTACATTAATTGTACACAGCCACGGTCTCACCATGTCAATTTTAGACAAAATGCTATCTCATATCTTAATAAACAACAGCACGACAGTAACAATACACTCTCATTCAGAGAGCCCACTGACAACCATAATTAAATCAATTTCTTAATGCGAAAAGAATGAAATCTATAAAGTAATTGTACCTAGACGCAAGCAAGTCCTGTTGCCTCATACAAACCACTCTTAAAAATAAGCCTTAACAATACAATCTCCCGCTGCGGCAGAAACAAGTCTGCTAACGAAAGCTAATGAATACAGTACTTCACTGTTCTTTACTAATGACGCTCTCACGAAACGTTTGTTGGTGTAAATATCATTCTGAAATAGAAATCGTAAGAACCCAGAATATTATCGACGTACAAAAAATTTACACGAAGGGTTTATTTCGAAAGACGGGAGATGAGGGTTTAACGCCCCGTTGATTACGAGATCGTTAGAAACGGACTACCAGCTTAGCCAGAGCAACAAGGCGGCTATGACTGAAAGAAACCAGCCGTGTCTTTTTAAAGGAGCAATCGCGGTATTTGCCTTTTGCGGTTTAGAAAAATTGCGAAAAACCTAAATCTTATACGAGGTCCGGGATTCAAACCACCCTTTTCCTAAATGCGATTCCAGTGTCTTACTGTTGCGCCACCTCACTGGATAATTGACTTCGAGCATGAACAATTGAAACGATATTTATTTAGATTAAGGATGCAAGTTTCAAGTGTCTGATGGCACTAATTCAACAACATATGCACAGTAAAGTGATTTTTTTCACTGTCGTTATAGTTGTTACCGGTGTTGTTGTCGAAATTGTGGAGGCTCCCCAGGTCCTAATAACCCGAATAAATCATAATTACATAAGGTAAGTCACCGGAGACCATGCGTCCGTTTTAGCAAAATTGTCAGAATGTATCCCTGAACAACGTACATAATTAGAGTGCAAACCGTATAATATTCTAAGGGGAGTCTTTCAGAAAATATCTGTTCAATACAGTCTCCTGATCCATTCAAACAATTTTTGTTACTCTTCATTGATTATCCCACATACATAACCGAGTTTTTGAATACTGTAATGAAGCACAATTTCAGCTCAACTAAGTAATATATGTAATTAGTGGAGACAAAACACATCACCGCAAAAATTCACTGGTAAGCCGCATTACAAGTGACACAAGATATTCGTAAAAACGTACTTACAGGTCACATAAGTTATACATTTTCTATCGCGAAAATTCTTGTTGAAGTCTGCAGTTACGAAAAAAGTACAATATTGTCCGGTGCTTGAGTTCCGTTGTATGTACTATTTAATTACACGAATTGCAGATGAAAGTTTAGCTAATTTGAGAAGATATTAATTAGTCAGGTGTCTACAGAGATGTGTATCGCAAAAACGAGATGTCACATTGGTGAAGGCTATGAACTAGCGATCTAAAGATACGGGGTTTTAGTCCCATTTTAGCTATACAGGTGCAAGTGCTGCGTCGTTTCCGTAGAACTACTAAAGCAATTACCGATACCGTCTCTTTGAAACGGACACGGAAATTTTTGCTTCCCCATTCTTGTCCGATCCAAGTTTATGCTACACTCAAAACAGTGCTGTAGCAAAAAGACACTTTTATATCAAGCATTAACGAATATTAATAAACATTTCTTTCGTCACGTGATTCACAGGTAGGCAACTGTTGTCCCTCCGTCATCTGGTATACAGACCAGTTGTACTTGCGATACTGATTCATTATGGGGCATCATAATGATGTCACAAGTATCTACAGAATGATCTGCTATCACCCTAAACTTAAGTCGGTCTGGACACATCGGGATGAATCGGCCGAAACGCATTCGAGACAAGTCTCTGATTCGCTTTGGGATGAGGAAGAAGATGGAATTGGCCATGATAGAAACCTTAAATCAGGGTGACTGACATCTGAGAACTGCTTCTACAGAATTCGTATTTTGTTACAACCGTCGGTCAGTTATGTGCGAGTATTAAAGTATTTAAGAGAGAAAGTCATTTCATAAGATGAAATTTTGAACCATAATGAAAACAAACAAAAAAAAAAAAAAAAAAAAAAAAAACTCCGCAACAACATTTCGGATAACAGTGAGTCTACGTAAAGCTATTAGGCTTGCCATGCAGCAGGACCTGTATGATATAACAAGCATTTCTTCTGATATCTTAGACAAGTATGGTTTTATAATGTCCATCACTACTGTATCCGTCATCGAAAGTTCACCAATAGTGAAGACGACTACGCACCTTGTTGACCTGGCTGATTGCTCGGTAACGAAATACCGTTGAAAGACGGAAAGGGTAGAGAAAACTTATGATTGACGCAGAATACTCTTTTATTTTGTGCTACAGTGGCAAAACGAGTTCAGTAAGGACAAGGAAGTAACAAGGTCATAAGAACTAACAAATACAAAGAGTTTGCCATTCATCAGGAAGTAAGAACATAAGAGGAGGAGTGAATGAAACAACTAAGGACTGAAAGAAAGAGGAATAAATTCACGCCTTACTTTGCACCTTCATAAGTTTAAATCGTCAGTCGTAGCGTCGAAAGAAGACAAAGCATACAAAACGGAAATTAGCTTCTCTTGGGCGCTGTTTAATGGAACTCCATTGTTTTACGTCCTTCTTGGCAGTGGAAGCACTAAGTGTGTAGGACTGTAGTAATGGTTTCCTCTAATCGCGTCTGCCGCGTCCAGGTGAGCGCCCTTAAGTAGTACGTAGCAAAAAGGTGGCGAGCGTGAAATTATTGCGTAATAGTTGGCACGGCGGAAGATTCTCGACACAAGGACCTCCCGCTTGGCGGCCTACAACCCACGGCGTAGTTCCCATCCAATTACGGAAGCTTCTGCGTGCACCTGTCACGGAGTCTTGCGCGCGCCCTTGGACTCTCGTCGACCTTCACACAGACGGTACTAGGCTAGAAAGTCCTGAAAGACTTGTCACATAAGAACAGAAACCCCTACACGATGTGCGCTACAAATCGTTTGCATGGGTGCAACAGAAATATCGGACCACAGGCGCGTGTGAGCAGTAATAAACAAGCGCCACGCGTATTCTGTAGAAAGAAGCCCACCGAAGCGTTAACGGATCCCAGTGTCTCCAGAGGCGACGTCTTGTGCAGGCGACAGACACCGAACCGCGTTTGAAAGCGTAGTCTTTCACAGCAGGCACCACAGTAGTGGTGATCGCTGACGTTATGCGTTTGTAGCTAAATTATTAGGAGTATACTTCAGTACAGATCTATAATAACGATGATCCGTACTATATCTTCAACAGACACTTCACGGAAAAACGAACAGGATACTAAATGTAAGCTGGCAGACAATTGAACGACCCTGAAGCGAACAGTCATCTGCACTACCTCAAAAGTATCATCTCATTTATTAAAGTTCAAACTCTTTGTATGTGAAAAAAGTGAAGATTTAACTGTCGTCTCAGCCCAAAGACTGGTTTTGGTGCACCTCTCAATGCTAGTGTAAAGGCCTCTCATCTCTGCGCAGCTACTGTAAGCTAAATTCACTTGGCCCTGCTTACTGCAGTCAAGCATTTAGTCTCCCTCTACAATCTTTATCCGACGCTACTCTCCACTTCCAAATAGACAATTCCTTGATGCCTCAGAATGTGATATATCAACTGATCTCTTCTTTTGGTCAAGCAGCACCATAATTTTTTTTCTCCCCAGTTCGATTCAGTGCAACTTCATTACTTGACCGATCTACGCATCTCATTTGCAGTATTCTTCTGTAACACCACACTAGTAGAGCGGTTACGTTTCGCGTGTTCCTACATTTTTTTGGGACCCAAAACTGCTTTTCCCCAAGGTCAGCTTCAAGCAATTTTTCCATTCACTTTTAAATGATTATTGTCAGTAATTTGCAACCATGACATTTTAAACTATAATTTTCACACCTGTCAGCAACGTCTTCCTTTGGAAATGGTATTATTATCATTATTATTACATTCATATTGAAGTCTGAGGATATTTCGCCTGCCTCGTATATCTTACATTCCAGGTGGAATAATTTTGTACGTTACGTTCTCTCAGTGGTTTCAACAATTCTGAGTGGATGAAATACGTAACTGATATTTTAATGAGCGAGTTACATCCTGCAAAACCACCAGTAAACAACTTGAATGGCTAGACAAGAGATAATCGTGTAACACTAGTCACGCACTAGGAGACAAAGGAAAAGTATCAAGCCTAACAAGCCTTTCTTCATTTTCTTTCTAACAAAAACTCGAGTTTACATGTGAAGAGCACAGACCCAAGCTGGCGAGCTGTCTCATTTTGAGGATGATGCTTTGCTGAGAATCCTGATCCGAGCAGCCATATCGTAATATTGTTTCGGTCCTAATTTTATTTATAATTTCTAGCAACGGCCAAGGATTGTATTGGCCCTAGACAATTTTAGTGATAAGATTCGCGTCATGGTACAGGACCATCAGGAAATGCACTTTGACCTTAATCGTCCTTTCTTCATCCGATGCCCTGCGAGGCTGTTTATTAATTGAGAACAAGTCGTCCACACCTGATCTGTTATCCTGTCCCTGTCTAGCTAATTTAGTGCTTTAGACCCTATTGAAAGCACTATCCTTGACTACCGCGTCAGCTTGCTTATTTATTTATTTCCTTGTGCACAACTCAAATGGCCCTGTGCTGGGATCAGTGACCAGGGTTGTTGTGAACTCATTTTCGTGATGTGACCTTAAAACGTATAATCTCCGCATCTTGTGTGAATGCATGCTCGTATTGGCACTTTTAATTATTTGCACAATGTGTCTCAAAATGAGGGAATGCTAACAAGAAACAACCCCACCTTTCAGCTAGACAGCTGAGGAGCGCCCCCTATAAATAACGACCAGGCATTCCTGTGTTGTGAACAGAAGAAGGTTAATCCGGTGGAGTCTGTTGCAGTCTAAAATCCAAGTTTAGTTATTGTTACAAGAAGGTAGATATCTAAATGACACAATTTATTTTACAAAAACTATTCGACTGAGTGGTCGTATGCGAAACTGAAATCGCGTTTTCGTTAAATATAATTTCCAGCGTTAATAGTTTGAAATAGCATTTTATAGCTAGAATCTCGTTGCTTCTTTAGCGACAGTTCAGTAGCGATACTGCCTCTGCGTTGATTTTTATGATGGTGATAGGAATTGGCATGAAATCGTTTGAGAACTTCTCGTACGTTAGCATTTGAGAAGCGGGTCGGTGGAGCATAGACACAGCACTGTTGTTCTAGTACATTTCAGCATCAGAGGGAGCAAGATGGCTTCCATGCCGAGCCAGCCTTGACGAATATCCGTTTGCTTACTGCAGCAACATAAACTCGAGGTAAACTGCTTACTTTCTATCTTCTAGTGACGCCACAATGAGTTGCGCTGGTACTCATGAAAGTGGAAGCCATTGTTTCTGAAGCAATAACTTCCATCTATTGCCTGCGCAATATAATATAACTTGCTTTTAGAATCTTTGTACTCCTAACAACGGCTTATATGTTAAAGTCCTCGGTTAACTGCGACATGATACTTTTTATTCTAGATGATTATTTCTGCCCCTGAATTTATATTTAGTCTGTGAAACGACACGTGCATACAGTACTGACAAATGTTGGATTAGTGGCATCATTCGCCTTCAGACTGATCTGGGTTGTGGAGTGACTGAAATAGTTGACTCCAATACGCCAGGAGCAGCTATCAAATGACAGTCCAGCAGTCATTTAAGTTTTGCATGTGTTTCTAAATCATTTCAAACGTATATTGGGACACGCTGTCAAAATATAACGGTCATTTCCTTCGCCGTTACTTCTCCAAGTATTCTAGTCCCCAGTCTCTAACGTCTTCAATCTCAACGAGACTTCCTGGGGACGCTTTACATATATAGGGCGTTTCACAGTTCGCGTTACACACTTATTGAGGTTGTAGAGGGGACTTCGTAGATCAAGTTTTGCCAAGGAACCCTTGTCCGGAAACGTCATCCAACGATGCTACAGAGCGTTAGATTTATAGGCGCTGGCTTCTGTAAATGTATGTACGACATAAAGGGTAATTCCGTGATGATGATGTTTGATCTGTAGGGCGCTCAAATGCGCCGTCATCAGCGCCCGTACAAAGTCTCAATTTTTACACAGTCTAATTTTTTCACAATCCAATCTAGCCACTGTTACGAATGATGATGATGATGAAATGATGAGGACAACACAAACACCCAGTCCCCGGGCGAAGAAAATCCCCAACCCGGCCGAGAAACGAACCCGGGAACCCATGATCCAGAGGCAGTAACAGTAGCCACTAGATCACGAGCTGCGCACGTAATTACGTGATGATATTACAAACTTTCAAGAATGACGCAGAAGGATAAATGTATTAATTTGAGGTAAGGTACCCTGTACCGGAAACGAACGAGTCGAATGTTATCAACGAAAACGCTGTGATAGCTCCGACAGTGGAATACATGTACCGGTAATGTTGTTGCTAAGATTGTTGGGTAGGCGACTTTCAGAGGTGGTAGTATGGACCACGACCAGAAGAAAGTCTGGTAAACATGTACTCTAAAATGCGTACCTTAAGAGCTATGAGCACTTGTTCAATATTGGAGGTGTGTTTCACACTAGCAAAGATGAACAAGTACTCCTAGCTCTTCAGGTATGCATATTACAGCCAATGTTTACCAGACATTTTTTCTTGTCTTGTTCCATACTACTCCACTGACAGTTGCAACAACAGTATCGTTACATGTATTCCACTGTCAGAGGTATCGGAATGACTTTTGTGCCGGTCGCTGTGGCCGAGCGGTTCTAGGCGCTTCAGTCCGGAACCACGCGGCTGCTACGGTCGCAGGTTCGAATCCTGCCTAGGGCATGGATGTGTGTGATGTCCTTAGGTTAGTAAGGTTTAAGTAGTTCTAAGTCTAGGGGACTGATGACCTTAGATGTTAAGTTCCATAGTGCTTAGAGTAATCTGAACCATCCGACTTTTGTTTGTAACTTTCGAATCGATTGTTTCCAAACCAGGGATCCTTACCCCAAATTGATACATTCATCCGTCTGCATCGTCCTTGAAAGTTTGTAACTATACAAACAATTACAGGCGTCGGCGCCTATAACTCTGACGTGGATGACGTTTCCGGACATGGGTTCCTGTGTAAAACTTGATCTACTAAGACACCTCTACAACCTCTAGAAATGTGTTAACATGAATTGTGAAACATCCTGTATGCAGTGAATATTTTTTTTTTTTCAGGAAGAAACATTGTTAAAACCTTTTTCTGTACCGAAATGGGAAACTTCCTTCACGATAACTGACTCAATTTGAACGTTATCTATGCAAAAACATCATATGAATGGTCAAAATGTGGTCTGAAACATTTCGTAGTAAGCATTTTCTTTTGCAACTGACTCACGTGACTTACCTCATCCTGGATCTAACGAGCAAATGCCCGTTGTCGGATTAGTAGTGAGAAACTGGTGATGTGACCAGACTGTGGTTTAGTGAGAGCGCCGGGCACTTTAGGAACACGTGCACAGGTGCTGATCGCCGGCTGGCGCGGCCCCAGAACGCAAGCTCAGGGCGTGCCCTCTCATTGTGAAACGCGGCCCAGAAAGAGGTCTCGCTGCAGAGGCGTCGAACGCCGGCGCATCGCCGCGCCGCCTCACTCACTCGCCGCCAAGACACCGGATCGCTACGCGGCACTATGTGGGAGAAGCAGCTGCCACTTCTGTCTGTATAGCGGAGCTGTTCAAAAGCGGAGTGCTTCAACCGTCCTGGCACCCTCAAAGAACATCTTCTCTCTCCCGATTGTACGACACAATGATTCTGAAATTAGTTTGACATCAGTGGAACCAGCGAAACAATTCCTACGGACAGCCTTCAATAGAGAATCTATCAGTGTGCATCGCGTTTACCTTATCAACACTCCTAAGAAATTGAGTAAGAATCGAGGTCGTCAACACATATTAGTATCTACATAGACGAATATTTTTCTTTTGTTTTAATAATCGTAACGATTTTACGGCTGAAAGTGCTGAATTAACGCGTTTTCTAAAATGAAGTTATGTTCGTAAACACCCATCGAAAGCTCTGGCAAGGATGAGTACATCGACAATTTGTAGATCATTTTCGGACTGAAATGTTTCGCAAGAAAAGAAAGAAAGAAAGAAAGAAAAGAAAGAAATATGAAGTCTTTTGCATCTCAGATGTCAGTCGTCCTCCTTTCTGCTTTCTATACGTGACGACAGCAGTCAATTTGCGCCTTTTAATTTCATATGCAGGTCGTTTCTCGGACTCTTTTGGAAAAAAATTCCTCCGCAAGCATTAAGAAATCTTATTTCACTGTATTCCTCTTTCTAAGAGCACTCTAATGTACTCACAACGCAGCGTAACGTTTAAAAAAAGTCTTAATTCCTCCAATATCTACTTGGGTATAAAAGCTAAAAGTTCTCAAGTTTGAAATTTGCTTCAATATCTATTCAGGCGTAAAAGTTGAAAGTCTCAAGTTTGTAATTTTTAATTTAGATAGGATTGACGTCAACTGATGATGGGCATTACCATGACGCTAGTTACGTGTAAGGGAATCCTTTCCATAAAACTGAGACACAATGCATTGTTTTCTCCGTGAAACAAAAAACTAAACAAAACAAACAGTTCCACAGTAGTGACGAAACGTGTATGGGTAAGAGATATCTGTATACAGGACGATAAAACCCAAAGATTTCACAGCTGCAAGTTACGATAATGAGGAAAGCTGTTTTCCGTCCTGGAGTCGGAAACACTCGTCCAGCGAAGGCTTGTGCCACAGTGCCGTTTATTCCCGACGGACTGCTGTCGGTCAGCTCTAGCTACATGAGTGCCGAGGTTCTCACATGTGTCTCGTCTCATAAACAATGAAATGATAGTCGGAATGGGCTTTTCGTGCTCACGCACACAAGCCAACAGTCAGCTGAAATAAGTGTCCCATCTTAGAAACAATTTGTTCAGCTACAGCATAGAGGTTATAACGTTGTTGCTTTAATTTGTGGTGTAAGAGGAACTGATAGACAATAAAAGCGGGTTAAAAGCTGTGAGCTGTCTGGGGAAGTTAACCTTGCATTACTGAGCAACTGTTTCACCAGGTATCCAGTCTAGCTTACCAAATTCCTAACCAGACCAACATTAATTATAATCTTTTAATAGTCATACGACAACCGGTGATATATATATAAAAGAGAATTTAAGTAAAAAGAAATAAATCAGTTTATATTTGGAAATTTATTTTAACATTGATCATTGAAATTTCTGCATATTAAACTTGATTCCTAACTAAACTGGTACCTTATTTAGGATTGTGCAAATGTGAGATTGTAATCTTACGGAACACATCAAATATGGAGCCAAGATTGGGAGACTGCATAAAACACTGCATTCATAAAACAACACACAAAGAACGTTGAAACATATGCAAGAGAAAATTAACCACTAACAACCGATTCAATTTTCACCCAAAGAAGTTAAGTTCGTAGTGCAATACTGTCCGTCATGTAATTACCACACACTGGTATACTAAATTCATATTAAATCTTTGTGAAATCTTCCCGAAAAGAATAGCTGAGGGCTACTTTGATGATTACACCACATGCTTCAAGTGGTCAACTTGGTTTACACAAAGAGTGTAACTCCACAATAACTTTGATAATTAAAATAAATTACATCGAAAAGCAATTTACAAAAGAAAACCCTAGAACTGGTTACTATCGTCTTACTATTAACCTGATGGGTCAAACAATTGTATAAGCACGTGGTACTGGTTTCACAAAGTACACCCCACGTGGGTTGAACATAAAGAAAAGTTGCTATATTGAAAATATTGTCAAGGCGAGACGTTATAATCTCACGCACATTCGCATTTAAGATTGATGAACTTAGTTAGAGTTACTGATCAACACGTGGTTCCACTTTACTCACAAAGTAGTGACAAAGCAACTACCGTAATATATTCTGAACTTCACACGAGAATTACACTGCGCTGCAATTTAAGATAACATTAGATATTTTAGAGCTAAACCTGAAATAAAGGTGATTAAATTTTCAGTTAGGCTGAACTTAAGAAATCCATTGTCCTACGGACTTAGCAGACACGCGCTTAGCCGGAGGTCTTACCACTTCAGACGCTCGCTCACGGACAGACTCACCTGGTCCCTTTCTGAGGGTGGCTCACAAATACAAACGGAAGTGGCCAGAGGTGCAGCTTCCTATACCAACATGACAAGAGACGGACAGGACCATACTAAGGATAGAAACCTCTTTGCTTTTAGAAAGCGTAGCTACCTGTTCCGACGTTGGTCCTACCGTTCTCTAGCAGACAGGCTTGTCTGCTACCCTCAAGCATGCAACTAGAAATACATTTGCTCATTCATCCTCTCACACAGAAAGGAAGGGGGATGACAGTATCTTATCATATACAGTATATAAAAGAAAGCGGATGTAGGTTCCGTATGAGACTGTGTGACATGATTTACACATAAACTGTGTTTTAAAGTGTAGTAGTGTGACAGATCGTTCTTGTTTGTGTGTCAAAGTAACACGTTCCACTACTCAGTCTCCTCCCAGATAGTCAGAAACGCCACAGTAAATTTAGAAGAGGAATTTATGCCGTAAATGACAACAGATTTAAGAAATTAACATGAAAGGAATCCAACAGAGACCTTTCAAGGTTTGTGAAGAAATGTGTACTACTACAATTCTTGACGAGAACGTCAAAAGGGACAACGCAGATAGAAGTCGTTCGTATCTCCGAAAGACAAGTCATCACCAAACATACGAATTAATGTCCCTCTAAAAACTCAGAAAATATGTTCACAGATTTTGCTTCAGACCCCACACCCTCTTTCAAAAAGAGATTCACGTTCTTTCATCACGCCACAAGTGAGGTTACAATTATTCTGCTATATACTTAATACGCAAGATCATTGCACTGGACGAAATGGCAGATTTCAAATTGCTTGACATATTATTACGATGTGCATTTAAATCGTTCGGAAAACAGAGATCTATGGAGGTATCACATGTTGAAATTTTCCATCACCCTTAATCCAAATGAGAATGGCCATAAGAAAACAAATTATGTGCCAGTCCCGTTTGTGAAATGCACGAAACATTTCCACAAAATTATACACCACATGATCGACAATATATCTTAAAATCGTTAGAAACGTTTCCCAGGGCATCGCCACTTGCTTTCTCTTGGCTTCTCAAATTCTTTTACGCCAATGCACGGACGAATATGTGTTTCTTACAGGACGGTAAACTTCGCTCTCTTCAGAGACGAAATGTACGAAAATACAGGTGAAGCCCAGTTCCTCGGCGTGATAGTGGTACAAAGACTGGTAAATTGCCTTAATGTTCAGAAACGTAGAACTCTGAACTTCAAAACACATAGAAACGTAGTATCGTATAACAACAACGTCAGTGAGTCACAACTGGTCGCACTCAATTCATTTAATTGCCTGGGTGTACAAATGTGTCAGGATATGTAATGGAATGATCATATTGGCTTAGTCATAGGTAAAGAAGGTAGCAGCCTTCGATAGACTGGGAAAAGTGCAGTCTGTCTACAAAGGAGCCCGGCGACAAAACACTCGCGCGATACAGCCTAGAATGTTGTTTAATACCATACAGGTCTAACAGGGTATATTGAGCTTGAGCAAAGAAGGGTAGCGCAAATGGGCAAAGGTCTGTCTGATCCACCACATAGCGTAACGGAAAAGCTGAGACACGTGAACTGACAGACGCTTCACGATATACGTCAACTATCTCGCGTAAGCCCACATACAAAGTTACAAGAACGAGTTCTAAGTGCGTAACTAGCAACATAGTAAAGCTGACTACGTATCGCTCCCAGAGGGACCGCGGGAACAAGGCCGAACTAATTACACCACACACAAAGGCATTTAAACATTTTCCTTTGCTCGATACGCGAATTCAAGGAAAAGAAACACAAATACGTGTTGCAGTGAGAAGTACCCTCTGCCATGCACTCCACATTGATGGACGTAGACGTAAATTTAGATAGGTGCGAAGGTGCCATACTGAAACATCGAAGTTAAGTTCAGAAGAAGAAAAAATTATATGATTCTGGTCGTGAAAGGGAACGACATGTAAATGTGAATAAATACCATATTATGCTGGTGTACCAAAACGCATCGATTCCTTGTTATGACACACAACAGGGTCATCTCACAAATGTAAGTGTTGTCATCTCAAAATACACATTTTTCATTATAATGAAAGTCGTTTGTACACAGCGATCAACAACGGATGACAACTCAAATGAAGTACAAGTACAGAGAACATATATTTCATTACAAGTGTCTTTCCTACTGGTAAGAATTTACGTGTGTAAAGAATTACTTTGGCACATGCAAAAGCGGTATTTACACCTAAGAAATGAAACCAGTCTGCCTAAATTCATAAATTTTGCAAGAGGTGGTGAGGAAATTTTGATCTTAAAAGCGTACAATTTATGAAAAATAGATGTAAAGGGCAGTACGTTACATGCGACACTACTGATAGTACTATAACGGTGCTGCATAGTGTTTGGAAAAGTGATATGTGGTTTACCAGTGACGGTCCAAATGAAATTGTATGTGTCATGGGAGACACAGCACCGGGATGACGCTGTCCGTTGCCCTTGCGCTCTGTGTAAAATAAGAAATGAAGAGAAAAAAGGAAAAAAAATGGTCACGATTGCATCGAGGCTGAAGCAGAGTCTGTTTCTCTCGTTTATGCATTAGACGTACAAAGCAATTACAGGGACTATATAATGGTGGAATTTCCAGCTACCTTAAGAGACTTGTGCTTACGTGGCACAAGATTTTTTGCCTTTGTCACAAGTTATTTATCTTTCTAAAAGCGAAGTTGCAGATGTGCTAACCACGAAACAGTCAGCATTTTATATTGGATAACTGCATTCACGTGCAGACTTACGATGAAAAACTACGCCACTGAGCCAAATGGCCTTCGACTTGGCTCAGTGCTGAAATTGTAGAAGAAATCACCACGTTTCTCCCGGAAACGGCTATATAAATGCTATTTACTACAGTACCCTGCGTCTCATGTGACTCGAAGAAAGAATAGATGTTCCCAGTTTCATATGAAGGGACCCGAGATCGATGATGTAATATGTATTGTCACCTTCAGTCTGCTGCAAAACTGTGAACCATAATTTTGGGTCACATACGACGAACTCTGATTAAACCATGCCCGTATTTCGAGAACTGTGGTCATTCGGAGACTGAAGACTGTATCGCAAAGCATCGCTGGTAAATCAATGGAAATTCGAAGAGCTGAAAGAAAATGTAACGTCAGCCTTGGGGAGGGAATCCAAATGTTCAACAGTGTCTCACGGGAAGTAAAACGAAAAGGCAGAGACTGTCTAGAGCGTAGTTTGGTGACCAGTCCTGAGACCGTCCTTGAAGGCGTTTAATCGTGTGTCAGATGCTATCGTTAAATCGTAATGACTAAAAACAAAGAGCTTCAACGAAATATAACGCACCTCGTGATTCGTTTGTTTAGTCATCTTGAAACAAAATAATAGCTGTATACCCATAGCATCCGTGAACGGAGCAGCCAGAGGCAAGTTATGGAAACTAGTAGTATATATATTCGAAAATGACACAAAGGCTGAGCTTCTTTATTTGAAGTGAGAAGGTACTGGCTGATTTTTTAGTAACAGCAGAAGGTGCTGTGAACTATGTTATTTCGCAGTTGTGCATTTGCGAAGTCTGAGGGACATGGAGTAGACGCTTGCTGTATGAGGATAGTCGGGAAAGATTAGATTGGCCGAGCATCACGTGAACGTGGTTCGTTCAAAATGGCTCTGAGCACTATGGGACTTAACATCTGTGGTCATCAGTCCCATAGAACTTAGAACTACTTAAACCTAACTAACCTAAGGACATCACACACATCCATGCCCGAGGCAGGATTCGAACCTGCGACCGTAGCAGTCGCGCAGCTCCGGACTGAGCGCCCAGAACCGCGAGACCACCGCGGCCGGCAACGTGGTTCTTAATGGAAAATGTTCGTAATGGTATATGGTTAAATTAAGTTTGTGACCGTAGCAGTACTAATCCGCTTGCTGCGCGCTCATTTACAAGGAATACAGTTTGCAGTTCTAGCTCACTATCGTCTTCTTAACTGCCGTCAAACCCGCGTCCCCATAAGTTACTTGTCACGCCATCGTTTCTATACATCGTTTCTGAATGCAGGAGGACACGAATCTAAACGTATAAATCCTATAATGTTCTCTCATACCAATTATAGTAAAAGAAGATATCATTCTTGTGATGCTGCACAAATTTGTGATAGTGATATGAAATGAAAGTCAAATAGGTCCAGCTTTGAGTGAAGCAAGTTAGAGAAAGTTATTGGACATTAATATTTCCGTAAGAATTTCGAGAAAAGGTTATTTTGCTCCTCCATCGGGGGTCAAGCCTTCTGTGGAATTCAGAGTAGCAATGAGAGGTACTAGCAGACAGAAATTTCGAGTGTGATCGGGAGGCGGTTTCTAGTGACACGACTGTTAACGGAAGGTTCGGACAAAGCAAAGCAATTTCTACTTTGGAAACCATTTCTCTGTGGCTTACGTATCGCCTAGACAGAAAAGAAGGCAGCAGACAGATTTTATTGGAGTGGATTACAGCATACAAATTGCGCTACTACAATACACCTTGAAGAATTTGTTCTCCTATATGGCTGATGTTACGTTCACACTTTACTTCTGTAATGTCTTTGGATACTAAAGTTGTCTCCTATGTATTTGCAAAGTTTTTTTATTGATTTGTATTTAGCAGAATACACTCTAAAAAAAAAAGAAAAACAACGCACCACGAAGGAATTATCCGAATGGGATGGAAATCGGTAAGTGTGATGTACATATACAGACAGAAAAATGATTAACATTTCAAGAAAAGTCGATGAACTGCTCGAATTCAGCAAGTCAGTAACACGTTGATCAACTTCTGGCCCTTATGCAAGCAGTTATGCGCCTTGGCATTGATTGACAGAGTTGTTGGATGTCCTCCTGAGTGTTGTCGCGGGGAAATCTGCCCAACTGACGAGTTAGGTCGTTAAAATCCCGAGGTACTTGGAGGGCTCTGTCTGTAATGCTTCAAACGTTCTCAATTGGGGAGAGATCTGGCGACCTTGCTGGCCGTTGTAGGGCTTGGCAAGTACGAAGATAAGCCGTGTGCGGGCGGGCATTAGCTCGCTGACACGTAAGCCCAGGATAACTTGCCATGAAGGGCAACAAAATCGAGGCGTAGAATGCTGTCGACGCACCGCCGTGCTGTAAGGGTGGCACGGTCAACAATCAAAGGGGTCCTGCTATGAAAAGAAATGGTACCCCAGACCATCACTTCTGGTTGTCAGACAATATGGAGGCCGATAGTCATGCTGGTATCCCACCGCTGCTCAAGACGTCTCCAGGCACGTCCTCGCTGATCATCGAGGCTGGACTCATCACTGAACAGAACTATACTCCAGTGAATGACATTCCATGCCGAAGTCGTGTCTGGAGACGTCCTGGACAGCGGTGGGATACTACCACGACTGCCGTCCTCCATACTGCATGACAACCAGAAGTGATGATCTGGGTGCCATTTCTTTCCATGGCAGACCCATTTGGTTGTCATCCGTGGCACCCCTACATCACAGCGGTATGTCGACAGTATTCTGTGCCTCGGATTTGTTGCCTTTCATGGCAAACCATCCTGTGCTTACGTGTCTAACACACCAGCTGGACAAAATTTTGCACGAGATCCGTCAGAAACACATCCAACAAGTCTTATCAATCAATGCCAAGCCGAATAACTGCTTTCACAAGAGTCAGAGGAGGGCCATTTGCTCAATTTGTGGAGCTCTTTCTCTTGCATAAATCATCAGTTTTTTCCGAAACTCTAATTTGTTTGTCTGTACGTGTGCATCACATTTACTGATTTCTTTCCTACTCGAATACTTCATACGGGGTCGTCTTTTTTTCCATACTTCTTAGAGGGTATTATCGATGTGCAGTCACTTCGCATCTTTGAATTCTGCGAGATTCACATGCATTCCGTTGTGTGTTCGAGGTAATTAACATGACTTTAGTTGCTTGAGAGCTCAACGAACCAGTGATAACTTACAATGTGGAGGACATTTCGTTGCACTTTTGACATCTTTGTGGGGTGTTCATTTTGTTGTTGTTGTTGTGGTCTTCAGTCCTGAGACTGGTTTGATGCAGCTCTCCATGCTACTCTATCCTGTGCAAGCTTCTTCATCTCCCAGTACCTACTGCAGCCTACATCCTTCTGAATCTGCTTAGTGTATTCATCTCTTGGTCTCCCTCTACGATTTTTACCCTCCACGCTGCCCTCCAGTACTAAATTGGTGATCCCTTGATGCCTCAGAACATGTCCCACCAACCGATCCCTTCTTCTGGTCAAGTTGTGCCACAGACTCCTCTTCTCACCAATTCTATTCAATACCTCCTCATTAGTTATGTGATCTACCCATCTAATCTTCAGCATTCTTCTGTAGCACCACATTTCGAAAGCTTCTATTCTCTTCTTGTCTAAATTATTTATCGCCCATGTTTCACTTCCATACATGGCTACACTCCATACAAATACTCTCAGAAATGACTTCCTGACACTTAAATCAATACTCAATGTCAACAAATTTCCCTTCTTCAAAAATGCTTTCCTTGCCATTGCCAGTCTACATTTTATATCCTCTCTACTTCGACAATCATCAGTTGTTTTGCTCCCCAAATAACAAAACTCCTTTACTACTTTAAGTGTCTCATTTCCTAATCTAATTCCCTCAGCATCACCTGACTTAATTAGACTACATTCCATTATCCTTGTTTTGCTTTTGTTGATGTTCATCTTATACCCTCCTTTCAAGACACTGTCCATTCCGTTCAACTGCTCTTCCAAGTCCTTTGCTGTCTCTGACAGAATTACAATGTCATCGGCGAACCTCAAAGTTTTTATTTCTTCTCCATGGATTTTAATACCTACTCCGAATTTTTCTTTTGTTTCCTTTACTGCTTGCTCAATATACAGATTGAATAGCATCGGGGAGAGGCTACAATCCTGTCTCACTCCTTCCCAACCACTGCTTCTCTTTCATGTCCCTCGACTCTTATAACTGCCATCTGGTTTCTGTACAAATTGTAAATAGCCTTTCGCTCCTTGTATTTTACCCCTGCCACGTTTAGAATGTGAAAGAGAGTATTCCAGTCAACATTGTCAAAAGCTTTCTCTAAGTCTACAAATGCTAGAAACGTAGGTTTGCCTTTCCTTAATCTTTCTTCTAAGATAAGTCGTAAGGTCAGTATTGCCTCACGTGTTCCAACATTTCTACGGAATCCAAACTGATCTTTCCCGAGGTCGGCTTCTACCAGTTTTTCCATTCGTCTGTAAAGAATTCGCGTTAGTATTTTGCAGCTGTGACTTATTAAACTCATAGTTCATCTTGTTACCACAAGAAAAAGCTGAAACAAGGAAATTATGCCTTTAGCGTAATCCTGTGACGTAATTATCTGCCCGGCAGTAGGCTGCAAACGTCAACTTCTAAACTCGTTATCGTGTGGAGTAGGTTAGGAATTTCTGGCGTTTGTGCTTCTGATGTGTAATTTTCTTGTATTTCGGAATTAATTACTACAATTTCAACATACAGCCTTCGAGGGGTATGTGAAAGTGAAACTATCGTGTTGGGTGCTCAGTAATCAGACTGATGAATCCAAATCCAGTATATTTATGACACACTCGTATGCTCTGCAACAGTTGCAAGGAGAGTGCGGGACAATGCACTGGGCAGTTTGAGTCGAAACACGTTCTCGTATCTTTCTCGAATACCCGCTGGAACTTAACAGTGTGGACGCTCGTATGACACCCAGACAGGCACGCTGTCATTTTTCGCGTGTGTGAGACTATCCGAGGCGGCTGTCTGAAGGCAGCGACCCGGCGGGCCGATTAATTCCAGGAATGGCGTGGCAGATGGGACGCGCTTTCCCAGGGCCTTGGGCGCCGGCGTGCCGCGCCTCCTATAGCAGCCGCCCCCACTAGACGTGCGGCGGCGGCGGCGGCGCACGCAGCCCGACACTTGCCTGCCTGCAGATTGTCTGGCCGGCCATCCCTCCTCTCTGTTCTTTTCTCTTCTTCTCCTCTCTTTTTTGTAAGTTTTACACGATAAACAGCATTGTAAGTGAAGGGCCGTAGATTACTGCAGAGTGTTAAGCGTACTACGCGTTGCTTCTTGCGTACGTCGAACGTCTACATAATTACAAACTTTCCAGAATAAGTCTCCCACTCCGCTGTAAAGTGAGGTCAGTTGTGAAACCTCATGCTAGATTAAAACTGTTTGTCGGTCGGGACTTTCGCAAGCAGTGCTATTACTAACTGAGCTATCCATGCACGACCGACGATCAGTCACCGGTAATAAAACTTTTGCTCGCATGTCATGTGTGGCTCAACCGAGACAAACTGATGTGCACTGTGAAATTTATGAGTAAAAAAATTATTTACACGGTGTCTCAGACCTTTTAGATTAAATGGAAATAGGTGATAATAGTTCCACAACCGATTGCATTGAGATGGAGAACCAACGGTCAGAAACGCACATTTATTGTTTCATGGACGTACACAGCGTGCACCGCATAGCAACAACGTGGCTCATAGTGATTCCGCAAATTGGCGACCGCCGTATCAACGCATGCACGGCAACGGCGCATGAAGGAGTCTCTCGTACCAGGACGCAGGCACCTTGCAACCTAGCAAGCAAGTCTTCATTCCGATCCAACGATGAGGATACTTGTTGTTCAGGTACTCACGAACATTAACATCGAAGTGGGCTGGAGCACCGTCGTGTTGAAAACACATCCTTTCGCGAACAACAAGGCGCACAGTCTCAAAGTACTGCACTGAGACTGGCAGTCGTCGCTTTGAACAGTTACTATGAGCTACGTTGCTGTGTGATCTGAAGTTTTCCCGGCGTACAGAAATCTTGAAAAATTCTCGGGTATTCAGCCGGGTAGCGTCGTCCAAAACGCGCGATATTTCGTCAAGCCGACCTCTTCCCATCTTCAGGCGTTCTTGGAGTCTCCAAAAACGCCTGAGATGGGAAGAAGTCCGCTTGACGGAATACCACGCCTTTTGGACGACGCTACCCTGCTGAATACCCGAGAAATTTTCAAGAACTACGTTGCTGTTATGCGGTGTGCCCTGTGTATATCCATAACATATTCCTATCTCAATAGAATCGGTTGTGCATCTATTATCACCTGTTCTAATAGGACCCAAAAGGTTTGAGACACCCTGTATGTTTCTTTGAATGAGCGTCACGTAGGTTGTTTTTACGATTTTAATTGGAACATTGGAATACACCGCTATATTAATTATTATTTTCCGGAAAATAGATTTTCTTAAGTCTCAAACCTGTAACAAGAGATCCAACTACAGAAACAATTTCAACTCATAGTTTCGTGTTCGTCATTGTTGAAACTAGGAGCCGAATTCTGAAATCGAAAGTTCGTCTTTGTGCTAAACAAGATAAAGAGAGGCAGCAGGTAATTTATATCCTCGGTAAAAGGTCAGTTTAGCACCACGGTTCTTGTTGCAGGTTTTCATCAGTTTATCTTAAAGCTAATTATTTCCACTTTGGAACACTTAATGTCTAAATGCAATAGTCACTGATTTGCAAAAGTCAGTATGTCGACTATGTTTTTCGATTAGAGTGTCAATCATACTGCTGCACTGTTATGACTGAGCTCTAACTGGTCCGCTCAGGTGATCAATGAACTCCCGACACTTTCGAATGTCTTGTTAGACTTGATACCACTTCCATAGGAACATAGTTACGCTAGAGATCTGACAACAAGCTCTCCACTGCTAATAGAAGTGTTATTCCCTCCTCCTACGTACTGTACGGAAAGAATTAGAGACCAGTCAGAGTACAAGGAAAACTGAGAAAAGCATACATCACTTTTTCAATAACTATGTAACTAAAAATACAGCCTAGATGCTGTGACTGTGACAACAGCATCCAGTTGTAACTTAACTGTTCTGTACAACCATAGCTTGGAAATGTTCTCAATTATTATTTTACTCAAGTTCACCGCTACTTTCTCGTGATGTCAAAGTTTCACTGCCTGATTTAATCATCAAGAAACCCACAGCTGCTCATTATATTTAACAGATCTGGGAATCTGGCTGGAAATGTCACGACCTAGATGGTGAAGTAGAACAATCGTTGTTGATTAATTGCACGAATTCGTTCCATTTCTGACTTACCACACTCATCTCTTTAAATCAATTAATGTGAATGCCGAGATGGTTTCTTTGAAGCAGCCATGCACAATTTCCGATGACTTTCTTGTCCAGCCCGATATTATGGTTGGTCTCTAATGAAGTCATAGCCGATAGGAAGTTCTTGTCTGTTTACTGTTAAACTGATCAATTTCGGCATAAAACCATTTTCGACTGGTGTTACATGTGCCCAGGATAAATGTGTGCCGCACGGTATTCAAACGGTGGGTCGATCCTGAGTACAAGCAAGATGCATGGCAATACGACGTTGAAAAGATGACGAGTCATGATTGCATAAACACATTGTCTGAAGAAGGTGTAAACGCCAGAAAGCCAAAGTTGCAGGTTTCTGCTCTCGTATGTATGCCTTCATGTCGCCATTAACAGATGTATGAAGACCATTCTAAGAACACTATTTCCTTCAGTTTAACCGCTTACGTTCTCCGCTTTGCAATATAATTTGGCAGATGAATCAGATAAGGAAACTTTCTCTCAGTACTAAATATCGCCTCAGGTACTTGCAGTTTTCTCGCCTAATTTGTTCACTAGGCAAGTCATTAAGTGCAGTTATGATAGTTATAGGTGAAAGACAGATTACAGTACCGCTATGCACATGAAACGACGTTGCGTTATAGTCTCATGGTTAAGCTAAATGTTGCATAATAATTTATTACATCACGATCGATTTAGATATACAAAAATCTCCACACTACTCGTTTCTGCAAGTACTTGTCATCTTCAGATGTGGTTAATCCACTAAAAAGCTTTGTACAGTTATATAAAGAAATAAAGTTAGACGCTTAAAACATCAAAAAGGTATTTAACTTTTCAATGAACATACATCATATCGTCACTTGATAAAAGAGTGTATGCTCAAATCTCATTTTTGTAAAACCAAGTGTGAAAAAAAAAGAAAAACAAAAACGGCGAGAGTAAAATATGAAGAAAAGGTGTGTACAACAGGAATAGAGAAAGAAAATCAACCAACTGGACGGAAAATGTAAGTACAGTGACATACACAACTACCCACAAAAATTATTACAAAAATAAACACATTTCTTCACGATTATTTTGCGGATGAAGTGCTGTCAAAACGATAAAAGGCATAAAATCAAATCGACCTGTAAAAATCTATCTCCATAAGTAATGTAATTTCAGGTGAGCAACCGAAAGAAATGAAAGAAAATGTAATTTTATAGGTTTTTGCTCTAAAATAGAACAACTGGCATGAACTTTGCATGATATTTTACAGAAATAGACAGAGACCCGTAGAAAATGATACATGAATGTCAAAACGTGTATGGGTAAAAAAAATACATTGTGTTTTGCATAAGACGAAGTTTAAAAAACCCAAATTCAACTCGCAAACAAGGAAAAAACGTCAACAGGAGCTTCAAACCCGACAAAGATGACTGTATTACACAAAGACTTACAGACGTCGCATGCTTCCGATTGGCAATATCACACTTAAAAAGCAGCTAAGTGTTGTAGGGTCGTTTTGCAGCACTGTACGTACAGCGCGACACTGACGAATGGAACACGGCAAGTGCCATTACTCGATCTTCAAGGAACTTCGCTCAGTGGAAGAGGAGTCAAAATAAGCGAACACGTTATACCACTTATCCGTAGATATTCGATCCTTCCTGAAAAACGACGGTCAAAGTTTCCAAGGTACAATATGAACATTATACCGCACCATCTCGTCACGCGAAATGGTGTCTCAGTGAGTAAGCGTTGCGGCTTCTTAATATTGTGCTTTTCATTTATATGACCATGTCCGTAGAAGATTACTGCACGAATGTTTCTTTTCAAAATAGGGGATGCAAGCGCGTTATATTAATTATTAAATGACAACTGGATTTCACAATAAGTGTCATACATTTATTATGTAATACACACGCGCACACACACACACACACACACACAGATATATATATATATATATATATATATATATATATATATATATATATATATATGTGTGTGTGTGTGTGTGTCTGTGTGTGTGTCTGTGTGTGTGTGCGCGCGTATGGTACGTTGAAGGGCTACAATCTGTTTAAATTCTCATATTGTGACATTGCATTCTCAACCAACTATTATATTAATTCTTATAGTTTATTCATGTGTTTATTCTTCAGGAAGATTTGGTGCATCCCTTTGCCTTGGATAGTAACGATCGAAGAAACATTCGAAATACAGGTGCTACAAACTCTACAAGCAACGTGTGGAGCGAGGTTTGCCACAGTGACGTTTTCTTCGTATGAATCTCACTCGGGAAAGAAACATCGTTAACATCGCTGAAGATTTAGTGCTTTGTCAATAATTTAGCGGAAAACAATGCATAATGGATAGATTTTCCGAAAACTGGCCCTTGCAACTGATTATGAATCGAGATACACTAGAGGTATTTCACCGAAAACTATTTCAAATAATTTTCTCAATCTTATTTTAAATTCATTTATCTGACATACAATTAGTAGACGAAAAAGGACAACCTTACATCAATATATACTGTAAAATATTCATGTAGCAATCTTCTACAGACATGGATATGTAAATGAAAAACAAAAATAAAAGTAATAATCGCGCTGCGAACGCGGGGTGCAAGATTAGGAACCTGTGACGCTAACCACTGTGCCACCATTTCGTCTGAGGATATCGCGCGGTAAAAGGCACATAAATTACCTCGGAAATACCTCGAAAAATTTGACCGTCATTTTACTTGAAACCATCGAGTGCATAAGAATAAACCGAGACACGAGTTGGCCTATTTTGACTCCTCTTCCACTGAGCGAAGTTTCAGGGAAATTCGGTTAAGGCACTTGTCGTGTTATCCTCGTGAGAGTCAACGACAGCACTGAGACCGCGGCCTTCCATTCGCCGCAGGCCAGCCACGGCTGTGAACGCCCTGTCAGCCACTGGCACGCACAGCCAGGTGTGGCGCCTGACCGGCCGCAAATAGCTACGCACGTGGAATTAGTCGCGAGAAAGCCTATCCCAGAGAAACGGCGCCGCCACGGCTTGCCAACTGGCCGTCGCATCAGCCGCTCATTTCGTATTCACCCGCGTCCTGCGCCCCCTTCGACACGCTCTGTCTGCATGTCTCAAGTACTTTACCACTGTCGTGGCGCGTGTACAAATTTGGCGGTGTCATTCACATTTACGAACAGTCACTGCCAGTTCAGTCCTTCAGTTCTTCTTATTTATTCTCCATTCCTAACTTTCGATTCAGCTTTGGCAGCGCAAATCTGTATCTTTTCGAGACAGATACCACATATCCGGATTAGCCTCTGAACAGATCCCGTTACGACCGACTAACACGAGGGCCCAGTTTCCAGAAAGAGCATTCCACACTGCGGCGGAGTGTACGAGGAATAGTCAAAAAGTAAATCAAATCGTTCTCTGCATTTAAAGTGGAATAATGTTGACTTGGTACAACGAAATGCCCCATCATATGAAACAGTAGTCGGGTAGCGCAGACGTTTCCACTGTGATCAAACAAGTTTGAGAGACGAAGAACGAAATTACTGACTATCTCTCCGTGAAGAACCGAAAATGGAGAAACTGGAGGCCTTGGTTCTCGAAGTCCGACGTATCAAAATCGAAGCAATAGTGGAAAAAGTGAAGATCAGTCATGGATCAGTTTTCATCATCGTGCACAGCAGTCTGATAATGACAAGAGAGCGAGTATACTCGCATGCCAACATTTTTTGGGAAAATTTTTAAAGGTGCTGAGAAAGGTAGAATGAGGCAGATGGTACCCCACATTTCAGTCACATTCCTTCAAATAAACAGCAATATATTCTCATTTTTCTGCTCCGATAGGAGCATTTTTCCACTGGTTCCCACCATTTTCCTGCCACAGCAGGGCATGTAACTCATAGAAAAATAAATGTCTTGGTAAGAAAAATTTAGATGGTTTACTTATTTGCAAATGAAATAACGCAAAACTAATTTTAACCTCAGACCGGACTTTACGTACAAAAAAAATTGTATGTGCTTCGGTACTACATCATGGGGTTCACAGATGATAATGGAAACACTTTACAGCATGTTTCTTCGGGGTACGTCACTTTATAAACTACGTTTTCGCCTCACGCAGCATTTTACGTGTGTATTTTACGCATACAAGTAAGTTAACATTGAACCTCTGTATCTCAGAAATGGATGAAGACATGAAGAAAAATTTTAATGTTGTTCGAGACCGGGATCTTAGCAGTATATCGAAAAAATTGCAACCATTTGCTATGAATAGCCGTCTTCGAATCCGCGGCTCTGTTTTTCTCGGGAACGAATAAAGATTTTTGAAAACGGGAATACAGTACTACAGATAAATGCCTACATAATATAAAGTTAAAATTTAAGCAATTTTCTGCGGTTATTTATTTATATATTCGCTACTGACGGCAAGCAAACGGTGAAAAACGCTTCTTTCGGGTTTTCTCAGGAACCAGCCATGAACTAAATGCTGCCCCCACAAACCCATTACCGTAGATCGCATCTAATGCAAAATGAACCAACCCATTTGACTAAGCTGGAGGAAGTGCGTAATATTCAATCTGTGTACCTGTTCTGTAGGACAGTTACATTAAGACGATGCTTGTGTTGGGTACACAATGAGGTATGAGCCCCGAAAAAATCCTGTTTTGGAACATATTGGTAGCACATGCTGTAGCATGCGTACCGATTTACTGACAACATTGAGGAAGCAAGGAAAGAAGTTTTAGAGTTTCACATCCCGTCGACAGCGAGGTCATTAGAGACGGAGCACAAGCTGGGATTACGCAAGAAAGGGGAAGGAAACCGGCCGTGCCCTTTACAAAGAAACCACCCCGCCATTTGCCTGGAGTGATACAGAGAAAGCATGGAAAACCTACATCTGAATGACAAGGGCAGAGATTTGAAGCATCATCCTCCTGAATGAGAGTCTGGTGTGCTAACCAATGTGCCACTTCTCTCGATGAGAATATACAGTTCAGCAACATCTGAACCTGGCTGCAATGCAGTGGTCCACGGTATGTTACATCGCATACCATGGGCTTCCGGATAGAAATACGCGGTGTTCGTGGTTGGCACACTTACTTCCTGAACTATTAGGAATGGTTCCCGATGAACCCTCTTGATGACTGAGCCATCGCAGTGTAACTTCTGCTCTGTCAGCTGTTTTGAGACAAGATCAACTTAAATTCATCTATCAAACAAGAGTGATCTGAAGAGTATTTGTAACACACGGTCAGGGATGTCTCTAGTTTCCCAGTGTGTTTCTTTTTTTAATTGTCCGTTCTATCAACTGTCCGCCGATAGTTAATTCCTATCGTCACTGCATATCCCTACGTTGCCGGCCGACGTGGCCGTGCGGTTAAAGGCGCTGCAGTCTGGAACCGCAAGACCGCTACGGTCGCAGGTTCGAATCCTGCCTCGGACATGGATGTTTGTGATGTCCTTAAGTTAGTTAGGTTTAACTAGTTCTAAGTTCTAGGGGACTAATGACCTCAGCAGTTGAGTCCCATAGTGCTCAGAGCCATTTGAATCATTTTATCCCTACGTTTACAATAACATTTATACCGAGCAAATCACTAAGCAGAGAGCACTTTTGATTTCAACACGCATTAATCGTTGTACTCACAAACAGAGGGTAGAAATGTTGCTATAATGCTTTCTCGTACAAGTTATTAGTAGCGTAATTTCATTTCATGGTCACTACGAGAGCGATACGGACCGGGTTAAAGAACAGACGAAGAATCGGGTGATAAAAATGGATTATTAGCAAATAGGTTTTCAATTTATATTTAGTGTCTAATTTTGTTAGCCAGCTGTTACTCTCCCCCCGAAGTAAACAAGCGTGGAACTATTTAGACTGCAGTGTTTATCTAACCTCGTTATCGTTTGTACTATTTTGCTATTACCACTGTGTATTAATATTATCTGCTGTCAGCTTATACTTGACCTGTGATTTTTAATCATTATATACAGCACTTAAACATGAAACTGGCTTCCTGAAATGAACACCGAACGGCGAAAAAGAAAAGTAATGTATTCTTTCCACTTCGTTGCGATTTCTAGATACAATGAGGTGACAAAAGTCATGGGATACCTCCTAATACCGTATCGGACCTCTTTTTGCCGGTATAGTGCAGCAACTCGACGTGGCATAGTCTCAACAAGTGGTTGGAAGTCCTCTGCAGAAATATTGAACCTTGCTACCTCTGCAGCCGTCCATAATCGCGGATAAGTTGCCGATGCAAGTTTTTGTGCACGAACTGACATCTCAATTATGTCCCGTAAATGTTCGCTGGGATTCATGTCGGGCCATTTGGGTGGCCAAATCATTGACTCGAACTGACCAGAATTTTCTTCGAACCAATCGTTAACAATTGTGGTCTGGTGACATGACATCGTTGTTTCGGAACATAAATTCCATGAATGGCCCGAAAAATCGTCTCCAAGTGGCCAAACAGAGCCATTTTCAGTCAATGATCGGCTAAGTTGGATGAGAGGGTCCAGTCCGTTCCATGTAAACGTAGCACACACCATAATGGAGCCATAAACAGCTTGCAAAGCGCCTTGTTGACAACTTGGGTCCATGGCTTCGTGGGGTCTGTGCCATACTCGGACCCCACAATCTACTCTTACCAACTGAAATAGGGACTCATCTGACGAGGCCACGGTCTTCAAGTCGTCAAGGATCCAACCGACATGGTCACTGCAGGGTCTGTTAGGAAAGGCACTGGCGTCGCTCGTCTGCTGTCATATCCCATTAACGCCAAATTTCTTCGCACTATTTAACGGATACGTTTCACGTACGCCCAACGTTCAGTTCTGTGGTCATTTCACGTAGTGTTGCTTGTCTGTTGGCACTCACAACTCTACGCAAACGCCGCTGCTATCGGTCGTTGACTGAAGACCGTCGGCCACTGCGTTGTACATGGTAAGAGTTAATGCCTGAATTGTGGTATTCTGGGCACACACTTGACACTGTGGACCTCGGGAGTATTGAATTCCCTAACAATTTCCGAAATGCAACGCCCCATGCGTTTAGCTCCAATTACCGTTCCGCGTTCAAAGTCTGTCAATTCCTGTCGTGTGGCCATAATCACGTCGGAAACCTTTTCACATGAATCACCTGAGTACAAATGACAGCTACGCCAAGGCACTGACCTTTTATATCTGATATACGCGATACTATCGCCATCTGTACATATGCATATCATTATCCCTAACTTTCTCACCTCATTGTATTTGGACCTGGGAGACAAACTCTGATTTTCGGGCACGAAACAAGCCTGCATAAAAGTAGATTAGTGTGTATCAAACAGTAAGGGAAGCTCAAATTTTACTGTGCAGTCTCATATTGTTTTGAAAGCTGCACAGAGATGACGTAACGGCATCTCTGAAATTTTCCATAACCATTCGCACTGTTTTCTTACAATTTGACCTTCTAATAATTTGACCTTCTACAGAGATAAAACTATGCGGTAATGACTAACGCGAAAAGTAGTGATTCCAAAAACAAAAAAGAACGATTGTGTGTGCGCAGCTACTTGCAAGCAGTAGCAGAAAAACGACTGCCATTTGCCACTTGCGGCTGCCGTAATTCCATCTCTGAGTAACGGTAGACCGGTTGGCTGTGTCGGTTCATAGGTAACTGTTTTCCAATCGCATGCAATCAGTCGAAAAATTGCTACCACAGCAAAAATAGTATTTCATCGCCTCGCTGTGCGTCAGACGTTGCTAAGATTTTTGTGCGAACAGTACAATGCAGCAAAACAGAAAGGAGGCCTTACTCAGCGACTATTAAACTACGGCTCCCCCTCAGGTTTGTCAATGCGTTCTCTACTCCATACGTTAGATTCCAAACAGTACTAATCCGTTGTCCTGTTTAGGAAATGTCTTACACACATTTGCGAACATTAAATTAGTTCAGCTCTCGGTTAAACACGAATTCATGTTTACCAATAACAGCTTCAGGAATATCACTAAAGTCTTATGGGTTCAAGGATGTCATCAGTCTTTGTACAGGACTTAAAAACTGAACCGCTCACAAAAGTAAGCGCAAAATACTGTGTAGCACCGAGAAATTCCTCTTCTGCTTCGCAATTTTACAACAGGATTCTTTGCTCCTGTATTCGTTAACGTCGGACCTTCACTGAGAACTGGCATGATTTTGGGCGCCAAGATCTCATCGTTTAGCGTTTGTGATTACTTGACACTTCCCTACTATGGCCCCATTCACCTGGGGCCACTAACAAACGCTTTTCAGAAGCGCTTCTGCTAACGAAGCACCGATTTAAATTGAATCGTTCACACATGCAATGCCACCGGCCTCGGTGTAAAGCCGCATGTCCACAATCGGCTCGTGACTTATTAGGTTCGCAGCTCACTGTTATTTGGTGGTACTGTCGTATATGTCATACTGTAGGCTAGAGATGGTAGTCAATACAGAAGATTTCACTTGTGAACCTGAAAAAATATCCGTCGATATGTAGCGTGGAGTGTGAGGAATACTCAGACAAACCGCAGAAAATTAAAGTTTTTACCGGACGTTGGAGGAAAACGTGCTTCAGTGGAGGCGACAATTGGTGAGTGTTCCCATATTTCTTTCCGCTTGTGGTGGGTCTGTTGACATGTCATGGAACATGACATGTCGTGGAACAGACAAGTACTCAAACTGCCTTCAAATCTGTATCTGCCTCGATCACTAACAAAACTGCGCGACTCACAATACGTTCTTATAACATCTTCAGCAAATTCTGGAGACACATTCGAAGGCCGATCAAATTTCTGAACTCTTTATTTAACAAAATGCCAATAATACATTCAACATATCTTCCAGTCGCTGAGATTGTACCTGAAAACACTTTGAAAAGAAACTGTCCCCGTATTAGCACAGTAAGAAAAATAACATACCGAAACCTTAATCACCAAATATTACAATAAAAAAGTAATCACAGTCTTCATAGAGCTGCCGCTTCGAGGAAGTTTAGTTTCATTGTCAATTAACTTCTTTTGAAGTAATCAATTCTTGAACACAGATCAATCTGGCGATTTTCTATTTGTTCCAACATCAATGTACATGAGCCTGTGGTGGGTATCACACATGACCAGCAACAATATCGAGAAAATGTTTTTGTTGTTATAATAAAGCGATCCACAGTCACCTGCCTTGATGACACGTAAATGTTTACCATTTCCACCCGCCACACAGTAGGATTAAACTGACTGCCTTTTCAGTAAACCTGTAACTACTTGTCCTTCGAGAAGCTATGGCATCCAGGATTTACTTTAAAATTACCTCTTTTTGATTTTCTTATTCAGTAAGAGAAATAAAAGGGAGGCATCCTGCTCATCAGACTCCGTGACAGAACGGAAACACGGCGTCGCGGCAGATCAAAGCGGCGCAGACAAAGGAGCCGCTTGCCTTTCCAGTAGCTCCGCGCCGCTCAGAGCCGTGTGAAGAGTCCGTGAGCTGCAGAGATGCGCTTCCCTGTGGCTCTTGCGTGAAGCCGCCCACGACATTTCAGATGAATACAGTTGCGGTACCTCCAAAAGCCTGCCACCACTCCTATGCCAAAACAAGTACATCTCTAATTTGACTGTATTTAGACACTCATAAACTCGGACAACCAACATATTTAAAAGAACTGTTAAAACATGCCTCTCAAATTATAGACACTGCACAGTAAAGTATTATTTAAACTCTCTCTACGCCCGAACAGATCTTGGAAGGCCTAGCGGCACCGACTGTAGTCATCAGATGCGGATGTAGAGAGGCTTAAGGTGAGCACACGGCTCTCCCAGTTGTTGTCAGTTTACGTGACATGGAGCCGCTGCTGCTCGGTCAAGATGTCTCAGTTGGCATCACGAGACTGAGTGCACGCCGATAGGTCAACAGCGAATGGTTGCCCTGATGGTCACCGATACAAGTGTCAAACACGTCTGACGGTTCTTAACTTCAGTTATCTGACGGGAATCGGCGTATCCACTGTAACATGGCTGTTGAGAAAGGATTATTGAGATAATAGGTAGAAAGTAACATAAATGAACAACAAAGCCCTTTTATTTCATGGGAAAAGCAGCAGGAAACTTCCACTGAAGATTGAATGTGGAATCGTTTCACATGCATTTTCATTCATACACCTGCCATTATAACTGGAGCCGGCCGGGGTGGCCGAGCGGTTCTAGCCGCTACAGTCTGGAACCGCGCGACCGCTACGTCGCAGTTTCGAATCCTGCCTCGGGCGTGGATGTGTGTGATGTCTTTAGGTTAGTTACGTTTAAGTAGTTCTAAGTTCTAGGGGACTGATGACCTCAGAAGTTAAGTCTCATAGTGCTCAGAGCCATTTGAACCATTAGAACTGGACATTAACGCAAATATAGAAAAAACTATGAATCTCCGAAAGGCATTCAGAATCACATGGAACAAACAAAAAAGTAACATCACGCTATGCCAAACTGCGACATTACAGGAGAATTCTCTTATGGGAAGCTCTACATGCATCAGAGAGAATAATGCTTGGCGGGAACTCGAAAGATGCAGAAGTTAAAAAACAGGAGCGGAGAGTTCTTAAGAAAATACAAGGCCCTAAACGAAAATGTCGAATCTGGATGAAGAAGAGGAGATCTGATTTCTCCACGCAAATGGTAAAGTTCACTATACAGTACGCACAAGACACTCTTTGAACTTCTGCAGTCATCTTCACAGAATGGACAACAATTGACTCAAGAAAAGAATATTCAACGTTGTATTAATTCAAAGCAGATCAAAATCAGCTGGTTAGATGAAACTAGGGAAGACTAAGAAGACATGAAGATAAAGTAAGAAAACATAATAAATGGTCAAGCTTTTGGAAATCTAGCAACGGAATGCAGATTCACAGAGAAGCTTAAGAAGAAGACAGCCAAGTGATGTTCACAATAACGGAAGAAATCAGATAATAAATTCATGGAGGAATTCATTATGGAGGATTGGAGGAATGCTGAATTACGAGTTTTTCAGAAGGGCAAATATACAGAATGTAACAGAAATGCAAGGATATAGTCACGAAAGGTATGTGTGTGTATGGGTGTGTGTGTAGTGAGAGATATTGATTATTTTTAGGCATTATCAGCTAACGTGTTTGAGAATATGTCTAATGCATACTATATTAGTAATTATATGCTGCAGATGTGAGTCTTGTTAACCTTTAAGTATGTTTTACTGTTAACTTTTGTCTACGTCTTATTGCTGTATTACGAGGACACGTCAAATGTCATGTTAATGAGTAAACAACTTACTGAGTAAATAAAAGGTTTATAGAACAAGAGCTGGTGGAGTTAGTGTAGCGTTCTTCTCAGCGTACACTCCGTCACGCAGTTCTCGGAAGCGCTGCGAGTGCTTGTCCTTCGCCTGTCGAAACTCAGCACAAGAGAGGGATCAGCGCGCAGGTTCCAAGGCGACCTTCAGTCGGCTGCTGTTATGTAACGCACCTGCAGCGCTTTCTCTGGAAATTCCGTTACGGCCACAGTGTGCGTAGTTTTTCTATAGAAAAATAAAATAAAAGTGAAAACTCTATGTCACATTGATTCCCTAGGTATTGTTAGTGGGGTGCTAATACGGCATCACTCCTAAATTGGTAACGGTAGGTTCTCCGTATTACAGTGTAGCAATGCATTCGTTGTATTGAAACCTTTGTACAGGTTACGGCATTGTGGGCAATGGGGGCTTCATGTGTATTATTTACCAGTCTTGAGTCTCAGCAGTTCGTTTAAACAACGTAACGAAGAGCTGCAGGGTTCGCCACATGTGTGTTTGGTCAGCTCGAGAGCCTCACAGAGACTCTCAACAAGCTTCAGTTGTAGACCCTACAAGGACTCCGTTGTGAATCATAAAAGTTAATACCGAAACCGGACGGTCCAAGTCTAACATAGAGAATTGTCTTCCTGTAATACTTACCACATACACTTCACGTAATAACCACGAAGAGCGTTCGGTCACTCACTATTTCCGTGCGCACCACGCGCATAGAATAAATAGGTGCCACATACACGGGTGCACTACGTCCCAGCAAACACATACTGTTCACTGACTTCCCGGGGGACATACGTAGATGCAGATCTTGCCCGTCTCGGTCGCTGCTCTCTTCTATTTAAAGAAGGTATCTGGAATAGCTTTACGTCCAGAAAAAAATTCTAACATTCACGAATGTGGCAGAATCTTACATATGCTTTGTCTACCTGAACGAGGCAACACAGTCCGCTGTAGAGTAACGACCGGATGTTCACTTGTACATACAAACCCAGTCCTTCAGATGTCAATCAGAAACTCATTGTAATCAAATACATTGCTTGAAAAAAAGTGAAGCACGAGAAGAGTAAGAGCAAACGAAATAAAACTACAAACGTGGCAATATGGGTACACTTATCAGTCCGACGTTGCACGATCTCTGGCCTGTATGAATGGACTGATTCAGTTGGAAAAGATGCTTAAAAGCCGCTGTATCCTCTCCTGAGGCAAGCTGGCCCACAGCGTTTGTAACTTGTCCTTGACATCCTGTATACGGTCAGTGGAAGAGAGTTGACGTCCGAGCTGGTCCCACACTTGTTCTATCGGGGACATATATGTAGTTCTTGCTAGCCACGGGCGTACTTCAATATCACGAAAACAGTTCACACGTGCCATCTGTGGACGAGCACTGTCCTGTTGAAAAATTGCACCAGAATACTGTCGCACGAGAAGTGACACTTGACGACGTAGGATGTCCGTGACATGCTGTTCTGCCGTCAAGTACCCTCAATCGTGGTCTGAAGCCGTATCTGATGGTTTCCCACTCGTGACGCCTGGAGTAACATCGCAGTGCCTCTTCATGTCGCCGGCATACTCACCAACGATGATCATCCGGAGTAGTGAAGAAACGCGATCCATCGCTGAACGCAGTGCGAAGCCATTCATCAACACTCCATGCTTCCCTGTCGTGGCACTACTGCAAACGCAGCCGTTAGTGTCGTGGTGTTAACGGTAAACTACGCATTTCGCAGTCCGGCTGCCGCTAGTATCCGACCAGTGTTCAGGAATGACACAGAATTTTGAAGGGAGTCCACAGCTTGTTCTCGGATGGCAGGCGCAAATGTGAAGAAGGTGTTACGATGTCCTTTGAGCACACTACAGCGATCCTCCCGTGTGATGGTCGGATGTGGTCGGCGAAACATTGACGACGAGTATCCCTGCCCTTACGTTCCCATGCGGTCCATCATAGAGCCGCTGTCACATCCGAATGCCTTACTAATCTGGATACTGCACAATTCCTGCACCCAGCCTAATGGAGACCGATAATGAGGCCCCTTTCAAACACTGTCAGGTGCTGTGACGCTGTCTCAACGCGCACGTCTTTTCCGCGTCCTTCATAGTAGTCACTCAACATCTGAAGCTGGACACCCTACCATGTCTGGCAACAACATTGAACACGAACAACACTAATAAGATACCGGTGCCGTTCAACCTCACCCAGATAATAGTAACTGTAATCACTTACGTACTCACCATTGGTACAATTGTACAAAGTTACATTCACATCCAACCATATCTTCTGGACGATTCAATTTTTTTTTTTTTTTTTTTTTTTTTTTTTTTTTTTTTTTTTTTTTTTTTTTTTTTTTTTTTTTTTTGACAGAGTAATTCTCTTCCTGTGGACTTCATCGTGGCCAAACTCTGGTGCTCTACGTAAGAATATATTTCTTGGTTCCATCGGCACTGTGCTAGACATCATCACCGTTCCTCGGTCTATGTTGAGATGATACTTTACACTGCTCTTCACAAATCGGCAGTGCAGCCACTACAGTGACAGTTGCATATAGTTCTCCTATCTCATCCAATTTCTGATCATTTCGTCGATATTCAGAACCCCTCCTGGGACAAGAGATTGATTAATCAGTCATAAAAGTACTCTCTGCACGGTACTGTCACCAATAAATATAATCATAAAATATTAGTGTATTTAAGTCACGTTGTTATTTGTTACTTGCAGTAGGCTTCGCAGCTAGTTCTGCACGTGTAAAAAATTTATTTCTTGAATCAGGAGTGGTTGCTTCAGGCCCTTGACGGCTAATGTTTCTTATATTAGTTTATCACACTTCATACTAACCACAATTTAGCAGTTCTGAGCTATAACGAAGACACCTAATTCTACTTTAAACCAAATTAATTCAATACTTTATCTATATTAACGTTCTTAATTGAACGCTCTTTTATCCGTGCGACCACGAATACCACTTAGATAATATTTATTGAAGTAAATAAGTTTCTTTGTACCGTTTAATCGACCTTATACATTTCTCAAACTTTAGTCAACCCCAAAACTACACTTTACTACATTTCTCAAACTTTAGTCAACCACAAAACTACGCTTTGCTACCGGAACTTCGCTATGGAGAACAGCACATGGCACTACACTAACAGCTGCAAAACCTTTTCATAATTGTCGACTCCAATAACCCATGTTTGTAGTTTGCTCCTCAACTTGTCTCTGCCCAAAATACGGAGAAAGAAAGGAGGCGTCATGGAAGAAATGGGTGGGGGAAGGGGTTCTCAAGGAAGGAGGCGTCATGGAAGGAATGGTTGGGAGAAGGGGTTCTCTAGCAGCAGGAAATACAAGCTATCTCTTTTTCCTTTTATTATTCTATCGTTCCATTTCTATTATAAAGTTGATTTGCGGTTACGTTTTTCGTTTACGTGGATATGAAACGAAATAAAAGCACATTGTCGGATTTGACGACATTCCAACTCGATTCATGAGTCGTTGTTAATCAAACGAGAGCAGTAAAAATGGCGTAGGAATTGCTGCATATAATGATATCTTTAAACGACTGACGACGTAAAAATTTCAGAAAAGGCAGATCCTCATAAACAGTCACCCACGTAAGAAAACAAAAGGCAGAAATTGACTTGGAGCTAAAACGTGGACGTGATCTAGAGAGGCGTGGAATGGTGCACTTACTATCGTAATGGACGCTGATGTTAACCTTTGTTACAAAAACAAATTACATGACTGATTGGGACTCGAACAGAGACCCAGCCTTGACTTTTCAGTGTATTCTTCGACTCATCCCTTGAGGCGTACTCGCACTAAGTAAGCCTAACGATGTTTTTTGAAAGCCTGCAACTGTGATATCTGAGTAGGCCCCTGGTGTGTGTGTGTGTGTGTGTGTGTGTGTGTGTGTGTGCGTCACACTACACGATTAATTTCTACAGTGTCTACCTGTGCGTGCGTGCGTCACAGTACACGATTACATTCTACAGTGTCTACCTGGCTGATAACCTACGACGCAACTAAGTCGTACTGGAAATCAGGTACACACAATGTTCCTAACAGGGGTATTTCTGGTAATTGTTAACTGTTTTTGTCAGATAAGTACATACTTTTTTCCGCATTACGGAGAATAGTAGCAGGCACAGTTGACAAAATGGAAGAAAAAGTTACTTTTATTATTCACAATTTATGTTTCCATCTGGTAAAAAAGTTGTTTAATATGCGCCCCCAAATATTCTTTGTTGAATCGCCCAGTAACATAAAATATATGACTGGTAGGAAACCAAGTCGTAAATCAAATCTCAAATCGTTTCTTCTGATGTATTTCTTCTATTCTACAGGTGACTATAACAATTAAATCGTCGTGGCAGTGGTAATACGGAGGACATGTGCGTAAACATCTTTCCTATGTTTCATTGGTAACCCAAGGCTGATATCTTCATTTTAGCCGACCCACGTGGCCGAGCGGTTCAAGGCGCTACAGTCTGGAACCGTGTGACCGCTACGGTCGCAGGTTCGAATCCTGCCTCGGGCATGGATGTGTGTGATGTCCTTAGGTTAGTTAGGTTTAAGTAGTTCTAAGTTCTAGGGGACTGATGACCTCAGAGGTTAAGTCCCATAGTGCACAGAGCCACTAGAATCTTCATTTTATTAAATTCAAGTCATTGTGATGTGTAAATGGCCAGCATATAACCTTACACAGAAGTACATCCGATACGGATAGTCTGACAACCGACTACTTCCGATTCATATCGACATACGGTTTGTTTGTTTGTTGGGCGCTCAACTGCGCGGTTATCAGTCGACATACGGAACTTCGAAATAACTGCGTCATCATTTTTAATGCTCTACAACAACAAAAATTCTCTGCTGTGCTACCCAGAACATCATTCGGTGCAGTGTTGAGCCAACAAGCGGATCCGCTTAAAATATAACGCCATTTGGTTTCTTTCGTGGAACATTATTTTCGTATTTGTACACCAAACACACATCAGCCGAGTGACCTCATCCGATATTTTTGTACCAAAGAGAGGGAACTTCCCAACAGTAGTTAAACAGGTTCTTGAGTGAAAACTCATGTATGGGAGAAGGTAGAACCGGCTAAAATGTCTTGCCGTGCACTTGGCTAAAAGCGTATCGTGCTACATGCTTCAGGACTTACATCATCACTCTTCCTAGGCGGGCGTACAAAAATAAAATCCGTGCATCTATATTGGCAGAGAGTAGCAACGTAATCGCCACTATCATCATCAGTCAATGATAATTAAGGGCCATTTTCATACTTTTACACGCATTCAGCAGAAGGCGTCAGCGCATCTCCTTCTTGTTTCCTGATGTCATACACGCAGTTTCAATTAGGTCATACATAGTCTGTAGAACATTAATACGGAGTATTTACTTTCTTAATTTTTTTAGTGTAAACGTTCTTGACGATCACACTTCAGGCGATAGTTTCGTAAAAATGGAAACGAGCACAGAAACATAAATCAACTACCTACATATTCATATTTTCCGTTATACTCCTTCATTCATTTCACCGTAAACAACAGCATTGTGATTTGCAAAGAACATACATGTGACACCAGAGGTGGAATCAGATACATGCAGACCCACAAATGTTCTGTATTTTCCCCAGCCTCACTGCGAAAGGCCCTGTATGCAGCCCACAATATTTAAGTTTTATGTATGTCACAGCCCATGAAGGCGCAATACCCACAGTGCAGAGGCCAGCCTGCTGCACACTACCTCCCTGGTGATGTTGTTCTTTATATTTCCGTCTGGCGAACTTCAGTTGTAGATGAAGTTGGTGTCTTTCTTTAAAGGAAGTTTTGATCACCGAATTTTAACTCCCAGTGCGATCAGACGATATGGTGGATTTTTTAAATGTTTTCTTCTCTAAATTTCCGCTGCAGCTACTTTTGAAGGACTCACTAGTCCTTTTAAGCTGCATGCCACGTCGTCACGCACTTCACTTGCAACGCAGCAATCACTCTATTGTAATCCAAAGTCTGGAAAAATCTTAATAAGCCGACTTCTAGATAGATGTAAGTCGTTAACGACAGCATTACCGTAAGAATAAGTATATGCCGTACATTTTTTATTGATTTATTTGATTTATTTACTTTTGTATGCAGTTGTAGGTAATAATAGATAAGATGCACAATTCAGAAGAAATAGTGTGCAATTCTGACATAAGACAATGAAAGCTGTACAGAAGCCGTTTATTAAATAATCTTGAAATAGTTTTTATAACCAGTTACACTTAGTTTCTCGTGCGATCACATCAGATTCATTAGAGACGGAGTTTCAGAATATTCTTTCTGAGTGAACGATTTTCGTCTTCAGTGTCAGTGATTTTCGGATCTAGAGAAAAGCAAAATGTGGCTGGGTGGACAGGATTTCGAACCATGTTTCTTCTGTACAAATTTCAGGTGTCTTAACTACCTATACAACGATAGGAAAGCAGCGCGGAGTGGCCGCGCGGTTTGAGGCGTCATGTCACGGCCTGCTTGGTCCCTCCCGCCGGAGGTTCGAGTCCTCCCTCGGGCATTTGTGTGTGTATGTTGTTCTTAGCATAAGTTAGTTTAAGTGGTGTGTAAGTCTAGGGACCGATGACCTAAGTAGTTTGGTCTCTTAGGAATTCCACACACACAAAAATAGGAAAATCGCTTTGCGTATCATAAACAGTGTTCCATGTCTAAACAGGACAGTCATAGACCCATGCATGAGCTCTGGAAGAAAGAAAGATGACAACAAGGTCATTGGCGAGGGAGCAGACGCTGGGGTTGGACAAGGAAGTCGGACGTGAGTTTCCCGAAGGAAACATCCCGGCGTTTGCTTCAAGCGATTTAGGGCAGGGCTTCCCAACATAAGTGCTCGCGGAGCAAGCTGTGAGCAGCAAGGCGCGAGCACGGAGCAGCGCGAGCACGCTACCCCCACTACCGGACCAGAGCGGAGAGTGGGGAGAGTCACTTGGGGCACGCAACAGCTGTCGCCAGTCAATGTAAATCCGCAGACACCTGCAGGGATATCACTCACGAATTATTACTGCGAAAACTGAAACAAATAAAGGAGAACGTACACGTGCTACATAATTTTATTAGCTTAGTGTATGCCTCTACATTCGTATTAATTTGTGAACTGTTACACAATAATAGGTGTCACTGAAGTGTGGGATTCTCGGTTATCTTGTACTTTTTGCCCTTTACAATTGCGTCTATATTCGGAGTAATTGTTCTTGTGCATTGTAGGCGCAGCGTGCAGTTTAAATTTCGATCAGACAATGCGTTTCTCAGGCGCATCTTTTTACATTTCATTGCAGAGAACAGTTGTTCACAAACATACGTGGAACCGAACATTGATACTATTGTAGCCGCCAGTTTGTGCAAACGAGGAAATCTATCCTGAGGGAAGTGTCTGTAGAATTCCAAAATGTTGTTCTTGTTCTGAAATTTGTCTCTGTATTCTCTGTCACACTGCAGGTCAATAATTTCTAGTTGTAGCTCAGGACGAATCCCTTCAATATTCGCTGAATATGGAGAGGAGAACAGATCAAAATCACTGTCTAGTGTTGTCAGATCTTGAAAGCGTTGATCAAATTCTTCCTTAAGGGCAACTAAACTATATGAATAACGTTCACAGTCTTTGTGAACATCTTGCATGGATGATAATTTAGGAAAATGAGCTAGATTTCCTGTTTCCAGCTGACTCACCCAAAGTGTCAATTTCATTTTAAAAGCTCGTATTCGATCTATGAAATGAGTAATTAGCAGATCTTTACCTTGTAGTGAAGTGTTCAAAGCATTCAGATGGCTAGTTAAATCTGCTAAGAACGCGAGATCACATTTCCATGAAGGCTCTTTCAATTCAGGAATACACATGTTATTTTTTTCCATGAACATATTTATCTCATCTAATAGGCAAAAAAATCGATTTAATAATTCGCCACGACTAAGCCAGCGGACCTCGCTGTAATAAGGCAGGCTACCATACTGGCTTTCTACATCCTCAAGAAAGCTTTTAAATTGCCTGTATAGCCCATGCTTCCTTATATGATTGGCTGTACGAACAACAACACTCATCACATTTTTTAGAGTGATACTCTTTGCACATAAGTTTTCCTGGTGGATCACACAATGAACGCCCCTTATTTCATTCGGCACGGTCAGTTTTTGCATTTTCTCCTTTAACAGCGCGTTCCCTGTCATCGCTGGTGAACCGTCTGTAGACACCGAAACTAAAGAATTCCACGACGAGCCTATATTTTCAACACTTTCTTCAACACTACTTAAAATATCACCTCCGGTTGTAGTGTTCTTCATGGCTACTACATCGAGGAGCTCCTCCCTCACCTCTAATAAATATGGTAAGCTGCGTTGTTCCAGTGATATAAACACTTTCGTCCAGAGCTAGAGAATACGCCATAAAATCTTTACAGACATTTGCAAGCTGGCTCTGGACGTCGTCTGCCATGTCCTGTATGCGACGCATAAGGTTCATGTTAGATAAAGGCACAATCCGAAACTGTTCAACTTGAGATGGACACAAATGTTCCGCTGCAACTATCAAACATTCTTTTATTAAATCGCCATCAGTGAAGGGGCGCAGGGATTCTGCTAAAAGCAAAGCAATTTTGTAACTCACTCTGAGAGCTGCCTCAGTTGATTTTTCTTCGTCGTCCAGATCTTCTTCGGATAGCTTCCTTTTAAGTTTAATAACTTCCTGTGCACGATCTGGTCCATCACATTATCCACTTCCGTAGTCTTTCGCATGGTACGACATATAATATCGCTGCAAATTAAATTTCTTAAAAGAATTCAGTGTTTTGTGACATACTAAACATTTTGCACACCATTTTTTTCTGAAAACAGGTACAATTTCTCCCAATGGAGGTTGAACTGCGAAAGCATGGTTGGGGTTACACAGCGGCGACTTGACATGATTCTTAACCAGCGAAGTGACTGTTAGAGCTGATCGTAGTACTTTTTACGTTACACAGTCGGCGCGAATTCAACAGGCACGCTGCGGCCCTATTCAAAAGTGCGCGCGCATTTCCCCTCCCTCCCCTCCCTCCCTGCTCCGCGACCTTGCACCTGCTCGCGAGCACGTGCCTGAGCAGATGCGAGTACTCGCGCTCAAAACCGGCCAGTTGTTAAGCCCTGATTTAGGGGAACAAATCAACGAAAATTCTATACCTGGTTGGCCGGACGGCGATTTTAACCGCCGTCGCCCCGACTGTGAGTCTATGTAGCACTGCGCCGCCTTCCCCAACATGAGCTGTCGAGACACTGTAGAAGGCCTCTTTGATCTAAGGACAAGCTGTTGCTGTTGGCGAGATGCCAACATGACACCCTCTAAGTGTCGCAGCGGCCGCACAAATATAAACATAATCGCACCTAACTATAGACTAGGTACTAACAACCTCGACAGCAAGTGGCACTGATAACTAAGGACCATAGTGTAGCCCTCACACTCCTTCTTCGCTGTGGATGATCTGTGAACAGTGTAAGAGATCTCTGTCGGTCACTGCGTTTAATGTTTTTGCAACGCATTTTACGTACTCCTTGACAGGCAAGGTACGGAAGGGAGGAAGTGGGTGAAATCCTATACCAGGTTATAGCTTGCCCCTACGACCTGCAAGTTTTTCGTCACGTATACCCACTTCGTGAGACAGTGTGGAGCGTTTTATGTGAGAAGCGTTCAATATGTAATGTAACACGTTTTTCTGAGAACAGGTTGGTCTTATTGAGGATTCCAATACACCATGTTATATCTCATTCTTCTGGCTACTAAACACTATTTTTCAACATAGTTTCCGTTCAAAGGGACGCTCTTACGCCGCCTTAATGCCCGCATAGTACCATTCCACTGTTCGACGTCGGAGCCAACGTCTTGCTGCATCAATAACCTCCACATCATTCGCATACTGCCTCCTGCCTCCCGCGGAGTGCATCCTCCACTGGGCCAAACAGACTGAAGTCGGTAGGTGTGAAATCCGGGTTGTAGTGTGGACGTGAAGAGAAGCCCAATGAAGTTTTGTGAGCTCCTCTCGGGTGCGCAGACTTATGCGAGGCCTTCCGTTGTCATGGAGAATGAGAAGTTCGTGAGCACTTTTGTGGCGACGAATACGCTGAAGTCGTCTCTGCTATTTCCTGAGGATAGTGCAATACATTTCAGAGTTGATCGTTGCACCATGAGGGAGGAAATCAAACAGAATAACCCCTTTAGAATTCCAGAATATCGTCGCCATGGCGTCACCAGCTGAGGGTGCGGTTTTGAAATTTTTCTTCAGAGGAGAGATCGTGTGGCGCCACCGGACTGTCCTTTTGTTTCCAGTTCGAAGTGATGAACCCGTGTTTCATCGCCCGTGATGACGTTCGACAAAAAAATTGTCGCGATCAGCCTCTTAATGCATGACCAGATGGATCTTCGTTGCTCTTTATGGTCTTCCGTTAGGTATCCCAACAGGTGGACGAGTATGTCAGCAATACCAACAGAGGCGTCCAGTCGAGCAGCGAGGTGCCTGATTGTGATCCGTCGATCATCTAGAATGGGAGTGTCCGCACATTCCAACATTGCACGAGTTACAACTGTGTGCGGCCGGCCGGTACGCGGGAGCTCGGGCAGCTCTGCGCGACCTCGTTGCGATGATCACAGACGCCTCGTCCAATGACTCACCTTGCTTTTCTTCACTTCCACGCCTCCGTAGACATTCTGCAAATATCTGCTGAAGAGTTTCGTGGACCACGACCTTACATCCCGCAAGGTTTACCAGAAGAAATATCTGCGATGCTCTGATTTGACGCTGAAAGAAACTCAGTGACAGCTCTCTGCTTCGAACGCACCTGAGTTACAGGAGCCCTTTTGAAAGCTAGGTATAGCGCCGCCACGTATCGGAGCTTCATAATACTTTAAGGTCTGAAGTGGGAATATGCCACGATGTCTAACAACAAATTACGCCGAGAAAAAAAATGTTTTACATTACTTAATGTGTTACATTTATCTTCGGAGAGCAGAGGTCATCACTAACTGTTAGCCACCACCTTTTCCTTCTTTTGCTTACCAACTCGTTGAGCCAACGACATTTGATGCATCTCTGTAGACGAGTTCTATCACTAAAATTTTGCTACTTTCGTCACGGGGGCATATCGTACAGCGTTGATTAGGTACATAATGTTATGACTAATTCCGGCTCGATAGGACTGACGTGAGTCATGGGTTCTCCTCCCTTTGATGCGTATTAACCGTGGAAATTAAGTCACGACATTGCGAACGCAGCCATACCCTGGGCACGTGTCCCTCACGATGTAACTGTGCGTTCCGTGGTTTGTGGTGACGCGTGCTGACACGTAATGCGCTGGTCCGCTGGCTGTGGCCGGCAGTGCACGCTCGAATTCGAGGGAAGGCGGAGCAGCCCAGCTGCGCTGTGCCTTGTGCTGTTGATAGCGCGCAGTGCCGCGACCGCCGCGGCCGCAGCCGCAGCCGCCCACACGCAGGCCGCTCTTCCTCTCGCCTGTCGCGGTCGGCCGCCTCGCCCTGCCTTGTCGGGACTGACTGTCAGCAGCGGCTTTGGACTCCGTTCTCGTCCGTCCCTTCCGGCCACCTTCACTAGGGTGCTTCTGTAAGTGGAGGTGAGTCATTAGTGGAACTGGCTAGGCCGCATCAATACGTATCTTTCACGTTCGCTGTCGGCTCCTACTCTGATTGCCCACATGAACCTTGTAACACTGTAAGGGCATATTTAAGGACACAACAGCAGTCGCTTGGTAACCGTTGTAGCAGTCAGCATTCTGGAGACTGATTTAATGCAGCTCTCCACTCTCATCTATCTTGCGCAGTTCTTTCCATATAAAAATAGCTATAGCACGCAGTGTCCGTGTGAATCTGCTTGCTTGCCTCCTTTTACAACTATTAGCCCTCCACATTATTGCTTGATTGATCACCTTTTTTAGTCTTCTCGCATCACAACGCTCTTTGTTCGCGAGTTCGGTTCAGTACCTCTTCATTAGCTTCTCAAGCTACCCATCATATCTTCAGCGCACTTTTGTATCACCAGGTTTCAAAAGTTGCGATTTTCTTGATGTCTGTAACGTATATTGTCCACATTTCATTCCCATATAACGCTACACTCCAGACACATACTTCCAGATAAGTCTTCCTAAATATTCGATGTTAACTTTTTCCGAGCAACTTTCCTTGCTATTGCCGGTCTGCATTTTATGTACTCTTTATTTCTGCCGACGTAGTTATTTCGCTGTCCAAATAACAAAACTTGTCTACTACATCTAGCGTTTCATTTCGTAATCTACTTCCCTCAGCATCCCTCGACTTAATTCGACTCTACTCTTTTATCAGTCTTTGATTTGTTGCCGCTCCTATCCGCAACAACAAACAGGTAAATTGATTATAGAGCGTATATTTTATTGTACATTCACTGTTCTAGCCATACCATCCACATGCGCAACATTCCAAGAACGGTAGTTTATTTGCTATTGTCTTATAATTAATCAAATACTATCATCCTAACCGTTGAAAAAGTGATCTGTATACTGATCTTACATGGCTTTCTCCAATTCGACTTCCCAGATCACAAATATAGCCGCTCTTTCTCAAGTGTCGATAGGTACCACTATGACGCGCTAATTTGTTTCACCATCTCTTTGTCCTGAAAACACTTCCCTTTTAGCGTCGTTTCCGAAGGAACAGATAGCGCCAGATGCAGTGAATAGAATGTTTGCCAAACCGTTGTCTTTTTTTTTTGCCAGAAATTGCATGAGACCAACGTTTTGCGGCCATCGCAGTGGAGCAGCCAACACTCTGAACGCCGCAATAGAGATTTTTTTTCTGAAGTGCGTCATGCAGTTGCTTTATCATTTGGAAATAGGGAACAAATTCATGCTGTATTGTTTCTCTGATGACTAAGAGACAAACCGACATTGTTTGCGCGCTGATTCTCATATGTTTCTCTTTTTATATTTTGGTAATGAAGTAATGAAGCCGTATTCCCCTGACGCGGTTGTAGCTTTGTTCCCAGGTCACAAATATAGCCGCTCTTTCTCCAATAGGGAACGAATTCTAGTTACTTTTGGGATCCCTCTCCTCCCCCACACTTAGAGGTAATTTGTAGCGGTAGCCTAACAAACTATTGCAGGAATCATTTTCGATATTGGCTTCCCGCCTGTGGATTTCGCACTGTGTATCGTTTCCAGTCTCTATGAAGGTAAGACTGTTTCTGTTGTATAATTTTACATCCATCTGCTTATGATTTCACTTGCAAACATTGACCATCGCGCCTGTTTACAGTTTGTTAAGAAACTTAAGGCTAATCGCCTAGATGTCAGCAGGCCGGCTGACACTGAGTAATGCGGGTAGTCTAATTTGTCCCTATTTTAGTTATTTTTTCACTAACAGATCAAACGATGCAAGCTTATATGAACGTCATGATGCGCACCGTTTACCCACGATGAAATCTGTAACAGTCAATTACTGATACTCGATTTCTAAAATTTAATTCTTTCATCGTTTTAATAAGACCTAGTGTAACCCTGAGAATGAACGTACTGCTTGAAAAGTGTGAAGTAGTCTAGGACAGGAAACGGAATTTATTGGAGCCGAACGTTAGAAATGTCGTAGAACTACATGAATCTATCAAGGTTTGAAAATGTTAGCATACAGGACGCAAAATTACGTACCATTTCAATCTTTCAATTGACCTAAATCATTACGTGATTGGAAATATTTTACAAATGAAATTGAAAAAGAACAAAAAACATATTGGGATCCGAACGAACGACCTGAACGTAAGTCATGGACTGCATTTTACACTCTTGCCTTAAGATTACTCTTATCGTAAATATCTAATTTTTATACGTGTTTGAACTGTTTGCATGGGATCTGATAGGTCATACAAAGAAATAAGGCCATGATCTACCGACAAAATATGGAATCTTATAAATAATGGAGGTGACAGTTCCTACAGGGACCATAGCTTAAATTACAGTTTCCGATTCTCCCATCCTCTTATGGACTATGTACGTGCTTCTTTTTGTTCAATAAACGTTCCTGAGATGCGATGCGACGATGGTACTGCTACCGAAGACAGTCTACTACTTTCAACTCTCGAAATACTTATCAGCCCAGCATACAAACTGTATATACACTTTTTCGTCATTTTGTTATGTTCTGATTTTGTAGTGTTAACAACTGTGGAGCGTGCTTGCGTAGTGTGGTCGGGGATTTTGTTCTGAGTGTATGTGTGTGTTTTAACTACTCCTTATATTTAGACAGGTTTTGCAATGAGCTACTTTTTATATGTAATTATTCATTAATTACTTTATTGGTGTGTGTTACAGATTTTTGAATATGTTAGTTCTCGTGTACTGGGTTTAAGTTTCTTTTTTATTTATTTGTTCTGACTTGGAGTATGTACATTCTATATTTTTTGCCCAAAATATTTGATCAGGTGAACATCACAACTGAGGAACATATTTACAGAATAAAAAAAAACTGCTTCAGTTGCCAGTAATTCCTTAATCTATTGCAGGAGCGGTTTCGAAGCATAAAGCTTCATCCCCCCATGACTGACTGACTCACTGATTGTCTGACTGACTGACCCAACCGCCACACCTTTATGTTCCGATAGTTACAACACGTTTCACGACCGTAGCTTACATTTTGGTATGTCAGCTCCATAGTATTTGTACGCTAGTAGCTCCCCTCTTCTTGTTCACAGTTGGTGGCACCTGAAGATGACGCTTTATGCTGCGAAAACGGTCGTGCAATAAATTAAGAAGTTACTGGCTACTGAAGCAGACTTTTTATTCTATAAACTATATTTTGGGATGATGATTTTCCTGTTTTAAGAATTAACTAGTTGTCCAATGGTTAGTTTCATACTTGAGACGTCTTATGTGCTTTTTACACGTTGTTTTACAATTTAAAAGTTGTTCAAAATGGTTCAAATGGTTCTGAGCAGTATGCGACTTAACTTCTGAGGTCATCAGTCGCCTAGAACTTAGAACTAATTAAACCTAACTAACCTAAAGACATCACACACATCCATGCCCGAGGCAGGATTCGAACCTGCGACCGTAGCGGTCACGCGGTTCCAGACTGAAGCGCCTAGAACCGCACGGCCACACCGGCCCGCAAAAGTTGTTCCTACTTAGATTGTATTGCAGCTATTTTATGAACCTATAAACCCTGAGTTATGTGGTTCAATCCTTAGTCGGCTATAGTATTCGAACCTTAGTCGTTCCTCAGATTTTTCTGCGACTTATCACCCCTTTCACATCTGAAATTATTTGTTAACGTGAAAAATTCCAAGCCGCAACTTGGTTCGAAGTTTAAGTTAACAGTAGGTTCCTCTATAAATGACTAAATAAGTCAATTCAACGGTCGGAGGAATCGAGGGCATTGCAGCGCTGCCAGCCGTCTTCTGCCTAGCGGCGAGCCGCTCCAATAGAAGCGCACATAGTACAGAACTTTTGTGTTCAAAATAACCTACAGGTTGACGATACAACTTCACTTCTTTACTTTCTAAGGAACGGCAGACCAGTAACATTAAACATGATCACGGACGAGTGCTAGCAAAATTGGTGGAATTTACTCAGTAGCAGAATCACGCACTGCGAGACGAGGTATCGGCAGCTGACAGACAGGGGCGGCCCGCGAAACTCTGGCGTCAGCAAGTCGCCACGGAGCCGCGCGTTTCTCCGTCCGGCCACGAGCTAATTGCAGCGCTGCCAGCCGTCTTCTGCCTAGCGGCGAGCCGCGAGCTGTGCACGCCCCTCTCACATCGGCGCCGCGCATGCGTAATGGCCACTCCCGCCACTCAGCTGCTCGTTCTCATGCGGCCGGGGTGTTCGAGACTGGCAACGAACTTCACAGAAATGCCAGCACTTCTGACCAACAAATTCAGTACCCTTCACCAATTTCAAAGAAAGCAGGATCTTACAGGTGTGAGCATTATCGAAGTCAGTTTAATGAGTCACGGTTGCAAATAATTAACACGAATTATTTACAGAAGAATGAAAAAGCTGGTAATAGCTGTCAATAGGGAATATCAGTTTGGATTCCGGAGAAACGCTATGACTTATCTTAGAAGGTAGATAGCGAAAGGCAAACATTGTTTATAGCATTTGCATATTTAGATAAATCTTTTGACAGTGTTGACTGGAACACTCTCTTTGAAATTCCGAAGGTACCAGGAATAAAACACAAGGAGCAACAGCCTACTTATAACTTGTACAGAAATCAGACAGCAGTTATAAGAGTCGAGGGGCATGAAAGGGAAGCAGTGGTTGAGAAGGGAGTGAGACAGAGTTGTAGCCTATCCCCGATCTTATTCAATTCGTACCTTGAGCAAGTGTTAAAGGAAACCTAATAAAAATTGGGAGGAGGAATAAAAGTTCAGAGAGAAGAATTAAAACCTTCGAGGTTTGGCCGCCCATGTCAGGGACAGCACAGGATTTGTAAGAGCAGCTGAACGGAATGGACTGCGTCTTGAAAGAATGATATCAAATGAACACGAAAAACAAAGATAATGGAATGTTATCGCATTAAATCAGGAGGTGCTGAAGGAATTATATTAGGAAATGCGACAGTTAAAGTAGTACATGAATTTTGCTCTTTGGGCAGCACAATAACTAATAAACGCCGAAGCAGGGGAAGCTATAAAATGTAGACTGGCAATGGCAAAAAAAACGTTTCTCAAGAAGATAAATTTATTAATATCGAATATAGATTTAAATATTAGTAAATCTCCTCTAAAGACATTTGTGTGGAGTGTAGCTATGTATGGAAGTGGACGATAAACGGTTTTACACAAGATGAGATAGAAGCTTTTGGAATGTGGTGCTACAGAAGAACGCGCAGATCACGTAACTAATGAGGAGGTACTGAATATAATTGGGGAGATAAGAAATTTGTGGCACAACTTGACTAAAGAAGTGATCGCATGATAGGACACATTCTGAGACATCAAAGGATCACCAGCTTAGTACTGGAGGGAAATGTGGGGAGTAAAAATTGTAGAGGGAGGCAAAGAAATGAATAAAGTAAGCAGATTCAGAAGGATGTACGTCGCAGTCGTTATTTGGAGATGAAGAGGCTTGCGCAGGATAGAGTACCGTGGACAGCTGCATCAAACAAGTCTTCGGACTGAAGACCACAACAACAACACCAATGTGTGCCACGATAGACCTCCAAACGTTTATTCCTAACTAAGAAAACCCAATAGTAACAATGACATTTTTATCATTGCAGTCACCCTGAAATTCAGAATACAATTAGTTTAACAATTTTCCAATAATTGCCTCAGTACAATAAAATCCATCCAACGGTGGAAAATCATCTTCTGTTTTACTTCACATTATCAGTTTTCATGCGATCTACTTCCATCCAGTCACCAGATATGAAAACAAAATAGGTGCCAAGTACGCCTAATACGGTAGATGCACATCCAAATAAGAGTCTGTTAGTTTAATGGTAGCGATGCGAGACGTATATCAGGGAAGAGTATCGTCACAGAGCAGATGTTTCTTCTTTGTAATAATTATACGTTTAGCCTACATAGCTTCGAACAGTAGTGAAGTATAGCAGTTCCCAGTTACTTTTCTTACCCTTTGTACATAATCTGCCACCATCATCATGAGAGTAGCAGGATACGGAAACCACGACGGTTCCTCAAGACGGAACTGCTTCTGATTTCCTCAGCTCACTTTCGCCTTTTGTCGCCGATTGTTCCAAATACTGCTTCATTTCTGGCATTTTTCGTATACTGTTATGACACGTCAGAAAAATCGCTGAAATAGAAATCTAAACACTGACGAGCAACGTTGATTGTGACAGTTTTCACTAGACACGAGGACGAGTGGGCAGCCCGATCGTAAAAAAAAAAAAAAAAAAAAAAAACATGTTGCATTACGGCCTATCGAGCTCAAGCAATTTGAATTGTCTATCGTGTAGCACTGTGAACGTTTGTTGTAGCCTTGCATATCGTAGATGGTTTTACACTTCCTGAACGATCACGATCTTCAACAGACGCTCGTCCACGCTCACGTTTAGCGACGCTCTCCTTAACTGTGGAACAGAAGGGGAACAGTACTTTAATTACTACTGTAGATTTAATATCTCTATGTTAAATATTTCAAATGAAGTATTAAATCACAACTTATTATTTTATTTTATTCATTTTTACGGAAAACGTGTTACTTGATCATTTACACAATCACTGCAAAGTAAATGTGTGTCTCTGATTCTTCACAATACGGCTGCCGAAGAGTAACACCTTTGAAAGATCATTTTGTTTTGGCACCACTAACGCCATCTGTTTGTTGGGATATAAAGTTCAAGAAGTTCCTCGTAGAATTAAGATACGTTATATACAGTGGGTTGGCATTGAGGTTTGCCAAGAAAAAAATTATGGCTTCGTCAACCTTTAGGGAAAAACGGGTAATTTGAAGTAAATACAGCCTCGGGGGTGTAAATTGGGATGGGGGTATACCCTTTGTGAGTTATATCAGTGTCTCCATTGTGCACGGTGAACTTGATCCAAAAGCATCTCGGCATATTCCTGCTCAATTTTTAAGGAGTGGGTAGGATCCCACGTCAAGTTAAAGCTATGGATCGGTACGTGATGTGTGTTCCTACGTCTCATTTTTAAGGGCATTGCTACCGTTACGGGAGTGTCAAGATTCCAATATAGGCCCGGGCGCGTTACTGTATGATTAGGATGAACAATAAAAGCGACTTTTTGTTGATTCTCGACTACAAGAAGCAAGAAGTGAGAAATATTGACAAACGTCGGACAGTTTCTCATTATGACTCCTCTGAATCTGCCATACTCAGCTGACCACTCGCAACCTGACTGTCGCTGTCCTGGGCATGAATTTAGACGCCGAAAAGCTGAACTTCCTCAGTTCTTTCGTCAAACTCCTTGGAAAGTGTCATCAGTCATCTAATGTCTCGACACCTCCTAGCAGATTAAAACTGTGTACCGGACGGGGACTCGAATCTAGCACTTTTGTCTTTAGCGGGTAAGTGCTCTACAAACTGAGCTACCCGTGCACGACTCACGATCCGACCTCACAGACTTAGTTCCAGTAGTACCTCATGTCCACCTTTCAAACTTCACAGAAGTTATTCCTGCAAACCTTGCGGGAAGACCACTGCTCCAAGAAGTGATATTGTGGAGACCTGGCTTAGCCACAGCCTGGGCGACTGTTTCCACAGTGAATCTTCACTCTGCAGCAGAGTGTGCACTAATCTGGAACTACCTAGCAGACAAACATGTTTGCCCCACAGGGACTCTAAACGTGGTACCTATTGGTTTCACGGGCAAGTGCTCAACCGACTGTGCTAGGGAAGTCTGGAAGATAGGACGTGAAGTACTGGCAGAAGTAAAGCTTTGAAGGAGGGGGGGGGGGGGGGGTCGTGCGTTGTGCTTGCGTATCTCAGTTGGTACAACAGTTGTGCCTCAAGAAGAAAAAGTAATAGGTTAGAGCCCAAGTCGGCACACAGTTTTAATTTGCCGGTAAGCTCCAAATCAGCGCACGCTCTGGAGCAAAGTGAAAATTCATTCTGGATCTCATGTCTCATTGGGAAAAAGTATTATGTTCAACAGGGACATATTAAAAGTAGTTCGTCCCGCCGCATACTGTCTCTCCTCGATAGTAAAGAAGAACCGCTGAATTACCTTAGCAATTATACAACAGCACGGAAATTTACTTGATAGCAGTGTTGTAGCGAGGAGTTTCCTCGTAGCGTGCGGTTACCTATTTCTTCGCCGTAGTATAACATTTTTAACCGGCTAGCGGCAATGTAATGCAATTTCCGTGAATGGTAATTGCGTAAGCGGCGGCAGTAAGCCTCCGTTGCATAGTATAACGACCGGCTTAGAAATGCTGCTGACGTAAGGCAAAGCATTATGCATGCGGTAACAATTACGTTTTAAAATGACGCACGACAGTAAAGAGAGTTCTCTTCCATTTCACATGTAATAAGGTGAAGGGGGAATGTTCTTCGTTGGTGCTGCCATAATTCCAAGCTGTCCATGTCAGATAACAAACACCGTAAAAGTTTGGCCAGAAAAACGAAGTAGAGACGAAGATGGAAAGAAAAAATGTTTAGGCTTGGATGTCTCGTCGACGACAAAATTGTTACAAAAGCAGCAAGAATTGAGCAGGAAAGTTGCCGTGACGTTTCGAAAGTAAGGACCCCGGCATTCTATTAATAATTTGTGGACACCGAGGAGAAACTAAAGCCGGCCGAGGTGACCGAGCGGTTCTAGGCGCTACAGTCTGGAACCGTGCGACCGCTACGGTCGCAGGTTCGAACCCTGCCTCGGGCATGGATGCGTGTGATGTCCTTAGGTTAGTTAGGTTTAAGTAGTTCTAAGTTCTAGGGGACTGCTGACCTTAGAAGTTAAGTCCCACAATGCTCAGAGCTATTTGAGAAACTAAATCTGGATGCCTGAACGGGTGTTACAGCTCCGCGCGTACCGAAGGCGAATTCTGCTTTAAGATTTCTTTGAATCTGGCACTATCTTGCGAAGCACCTTTGCAGATGTTGCACTTTCTCACAGAAGAACGAGTGCGACTCCGGCGCCTTATCCCAGCCAGAGACGAGTACGTGGGACATTATAACGGAACGTCTATAACAGACACTTAAGTGCGATACATGACCCATACCCACATTTTTTTTTTCTTTTGAACCACTGCAAAGTGAGAAACTTTTTTGCGATGTGACACAAATACTGTCATCTGTTAACTGAGTAGCAATTTTCTGCGGAAACTATTCCCAGCGTTATCTTTTTTGTAATAAAAAAAATCGTCTTTTTCGTACTGGAAAGTATAGATGTTCAGTCTCAGACGGATTTTGCTTATTAATTTAAAATGTTCTCGCTCGACATTAACGCAATTTTCGTTTCAGCGCCAGAAGTGTAAGTGCGATCTTCGATCTTGGGTCACATATGGAAACGAAAAACACGTCGCTGGGATGTGCAGAAATAAATTAACTAATGCTTACATACGTTTCAAAATAAAAGGTATCCTGGTCTGGAATAAAAGTTACCTAAGCTGTAGAAAGTTGGTTGAAATGGCTCTGAGCACTATGGGACTTAACATCGGAGGCCATTAGTCACTTAGAACTACTTTAACCTAACTAACCTAAGGACACCACACACATCCATGCCCGAGGCAGGATGCGAACCTACGACCGTAGCGTTCGCGCGGTTCCAGACTGAAGCGCCTATAACCGCTCGGCCACTCCGGCCGGCCTGTAGCAAGTGATAGTTTTTATTTTCCCAGGTGGTGCCCCATATTTATGAACTACCAACAGCTACGGATAAAGTGAAATGTATTAGCAGTTCTGAATATGGACAAGAATAACGACAGAGAAAATCTGTGCCGCACCCGGTTTTTCCGCTTATCGCGAGCTATCCCCTTACCATTAGGCGAAAAACCCCGGTTCGACTGCCGGTCCAGCACAAATTTTCACAGTCGTCGTTCCATTATAAAGCTGATGGTTGTCCATATTCGCAACTGAAATGAAATGAAATGTCGTGTGGCTAGGGCCTCCGGTCGGGTAGACCGGTCGCCTGCTGCAGAGTTGACGCCACTTCGGCGACTTGCGTGTCGATGGGGATGATGATGATGAAGACAACACTGTGAATGCATTTCACGTATTTCATAACAGCTGTTGCCACCGTGGTGCCTGTTCCTTCAGACATGGATACATGTTCGAAAAAACATTGCATCGTATTTCTGAATTTCACAGGCACTGCAGTATCACAGTTAAGTATTTAACTTGATTACTTTGAGGGGTCCTGCGACACGAAAGTGTTCAACGGATGAAATGCTGCAGTAACCGAACACTGAACTCGCATCTGGGTGGAGTGAGGTGCAACTCACCGTCCAAATATCCAGGTTTAGGTTGTCCTTCGTTTCACTAAATCGATTAAGGCGAACGCTTAGACGCTTCCTTTGAAAAGGACGCGGTCCATTTCTTTCCTCATGCTTGTGGAGTCCGTGCTTGTGCCCCGTCTCTAATTACATTTTGGTCTGCAGAACGTTAAAGCCTTATTTTCCTACCCTTTTATTATTATTATTATTATTTTTACAAAATTGCCTATTGATGCATGTCCGAATAATGTCTGTGGAGGAGCCCGTAAATACCAGCAGGAGGCACCTAAAGCATTCAGCGAACGTCTAGATGATGAATGCGGCTGACCGAGTTTTAATTGCCTTGGCAGTGCAGGAGCTGTACTTGCAGACTAGCAAGTAGGAAATCGTTAGTCAGCTCATCAGCTGGAGGCCGGCTGCTAATTGTCAGCAGGTCCCACCTATGTGACTCGCAACCCGCCAGCCGCAGTCGAGGTCAGCGCTCCATCCACCAGTCGCCAGGAGCGCGCCCGCAGTCCCTGCATCAACTCGGGTCTCAGGAATCGGCGCTCACCTTTACCGACTTAACTAGCGTCGCCACTGCAGCGAGCCGAGTCTCCACATCACAGATCCTCGCTTCACTGTACCGTGCTAGCATTCAGCCACTATAACTGTGCTTCACGTAACATAATTACACGTTTCGAGAGACAATGCTTTCATCATCATGTTGTCGACACTCAGCTGATTCGATTGAAACATTGAAAATTATAACAACAATGCTGAAAAAAAAAGAAAAGGTTCAGCAGTGGAATTAAAATTCAAGGTGAAAGGATATCAATGACACGATTAGCTTCTTACGTTGCTATCCTGAGTGAAAGTGAAGAAGAATCACATGATCTGCTGAATGGAATGAATACTCTAATGAGTACAGAATATGGACTGGGAGGAAATCGAAGAAAGGGAAAATACTGAGAAGTAGCAGAAATGAGAACAGCGAGAAATTTAAAATCGGGATTGATGGTCTCGAAGTACATGAAGGAATTCTGCTGCCTAGGCAGAAAAACAACCAACGACGGACGGAGCAAGGAGGACATCAAAAGCAGACTAGCACTGGCAAAAAAGGCATTCTTGGCCACGAGAAGTCTACTGGTATCAAACATAGGCTTACTCTGAGGAAGAAATTTCTGAGAATGTACGCTTGGAGCACAGCATGGTAGTGAAGCATGGACAGTGGGAAACCGAAACAGAAGAGAATCGAAGCATTTGAGATGTGGTGCAACAGACGAATGTTGAAAATTAGGTGGACTGATTAATTAAGGAATGAGCAGGTACTGCGCAGAATCGGAGAGGAAAGGAATATGTGGAAAACACTGACAAGAAGAAGGGACAGGATGGCAGAACATCTGTTGAGACATTAAGGAATGACGTCCATGGTACTTGTGGGAGCTGAAGAGAGTAGAAACTGCAGAGGAAGGCAGAGAATGCAATACATCCAGCAAATAATTCAGGACGTAAGTTTCAAGTGCTGCTATGAGATGAGGAGGCTGGCACAGAAGAGGAATTCGTGGCGGACTGCATCAAACCCGTCAGAAGAATTATGACTCAAAAAAAATTTTTTTGTTCACATCGGATTATTGGTTCTCGTCTTACAATAAAACCGTCCACTTGTATCCTTGTGAGCGCCATCATACGCTGCAACCACGCAACAAGTTGTGTTATCTTCATCAACTGCCGGCAACAGCAATGTTCAGTTCAAGTGTCATTCCATTGTTCACCTCCTCTTTCCACGTTTCTAAACTTATTGCTTGCATATTGTGGGACTCTCTGGAGGGAAGGCGACCTCCTTTTCGAGAGAAACTGTTGAGAAAAATTAGAGAGCTGGCACTTGAAGCCGACTGCCTAACATACGCCAACATACATTTCGTGTAAGGACCGCGAAGTTACGAGAAATTAGGGCCCATAAAGAGGCATATAGGCAGTTGTTTTCCCTCGCTCTATCTACGAGTGATACAGGAAAAAAAAGACTAGAAGGAGTACAGTGTACCGTCCGCCACGCACAGTTCGGTTACTTCCAGAGAATTTATGTTTGTATGTATGTGCTATATCAGTGAAGTACTGAATGCTTAAGATACTGCACCTGCATGGAAATATATCAAAAAAATTATTACAAAAATCTTATTCGTTCTGTTTAATTTACACGTTGAGAACATTGTAACATATCTTCTCGCGAATGACTCTTTCTAATTCTTCCAACATATTGAGAATTCTTCCTCCATTTTCCATGTGCAAAATTTATGTTCGTCTTTTATTAGCTTTAATGGGTGGCCGCCATCGTACTCGTGGTTAGTTACTCCTGACTTGTCGCAGTCCTTCAGTCTGACAGAGAGTTTAAGCCGTCTGTTTTTGTTCGAAAATGTGTCCAATAATCTTTGCATCACAAGGTGTATACTCTATTGTTTACATTTTTGAATATACTATATTGTTTACAGTTTTGAACCTTCAAATTTGTTCATCATCTTCCCATCGTGTTTCAGGCTATAACCCCCTAAATTATTCGTATGGAACATTAGTCTGACGCCGCGAGGCTTAAAAATGTTCGCCATTTTCTGCGAAACTTCCGTAATACGATATAGTGAGCCCCTTCAATTTTTCCTGACCTATCTTTCCTTTCTTCTTAATCTTATACATGTGTTACCAGTATACTTTGCAACCATTGTTAACCACTATCTCGTTAATAATGTTTAATTCCATCTGTTTATGACGCTTGACAATCCTGTACGCTAAGCTGCTGAAAGAAAACTTTTCAAAAGCCCGTAGATACCATGACTCTCCAGGAATCACGTTACCATTCATTGTCGGAATTTTATAAACACTAAAAGCTCGCTTATTACCTAGCTTTTTAACGTTCACATGGAGAAATTGTTGCGACCCTCCCAGATATCCTTGCACGTTAAAGCGCCGCTTTTGGGATGCAAGGAGTCGAGATGACCTCGGATCGATTCCACCTCGCGGATTAACGGCGAGGGCTGGTGAGCCTGTCAGCCTTTATGTGGTTTGTAGGCGGTTTCCCACTTAGGTAAATACTGGGCTGGTACTAACGTTCCGCCTGAGATACACGGTACACAAACATTTAGAAGACATTCTCACATCTGAACACAGATTACTTTAGACATGGAGTTACCAAACTTAACCTCTGACGGAACACTTTAAGAATCTTGGTACTTTGATGGAACAGCGTGTTTATTTTGAGGGATGATAAAATTTTTAAAAATGAGAAAAACTTGATTTTTTCAGTGATTACTTCAATTTTAAATCATAACTAATAACACAGAAGTCATAATAAAATTTAAAAAAGAATGAGTGTTGTCAAAATGTCGAAAACCGCCTGCTCTAGACGCAAACAGTTCCGGGGAGAAGGGGGAATGGTGATATCAGGAAGGGCATCTGGTCACCAACTACTAATGTCTCCGCCCATATAACAATGCTGACCCTGTAGAAGAAACGTCAAAAAGGGAAAGAAGAAGAGGAATGGTAAACTAGTTTCGTTCTCCGCAGCATCTTCATTTTCCTGTGACAGTCGTTAAACGCATCTCCTTAAACTAGGGAAGTACGGTTAAAGTGGTAGAATGCTGCTTGTTATTACTGACAAAGTACAAAACCCGTTTCTTCACATCCGAAAAATTGATAATTTTAAATATATCGCGAGTTACTAGCAACTGCTTAACGAAATGTAATATTCTACGGGACTAAATAATTTTATTTACATTTGGCATTGGTAAGAAACGACAGTTGCAGTTAATGTTTGTGTCAGGGAATGCAAGTTTCAGAACCTCCCTGGATTACCCCTGAACCTCCGCGGCCGTGTTCGTACAACAGAGCTTCGGCACTGCACTCAGTTACGAAACAGCAAAACTGCCGGACGCTGCCTGGTCACGCACATACAGCAACGCGAAGTGCCTGCCGCGTTGCTGGGCAATAGAAACTGCAGCCCTTTGGGCTGTGTGTGTGACAACGAGCTCACTATCTGATATTTACATTTCATAAATAATATTTAGACCATATACCCACTAAAACATAAGAAATCCTATCTATGTACGAACAATATCCTGCTGCACTGGTAACATCACCGAAGTTAAGCACTTTCGGGCTTCGCTAGCAGTTGGACAGCATACGGGTCTGCCACGTGCTGTTGGCAGGCGGGATGCACTCATCCCTCGTGAGGCAAAGTGAGGAGCCACTTGATTGACAAGTAGCGGCTCTGGTCACGAAAACTGACAACGACCGGAAGAGCGGTGTGCTGACCATAGGCCCATCCATATCCCCATCCACTGACGCCTATCGGCTGAGGATGACACGGCTGTCGGTCGGAACTGTTGGACCTTACAAGGCCTGTCCGGACGGAGCTGGAAAATACTAACACACAAAAGTGACGCATTTAAAGCCCTCATACGTAGTGGAGGTAAGATTCAAATTCGCATATATCTACCTCAAGAAGCAACAACGATACCGATCACGACGAAGACGTGCTGCTTGAAACATGTAACTTGACTTTTTATGTTTCGTATGCAATGGTCATAAAGTTCCTGTTTAACAAACCGCAACATCGCTGCCAGCAACCCCATATTGTAGGTGGGTCGGATCAAAATTGGTTATCGGTGGGAATAAACTTGAAGTATTTAAAAAAAAGGCAATCACGATCAACGTCAGTAACGTCAGATATTTAGGTGTGAATTGATAATCTCGGCTGGTACCTGATTTCGATAACCGATTAAACAGGGCGCATTTAAACTATCCGTTAACAAGTGAAGAATAATTAAATTTAGTCTTTGGTGAGGGTAGTTCACTAAAATTCTTCTGGATGACTCTGATTAAGGCCGCTTACAGTAGTAGTCGAAACGTCTCCTATTTTATCAGAGGAATTTTACTGAAATCAAGCTCAGAAGAACCATAGTTTAGAAGTCACCACAAAAAAGTAGCTATTAACCAATAAAACGAACACGGCTTTGCGTTATACAACAAACGTTAATTCTCAAAAATTTAATAACGGGAAGTTGGATAAAGCACACCTCATGCGAGCTAATATTTCGCGTAGCTGTATTTCTGTGACTGCATCATATCGGTTAAGACATGAAATTTTCAAATAATACGTGAGTCACCTGTATGTATGTTTGTTGCATAACGCTTCTGACACTGATCGAACGGAGAAAAGCTTACAAGAAACGATACTGGATAGACACAGTTTACGGTGGAAAACAAGATTACTCGAAATTCTTGTTAAATCCCATTTCTTGTTAAATCCGATCTCCAAAAGCAACCATAATGCTCGCATAATTGTTATACGAAATATAGGTGACCTATGTTGCTGTTAAATAAAATAAGTTAATTAATAAGTTCAACAATCCCTTGTATTATGTACTACAAAATCAATATTTTTTGCACTTCCAGTTTCTAAATTAAATTCAAATTTGTACTATGCTCTGCAGGTTACTATAAATGTGCAGGACAGAAAAATTTTAGTTCACCCACGCTTGAAGAAATCAACTTGTTCCATAAAAGGTGGAGCATGAGAAAATCACTGCTTATATGCCGCCATAAGTTTGCAGTCAATCTGATCTTATAAGTGTATTTCTCTTTTGAGTGTATTCAGGAGCCCCAAGCGAGCGCCGAATATAGTAGTACGGTAGTAGTATGTATGGTATTCTGCCTTACTGCAGGTCTTGTCATGGGTTAAGCCTCTTCCACTTTTGTCTGTCCATAGCCATTCTTTTCATTTCTGAGTATTTGTTTCCTTTGATATTGTCCAGCATTTCATATCTTCTTTTTCCTCTTTCCATTTTTCCCTCCACCATTCCTTCTATAGCTTCCTTCAATTAACAGTTTTCCTCAAACAACGTCCAATCCAGTTCCGTTTTCTCTTTCTGATGACTCTCAGCATGTTTCTTTCTTCCCCAACTCTTCTTAATACTTCTTCATTCCTTACTCAGTCGTCCTATTTCACTTTTTCCATTCTTCTCCATATCCACATCTCTAGTGCCTCCAATCTGTTTTTCTCTTCCTTCCTCAATGTCCAGGTCTCCGCACCATACATTGCAACGCTCCAGATGTAACAATTGGCAAGTCTTTTCCTCAGATCATTGTTTAGTGGTCCGCAAAGTAATTTCTGTTTCCTCTTGAATCCTTCTTTTGCGATTGTAATTCTTTTCGTAATTTCTGTTGAGCAATACATATCATCCATTATCACACTACCCACATGATTGAAGTTATTCACTTGCTCTATTTCCTCTCCCCCTATTTTCATACGGCACTTTCTCCCCTTTACTCCCATTATCATGCTTTTCGTTTTCTTCTTGTTAATCTTCATTCCATATTCTTCTAATTTTGCGTTTAGGTCATCTAATATTTGTTCCATCTCTTTTGCACTCTCTGCCATCACAACCATGTCGTCTGCAAATCTTATACACTCCACTCTCCGACCCCCTATATGAACTCCTCTCCTTCCATCAAAAATTTCATTAATAATTTCCTCCAGATAGATATTGAACATTGTTGGTGGTAAACAACAACCTTGTCTTACACCTCTTTCCAGTTCAATTTATTCACTCATCACACCTCCTATTCTTAATCTTGCTCTCTGGTTCAAATATAAATTTCTAAATAGCCGTCTATCCCTCCAGTCAACTCCATGTTTCCTTAGAATTTCCATCAGTTTGTTCCATCTGACACAGTCAAAAGCCTTCTCAAGATCAATGAACACAACATACACCTCGCTTTTCTTCTCCATGTACCTCTCCCCTGTCAGTCACAGTAGCCCAATGGCATCTCTAGTTCCCACTCCTCGCCTGAAACCAAACTATTATGCAATTCAGCTTTCCATATAGCCTTCTGTTGAGCGTCCTCAGCAAGAGTTTGGCTGCATGTGATATCAGCTGCCATGTATATTTGATTACACAATTCAATCCACTCTCTTTTCCCTCAGGCTGTCATGTATATTTGATTACACAATTCAATCCACTCTCTTTTCCCTTCTGTCTCCAAAGAATTTAACAGTTCCGCAGGAATCTCGTCAATTCCCATTACCTTTCCATTTTTCATCTCCTTCACAGATGCTTCAGTCTCACTAGTTAGTACTGCATTTCCTTTGTCATCACCTGCAACTTTATCTTCTTCTTCCTCTATTCCAAGCTCTTCTTCAGCTGTCTGCAGCGTATAGCCATTCTATAATTTCTTCGCATCTTCTCATTATTTCTTGAGGCTCTCTCACCATTTTGCCGTCTGTTGCCTCTACTTCCTTTAGTCCATTGTTGTTTCTCTTTTCCCTGAATGTCAAATCCATTGCTTCTTTGTACATCAAATCATATTTTCCTTCTTTCTATAATTTCTCTATCTTATCACACTTTCACACTTTTCTGTCAGCCATTTCTCCTTTGCTTTTTCTGTCTCTCTTCTTAATTCATTATTTAACCTTCTGTAGTTGCGCTTCCCTTCTTCTGTGTTTAGCCGGCCGGTGTGGCCGTGCGGTTCTAGGCGTTTCAGTCTGCAACCGCGTGACCGCTACGGTCGCAGGTTCGAATCCTGCCTCGGGCATGGATGTGTGTGATGTCCTTAGGGTAGTTAGGTTTAAGTAGTTCTATGTTCTAGGGGACTGATGACCACAGATGTTAAGTCCCATAGTGCTCAGAGCCATTTGAACCAGCCATTTTCTTCTGTGTTTACAGTTTTCCGTTTCCTGCGATCATCCATCATGGTTATCATATCTGGTGTTGCTCATCCTTTCTTTACTTTTTTCCTCTCCTTGACTTCAAGCGTTTCCTCAGTTGCCTTTTTGATCCCATTTTTAAAACAACCGCATCTTCTTTCTGTGCATTCCGTTTCCTGCCCTTGCATCATAATTTCACAATATGCATTCTCAAATTTTTCACAATTGCCCTTGTCTTTCAGTTTCTCAAAGTTGATGTGCTCTCTCTTCTGTCCTTTCCACGTTCTTATATAGGAATATAGGAACCTGTAATACATCGTAGGTTACTTCCTGATATCAAGAGATCAAAATTATGTGAGCAAATTTATTCTACATAACTAACAATCGGCTTCTTTCTTTGATTCCTTTACAGTTTAGATTTTTCAACCAACCCTGAGAGCATCGAAGCTTTCTGTTGTTCATGTGATCACTATAAATGTTAATCCAACTACACACAGATTCACAAGGTCTAACAGCATTGCAACAGAGGTAACATAAGCGGTTTCCTTGCTACCCTTGTCTTAGACAAGCTGAAGTCGTCAGTGGCGTGGTCATGATTTCTGCAGCGTGAAACGCCAAATATTACAGTTTTCTGCATGTTGAATAGCCAGGCAATCATTCTGTGTAGTTGAATTTACTGAATAGTCCTGTATTTTCTACATGATAACAGTTTGTGATAGTCAACAATGTCTGTAGTAAAAATGAGTGGTCAAGCAGTTTATATGTCTGTACGACATGAAAATAGCAGCCGCAATCACGCATGGCTATTACTTGCCGTCTGACATTTCCGACGCAACGGGATTGTTCCTGATAAGTGTGCTTCTTGGGAGGGGATCTTCTTACGAAGAAAACACATTCATTGCACTACTGCTTTGTTTAGAAACGCAGCGCTGTTCTTGTACTGCGAAACACAATTGGCCTTTTCCCCCTCAACACGTAACAGCATTAGAATAGTTAACAACGCCCAGGTTGCTCGTAACTGCAGTGTTGTTTTCATTCTGTTCGTGATGTACCGTGCTTGACACACCACAGGCAACTTGCCCGGGACTTCACAGAATAGTCGTAAGAGTCACTTTCTCTGCTGTTCTGCGAAGCGGACGAACGATGTAAAGATTTTTAGGGTCAAGACACAATGAATTCGCATCACTGTGGGCGTGACAAGCGGATAAATACGGGTCCTTATCATAGAGGTGCAGCTGATAAAGGTATAATGCAAATCCTATGATGTTCATGCAGAACTTTCTCTGTTTATTACTAAAGAATTGGTATGTCTAGATATATTTAACAAAAACATGGGAATGTCACAACGAACACAACTTCCTCGAAATTATCGTAATGTTATGCTTATATACGGTAAACCTGAACTCAAGCGACAAAATTTTAGAGGTTGCTCACGGACCGTGGTCTGCAGACACTCGTTACAGAGTAATTGCATTTCGTTTGATTTATCTTTGTAAAGGATGGTTCAGAGAAATGAGACATTTTGAAATTAGTGTTGGCAGCCCTGGGTGATGGGTAACATTAAGTAACACACAGAAACCAGTTCACACCATCCCCACATTTAGTTAGCACAGAGTGGTGCGCAACGTGTTTTTGCCATCACAGGTTTTTACAAAAATAATGCCAATGTGGAGGCTGCTCATAAAGAAATTTGCCATCATTTCAATTTAAGACGCCACGATAACTTTCTACCAGCACATGTATTTAATACGTGGGAATGTAATTTTGAGGAACAGGTTCAGCAATAGAAAGGGAACCTCCAGGGCGTCTGACAACCATTCGTATTCCAGACAATATCGAAGCTGTTCTGGCTGTGTCATAAGAAGCCCACACCGTTCAATCCGTCGTCCTGTGTCCTCTTTACAGTTGCACAATTCAAGTATTTCGACAAATATTGGTACATGTCTTAATTGCAGACTCCAAAAGTTTAGATAGTCCAGGGAAAGAAACCCAACGATCACGTAATGCGACGACAGTTTTGGAACGAATGCTTGAAAAGATAAATGACGTCAGTGAATTTGTTAAAAAGTTGTCTGACGAAGCCTATTGCCATCTTAATGGATCTGTTAATAAAGAAAATATTCGTATTAAGCACAAGAAAATCCTGCTCAGCTACACCGATGTCTATTACAGAGTAACGGAGCCATCATGGAGTGTGCTGTGTCGTCATATGGCATAATAGCCCCCTTGTTTGTTTATTTTTTTTAATGGAAACGAGAATATAGCCTTACGCCCATAGTCACATCGGATCGATATGTCACCTTGATCGAAAGCTGCAAGTACTGTTCGAGTCTCGCTCTAATAGCCTATCTTACAGGACATCCTGTTTCGTAAACAGATTCGAATTAGTCTCAAACGACGGTTGAATCTGGGTGTTCCGGCGTATACCCCCCTGCGCCGTGCCCTTACATCCATTACGCCTCATGAGGGAGAACGCCAAACAAGAGGCGTCCTTGCGCTGTGGACCGCCGTCCCCTCCCCAGCAGACACACACAGTGCCAGCGAGCTCCGCGCCAGTATCAGTACGCTCCACAGACACCTCTGCACTGCCTCGCACTACCAGGCCAGGTAAGTCGAGCTTCATAAGGAATCCGATATACCACAAACTATATCGTTCCGTGTCATGCTGCACCAGATAATAACCTCTCCTGCATACCATTTCTCATTATTTTATAGCTGTAATCTGCTCTTCCTTTTCTTGTATGAGCAGTTGGAAACGCTGCTTCTCGTTGTATCCAGTAAATTCATCACATAGATCCACGTAAATCTCGGATTATACGGCTTTTATTTTGCTTCCGTTGTGGAGTTTCCCAGTAACATCGCTGCAGAATCCGAATCTCGCTGTCGTTCCATATTCATCGCAGTACAAAAATATTTAAGTTCCCTTCTCAGTGGCTGTCGTTAAGTAACCGAGCGCTCAGCAAGCCCATCACAAACCAGTGCGCTTACTAGTAAGTGCGACGTGTCCCAATCTTTGTCATCATTTAAAATTTTCTACCTGTATCTCCTGTTCCTTTCAGACTGGAGTTCGGCGTATGCGTTTTCTTGTCCATCGGTCTTCAAGGTACATACTTGTAAATGAGAATAATATCTGAATAACGATGATAGAATATACAACCACTTAACGAAATTTTTGCAAAATTTCAGATTGGTAATTAATATGTGCAGTAAAACTGATCTGCTAAATCATGTTTGGACAAGACTAACTATTTATTTCTGTCTAACACGTTTGCGTAGCACCAAGCACCAAATATTTCATGTGTCTACGCCAATACAATGCAGTGTTCAATAGCTACGTTTCAGAAGTCCCTTGTTCGTTGTAGGTCAACGTTTGGAACCAGTTCATTAAACATATGCTTCGTGTCTTAGGTAGTATATTTTCGTTCTATTTTTCCTGCTACCATTCCTTACTTTTAATGCACCCTCCTGAACTTGCGAGCACTGCTAACTGAAGGGGCCTGGACGATTCGGAGATTTTCGCCGCTCCGGAACTGGATGTTGTGTTGCCCTCACGTTCGTATCGTCATAAGTGACGTTTCACTATTGAGATGGCTATATGTACGCGCACCAAAAGCCAATAAATAAATAAAAACGAACTGTTTAGAAAGCTTTTCGTTTCCGCTAATATTAAGTTTTAGAGAAGAAAATCCCTGGATACCCAAGTTTCTGGTTGCTTGTTGCTTGCCTTCTTTAGTTGCGACATTCCGATGTACAACAATATCCAGGTTTTTGTTAATTTTGAAAGTATAGAAATTTCACTGTAATTAGTATCGTCGCTGATGATACACGGAACTGAAAGTAGCATGTAGGGTACAATATCACTTCATTTTAAAAGCTCACCGAATGCAACTGACTGTGATCATTGTTCGTCATAATTAATAAGAATAACCTGCCGCAAATATTTGTAAACGTGGGAACTTGAACATATACAGTAGCACCCTACCTATCCATTACAGAGAAAGCACTTCGGATGTTCCGCAACACTGTTGTATTTCAGTTTTTCATTCTTTGTGCACTACCATCAAGCCAGATCTTTACACGTAAAATCCAAGCATCAGATCATGTGATCGATTTATCATTTCGCAAACAGGTATGTCACAAGATCACAGAGAATGATCAAAAATTTTTAAGCCTGCCACGCCTGAACAGTTGATAACTTTTGAGGGATTTGCTTTAGCGCTGTCGTGATGAAAGAGACATCTATGGGGGACATAATCTTGGAAGGACGATTACAGCCTTTTCGTGACTTGGGACAGCAATTTCCACATGTGCGAGTGAAAGATTCTAGAGATTCACTGGCCTCGCATATCACCGGGTTTCCGTTTCGATGTGGTTACTCTAAATCGCTTAAGGCAACTGCCGGAACGGTTCTCTTCAATAGGACACAGTCTGTTGCTTCCTCATCCTTAAACCACATTTTTTCTGACTTTTCGAAAGTAGAGCACTACAGATATCAACAATCGGAGAACGGCCGTAACTGACTTTCTGAAGGCTACAGATTTTCTGACTACTGCACAGTTCGTTGCAATGTGGCCATAAAACAATGAAGCATAGCTTCCCTCTGAACGTGTCCCAGAAGTTTTCCTTCTGTTCGAGTGTGAACCAGTGTCTGTAATGCTGTCAACACAAGCCATGCTTTTCTCATCCTTATCTATTTTTCTATCCTTCCTTCCATCTCTGACCATACCCTATTGTTGCTGGCGCTTCCTCTGGCAGTTACGCCTTCTTCACTTTTGATTCCATTTGTACTTCTGCCATACATTTTTTTGTCAGATGTTATAGCTCACACTTGACAAGAACGTAATGAGGAAATTAATTAATATAATATTAACAGGAATGACTCTTTAAAATTCCATATATTCATATTATTATTACTAACTGGTTCATTCATTTTTACATGACTTTGATATAATGATATCGGGTTAAATAACAAGTTATCACCAAGTCAACTTTACTCACCAACGACTTTACGAACTATTCTGCAACTGTTTAGTGCCACTACCTTCTGCAGTTTACAACCGAGCGAAGAAAGCAGCTTTCGATCCTATAAATTCTTCACAGTTCGTTTTGAGATGTCACCGGACTACAATATTATCACAGGGACGATGTATATGAGGAAAGTGGCTCACTTAATTTTATTGGTCAATGTTATATCAGGCCGGTTACTATTGCGATTTTTCATTTTATTGCCATTATCATTTTATATTGCCCAAGCGATATATATATATATATATATATATATATATATATATATATATATATATATATATATATATATATGGAATTGCTAGCTCTCTACGAATGTCTTATTAGGTGTAAGAGAGGACCTGAAGGCCTTACTTTTGCCAGATAAAATATTTTCATAAATAAATATTAGAGCCAGGTTTCGTCGTCTCACATGATAAATGAACTGTGCGTTTGTTTGTGTGTGTGTGTGTGTGTGTGTGTGTGTGTGTGTGTGTGTGTTTGGACCACCAGACACAATGTGCCGCCCCCTCCTCTGTGTATCCAAGAATTCAGGGCTTTCTCTCCTCAATGTGGTTCTGCCGTATCACGCGAGTTGCGAGTGCCCCCATGGGCTACGCCGTGTCCTACAGAGGTCAGGGAAAGGTGCCGACCGGCGACTTTGTGTTGCAGCTGCTAACGAGAGGTCCGAAGGCACAAAGCGCCGTCTAATTGCGTAATGGGTGAGGCCTTGGCTGCAGCGGCAGCGCCTCCTGCGAGGCGTCTCCCGGCCGAGACCCAAACGATAATACGAGTTCAACGCCGTGTCATCCGAAACAGTCCGAGCCTCCGCTACTCCAAATATATTCTGGCGCGAAAATATGTTCCAGTTGTTCCGTTACCCTGTGATCCTAACTACTAACACAGGTCTCTTCATGCGACTCCCGCGTGCACGCGGGAATGAAGTCACGGAGAAGGGGCGGTTAATGGTGCTTGTGGATGACGCTGAAGTTGTCGTCTGCTGATGTCCCTTATTTGCTCGATTGGAGACTGATCTAGTGATCGAGCAGGCCAAGGCAACATGTCGACACTCTGTTGAGCACGTTGCGATACAACGGGGTATGTGAGAGAGCGTTATGATGGAATGCTGTCCATGAATGGTAGCACAGCAGGTTGAATCATCAGAATGAAGTACAAATTTGCAGTCAAGTGTGATTGGCATAATCTCAAGAGTGCTCTTGGTGTCAAAGTAAATCGCACCCAAGACCGTAACTACAGCTGTAGGTCGTGTGTGTCTAGGACGCAGACAGGTTGGCTGCAGGCCGTCAGCTGGTCTCCTCTAACCAAAACACGGCCATCACTGGCACCGAGGTATGACCAGCTTCCTTCAGAAAACACAACAGTCCTCCACGCTGCCCTCAAACGAGCTCTCGCTTGACACTAATGAAGTTGCAAATGGTGTTGGTTTGGCGTCAGTTGAATGCACGCACGCCACAGGGCGTCTGGCTCGCAGCTGTCCTTGAAGTAACCGATTTGAAACAGTTTGTTGTGTCACTGTGGCGCCAATTACTGCTCAAATTGCTTTGCAAATGCAGTACGATGCGCCAGAGCTTTGCGCCGATCACGATGGTATTCCCTCTTGTTAGTGCCAGTGCCCATCTAGAGCCCGGCCTTCTTGCCACCGTACATTCCCGTGACCACCGCTGCCAGCAATTGTGTACAGCGGCTACATTTTCGCAAAGTCTTTCTACAACGTCGCAGAAGGAGCATCCAGCTTCTCGTAGCCATATCACACGACCTCGTTCAAACTCAGTGAGGAGTTGATAATGGCATATTTCTTACCTTAACGGCATTCTTTAAGTAACATCACCTCACCTCGTTCAGCCTCAAAGATAACTAACGCTCACGACCGTTACAGCGTGTATTTAAAGCATAGTTGATTTGCATCCTCATTGTGGCGTTACTAGCTCCACTGTAATGCGACTGGCGCGAAATTTTAATAGACATCATCTTTTGGATGTAGAAAGTAGCCTGCCAACTTTAGTTTATGTCCCACAACTCCTTCGTGTTGCGATTTTTTTTTTTTCCAGCTAGCATAATTCTTTGCTGTATCATCGCTGGGTGAGCGATTACGTGGGAATTACAGTTAAGAGCGTTCCGATTTCTTATCTTAAAGGAATATAACGTTTCTCAGCACCTTTTCATTTCTAAATTTAACACTTTTGGGACATGCAAATTTGCAGTTCATCACACATTGCTGCTCTTTTTATTTCCAGTGCTACTACACCTACAACAAAACCTTTCGCGAAAAACATCCGCACAATTTTGTTACATCACTTTATTATGTGTTCAGTTCTATTGTCGATAGGAATACTCCAGGAAGAATACATGATATATCGTCGGGTTATACTGATAAATCATGATCAGAGATTACATTTTTGGAGCATTCAATTACATTGCTCCACGAGTTCCTGGGGCACCAAAAACGAGGAAATAGTTCCCAACGAGATCCATAGACGAGGGTTACGAATTGTTTATGCGAAATTGTATGTTACATGATTGTTGTATTTCTCAGTTGAAACAATGTTTTCTTTGCTTCCATTTCGATGAACTATCATTTCGCTCTCATTCTTTAATAACTGTAATCTTTGAAATTGAATACTCCTATAAAAAATCTGTTCTTTGACGAAGGGAAAGGTCTGCTTAGATCCTCCCACGTATTGTGCCCGCCTAAGAGCAATAATAAATTAGTATTCAGCTGGGGAAGAGTGGGGCGGAGTGGGGCCCGGTTTCCATTCGGCTATCCAAATTTATATTTTCTGTGAGTGTTCCGAACAGCAATAATGCGAACGTTGGGATGATGCCTTCGACAAGGAGACATTAGGTTTCCTTGTCTGATCCAAGTTCATATTCAAGCTCCACGGGGTCGTCGTCGACGGGAGAGGGCTCCAAAGTTAATACATGAGTTCACCAGAATCTTCTGTCTTCCACTTCCTTGCCCTAGCCAGAAGTAGCTGTATTTTTCAGTGCCAGTTTCAGTTTTATCAGTCATTAGAACGTGGACAGTAGTATGATACACATTATTTTTAATGAATTATGCTTAATAAAGTCTAAAAGTTGCTAAACCTGCTCCCACGCTGTTGAAGAATATTTTTTATTACACATGGATGTTCCTTGACAGCAGGATGATTGTATTTTATGGCCGGCCGGAGTGCCCGAGCGGTTCTAGGCACTACAGTCTGGAACCGCGCGACCGCTACGGTCGCAGGTTCGAATCCTACCTCGGGCATGGATGTGTGTGATGTCCTTAGGTTAGTTAGGTTTAAGTAGTTCTAAGTTCTAGGGGACTGATGACCTCAGAAGTTAAGTCCCATAGTGCTCAAAGCCATTTGACCCATTTTTTGTATTTTATAGCTACGCTGCGCAAGACAAAACAGATCAGAAAACTATTACGACTTTTGCAAAGAAAAATTTTGGTAAAATGGTGGAATTATAAATTGGTATTAGTCCCAATGAGGGAGCTACAAATGCATTCGTCCTATGCAATGGTACTAGCCACTATATATTCTAAAGTTAGTGATTCTGAGATGTGATTTATTTCCTAATATTAATGCGAAAACCAGTACGAAAACCGTCCTCAATCGAGATGATTCAGCGATTCATAAATATCATCCTTTCTCCTTCACATCCCGAGTGAAGCGACACATAACGACTCAAGCCAATGGTGATACTTTCTCTCGTAATTATGATTAAATGTAAGTAGGAAAGCTATAGTTGTGACCGCTTCTTCAACTAAGTATTATTTTCTCTTATTGTTGCAGAGAGTATAAGAGTGAACTATGGAGGCGAACAAGAAACAGCATAACCCAAACCCTAAAGCGACTGCCAATCCGATCTCCAAGTTGTTCCTCTGGTGAGTAAAAGCTATATTTTCTTTACTATATATTATCTAGCGTTCCCGACAGCCAAACTTATAAAACAGATCATGAATCTCTTGAGATATCTAGAACTCAGTGAATAAGAAATACTTCAGCATCTATGCAAGGCTGTTGAACTATCGGTCCTGTGAATATTCACGATTAGAATACAGTGTCTGCTAAAAGGATTAAATTAAAGCGGAGAAATTAAATTATATCTTTGTAATTTCATCAAACGTTGCATAGTACATATCAATAATTTCAGCAGTTTTTTCAATGAGCTTACATCCAAATCTTTCACCAGGTTATGTTCCCTATTATTCGTCTTAACGTTTCCTTTGTGACACTACGACATGCATGGAAGAGCAACTGCTGCAACGATCGCTCAATCCCGAACCATTTCCTCGCTATTGGATTGAGTTCCTCTCCGCAAAACACGAACACTTCTGTTACAAATACGCCGTATGTTGCGTAACTTCTTACGAGGGCAAGTTGAATAATCAGTTCTCGACCTGACACAGAGATAGCATGAAACTGAGATTATGCTTTTGTTACATTGGTGCATGTTGTACGACATTGTAAAGAAAGTGTCACTTTGACGTGCGGAATAATCTTGTGGTATCAGATTAAACGTGTATGAAATTGTTAACGTCAGAGCCATATCAGATGGAGTAGGGTGTATTGATTGTGAGAAAGCTTTATGCTAGATGGGTGCCACAGTTATTGATAGTTGATCAGAGAAAATGCGAAGATTAATTTGTCAGTAGTGGTCGCGCATTTTAAATGGGAAACCCACCGGTTTGACACCGGAGAATCAAAACAATGCGCGGACTGTACTATGAAAGTCAAAGTCTATTCCGTCTGCCGGAAATGTTACAGCTAGATGCAAAAATAAACTCCTCACCTGTTACCTTCGCAAGGGTAAAACAGATCTACGAAATATTATGTGAGGTTTCTGCAGCTACTGGGTGAAAGAATACGTCTGTATTCGCAGGAGTCCAAAAGAAAAAAAAATAGATATTTCAGAAGAACCATTCTCTGGTACACAAGGGTAAATGGACAATGAGAAAACTGAGATACTTGAAGTACAATTCTTGTAACATCCCCCTTGTTCACAAGATTTGATATCCTCTGGAATTCACCTATTCCGTAAAATGTTTTGATTCCTTTGAATGTGGTATTCCGCAGACGTCCTAGAATGACGTTTCAAAGATGTAACGTTCTCACTGGAAAACAGTAGGACAAAACCTATTGACGTAAAACGAGAGTACTTGGACAGATAAGTCTACTTTCGTTAGAACAAAACAAAATACTTCCCATTGTCAGGATGAGAGTTTCTCAGGCTGCCTTCGTATAATTGCAACACGACCATAGTACTGGGAGTCACCTAGGCTTAATTTATGAAAGTAATACACCAGCTACTGAAGATAATTAAGATCTCAGCAAATAAGTGATTAACGGCTGTTCATGAAAGAGGGCCGCCGAAAGAAGCTAGAGAGCTAATTTAAATTTAATTTTGTTGAGCAAACGACAAGACTCCATTGCGGATATTGTGTTATTCAGTAAGGTATCTCACAACTAGAAGACGCCTAGTTTTGGCTGACACTCTGACACGTTTGTGACTTGGCAGGTGGACCAGGAAACTGCTGTGGAAGGGCTACCGGCGCGAGCTGGAGGAACACGACCTGTACACGCCTCTGGAGAACGACCAGTCCCAGGTGCTGGGCAACCGCCTCGAAAGGTAAGCCGCGGCTGCTGTACGGCAAAAGCGTATCCTAAATCATTGGCAGAGTTTAGAGTCTCTGCATCAGGGTTTCCCAAACTGTGTCCGTGTTCCGCATGACATGGATTAATGTTCCGCAAAATATTGCCAATAACATGGCGCTTTTTTTAAAAAATTTTGACCAGCATTCTCAAAATGTTTCATCAGAGGAATAGTTTGGGAATTCCTGCCCCACATAACTCTATGTGTCACTATCATAACCGACATAATTTTGGAAGATAATTCTTCCAGAAACATCAGCAAGATAACATTTATTATTATTATTATTATTATTATTATTATTACTATAGAGAAGGTAGGAGAGGTAGGAAATAGTATCGTACCTAGACAATAGTGTGCCTAGAAACACATGACTTGCCTCATAGTGTAATGCAGCGCGCTGCCTTGCGAGTCAGGGAGGCAATCCACATAGAGATCATAACTTGGCACCTGATTAGGTACAGTACCTGGTTAGGTTCCTCAGGGAGTGTGATTAACAGACTGTTTACCATGCATGCCTAAACAAATGCTTGACTGGTTCCTCATTACCGCTTGAAACACAACACACAGTTTGTTATAGTTTCCATGCAGAATTTTTGCAGAGAGACGTCGCACGCGAAATGCTTGGGGTAGGTCTAGGTCCTGTTCGTGTAGAGGAAATAGTCTGAAATAATTCCTCGTTTAGAAATATAACTTCAGTACAGTATCACCTACTCACTTGCAGCGATGTACAATAACTTCTGTTCGATTTATATCAACTTTTCGATCCGTGTTTCTAGTTTCAGAGCTATGTATACTTGCTAATGAACTATTTTAATTAAAACTCCTGCGAATTTCAGTGAGTGGATTCGTAACCATATTTTTTTTTTCAAATATAAATCACAGTTTGACTTACACAGGTAAATTACCTTTAGATATACGAAATGTAATAATAGTAGCCCTGACGGTTTCCACAGTGTACTAAAGTGTTAGTAAGTTTTGCAGAAGGTATAGGAGCGTTAGCAACGTGTTTTTCACGGAACAGTGGTATTCACGTAAGAATGACTACTTAATGCAATTAATATTTGCGCCTAGGTGTCTAGTCAGTTCTAGTATTTGCAATTAACCAGAGATGTCGCAGCGAGTTGATCTTACAGGAAACTATATACCAAAAATTGTTCAAAATTTTGTAATTACTTGAAATTATTCGGAGACTAAACACGACTTCTACAAAAAGATATTGGTCTCCGCACTGAACCTGACATTACGATCGTTCTACTCACGATTTGGTTGCAGTTGTTAAAATCCGGACACATAATTGCAGTAAACGAAACATTTGCAATTTACCAAGAGAACGTTGAGTACTACAACGGACATACACCACTTTCCTGAAGTGAAGATAAAGTAGACGATAAAGGGTAAGGCTAGTATGACAGGCGGTACACATCTTTTGCTAGGTACGCCGTCTTTTATAATTTGAGCGCTGTGACTGCTGATTTCAATGTAGTAAAGGAACTTAGTCTGGAGTATGCTAAGCACTGTATCACATATTCGTCCTTGCAACTGGCCAGCTGTAGTGAAACTGAATGGCAGACCTCTCTGACATTCAATTGTTGGAACGTGGTCAAATGGAGCAACAACGGCGCTTGCAAGTGTCCGTAACTTGGCAGCCTTGCGCGGAGTGCAATTATCTGCACCCCACATCACCTACAATAACGACTAACCCGACGTGTATAGTGCCGAGATCAAGGAACACGAACTGGCGTTGCTTCAAGGCAGGCATTGTGAGACACGCGAGGAGTCTCATTTCATGTTCTTTCCAGTAACAGTGCAGGTTTAGTTATTGTGCCGCTCTCGTAAACGTGGATGTGTTTGCGTGACGACAGCAGAAGCGCTTTCTGAGTATTTCTTTTGTCAATTGACGAACAACGGGCGAGGATTTTGTGTTGGAGAGTTCAGGTGACCAGGTGCATCCTACGCTACAGATGCTTTTTCTAACGAAGATGGATTCAGCACTTGTTGAGGTTCGCTTTATCACTCAGCTTCGACATTGCAGAACACAGAGGTTGGCTTAAGAGCAGAATTTCTCCGACGTCATATTGACTGAAATATGCTGCACTTCGGTGAAGAACTGCATAAAATTTCTCTGGAAAACATTCAGGGTTGTATATTACCCATTCCACACTGAACCCCAACTTCAATACATACAAGCTAAATGTGGTTCATTACTGTACTGAATAATGGCTGCACAAGATCTTACATTATTTTTCGTAGTTATCTGTACCAGTTGGTTGATATGGCGATCTCTCAACGCTCTATTGACCTCCCACTGGAAGCAGAGTCGCCTACCTCCTGTTACCATATAAAAAGTACAGGCGAAAGGCTAGGTCGGCTACAGGCAAGGCATGCACGCTACAATGAAAGAGCCACGACATTTAACAAATGAACATCAACCCTATAAAAAAAACAGCAATGAACAGATGGTCGTACGAGATAACAAACATCTCACAGTTGGAATTTTACCAAATGTGCTTGCGACTGATTTTCTGAAAATCTAGACACCTTTGATGCAATACGACGTTTACGTCTAAGAAGTTACGTGTTTCCTGTTTAGTAATAAATGATAAATGAAATATCATGTTGGCACATTCTGGTGACGCCTTCTGCTGCAGAGAACCCTTAAGTCTCTAGCTATGCTTGAACAGTGGTCACTATGAGGAACACCATTCGCAGCAGTTGAATTGAAAGAATGAGCACCCTCCTGCTTACGCATTTACATCTACAGCCAAACTCTGCAAGGTACTGGGAAGTGAATGTAGGGAGTACTTCCCATCGTACCAAATACTGGCGTTTCTCCCATGTTCTTCCGGAAAAAGCGAGAAAATTTACATTTTTTTTTTAATTTTATGAGGTAGTTGTCGAGTCATATGTTCCATTGTACTAAAAATAAAGTACAACAGTGATTTAAAATGTAACGTAATGTCGAAAATTTCAGAATATTGTGACGGCCGTCTACATCTGCTTGTCAACTAATAATAATCCATTAGGCAGAAAACGGAACATACATGCGCTACAATATGTTTTCATAAAGAGAAGAATTGCTTGAATTTTTGCATTCAGAAGCGATCGCATTGGGAAAAAAAGATAGTATCTTTCAGCTACAATGATGCTTCGTTTTGCCTCACCAAATTGACCAACATTTCATAACACTGTCATTCGAACAAATGTTGCGATTAGTGCAACAAGGTTTTATTGAAAATGTACTGCGCAAAAAAGGAAAAAAAAACTTATCGCTTTTTCGAAGCAGTGTCACTGTCTTCCATTGACACGCATAAGCTTGAAATTAGGCTCGAATTTGCCTACTACATTCCTCTGTAATGTTGCTGAAGGGGGAACCCTACAGCGTCACCCTCGGGCTCGGCGACGCTTCAGAATGCAAGGTGTCAACACATGGGGAAAAAAAAAAAGAAAGAGGCCACAGCTCAGAAGTTCACGTGAGTGTAAGATGGGTTAATGAGGTCACATTGCCACCAAATTTCACCACAATTCTGCCTAAGGCCATCGTGGGCATATCACATGATGGGAAGGTAGTCACATCCCTTCTTATCCAAATTTTCCTCTTCCTTTGACGCCTCTGCGATGGAGGTCAGACCTATGACACCAAGCGATGAAATCACTCGGTTTCTTCATGGATGGCTGAGGAGAACATTTCATATCGCCGCTCAGAATCGGCACGGAAAGCCATCAGTGGGTGGCATCAATGAAACCAGGCCTTCCCTTGAGGCGTTGATTCACCGATATTTTGCCGGCAAAATCGACAGTTCGCATTGTGATGAGCAACGGGATGACATTGTTTGCAACGTTCGACATTGCTGACACCTACTGTACGATTAAACCCTACTCTAAGAACATGGTTGGGCTGAAACTGCATTGAATATGATCTGACCACTTTGGACTGCAGTGCGACCGCAAATTTTGCCCTAATATACATGGTGAAACCATTATGGACAGTTCAAAACCATTCGACAAAATGTGAACGTGATCAGAAGCGTATTTATGCTTTCTCAGTCCTCCTCTTCCGCGCCCTTCTGTGGGGTGACCAAGTAGGGGTGCAACATTGACATATGCCTGAATAAAATGGCAAAGAGTCCCTCTAACACCTCTCGGCCCCGAAACACCCTCAGTGCCATCCTCACACCTTTGTCGAGCACATTAAAAATTTACATGTGAGACACTCCGACACACATTCAGTTGAGTGGTGCCTCGCAGCTGCTCTAGCGCCCGAGGGCAGGTAACCCCTTCGACATCGCTTAAAGTGGTGTTACCTCCCCTGAGGTGCCATCCAGCTGAATGGGTGTCAAAAGTCTATCACATGTACACTTTTAATGCGGTCAACAAAGGTGTGTGGGTGTACTGAGGGTGTTACCGAACTGGGGGTCTTAGACGGAATCATTGCCGATTTATTCATTCATGGACATGTCAATGTTACACCCCCCCCCCCTCCACCCCATGATCACGTCACAGGAGGGCGCGAAACAGGATGGCTGATAAAGTATAAATGCGCTTCGGATCACGTTCACATTTCGTCGAATGACGTTGAACACTCCCTAGTTGTTCCACCCCGTATACCGGAAGAAAGATCGCGGTCGCACCACACCCCAAAAGGGTCCGATAACGTTAGTGGGTTTGCAGCCCCACGATGTCATTCAGGGGGTGTCAGCAGTGTCAACGTTATCAAGAACGTCATCTGGTTGCTCATCGCAGTGCAAACTGTCGTTTTCGACCGCGAAATATCCAAGAGAAGGCCTGGTTTCATTGGCGCTGTTTATGCCACCCCCCTGATGGCTTTCCGTGTCGATTTTGAGCGGCGGTGTGAAATGTTCTCCTCGGCCATCCATAAGAAAGCCGAGTGATTTCAACGCTGGGTGTACAGATCTGACCTCCATCGCAGAAACGTCAAAAGAAGAGGTAAAATGTGGATAAGAGGGGGTGTGACGACCTTCCCAGCGCGTGACATATCCACGATGGCGTTGGGCACAATTGCGGTGAAATTTGGTGGCCATGTGACCTCATTAATCTATCTTACAGTTCTGAGCCGCGGCCTTTCTCTCACATGTGTCGGCACCTTCCTGTTCAACGCGTCGCCGAACCCAAGGGTGTTGCCGCAGGGCGCCATGCTTTTGCACCGTTACACAGGATGGTTGTAAACACCTTTGCGTCTAATTTCAAACTTATGCGTAAAAATGACACTTTTTTGTACAGTGTATCTACGGTTAAATGATCAAAACTATTTCTGAATAGAAGCGTTATTCATGTGCTGCCTCTGAGTTTTTGTTTGAGGGAGGGGAGGGGACGAGGAGGGAGTAGTTCTATTTTTACAGTTCCTTTCTTACCCATTCTTTTGGTTGTCAAACTATGGATGTTCAGCTCTCTTTTGGTATTACCCCGTCTGTCAGATACACTAATTTTGGATATCCTTTTATCTATTTACAGATCTCACTCCTTGTAATTAGATATTACTGTGTTCTCATGTGTGGCTCGTAACTCATAATTCAGGCTAACGTAATTGTGTTTTTCGTAAGTAGCTTGTTAAAAAAGCTACGTCCCGTATATACTCCCGAACCCCAACGCCAATTTCTGTATTTCATTATCGGGCTCATAACTAATATCACACCTTAAACAACTGCATTGTTAAAAATATTCTCTTGATAAATTACTTGGAAAACTTTTCTTTTCTTGGTGTCCTTTCCAAAAGAATCATTTTTATATTTTCATCTCTGAAATTTTCAAATTCATTATGTAGGTACTTTGTGTAGATGTTCAGTTTGTGTTCATATCGCGAGTACGAATAAGTCATACGAATACAGCGTATACGCAAACACCCCTTCGAGCATTAAAATATATTTTGCGTTTCTAAATAACATTTTCTGGATATGTTATTGATCCGGGAAATGCTAAAACTTTTCTTAACCCTTTTGCTCCACGTGTTGGCTTCAAAAAACCTTGTGATTTATTTTCGAGTTAGTCATTGTGTCATATATTTTACTCTCGTCGACGGCAAATCACGAAAAACGATACCAGAAACCAGTACTGTCTAAGCCTCTACAGAAGCTCAGAAACCCGTTTGTGGCTGTCGCCCGGCAGCTGAGTTTCTCGACGCAGCAACTGGCGGAAGTAGCCCGTTGCGCGAAATTGATTGCCTGTTTTGCTGCTCAATGCGTGCGTAAGCGGACAAGTTGCTTTCATTCCCGTCCAAGGTTAGACGTGGCTAACAACTTCTCAGGTGACGAAACGCCTGTATCACTGTTGGGTGGCATTCGAAGGCAGAACTGCCTATTCAGGCGGGCCTGTAAGCCGCATTAGGACTCGGCCCATGGTCAGGGACAGGAGCTGGCACTGCTTCTTTCACGGGCGAGTACATTCAGCCAAAACTAGCGGGAAAGGGACATAGTCGAGGCGCTGAACTCGCATTCAGAAAGACGGAGGAGCAATTTCCATCCACCCTTCTAAGTGTGTGTATTCAGGATTTCCCCGAAACACTCCAGACGAATGCAGTGATTTTTCCTTTGACTGGGTTATGGCCGATTTCCTTCACCATCAGTGTCAAACTACGCTAGTGTAATTAAATGAAACTGCACAGATTATTGGTTCACAACGATAATTTGCAGGCGCAGTAAATGGTTGTATGAATATGTATGTCATCGTGTTAGAACGCTAACATACGACTCATACAAAGACAGTTTTCATATAATTTCCGTTTTTAGTTATACTTCTCGCTATATTTCGGTACTCGTAAGACAAGCGCTATCTTTTTTCAGTAAATTTTACATTAAAACCGAAGTCAAACCCGTGGCATTGCTTGAAAAACAGTTATAGCTCAGTGATTTAAGGAAAACTGATTCTACACTACTCGTTGAATTTTTCTTTACATAGGAACATCATATTACACTGAAAATGGGCAGAGATACGCGAGTAAATAACTTTATTTGTTGCTGAAGATCATAAGAAATTCCTGTTGAGTACTACACAAACTACTTCACTGAATTATCTCCCAACTTAATTACTACAACTTGGTGAAGAGTTACTTGCATGTCATCTTTAAACAACAAAAAGTAAGCTGTATATAGCCAATTCCGTCTCGCCTCTGAAGAAAAAGATGTGCTTGTCGGGTGTGAGCTGTTCCCAAAGTCTGTGATGCCTTTTCAGAACAACCGAAAGCTTTGTCGTAACATAAAAATTATGTCAACGATATTTTATGAACGCATGAAATTAGTAAACTGTGCTTTCTTCAGAAAGGAGAAAGGAGGCAATTTATACTTACTAAGCATTAAATCAAAAGGCAAGTGCTGCACTTACGGTGGATTTTCAAATGTTGCCATGATACACAATCGGGATAAAAAGGGCAGATGCAAATGGCATCTTCGCGTCTCTGCTTTTAACATCACGTTTGGGAGCAGGATGCGGCACGCACACGAGCGTTCTGGCCACCAGTCTTTGGCTCACGACGAGCAGGTCCGCGAGCCACGCAGCCTCTCCGGCGAACGGGCGGTCATTTTCTTGGACAGCGCGGCTCCGCTCGCAAGAAGGTCGCAGCGTTGCCACATGTCGCCCATGGAACCTGTTTCCTATGGAGCCAGACCCGTGGGCTTCTCCCCCTGTCATGTCGACGCAAAAAGAAGGCCTTTTGTTTGCCACCTTGAAAGGTCAAACAGTCTGACATCAGACTACGTCAAGTCCGAACGCGGGCGCCGTGGGCGTCTTCCCCACCGTGTCCTCAGATTTCTCCGCGCACTGTGTATCCCAACAAATTTCAGCTGAAGAGTATCTTATTATACGCAATTTAAATGAAATACCAGGTAAAAATGTTTTTGATCTTCGGACCACATCTGCTACTCTGCTGTGAAAGTTCTTCCGCTTTTCTGTGCATTTTGCGTCCCAGAATAAGACCTGAATCAGGCAAACCACACGTACGACATGGGAGAGATGCATCGAACATAAAGATATTGTAATTTCGAAAATTCAATGTACCTATACACAGTAGCTTGTCATTTCTCAGATTATACAACGTTAAACACTTGATTTTCTGGAGTTGGGTAGTTCTAGAGGTCTGGCAAGCTTGACAATAGGGCTGGCGGATGGTTTAATTGATCTTGTTGACAGTTTCTGACAAAAAAGAAAAAAAATTAAACTACCCATCTTCATGATTTGCTACTAAAAGATTTGGACGCATCCACTGATAGCACAATGCCTGTTTACACCAGTATTTCTAACTCATTCCAAGGCGTCGAGGCTTTCGTACCAGATTATCCGTCTTTGAACGTCTTCGGAATTCATTTTTAACATCTGTAAGTTTTAATACCTGTTCCCGTATGTGCTTTATCACTGACAACACACACAACATTTCAACGCCAGCGGCAGCCTCCGATTCATTCAAAGGACAGTTACACTGCAAGCAAGATATTATCCGAATAAGAAGTTATCGGAACCCGTAAAGATGTTCGAAAGCTTTCTGATTTCTCCATTCTGATTTGCCACTCGGAGTTACGTTCTCGCATTTTTTTTTTCATATGCCTTATCTTCAGACAGCTGAAGGATGGAAAATTATCATTTGACGTTTCGTCGATGAAAACTTTATTAGGAACGTGGCAATAACAAGAGCCATGGTATTTTCAAAAAAACTATCCAACCTATCACCCGAATTGTTACAAGGAAACCGCAGAAGACCTAAATGGGGAAGGACAGACGTAGATCTGAACCCCATTCTCCCGCTTTACTCTGCAAATCGCAGTGATGTGCGTGGCAATTAGTGCTTTTCATTAAACCATATATTAAAGTTTATTTCTGTTCCATTCATGGAACATGCTCTCTGTACGATCAGCCTCGTTGTATATGCGTGATTTCTACGTAGGTGCTGAACATCTCGCGAGATGTACGTCTTTCATCGAATGTATAACAGTTAACGTTTTTGACGTTTCTATTACACTCTTTCGCCTGTTGTACATTGTATTTCTGTGTTATAGTGGCTAACACCAGACTGGGGCCAAAGTTACATAGTACCTGCAGTACGTAGCTCTGTTTCGTCATGTACCCTTTAAATATTTCAACGATACTACTTATTGTGCATGGAACTCATGAAGGTGTGCTTTCTTGAAGCAATGTACGGACTGATACATAGCTACGTTGTTAGAATAGTAATATTGTGATAACCCTATACCTCGCTCTAGCTACATTTTATCTTACGGTACATTTTTTTCCTTCTTTTTCCTGAGGGCGTTTGTGGCTGATGAGTGAGACCACCGAGCCTTCGATGCTGCGTTTATGGATGGGGAAAATCAGTTTTGCTCTCAGGGTTGGTGAACGCGGCTTGATAAATTATAGTGGAGGTCCTTCAGACTCGATAAAAGGTGTAAGTCGCTCTCTCCAGTGTTAATGCGGTGGACACGGTGCAGCTACGGTCAAGAATATGTATAATCTATCCTGAGGCAGCAGTTACAGACTCCTTCAAGTTGCCTCTCCTTTGTGACGATTGCTTCAGCTGCTTGGAAACGGTTTTCATATGCAGCTACTACGGACTTCTTGTAGGTTGCTATTTAAGCATCTAGTAATTTCAACACTGTGATACCAGAATGTTTTGTATAGTTCCTTATGGGATTTGTAGTTAACAGCCTGGGATCTTATAAAAGGGCCTGTAAAATATACGCGTAGTCCGAAAATACACTATGTGATCAAAAGTACCCGGACACCTGGCTGAAAATGACTCGTAAGTTCATGGCACCCTCCATCTGTAATGCTGGAATTCAGTATGGTGTTGGCCACTCTTAGCCTTGATGACAGCTTCCACTCCCGCAGGCATACGTTCAATCACGTGCTGGAAAGTTTCTTGGGAAATGGCAGCTCATTTTTCACGGAGTGCTGCACTGAGGAGAGGTATGGATGTCGGTCGGTGAGGGCTGGCACGAAGCCGGCGTTCCAAAACAGCCCAAATGTGTTCTATAGGATTCAGGTCAGGACTCAGTGCAGGCCAGTCCATTACAGGGATTGTAGTGTAACAACTCCGCCACAGGCCGTGCATTATGAACAGGTGCTCGATCGTGTTGAAAGATGCAATCGCCATCCCCGAACTACCCTTCAGCAGTGGGAAGCAAGAAGGTGCTTAAAACATCAATGTAGGCCTGCGCTGTGATAGCGGCACGCAAAACAACAAGGGGTGCAAGCGCCCTCCATGAAAAACACGACCACACCATAACAGCGCCGCCTCCGAATGTTAGTTGGACTACACACACTGGCAGATGACGTTCACCGGGCATTCGCCATATCCACACCCTGCCATCGAATCGCCACATTGTGTACCATGATTCGTCACTCCACACAACGTTTTTCCACTGTTCAATCGTCCAATTTTTACGCTCCTTACACCAAGCGAGGCGCCCTTTGATATTTACCGGCGTGATGTGTGGTGTATGAACAGCCGCTCGATCACAAAATCCAAGTTTTATCACCTACCGCCTAACTGTCATAGTACTTGCAAAGGATTCTGATGCAGTTTGGACTTCCTGTGCGATGGTCTGGATAGATGTATGTCTATTACACATTACAGCCCTCTTCAACTGTCAGTGGTCTCTGTCAGTCAACAGACGAGGTCGGTTTGTACGCCTTTGTGCTGTACATGTTCCTTCACATTTCCACTTCACTGTCACATTGGAAACAGTGGACCTAGGAATGTTTAGGAGTGTGAAAATCTAGTGTACAGACAAATGACACAAGTGACACGCAATTACCTGACCACGTTCGAAGTCCGTGAGTTCCGCGGAGGGCCCCATTCTGCTCTCTCACAATTTCTAATGACTACTGAGGTCACTGGCAGGGGATGGCGATTGCATCTTTCAACACGATCGAGCACCTGTTCATAATGCACGGCCTGTGGCGGAGTTGTTACACTACTGGCAGCACAATGCACCTAATAGGAAAAACGAATGTTTTAGGTGGTGTCCGGATACTTTTGATCACGTAGTGAATGTGTAGTCCTCAAGCTACAGAGCAGTGCTTGGCGGAGGGCACTTAATATCCATACTAGCCGGCTTCTCCCTTGGTCTATTAGCGAATGGAGCGAGTGTAAACTGTATATGCCATGAAACTTCCTGGCAGATTAAAACTGTGTGCCAGACCGAGACTCGAATTCGGGACATATGCCTTTGGCGGGCAAGTGCTCTACCAACTGAGCTACTCAAGCACGACTCACGGCCCCTCCTAACAGCTTTACTTCTGCCAGTTCCTAGTCTCCTACCTTCCAAACTTTACTACCCAAGCACGACTCACGGCCCCTCCTCACAGCTTTACTTCTGCCAGTACCTCGTCTCCCACCTTCCAAACTTTACTTGTATATGCCATGGGTTGTCTCTGGGCAATATACGGGTGTTCAGTAAGTAGAGGTTAAAATGCGTTGGTTTATGTTATTTAGACGGGGTATATGTTGCGTAAATTGAAACCGATAATCAGTTTGGTATGTTTACGTTGGTCATTAAACTAAACTAGATCCTGCTATCATTGTATACACTTCTGTCATTCTCTGCTATTCCTGTCTCCAATTATATTTGTCGAACTAACTTATCAACAATGTGTCCATTTTCTATTTTTTCGATTTCCAGAGGATCATCTATGCTAAAACTGCTTGGTCATGGCACAAGTCATAGCACATAAACATCACAGAAAGATGATAAAAGATACAGACGGACTAAAAAGCATGGGAACTGTCGTAGTATATATTACAAATATCTCATTACAATTACATTCTGCAAACTACGGCTCGTACAGAATAAAGGAGTATGTTTCACGCAAGCATTTTTAACTTAGATTTTAAAACATATTTTATCCTTCATATTTTTATTACTACTAAATGGCTATTGAAAACCGAAGCTACTGAAAGAACACAACACGGTGTAAAATAGTTAGGGAATTGTTATCCAGTCACAAATGTTTTCTCTGTGTGGGTTTCTAATTGAGTATATTCTACAGCCATTTTATACGATCTCATGCTATTAACTACAAATCCCATAAGGGACTATACAATACATTCTGGGATGATAGTGCTGAAATTCCTAGATGCTTAAATAGCAGCATACACGAAGTTCTCGAATTGACGCCCAAATAGTTCTGCTAGTTCTTGTCTGGACGTAGAAGTTCCTCTGGAAATGCACAAAACTATCCCAGAACGTGATTTGTCAGGCCATAATAAAATTATAATGGGCGACTTTGGAAACATGTGCATTTCATCGGTAATGATAATGGAGCGTACACTGATGCCGATGATGGTAGCACTCAGTTTTCGCATAATAGTCTGAACGTCAAACTTTCTAGGTCCTTTGTACAAACGACTAGTCGGTGTAGGTTGTGATACTCACTTCTCATTTCCTGATAATTCCTAACTGTTATTAGGTTTCACAATTTTGAGTTCAGTGTAATAACAACCTGACCCGCTGAATATTGTAGAGGTTTTAAGAAGTTTGCTGTTCTGCTCACACTGTGCGGGATGGATGACACTATCTGTAATACCGTTCTGCGAACTTGGATGTTTCCACCTGCAGCCTAACTTCAGGCGAACGCTAGGACTTTTATGAGTAGTTCTACAAATCGAAGATCTCTCCTTTAATTCACTACGTATACGTGGAAGTGTCAGAACTTCCAAAAATGAACTTTACAAGCTTTCAAATTCCGCAAATGGAGCCCGACATGGTCGGTGAAAAATAAGTACCGAATTTAGGAATTGATGACACGAAGTGAAGGACTGTGTTTCAGAACAGCTTACAACTTCAGTGTTGTAGAGGTCTTCCGCCCCCCTCTTTCTGAACAATCCTAACGTATCCAGGTCTTTCATTCGCCTTCCCGTGTTTGTCTCATTTCATTCCGCTTCATAGTATTGTCCCCAGATATATGAAGCACATGGAAGGTCCGAGACGTTTACCGTTGAACATGCGATCGAGTGCCATCGGGTTTTCTCTTTGTTGTGGGTATTATCTCGCAGCTATCCACATTTAAAGAGAGCAGTCATTCGGTATACTAGGTACTGTCTAAGTCGTTCTGTATTTTATTACGATCACGCACCCACAATACTTTCTTATCGACAACAGCATCGTCTGCGAACAGTCTGAATGTGCGTGCTGATCCTCATATTTCGCATATGTATAGTGAGAACATTAACAGAGTTGTTAAGGCTTTTCCAGGTTCCCCGAAGTTACTTTCGTTTCTGGCGAACATCTACCATACTGGATAACTTACAGAGTTATATTTATCACAGATTCCTCAATGCGGTCACATATTTATGAACATCCACTGTGAGGCAACATCTTGTCTGTCCGTCGACCATGTGTTAGGGTGTCTAATAACTCCCGACAACAAGTAACTTGATAACACCTGCCGGTAATCGTGCATATAGGATTAAAATGTATAAAACAGAATTTGAAACTCTAACTGCGCTCCTCGATATTGGAACAGAATAAGGTGAATGCTGCACCGAGAGTGTAAGATTTGTACCGGTAAGTTCGTTGGCTGACTTGTAGAAGCGAGGGGTGTGAGATAAGGTTCTCACGTGCACGGCAGGTTGGAAAACGTGACTGCACACGTGTCAGCGCGTTCCGTAGCTGTTGGCTCATCCTCGGCCTTGCCTGCAAAGCTGGCTGAGAATACTTTATGAGGCGCGCACACATTACATTCCTGAATGCTGTTATCCTGGTGGGGATACTAACAACGTGTTTCATACGTCACCATCTATGTCCGAGCAAACTTTCCCCGTTATATTAGCACCTGCTGTACGGGTGGCCAAGCTCCATGAATGCACTCTTTCAGACAAGTTCCACGAACTCCCTTATTTATACACGATGATTTTTTACCTTCTGCTGACCACTATCATCAGTGCTGTTATATACTCTCAGGATGAGTACAGAAATCAGTTAATCTAACCGCAGCCTATACCCTCGTTGTTTTCGATTTTGCACTATGTATCCAGGCAAATCACTTGGACCAGCATGTTTTCGCGAGACCCCTAACTGTTTACAGACACAGTCCACATGTGTTCACTACTTTCCTTTCTGTTTTCCACTTATGGATTCGACTCAGGACCGACGCATCTTCCCGTTCCGGAAGCGGGCGCTTTAACGCACACGGCTATCCGGCCGGGTAACTCCACTAATATCACAGAGATTTAGTATTGCATAACATGTCCATTAACGAAATCTAAGTCCAAATATGAGGAATGGGAGAGTAAATTGCTGTAAAAAATTTGGTGCACTAGTATTTCGAAACCTAACAGTCGTCATGGCTACAGCCTCCCATCATATACCAGTAGAATATGTATAACGAAGCGAAATTTTTCGGATTTGTTTAACATACTTTCTGCTATTAGGAAACCGGTATAAATAACATGAAATACGTGAGACGAACCCTGCCGATGACGCACGACAATGTAAGCGGAAATCCGTTGCTTAATTTACACGAAAAAACCGTAAAGGAATATTGAGTATTTGCGTATCATTGTTAGATACATTAACAAGTTATTTAATAACTCAAATTCGATTGAAGCCTAATAACACTACTGTACCGCCAATTGCTTATGAGCATAAAAAAATCTCAATTGTATAATCAGAAATATTGTTACCTTGATTAGGAATAGTTCTAATGACTAACGTATATTGTTTTTGGTATATTTTCCACTTTCTTCCATATGTGGACAATATCGCTATGAAGAAGCTGGAGTAAATTAGTCAATCTTAACATGTAACACACATCAGTAGAAATTTAGCAAAGAGTTCCACGGTGAGTATCCATGGTATTTTCCAACAGAGGCAGCTAGCAGGGTATAGAGCACATTGTGAGTGGAGGCATTGTGGCCAAAGTGACCGCGCCAGAAAGAACCGGTTAAAAAAACACGCCGTTTATCGTCCGTTTAGTGTAACATGAAACGGCAGGTCAACGAGCAAACAAGCACAGCTATCATCTCGTTGCGCAGAATTGCAATTCATTACGAAAGAGCTTTGCATGATGCTTTACATTCAAGAGGCCGTTGTAATTTATGGTTCCCATTCCCCGACGTAGAAGCCAGTACTACTTGAGTTCAAGGTAGATGCAGCTGTCCTGACGCCTCAAGGGATTACGTAATTCTTACTACACATGCCAAAACCAGTCCAATAGCGAAAACGGTTTCCCTGAAATCCGCAGTCAAGTAGCCTTCACCACAAAATGCAGACACGAGAGTTTTCGTTTATTAAGAGATAACTCTCGGTGTGGAAACATCTAGACAGACATCAGTCTTTATTTTCCGTCAGCATAATAGGAGACGTAATACTAAATATGCGTATAAACATTCATATATGTCTGTTATTGTGCTATGCTGTCACCGATCAATATTTATCCTTGACATCGGTCATTAATCTTCACGTGATTACCTAAAGCGAAGAGAAATGGAGAGATTGTGCTTTCCTAGGATAATAATGGGTAAGTTTAGGTCCTCTGTCAAAGGTGAAGGACCTGCCACGACATACGGTACACCGATCACTGGGTGCTACTCTTTACCTGGGCTCCTTATTAGGAAGCAGTAACTAACACGTTGACATAGTTCGTAATATAGCTGTTGCTCTCCCGTATATAGATACAGCACAGAGCAAAGCCAGAAGTGGACGTTATGCCAGCTGACAAAGAAAATAATCGTAAGGCTGTGTATTTAAGTTTTTTAAAAATTACGAAGGCCATTGTCGGTCGAATACCGGAAATTTAAATTTATAGTTTGACGTTATATCTCGCAGTCACCATGCTATCGAGTCACGGTGGAATTTTTAGTCTACACTCTTGAAATATTATATCACGTACAAATACTCCCAGAACTCCTAGGTATGGCTCACATATATGCCTTTGTAGAGCGCTGTTAACATCAAAGAAACATCATCAAACTGTTCTGTAAGTCCATACTTACGCTGATGGCTGCGGGACTTCGGCTGTTCAGTATAAAACGTAGCATCAAAAAACCCTCAGCCGTCTAAATTTCCAGTTATTTTATTTGAGCAGCCAGTTTCAGCGCTAAATTACGCCATCTTCAGGCTCCCTGACCGAGATATAGGAAGAATCCCACCTCTGGTCCAGTCCTTATAGGGGCCAGCATTCGGTGACTGATATCCGTAGATTTTTTCTTAACTCAGCGATTCCTTTGGCCATCACTAGTCAATAGTTCGTTATGTTTGACGGTGTGATGGCGCTAAATGTTTACGATGTTCGTGTTGGCTTTCTGCATTCGCCGTATTATGAGTCTTGACCCCGCAGCTCCACCTATGGAGGATTTAAATTTCGTTTCACACCTCTCTGTTGCTACATTTGTAGCTTGAAAGTGACGGGGTGTTCACGCGTCGAAATATCTGCGGTTGTCGACAATGTTACCCGTCTGTATTCCCTAAGTTATTTTAATAATTTATTTTTTTCCACACTAGAAGATGATGTTTTAGTGAGACTACATGTATCTATCAGCATATGCAAGGAACCACAGTCGATCAATTGATCACTTACTATACTGTGCCTACCTTGTGGAACAGACTGTTATCTTTCGAAAGAATTCACTAAAGCCAGGAAGTAAAACAGAACACGAGGAAATATGCAAGGGAACATGAGAAAAGAGATCTGCACGGTTGTTATTATTTCAGGATATATCATGTTATGTGTTTTTGCAGAGCATGGAAGAAGGAGATCGCGAAGGCGAGGCAAGCAGGGAAGGGGAAGAAGCCGAGCCTGCTGAGCGCCATCTTCCGCGCCTTCTGGCTGCAGTACGCCGTCTACGGCGTCATGTTGGCCATCCAGTGCCTCGTCATCAGGTAAGTCGCTCAGTGCCGCAGTAGTAGACAACATACTGCGTTGTTGCGTCGTTGTAATGAGTTATTTCTGGTCATCATTTGAGAGCGCGTCTCTGCTTACAGTGTCTTTATGGACAATTCGTTTCTGCCAGTAACTGTAACTGGCATACAACGCTTTACTGAATTCAAATGGTTCAAATGGATCTGAGCAAGGGGGCTCTGAGCACTATGCGACTTAACTTCTGAGGTCATCAGTCGCCTAGAACTTAGAACTACTTAAACCTAACTAACCTAAGGACATTACACACATCCATACCCGAGGCAGGATTCGAATCTACGAGCGTAGCGGTTCCGCGGTTCCAGACTGTAGCGCCTAGAACCGCTCGGCCACCCCGGACGGCTACTGAATTCACAACACACATCACAGAACGTGTTCAGACTTTTTATTATTGGTTCATGTGACAGTTTTACAGATTCTCACGTAACTTCAGAATTCTGTAATCGATTGCTTTTTGCACATTCATATGCCATTTGGCGTGCACACTATATCGTGCGAGCGAATGAGCACGATTGTGAGACAATCTGCCAACAGCCTTCGGACGAATGAGTACCTGTTTGCTCTGCATAATGTTATGGGATCACATTAAGTACAATCTGCAACCACGCGACCGCTACGGTTGCAGGTTCGAATCGTGCCTCCGGCATGGATGTGTGTGATGTCCTTAGGTTAGTTACGTTTAAGTAGTTCTAAGTTCTAGGAGACTGATGACCTCAGACGTTAAGTCCCATAGTGCTCAGAGCCATTAAGTAGTGATTTAGGGTAATCATAACTAATAGCGAGAAGTGACAGGAGTGAAAATATACAGCAATGAAAGGAAAAGCGTTCCAGTAATCATGGGTCTTCAAATGAGTTGTTTGCGAGACAAGTGTAGTGTGTGATAAAGAGCCGACAGGGACCGATGACCGTAGCAGTCTGGTCCCTTTAACCCCCACAAACCAACCAACCAAAGAGCCGACACTGACTTCGGGAAGAAATATCGTCCTAGTTAATAAAAACGGATTTAAAATGTAAACTGGTGGCGCATTGGTTATCACACTGAACCCACATTCGGGTGGACGACGGTTCAAATCCCTATCCTGCCATCGATGTTTCCGTGATTTCCCTAAATTGCCCCAGGCAAATGCTGGGATGGTTCCTTTGAAAAGGGCATGACCGATTTCCTTCCCCATCCTTTCGCAGTCTGAAACTGTGTTCCGTCTCTAATGACCTCACTGTCGACACAACGTTAAATTCTTCCTTCCTTCTTACATTGTGGTCAAAGATGGATAGGTCGAGCAGGGCTCAAAGTCCAACATCACCTGAACTTAATCCTCAGGATTTATGCCGGGAGTCATGTCAAGGGTAAAGTGTACAATGGAAACATATAACACTGTCGATGGCTATAGTTAATCTGTATCTAATCAACATAAAAAATCCGCAGGTCACTGTGCAGTGCATGGCGGAGGGTACGCCACACAAACGTTAGTTATTTGCTTTCCTATTTCATTCGCATACATCGACCGAGGAGAAAATGATTGATTATCTGCCTCTGTAAGCGCTCTTACGTTATTCACACGACTTTTGGACGAGATATCGATGATAAGCGATGAAAACCTCGTAACTGCATTTTCTTAAATTTTACAGGAGAAGCAAAAACGGTCTTAAAAATAATATGATATAGATAAAGTTGCTACATGTGCAACTTTATAGCAGAAGCTTAGTTATCGACAGGTGAGAGAAATTCGTGCACTTTCAAATCTCTCTTTGATAATGGATTTACTGGTTACTGGAATTACGACGTTTTCACAGACAAATGGAGTTACACGAGGTTTTAATTGCCTACCATCGATATATGTTACTGGCAGTATCTTCTTCGAACAAAATTTCGCGAGAACTACGTCGTGTTTCCTCCTATGATTCCCGTTTAAGTCTCCTGTTACACTTTCGCATGGGCTATACCAACGCCTTACGATCTTAGCAGCATTTCTCCCATATCTTTGGACGTCTGTTGTCATGCCTACTTGATAATGACTCCAAACACTGTAACAATACTCTAGAAGTAGTCACACTAACACTTGGTGGCTCCTGTCATGTTATTCGAGAAGAGTTGGCACGAAGTTTCTAGCTCCTCTTCTTCAATCTCCATAATTACCAATAACAGCGCTCACATGTAGAACTAAACTGCGCATTTGCTTATCGCAGTCATCCTTACTGAGTCGAGTTGCAGATAGCCATTGGGTCATTCGCAGGCGTGGATGTATACTTCAAAATGTAATTCACACTTTTATAGGACGGTCTCTTTTGGTGTGTAGTGTGCTGATCCCATTACCACAGAGACTTCGCAGTGTGAGTTCAGTGTTGTGAAAAGAAAAACAAAACTCGACGCCGTAAGGAATAAAAGGAAAAAATATAGACAATGTAGCCTGCAACATCAGGGAACTGCAGTGGGATAAATCTCATTACTCACCAGTGCTCTACTCAGCCACCGACCGTTATTATCTGATACTTAACACTTGCGGTAGGTTGAGGTCGAGAGGTGAATACATCACGTAACACGTGCACCTCATTTGTCGAGTTGTTCATCCATTCATTTGTAGGCGCTCGGAGCTTTCTTGGAATTGCCATCGTCTTCACCGTTGCTACGTAATTCCAGTTACGTAGCTGAGGTACACGATTGCTCTCCGCTTTCCTCTCCGTGTGTTTTAGTCTTAGACTGTCTCTCTCCTCCGATTTCAACTCTAAGGTCTGATGTTACAGTTCCCTTTAAGTGTTGGTCATATCTACTGGTTCTCCTGTTGTTTAGTTCTAAAGATAACTGTACCATTCCTAATGGCTTCACGCAACATAAAATATCATATTTCTTCAATAGGGACGGCTTATTTCTTTCCTTACTACAGATGACGGTTTCACGAACAATGTAATGTTCATAATGAACCAATCTGTAGCGATGAAGAGATCTCCGCCCGGACATCCAGATTTACGTTTACTGCAGTATCATTCAATCATATAAGACGAATGCTGGGATGGTTCCTTTGAAAAGTACAAGGTCGATTCCTTCACCTGTTCTCTTTCAGTTGATTTCCGCCTCGTTCTCCAAAGACACCACCGTCGACGATAGGGTCATTCTTAGTCGTGATTGCATACTTCAGAGTGTAATTCATACTTTTATACGATGGCCTTTTCCTGCTTTCAAGTCTAATCGTGAAGTTTTGAAAAGAAGTTAACCAAGTGCGTACAACAGTAATCAACACGATCAGTCGGTTCCCTCCATACTTAATTACGCACGCCCATTTTGGAGGTGCTACATGCTTACCTTCTCTTTAACTCTGAACCGGCGCAGAGACCTTTCTACGGGACAGAATTCAATTGAATGTGGGGGCCTAATAAACACGAGTATTCCACACAGACAAAGTATTGCCTTTGATGAAACGTACATGCACCATACGGGACCGAAACTGTCCGAAGCTGGTCGAAGGCTGTGTCCCATCCAGGCAAAGGCCGGTCGCCAGAAACAAGGCTACAATACATTTCCGCCCGGGGTTCCTCTAAAGCTGCAAGACTACCTGCAGAAAGAAATACGGACTGGACGGGTGACACGGTGATCCGTGGACCCGGCCACATCGCTAAGTTGCACGGCAAGGTGCAGCCAAGTTATAGTCCGAAGTAATGTGCGTCGCAAACTTGCCGAAAAAGCAAGGACAGTGGCTGCGGAAAATGACACCACGACAGCTGCGAAAGCTTGCTGTTGACGCCATTAAAATTATTGACGATGAGGAGAGAGGAGTGAACGTGTTAATGGAAAAGTCGATGAAACGTGTAAGAAAAATGTTAAATTTGAGTAAGCCGATGATGTGCGATTTACGTGAGGAACGACACTATGCCTATTGGGATGGATATCAAGTGTCTACCGCAGAGAAGACGAGGCAAAGTGGACAAAATAGATATCCTATTGGCGTTGCGGATAAACAGATTACTACGCAACAATTTCTACGATATTATAAGCAGTGCAGAGATAAAACAAATTTTCGAAAACTTTACACCTTTCGCCGCGCATCTCAACTGCAATGTTAGAAAGAGAACTTTGAGAAAAATTTTCGAGCTACAGAATTTGCATTTAAATCTTTGACCACCAATTTATTTAAGGAATAATTCAAAAGCCAAGATCGCTTAAATACTGTTTACTGGATAACCGGTTTCAACACACTAAAGGTGCCACTGGAAGAATCCTGGAGATACTAAAAGGTATCAGATAGATTATATAATGGTAAGACAGAGATTTAGGAACCAGGTTTTAAATTGTAAGACATTTCCAGGGGCAGATATGGATTCTGACCACAATCTCTTGGTTATGAACTGCAGATTGAAACTGAAGAAACCGCAAAAAGGTGGGAATTTAAGGAGATGGGACCTGGATAAACTGAAAGAACTAGAGGTTGTAGAGAGTTTCAGAGAGAGCATAAGGGAACAATTGACAGGAATGGGGGAAAGAAATACAGTAGAAGAAGAATGGGTAGCTCTGAGGGATGAAGTAGTGAAAGCAGCAGACGCTCAAGTAGGTAAAAAGACGAGGGCTAATAGAAATCCTTGGGTAACAGAAGAAATATTGAATTTAATTGATGAAAGGAGAAAATATGAAAATGCAGTAAATGAAGCATGCAAAAAGGAATACAAACGTCTCAAAAATGATATTGACAGGAAGTGCAAAATGGCTAAGCAGGGATGGCTAGAGGACAAATGTAAGGATGTAGAGGCTTGTCTCACTAGGGGTAAGATAGATACTGCCTACAGGAAAATTAAAGAGACCTTTGGAGAGAAGAGAACCACTTGTATGAATATCAAGAGCTCAGATGGCAACCCAGTTCTAAGCAAAGAAGGGAAGGCAGAAAGGTGGAAGGAGTATATAGAGGGTTTATACAAGGGCGATGTTCTTGAGGACAATATTATGGAAATGGAAGAGGATGTAGATGAAGATGAAATGGGAGATACGATACTGCGTGAAGAGTTTGACAGAGCACTGAAAGACCTGACTCGAAACAAGGCCCCGGGAGTAGACAACATTCCATTAGAACTACTGACGGCCTTGGGAGAGCCAGTCCTGACAAAACTCTACCATCTGTTGAGCAAGATGTATGAGACAGGTGAAATACCCTCAGACTTCAAGAAGAATATAATAATTCCAATCCCAAAGAAAGCAGGTGTTGACAGATGTGAAAATTACCGAACTATCAGTTTAATAAGTCACAGCTGCAAAATACTAACGCGAATTCTTTACAGACGAATGGAAAAACTGGTAGAAGAGGACCACGGGGAAGATCAGTTTGGATTCCGTAGAAATTTTGGAACACGTGAGGCAATACTGACCTTACGACTTATCTTAGAAGAAAGATTAAGAAAAGGGCAAACCTACGTTTCTAGCATTTGTAGACTTAGAGAAAGCTTTTGACAATGTTGACTGGAATACTCTCTTTCAAATTCTGAAGGTGGCAGGGGTAAAATACAGGGAGCGAAAGGCTATTTACAATTTTTACAGAAACCAGATGGCAGTTATAAGAGTCGAGGGGCATGAAAGGGAAGCAGTGGTTGGGAAAGGAGTGAGACAGGGTTGTAGCCTCTCTCCGATGTTATTCAATCTGTATATTGAGCAAGCAGTAAAGGAAACAAAAGAAATATTCGGAGTAGGTATTAAAATTCAAGGAGAAGAAATAAAAACCTTGAGGTTCGCCGATGACATTGTCATTCTGTCAGAGACAGAAAAGGACTTGGAAGAGCAGTTGAACGGAATAGACAGTGTCTTGAAAGGAGGATATAAGATGAACATCAACAAAAGCAAAACGAGGATAATGGAATGTAGTCAGATTAAATCGGGTGATGCTGAGGGAATTAGATTAGGAAATGAGACACTTAAAGTAGTAAAGGAGTTTTGCTATTTAGGGAGTAAAATAACTGATGATGGTCGAAGTAGAGAGGATATAAAATGTAGAATGGCAATGGCAAGGAAATCGTTTCTGAAGAAGAGAAATTTGTTAACATCGAGTATAGATTCAAATATTCTGAAAATATATGTATGGAGTGTAGCCATGTATGGAAGTGAAACATGGACGATAACTAGTATGGACAAGAAGAGAATAGAAGCTTTCGAAATGTGGTGCTACAGAAGAATGTTGAAGATTAGATGGGTAGATCACATAACTAATGAGGAAGTATTGATGAATAGGATTGGGGAGAAGAGAAGTTTGTGGCACAACTTGACTAGAAGAAGGGATCGGTTGGTAGGACATGTTTTGAGGCATCAAGGGACCACAAATTTAGCATTGGAGGGCAGCGTGGAGGGTAAAAATCGTAGAGGGAGACCAAGAGATGAATACACTAAGCAGATTCAGAAGGATGTAGGTTGCATTAGGTACTGGGAGATGAAGAAGCTTGCACAGGATAGAGTAGCATGGAGAGCTGCATCAAACCAGTCTCAGGACTGAAGACCATAACAACAACAACAACAACAAGGGTGCCATCGTCGAATCTGTTTATCTACATTCACATCCGATGATGGCACCTTTAGTGTGTTGAAACCGTTTATCCAGTAAACAGTATTTAATCGCTCTTGGCCTTTGAATTGTTTTTACAACAAAGTGATCGCTCCATTACACCCTATGTATTCACTGCAAAGTTTATTTAAGATTGAAAGATATTAATGTATGGTTATTTTAATTAATGTCGTAGTCAGAAGTAACATACATGATAAAAATATTCCCCGCCGTTCCGTTTTCCAACACAAAGAGGTGTAGAACATACAGGGTTATTCCTAAATTCATCTGAGGTTTCAGAAGACGACTGCGTGAAGTCTACCAGACCTACAGAACACAAAAACATGTCAGTAGAGAGAGCTTTTAAAACGTCACAGGTCTTCAGTATGGGCACCATCTGTAACGCAGCAAACGTCAATACGAGCATGCAATTCGTTGACGTCCATTGTCCGGGAAGGCGCGACAGCAGCACGCTTTGCTAATCTGTTCGTTGGGTTGCCTATCAAAATGCGCTTGCCAATTCGATCCGGCAAAACGGAGTAAAAGATGAACAATGAAAGTTGAACACACCAGGTTCAATATAAGCATAAATTTGAGAACTGATGCAAAAACAGGACACTCCAGAGGTTTTCTCACCCCTGACCCAACGCCACGCATCACTCTTTAAAGACTGTTGACGGTGACTCGCCTATTTACATGTTATAATAACTCACTTTGTAGCTTTCCAGCACGGGTATTATAAAAATTGTTGACGGTGCAGTTTGTTGTTGTTGTGGTCTTCAATTCGAAGACTTGTGTGATGCAGCTCTCCATGCTACTCTATCCCGTCCAATGCTCTTCATCTTCGAATAATTGCTGCAACTTTACTGTATTCATCTCTTGGTCTATCTCTATGATTTTTAGCGCCCTCCCCCCCACTCACCCCCCCCCCCCCCCCCACACACACACACACAAACACACTTCCCTCCAGTACTAAACTGGTGATCCCTTGATGTCTCAGGATGTGTCCTGTCAACCAATCTCTTCTTCTAGTCAGGTTTTGCCACAAATTTATTTTCTCCTCATTTCTTTTCAGTACCTCCCCATTGGTCACGTGATCTACCCATCTAATCTTGAGCATTCTTCTGTAGCAGCAAAAGCTTGTATTCTCTTTTTCTGTAAACTGTTTATCGTTGATGTTTCACTTCCATACATCGCTATACTTCATAAAAATACTTTCTGAAAACACTTCCTAACACTTAAATCTCTATTCGATGTTAAGGATTTTCTCTTCTACAGAACCGCTTTTCTTGGTATTGCTAGTCTACATTTTATATCTTCTTTACTTCGGCCTCATAGGTTATTTTGCTCCCCAAATAGTTAAACTGACCTATTACTTTAAGTGTCTAGTTTCTTAATCTAATTCTTCGTCGTTACCCGATTTAATTCGACTACATTCCATTCTCCTTGTTTAGCTTTTGTTGATGTTCATCTTGTATTCTCCTTTAAAAGCACTGTCCATTCCGTTCAACTGCTCTTCCAAGTTCCATGCTGTCTCTGACAGTATTACAGAGTCATTGGCAAACTTCAAACTTTTTATTTCTTCTCCCTGAACTTTAATTTCTGCTCGAAATTTTTCATTGGTTTCCGTTATTGCTTGCTCAATGTACAGGGATAGGCTACAACCCTATCTCACTTGCTTCTCAACTGCTGCTTCCCATTCTGCTCCTGGACTCTTATAATTTCCGTCTACTTTCTGTACAAGTTTTAAATAACCTATCGCTCTCTGTATTTTACTCCTCATACCTTCAGAATTTTGAAGAGAGTATTCCAGTTATCATTGCTATTTATAAAGCTTGAAATACATTATATCAAAAAATATAATTTATGTTAAAGTTTTAGCGGTGGATCGATTTTGGATAATAGTAGGCGACTGTACACGTACAAACGTGAAATTTTTAAAATGGTCAAATCACGAAGTGATGTTATTCCGTGTTCATGAAACGTACTTGGAAAAGGACAGTTAGATTTAATTGTTAACACGATATGAAATTAGGTTCTGAGAATTACGGAAACTTAGGAGAAGTAGAAGCCAGATTGGTAACGCAGAAAACAAATTTTGTAATATGAATAAGGTTAAGACAAACTATCGAGAGTCGAGAGGGATTCAAAGCGATGCTGCCAGAATGTCGAATCAATATCATTAATGTCTGGAGCAAACGATATCTTTCTCGTATCTTCCAAGCTGTAATCAAGAATGCTCTTGCTGCATGTTGCTACAGGAATTTATACTTGGTAATCACTTCAAGAAGGTGACTATGCTAATGATGGATTTCTTTGAAAGTCTGACTCCAAAGCAGTGCTGAATACAGATGGGTGACATATCAGTTTACGTCAAACACCCAACAAGGACGTTCGAAAGGTCAGGTCAACGTCTTGCGTGAATGCGGTCAGTTCTAAGACTGTGTGAATGGGATTAGATCTAAGACAACAACGATATTTTTGGTGCCATGGCTCCGTTTCAGTGTAGCCGTCCGGGCTGTCGCAAAGGAAAAGAGTGTGATGTTAATGTGGCTCCATCTTGGGCTGATCGCCACTAAAACGCTAATCATACTGGGCAAAAAAATCTGCAAGACGAACAAGACGTATACAGAAGATTGAATCTTTACATTAACAAGCGGTACATTGAGGCTCAAGTAAGCAAAGAAGAAAAGCAAGGCAAGACCGAGTCAACGTAAGTTGCAGATACTCTCATCGAATCCAGTGTCAAACAAGTAGTATTTGTACGTGACTTTACGGTAGTTAGAGCGTCATGTACGTGTTCCAAATTGAATTTTTAGAGCATTGCGTGGTTTATTATGGAAGATCTCGTAATGAAGAAAAATATATAAATCTGAGTCAATCACAGAGTAATTCATATAAGGCCTCGTAAAATTAGATGGCTCCCTTATACTGGTACGCAGTGATATGGCAACCCCGGTTCGAACTATAGTTCAGCATCAGCGTGCTCGCACAATGTGGAGTTGATTTAGATGCAAGGCGCGTGAGAGGTGGCGCTGCCAGTTCTCCGTTCCTGGAAGACTGGAGGCGCCTCGTTGAGGTAACATTCCGGAAGCGGCAGAGAGCCCGCTTTCCATCTGCCAGCCTGCTGCTGCGGCTCCTGCCTATGCGATGTATTACGCGGTCGAGCGCAACGGGCTGTCACCAGCAAGAGCAGTTCTCGTTCTCAGGCGTCCACCTGTAGCATTACGCTGCACAGCGCAGAGCGCAAACCGTACAAGGCCATTTTCATACACTCCATTACAACTGACTCAATCAATGAGGTGGTCGCCGATCCTGAATCCTCCGGTTATATGGTGAGAACTTGGTATCGGACGGGAATGCGAATTCTCTCTTTCGCCGTCAAAGGCCTTCAAATCGAGTCATCCTAGAACACCTCGCGAAGCGGAGAACAGCCTCAGTTTACAAATGCATTTTTTTTACATACACTGAGATGACAAAAGTCATGAGATACCTACTAATATCCAGCGCCCGGGTTCCCGGGTTCGATTCCCGGCGGGGTCAGGGATTTTCTCTGTCTCGTGATGACTGGGTGTTGTGTGATGTCCTTAAGTTAGTTAGGTTTAAGTAGTTCTAAGTTCTAAGGGACTGATGACGATAGATGTTAAGTCACATAGTGCTCAGAGCCATTTGAACCACACCTACCAATATCGTGTCGGTCCCCCTTTCGCACGGCGTAGTGCAGCAACTCTACGTGGCATGGACTCAAAAAGCCCCTGTAGAAATACTCAGCCGTGCTGCCTCAATAGCCGCACATAATTGCGAAAGTGTAGGCGATGCAAGATTTTGTGCACGAGCTGACCTCTCAATTATTTCCCATAAATGTTAGTTGGGATTCTGAATGACCAAATTATTCGCTCGAATTGTCCAGAACGTTCTTCTAACCAGTCACGAACAATTGTGTCCCGGTGACATTGCGCATTCTCATCCATAAAAATGAAGTCCGCGAATGGTGCAAACTGTCTCAGAGTAGCCAAACATAAACATTTCCAGTCAGTGATCGGTTCAGTTGGACTAGAGTACCCACTCCATTACATGTTAACACAATCAACACCATTAATGAACCACCACCAGCTTACACAGTGTTTTGTTAACAACTTGGGTCTATGGCTTCATTGGGTCTGCGCCACACTCGAACACTACCATCACCTCGTACCAATTGAAATCGGGATTCATCTAACCAGTCCACGAGAGGCGCTGCAGGCGATGTCGTGCTACTAGCAAAGGTACTCGTGTCGGTCGTCTGCTGCCATAGTCCATTAACGTCGTATGTCCCACATTGATTTCTGCTGTTATTTCGCGCAATGTTGCTTGTCTGTTAGCACTAACAACTCTACGCAAACGCCTACGCTCTCCGTCGTTAACGGAAGGCCGTCGACCAGGGCGTTGTCCGTGGTCAGAGGTAATGCCTGAAATTTGGTATTCTCGGCACTCTCTTGGCGCTGTGGATTTCGGAATACTGAAATCCCTAACGATTTCGAAAATGGGAAGTCCCATGCGTCCACCTCCAAGAACAATTCCGCATTCAAAGTCTGTTAATTCCCGTTGTGTGGCCGTAATCAGAGCGGAAATCGTTTCACATGGATCACCTGAGTACAAACGAGAGCTCGGCCAATGCACTGCCTTTTTAGATCTTGTGTACGCATTACTACCACAATCGGTACACGTGCGTGCCGCTAACCCATGACTTTCGTCACCTCAATGCATACGGTTATACATATTTTTTACACACGTAGTACGTAGCCTAATACAAGCACAATATTCGGCCACGAAAAATGGGTGTGTGACACACGAATGCAACCCTAACAATACCGGTATATTTTCACATAACAGAGAGTTCAACTGTGATGCTCATTTACTCATTCGGAACGGAACAACAAGTATTTGGAAATTAATCCGAGCATATGAGGTAAAAATGTAAACGTCTTCGATTGTTGTCGTTTCATACTCACGGTTCTGTTATTTTGCACTACCAGAGAGGCACAGTTTTTCTATAACTGAAGATTAAAATTTGGTATTTACAATGAGAAGTGCCATCGAAAGAAATCCTTCCACAAACTTCGCAATCCGGCTACGTATTGATGCAAATTTCAGACTCGTAGGTATTCGTTATGGGAAGGACACAAAAAGTAAAAAAGTAAAGTTCCCCATTGTGGACCTAAACCCCCGTGTCATCGCCTGCCAATGGCTTCACTGGATGCTGTGTAGAGTGGTGTGTGGTCAACACACGGATCTCTCAGTCGTTGTCAGGTTTCTTCATCGTGGAATTGCTACCGATCGCTTGAGTAGCTTCTCAGTTGGCCTCCTCTCACCAAGGAAAAAATCCCTGACAGTACTGTGAATCAAACCCGAGTCCTCCGCTTGGCAGTCAGCCACGATGACCCCTCAGCTAGGGGGCGTACAAGAATAGCTGTCAAAAAATTGTGGTTTGGACGAATATAATGTATGGCGTTGGATAGCAATGAAGAACAAGCCGCATCCGCATGCATGCGACAGCATGCGCAAGAATATGTTCCAAAATAGCTCGCAAAAAAACGAGATTCTCCGGTGCTCACACCTCGAGTTCTATTGGTAATGAAAAGATAGAGTCAAGTGTTTTGGATAGGACTTGGACTAGGGACCATTTGTATACCCAACAGAAGGATCGTCTTAGTGTCACTATCCAACAGTACAGGGTCAAAATATGAATATTATGCACTCCCTCCCGCTTAGTCAAATGGAGCAAATTTGGAGGTGGTTTGCCGTTGCCTTCCTCCAATCGTAATGGGAATAAATGATGATGACGAAGACGACGCAACAACACCCAGTCATCTCGGGGCAGGTGAAAATACCTAGGAGAAGAGTAAAGGGGACAGTGCCAGGAGGGGGGGGGGGGGAGGCGGAGGGGAGGAATAAGGTGAAAGAGAAATTGGAAATAGGTGAGAGTCAGTGATAATAAGAGACAGAGTATATGACAATGACAACGAGGAAGAGACAGCAGCAATAGGAAGGAAGGAATGAGGTTTTGGGCGAAAGAGAGAGCAAAAGGGAGACAGTAGTAGTACGAAAGAACAAACTGTGGCTGTGAGGCAGGAGACAGTGACAGTTGGAGGGACATAAAGAAATAATGACAATGAATTGGGTTGAGTGAGAAAGGGCAGGTGGGAGTAGATGGGTGTAAGTGACTTACAGCGATGGACTATTTGGTGCGGGCATGGATGTGTGTGATGTCCTTAGGTTAGTTAGGTTTAATTAGTTCTAAGTTCTAGGGGACTAATGACCTCAGAAGTTGAGTCCCATAGTGCTCAGAGCCATTTGAACGATTTTTGAACTATTTGGTGTGAGTGAGTTACAGTTAGGGGAGCCTGTAGGAGTTTGAGGTGAAACGGATGTTAAAAAGAGGGCGAATATGTTCGCATGCCAAAGCTTTTTAGAAATTTTTAAAGGTGCTGAGGAAGATAGAATGAGGCAGCAGGAACCCCACTTTTCAGTCTCAGTCTTTTAAATGGAGCATATTCTCATTTTTGTAGTCCAATACGAGCATTTTTGCGCTGATGTATATATACCTAAGCGACGCCCACTATTCCCCACGACACTCCCCTTTCTCCCTGTGTGATGTATTACGATCGTGAAAGGCGCATTCACCGAACACTTCTGTCCTTCCTTTCCATATTCGTTGTTTCTCGTGCACCATATATTTACTGTACAGTTCACAAACTATCGATTTAAGAACTTAGGGCAATACTTCTAAGTTTTAGAGCCCGCCACACTATCACCAATATTCACACAACCGTGCATGGGTAATGAATATATATATATATATATCCTCAATAAGCTTAGGGTGTATAACTGTACAGCCTTATTCATGTATCGCTTATTCCGCACTGGAGTGTCAAAGTCTTAATTAACAGTCTTGTTTGAGTGCCAGGTAAGCTATTCTAGTCAGCGTTTAGTCTAGCTCTCATAACGGAAGGCGGGTAGGAGTTGGGGAGACAGTCGGCCTCTAGATGTGGAGAAGCGTACGTCCGCAGTGGAGCAGAGCGCACGCAGTGCAAGCTGTGGCGCGCAGCTGAGCCCCGCGCTAGTGGGGCCCGCCGGCAGCGGCGCCGGCGAGGCAGAGGAATGCTCGCGTGGTCGTTGAACCCCGCGGCGCGACACGGCGGCCCCAGAGGGACGAGCCGGCGGCGGGGCACCGCAACGCACTGGCGGAAACCTGTCACACGACGCCGCATCTGCATTTCCGTAGAGCAGTGAGGCTACAAACGATCTAGGCGACTCGGGTACTGTCCTGAAGACGTCGTCCTAATACTTACGAAAACAACGCAAAAGTATTCCAGAGTGTTCTCAGATTTTGTCACGGCGGAAGACAAACAAAATAAAGGTGACCCACAAGTTTCACTTATACGTCCTCTGTTGTTACTTATACATGCTGTTTATAAAGACTTTCCGTTCTACACCCAACGATTACATGCAGAGAACATAAAACATGACGACATTGACAGGTAGAAAGCAATTGAGGAAATATTAAATAAAATTGCTTAAATAATTTAGAAATGGGATTGCTCGTAACTTTGGGAAAGCACAATATATTCAGTTCTACACAGGAAGTAACTTCAATGAGAAACGTAATAAATTACATAAACACGAGGTACTAAGTCATGTTAGGTTGTCAAAACACTGAGTCAGTACACTGATGGAAGGTGTAACTAGACAAGACACACTGCGTAACGCCATAATGAATTGTTTCCCATATTTTTTCTTCTGCTATACCATTTCCGATAGATAAGATATAAATCAAAAGACAATGTGTAAACCTACACCCGCACCTGCAAAATATGTGTAGATTCTTGAGCTGTGCTATCGACCAGTATACTGCTAAGCATTTATGTGTGCCACTGCAGTCATTCATAAAAATCATTACTCAAATTGTTTTGGAACAACGCAATTCACAAATGATTTTTGGACCTGAGTCTAGTTTCGACGCTCGTTGTGTTTTCTTTAATTCTGATGTAGTACAGATTGTATCTTATGTCAACAGCTGAACACGGATAAAAATGGTTCAAATGGCTTTGAGCACTATGGGACTTAACATCTGTGGTCATCAGCCCCTAGAACTTAGAACTACTTAAACCTAACTAACCTAAGGACATCACACACATCCATGCCCGAGGCAGGATTCGAACCTGCGACCGTAGCAGCCGCGCGGTTCCGGACTGCGCGCCTAGAACCGCTAGACCATCGCGGGAACACGGATAAGTAATATGTAAGCAAATAATTGTAAATGCAAAAGCTGTTTTACAGTATAAATTATCTTTGCCTGAAGTCTCTGCAACTGGTATTAGAACCACACCGGCAATAGTGTTATGCACACAGTAAGACGTCAGAATGGTGTCAAGTACCTAGGGATGCATGTACAGGCCACAACTGCATAAAATGTTTTAGTGAAAATCACGTTTTGTCATTTATGATGAAGGTTTTCCATTTATGCGTAACGATCCGATTATCATAAATAAATTTCAAAATTTATTTTTCCCAACAATGAAGGTGCACTGCCATCAAAAGAACTTTGCTGGACCACGCTTAAATATGAAACAAAAAAATATTATGTTTCCACTTAGACTTACGGAATATACTCGTAAACAGGATGAAAAACTTATTATGATACTGTTATTTATGTTGCGGCTGTAGCAACTGAAAATATGAAACACCTTATACTTATAGAATTGTAAGTGAAGTATCAATTATTCCATTTGTACATGTAAACAATTTTTAACAGGTGTTGCCACAGAGGAGGCTTATACACTAACCTCTCTCCCCGATACGTTCTTAGTGTTTATACTTCGTACGAAATGATGCTTTATTTCCCTGTTGCATCACTCTGAAATAACCTGTGTGATTCTCAGAGAACCACCTGGTAATTCACACATATAAATAATTTAACTTTAAACAACGCTCTTTATGTGCTAGAGAAACATCCCTCACGCTTAGTTACTCGGTACTCGTTCCGTGGGTAATCTAGAACCAGCTATAAGTTGCCAATTAACACCAGCATTCAAAAAACATTAAAAAATCGCCCTGCGTAAATATTTTCCACTGTATGTGCTGATGATTCTCTAACAACTGATTTGTGCAGAATGCTGTTCAGGGCGCTGGTTCCTTTAATACCCTTGTTTAGCGATAGTTAGGAAAAAAAGGAGATTAGAGTTTAATGTGTTGACGACGTTGTCAGTAAAGATGGAAATCCGATGGCTCAGGGATGGGGAAAGAAAAACGATCGTGCCCTTTTCGAAGGCATCATCTCGGTATTTGCTTTAAGAGACTGAGGAAAATCGCGGAAAATCTAAATATCTACGACTGAATGGGAATTTCAACACTGATCTTTGTGAAAGATGTTGAAGTGTTCGATAATTGAGTTTATTGCTTCCCTGACACGTCCAGTTCAGAGTAACGTCGCTAAAAGTGGGCCTGTGAACATTTGCCTCTATATCTCCGATGAAATGTCCAAACTTATGGACGAATATAGCTAATTCTCTTCACTGCAACAGTATGATAGAAAGCATCTCCATAAAGTGCCTATAGTTGTACACTCTGAGAGTCTGCAAAGTATGACGTGCTGTAACTCTCAAGTCTTCGCTTCATACTTGTTCTCGAAACTTGAAAAATAGTGAACAAACTACGATATTATCGAGATCGTTCCAGATGTGTGATGTGATTGAGGACTTCCATTCACATAGAACCCAGCACGTCTCCCTAAACGGTATAAAATCGATAGATGCAAAGGTAATTTCACGACTATCTTAAGGAAGTATAATGGTATAGTTACCATTTACAATGTACATAAATGATCTAGCGGACAACGTCGGGAGAGCCGTGTGGCTGTTTGTCGATGATGTGGTTGTCTATAAATGAGTAGCAACGACAGAAAAGAAAGTGATAGCGAATTGCAGGAAGACCTGCACAGGATCAATGACTAGTGGAGGGAAAGGCTGTTGCCTCTGAACGTCAATAAATGTAATGCATTGTACATAAATAGGCGAAGAAATTAACTATTGTTGCATTATAAAATTATTGGGAACTACTGTAAAATACCTAGGAGTAACCATCCGGAGCGACCTAAAGTAGAATGATCACATAAAACAAATTGTAAGAAATGCGGATGCTAGACTGAGATTCTGTGGAATAATCTTAATGAAATATAATTCATACACTTAATAATAGGCTTACAAAACGCTTGTTCCACCAATTCCTGAGTAACGTTCATTAGCCTGCGATCATTAAAAGTTGCATAGATGGAAGACAGAGAAGATCCAACGAAGAGCGGAGCGTTTCGTCACGGGATCGTTTGGTTGATACGAGAACGTTGCGGAAATGCTCAACAAATTACAAGGGGAGGGAGGCACTGAGGATCACTGAGAGGTTTATTACTGAAATTACGGTAAGGTCCAGGCAACATATTACTTTGTTTGAAGCCATATTGACTATTAATCGACCGTGATTGTTTAAAAAATATGGAAACGTGTTTCATATATCGCTACAAGTCATTAAATTTGCTGACGCTTAAATTATTTAATTAGCAACATGTCTGAGGTTAGATCTTATCATCAGGTTATAGTGGCAGGAGAAAAACATTTAACACAAGCGAGCGTAGATGTTAAAGATTTTTCTATAGTCTTGACATGTGCTGCGGTCATCTTTGTTCTACTACTTCCTCCCAACTACGTCTCGCGAAATGGCCTCAAGGAGAAAATCAGGTAAATTGTGGACCACGCGGAGATTTACTGGAAATAATTATTCTCGCGCGTCATTCATGAATGGAAAGGGCCAAGGGTAAAGATACTGCTGCCGGAATACCCCCCGCCAAAGACTTCAAGGTGACTTGTGGTGTTTAGATGCAGGTGTAGGTAATTGGTACCTGCCTTCAAGTGCTCGCCAGTTCAAGTTTTTCACTTCCGCGACACTCCCCGATGAGTCAAATAAGCTTCTGACAATTCATGCCATCCTTCTCTGTACAGTCCTATTTTATTTCGATACGAGGATTACTTGTAGAAATGTGCAATTGGTAATGAGGGTAACCCATAAAAAGCACAGCGGATTGGCGTGAGAACAGTGTCCCACTTCCCTAAAACCGTCTGTCGTGATACTATGGAAGGTACGCAGGGACAGCAGGATAGGGCGTGTCGTGGGCAAATGCGTGTCGTGTGGGGGCGACCTTGCGCGCGTGTGACGGTGACGCTGTTTTGGCGCAGGCTGGCGGCGTTCAGGATCTGACCTCAGCGCAACACGTTCGCCTTGGCAGGGATTTTTACCTGCGCGAAACGCCGCTGCCTACGATCTGCAAGCAGTGAGGGCGCTGTTGCAATCCCGCGCACCTCTCTAGCTGAGGGAGACTCTATAATAATTTTCCCCCCTTTAGAAAGCTGCTCATGTGTCTTATATACGAATTCACACCGACTGCTCTAAGGGCAGCGGCAATGCTCTGCTCAAGATTTTTCCTCGAGTTCATCGAGTGTTTGCCATGGAGACACAGGCTGAATACAGGTTTCAATAATTTTCTTTGTCTGAGACAAAAGCATACTGCATGAGAAAAGTCACTTTATCTCACTATCCTATTGTCAGTAATGAAGGAACTAAGCTCACCCGAAAAATTATATGTCAGCCATTAAAGAGCACATTGGTCTCTTTGGGATGGTTCTTTGATGTTTTGCGAATGTTTTTTGTACCATAACTCGGGCCCACTCATTTAGGTTGTCGTGAACATGAACCACGATGTTTATTTCAACATCCTCTGTTATCAAGTGTTGTCCTTTCTTCACCTTAGCAATGAGTAAGTTGCGGACACTTACGTCTGCTAACATGACAATCGCCGTGCTCATAGTGCATCAAGCATACACGGAGGTGATGGAAATGCCATGTGGCTAGGGCCTCCCGTCGGGTAGACCGTTCGCCTGGTGCTAGTCTTTCGAGTTGACGCACTTCGGCGACTTGCGTGTCGATGGGGATGAAATGATGATGATAAGGACAACACAACACCCAGTCGCTGAGCGGAGAAAATCCCCGACCCAGTCGGGAATCGAACCCGGGCCGTTAGGTATGACATTCCGTCGCGCTGACCACTCAGCTACCAGGGGCGGACACGGAGGTGATGAAAGTCATGAGATACTTCCTAATATCGTATCGGGCCTCCTTCCGCCCGACTAGTGGAGCAACTCGAAGTGACATGGACTCACCAAGTCGTTGGAAGTCCCCTGCAGAAGTATTGACCCATGCTACCTCTATAGCCGTCCACACTGCGAAAGTGTTGTCAGTGCAGCATTTTGTGCACGAAATGGTCTCCCGATTATGTCCATAAAGCTTCAGTGGGATTCTTGACGAATTGTACAGAATGTTCTTCAAACCAATTGCGAACAATTGTGGTCCGGTGACATGGCACACTGCCATTCATAAAAAATCCATCGCTGTTTGGATCCATCGTTGTTTGGGAACATGAAGTCCATGAATGGCTGCAGTTGGTCTCCAAGTAACCGAACATAAAAATTTCCAGTCAATGATGGGTTCAGTTGCACCAAAGAACTCAGTACATCCCATGTAAACTCAGCTCGCACCATTATGGAGCCTCCACTATCGCTTGCACGGTGCCTTTTTGAAAATCTGGGTCCTTGGTTTCGTGGGGTCCGCGCACACACGAACCCTAGCATCAGCTCTTACCAACTGAAATAGCGAGTTATCTGACCAGGCCATGGTTTCCCAGTAGTCTAGGGTCCAACTGCTATGATTACGAGCTCAGCAGTTTCGCTGCAAGTGATGTAAAGCTGTTAGAAAAGGAACTCGTGTCTCTCTTCAGCTGCCATAGCCCATTAAAGACAAATTTCGCCGCGCTGTCCTAACGAATATGCTGATCGTACGTCGCACATAGATTTTTGCGGTTATTTCACACAGTGTCGCTTGTCTGTTAGCACTGACAACTCTACGCATATGCCGTTGCTCTTGGTCGTTGGTCTATTTGGATCAGCCGCTGGGACGTAACAATCAACATCCCCGCAATTTCCTAGCCCCCTGGGATGTAATCGTCATAGTGTGGCTTCACCTATGGCATACTTGAAGGAACTTGTAAAGTTTCGTAGAATTAAATCTGTTATCAAGCCTAGAGGCGGCGTTATACGACGTTAGTGAGGTGTTTACCGTTGGTGACTACTTTTTTATCTGGTGCGCTTAATTTCCTGTAGACACAAAGACTCACAATTCGCCAAAGTGGATTCAAATAGACTTACACCAGGCGATCGAAACACCCCAGATGGGGTCTCCTGACCAATAATGCCACGCGATTATTTTATTTATTTCGTCTCGCTATCAAACTGTTAGTGACAAGTAGCACCTATACATCGGATAGGAACTGTATCCCATGCATCAGTCTTCTTTAGGCAGTGTTTCTCCAATTCAACGGTTTAATGACGTTTCATCACCTGATTTTAAGCTCCAGATTTTATCACCTATCTCCTCTTCTGTTGAAATCAACAAAATCTTTTGTATTAATCGTCAAGGATTCGTTCCTTCGGAGAGAGGAAGAACAGACGGAAAGCATAGTTCGCTGTAGTAAATTTTTCACCGGAGTGTGACCTCTTCTTCGAAAAGTGCTGTAATTACGAAAATAAAACGAAACTCGTGCGCGAACCCACACTGAGCCATCTATTAACTAGGATACGTAAATCTTCTGTGGTTCCAAACATGATGGATGCTTTTCTATTAAATGCTACTTCGATCGTTTTTGTGTTGATTTCGGCGTTTATTTCTTCAAGGAGCTTCTCAGCTGTCCTCAGCGTACACAGAAAACATCTTCACGAAGCCGCAGAGACACCGCCCAAGATGGTGCAGTGGCAAGACGCTAAATTCGTATTCGAGACGACGGCGCTTCAGATCCCAGTACGACCATCCAAGTTTAGGTTTACCATTCTGAGAAACTTTCGCCATGCCCTCCTACGCAGTGAATCACTCTTTACAGATGCTAAGTTCGGTAGATTGCTTATGTGACTGTCTGTTTAAAATATTAATAAAACCACAACGTAACCGGTCAATGAAATTTCAGTGTTTTCATCTGCTACGTGTTTCGGGCCTCTGCTACATCATCATGGCAGTTCCCATATTTTGTTCCGGTGCAGCGCTCCTATAAAACCAATGATGTCAAAATGCACGGTCCAGTCAATTAATGTGACTACCCCCTATGTTCGACGTGAACCTGCAAAATAACTATTCACAAACGGTAGATGACAGCACTAACATTGGAGCGTACATAAAGAGTGTCCGGGAGACGCGAAAAACAGTGCAATCGTTGTCGTGATGCAGAAACGGAGCGATTTATCTTACGTCCAAAAGGGCATGATCATTGGGTTGAGGGCCAAGGGTGGAAGCATTTACAGAATGGCCAAGTTTGTAAATTGTTCGTGTACCGCCGTGATTAAAGTACACCATGCATGGAAAACTGCCGCTATCCAAAACCGGCTCCGCGGCAACTGTGGTGCACCATGGCCCACAGATGACTGGGGTGAACTACGCTTGCGGAAATGTGTACGGACGAATACACGTGCAACTGTTGAGGAATTGACCGCTCAGATGAACCAAGGGGCTACCACCAATGTCTCTTCAACGACCGTTCAGCGAACGTTACCGCGTATGGGCCTCTGCAGCTGGCGCCTGGTTCATGCGCCCATGCTGCCTCCTATTTATTGGCGACGATGGTTTGAATTTGCACGCCAATATCGCAATTGGACATCCGCTAAGCGGCGACAGATGGTCTTTTCAGACTAATCACGTTTTGTGTCCCATCGGTTTGAAACGTCTGAAAGCAAGCACCCTGCAACACTTATGGTCAGAACGGTACAGCCGGAGGGAATGTTCCCGTCTGGGGAATGTTTTCGTGACATTCCCTAAGTGATCCCGTCATTCTGGAAGGCACAATGGGTCAACAGAAGTATGCCTCTGTCCTTGGGGACCACGTTCATCCACACGAGCAGCTTATTCTTCGTCGGCACGATGGCATCTAACAACAGGACAATTCAACGTGTCACACAGCTCGCATTGTACGTGCTTGGTTTAAAGAGTATCAGGAAGAGTTCACAGTACTCATCTGGCCACCAAGCTTCCCTGATTTAAAGCCACCCGAGCATCTGTGTGACATCCTTGATGAGGACGTTCCAGCCACGGATTGTCAGCCGAGAAATTTAGAGCAGCTGGCCACAATACTGAACTAGCACGGCTCTACATCCCTATTGTTACCTTCCAGAACCTCACTGACTGTCTTCCTGTACGTCTTGCAGCGGTTAGCGCTGCAAAAGGTGGTTATTCAGTCTTTTGACAGGTTGTCATATTAATGTGGCTGGGTAGTGTGTGTACAGTCCTGTCCATCTTCGTTACAAACTTTCCTCGCTAACTTTTGGTAACGTCTACAAACAGTGAGTGGTCATTGCAGTAAATGGAATGACCCCATTAATAAATATAGACTTCGATCAGAAATCGGTAGCTAAAGTAGAATATTCAAAATTTCTAGGTGTATGCATTGATGAGGGGTTGAACTGGAAAAAACACACTGAGGATCTGCTGAAACGTTTGAGTTCAGCTACTTATGCTATTAGGGTCATTGCAAATTTTGGCGATATACATCTGAGTAAATTAGCTTACCACGCTTATTTTCATTCTCGGCTTTCGTATGGCATCATATTCTGGGGTAACTCATCATTGAGTAAAAGAGTGTTCATTGCACAAAAGCGTGTAATCAGAATAATTGCTGGAGCTCATCCAAGATCATCCTGCAGACACTTATTTAAAGAGCTAGAAATTCACTGTAGCCTCACAATATATATATTCACTTATGAAATTTGTTATTAACAATCCGAACGAATTCAAAAGTAATAGCAGTGTACATGGCTACAACACTAGGAGAAAGGATGATCTTCACTACTCAAGGTTAAATCTAACTTTGGCTCAGAAAGGGGTAAATTATGCTGCCACAAAAGTCTTTGGTCACTTACCTAATAGCATCAAAAGTCTGACAGATAGCCATATAGCATTTAAAAGGAAATTAAAAGAATTTCTTAATAGCAACTCCTTCTACTCATTAGATGAATTTTTGGATATAGTAAGTGGGTAATTTCCCAACCTCCACCAAAAAAAATTATTTACTGTCATGTAATATTTTGTCTAATGTAATTTCTTGTATAGACACCTTTTATTAACCTGACACGTTCCACATCATCACGAAGTGTCGTATTCATAATCTATGGAACGAGTACTAATCTAACGTAATCTAATCTAACCCCTGAGGGAAGTACACAACGAAGAAAAACAGAAATGCAGATATGTCGACATCGTTGTTTTCTCGACACCAATGCACCTGAACTAAATACCGTAACTGCGAGCTGATGATAGTACGACGCCCCGAAACACGCCTTAAAAAAGAAAACAGAAAATTTAGTGGCTGGTTACGTAATTGTTACTTATGTATTCAACTTTTCTTCTTCGTCAAAGAGGTGTAGTTAGTAGTACCTACCAGAGAAAATTTATTCAACAGTAGTGTTGTGAAGGAGTTGCAAACAAATGATGCATTGGTGCGACTGCACTGTACCATTCATTTGAAGCGAGCAGCGCGTAACATGGTGCCGGTTTTGCGGGGGGCGGAGCCCGGGAGAAAGGGGCCGCGACCAGGAAGCGGCGAATCGCGGCCGCGCGCCGGTGGGCTCGACCTCGACGTCAGCGCCGCTTCTCGAGTGTTCGGCGGCGCCGTAGACTTTCGCCCCACGCCGAGACTCAAACCAGTCCCTCCGCTGCCGGAGCCGCCGGCATCTGCGCGCCGTGCCTGGCCTTCGCGAGCCGCCGCCCTGCCCGCGTCCGGCAGTGGCTGGCAGCTTCTTCGCTGCCTTCTCTCCGTTGCGCACACATCAACGCTTCACAACTCGATACACACATTTGCCGTCATTCTAAATATTCAGTGAAGCAAAACATCTGATAGCGATGAGGCATCTTGTAACTTTCAGGATAATGCGTGCCTGCAGTGAATTCCTCCTAGATTCAGAAATGGATAATTTTTCGTCTCGAATCAGCTGAAACTGTTCAGACACAGCAGCATCTAAGATCTTCCTGCTGGTTTATGCTCAATGGTGTGATTTTTTAGTGTCGACAACGGTTTTTCGTGGTGCACTTCAATCGAACACTGGAAATACTGAACCATATTAACACGAAGTTCACACGCCAGTGAATTTAAATCGTAAGCTGACTAGTGACGTGCTCGGGTTTCCGAGAGCAACAAAAAGCTTTCGTTTATAGGTTCGAGGGGTGATGCCGATGTCACAGAAGGGTAAGTTTCATTCGTAGACAATATTAGATGCACACTGCGTTGATACCGCGTGTACAGGAAAAATAATGACGAGTCGTTTGGTGCTACAAAAATATTTCAGTACATAGCATTACACTAGTTTTGTCGGACGCACCTTAACTCACACTTTCAAAATGGTTCAAATGGCTCTGAGCACTATGGGACTTAACTTCTAAGGTCATCAGTCCCCTAGAACTTAGAACTACTTAAACCTAACTAACCTAAGGACATTACAAACATCCATGCCCGAGGCAGGATTCGAACCTGCGACCGTAGCGGTCGCGCGGTTCCAGACTGTAGCGCCTTTAACCGCTTGGCCACCACGGCCGGCAACTCACACTTTCTCGCCTCTATTGACCATTATGTGGGAAGGACGTTAATACACTTCAACTTTCCTTTCTTCTTTGTTTCTTTCACTTTAATACGTAACAAACCATTTTTACGGTGCCCGGTAATGTCTCAGATATATTGCGAATTTTGTGTACAAGACATTGACGTGATTTAATTATCACAAGCACGATTCTGACCTTGATCCTGTTGGAAGACTTCACCGCCGTCAGAGAAGAGGTCAAGCACGGGGGATGCAGGAGGTCCGCAGTAATGTTTATTTCGTCCACAGCTGTTTGTTGCCTTCGATTACCCATAGAAGCCCACGTGAATGTCCCCTGTGGCATAATACAGCATGCACCGGTCTGCGTCAGTAGCGCAGCCTTCGTGCGAATGACGACTATCAACCTACAGTAACAAGAAACATGATTCATCCGAACAGATGATCCACGTTCTAATCTCGACAAACCCGTACCCTTCCAATCGTAACTGATGACGTGGTTTGGTCAACAGAAGAGCAGGGGCCGTCTTCTGCGGGCCTCATGTTCAACAACGCGCACTGAACGGTGTCCTTTGGAACACTTGTGCAGCAGCAGCATTTTAATTTGTTGCAGGATCTGCCACGTATCGCCGCCTGTCCAGCTTCACGAAGCGAGGAAGCCTCCGACCTCCACGATCTATGATGAGGTGTGTCGCCTAGACGTGATTTCACCGTCCTTCGGGCACTATTCACAGATACGACAGTAGCACGCGAACAGCCGACGGACTTGGCCGTTCCAGAGATGCTCGTTTCCATACGTCAGGCAATAAAGATCTGCCATTTGTCAAAGCTGCTTATGTCAGTGGATTTCCCCATTTGAGGCTCGTATCGTCGCTAAAATGGTTCCGTATTCGTCTCTCGTCCGCTTATATACTTTCCTTACTGCATCACATCCCTGCAACGCCATCAGGAAGCATTCAGTCTCTCCATTGGCAATGGCCGTAATTTTTGGCTCATCAGTGTATGTTAACTCTTATTTTTACTATCAGAATCAATTTTTAATGTGTGTCCAAGTCCCTTATTCTGCGTTAGTTGCAACCACTACTCCATTTTTCATATTCGTCTTGGAGATTTCAAACTAATCAGCAGAAATTTTGATCCACTCGGTTTTCGGTTTAGCTCGTTACAGAATAAGTAACCTGATTCTTATAGACATCTGATTTATATAAAGAAATCCACATAATGCGCTGTTGCGCTACCAAGTTTCTGCACATTATGCCGCTATTTTAGAGCAATGTCGGCCTTTGGGTTCCTGAGCTGATCAGATGAATTTCGCTGTGAATGACAAGTTACCTTCCACAACTCCTGATTTACAAAATCCATCCGCACCATCCTTGCTTTACGAAGGGACTTGAAACAGTAAGTTACATATTGTTAAGACAGGCCAGGCAACTTTATTGAATAATACACTACACTTCAAAGTGCAGATATATGACGCTATTGTTCAACATAATTACAAAGTCTGTGTATAAAACGGTCGGACGTTCGCCAACCATTTAATTCCTCTGCCGTAAGAAACCGCTCCTTAGCCACAGAGCCATTTGCCAACCTGTGTGTAAATATCTCCATCGACGGAAAATATCTTTTCCCCCAAATATTTCTTCAGTTTTCTGAAAAGATGGAGATCGCATGTTGCAACATCTGGACTGTACGGCGGATCAGCTGTGACGCCTTGGTCAGATTGTTGGAGGCATTCCATTACAGCTGGACGCGACGTTGCATATGATCTATGTATCACCAGAATTTCACGGCGTATATGTGTACAGTTTAGACATTTTGCCCGCAAGACTTGTATTGTCCCGCGAGCTTCCACTTTGCAATACGTTTCCAGTTGCCGCGTCCACTGGGATTCATCTCTTAACGTAATGCTGTAGATGTGTCCACAGAAAACACGGAACATTTATTATCTTCTGACAATGCGCCACTCTTATCACGCGAAAGTGTTAGCCTGGGAAAACATGTGTAACTTACATCCTGGAGACTCTTCACGCGATTTCGAGGCAATCTCAAGCACAGGCAAGCGAACTAGTTCCGGTACCGTTTTTGCGCATCATTACATCTGTAAAAATGATTCTATCGCTGATACAACCCTATTGGGAGAAAGAATGTCTCTTGGACTGGCAGTAGAAGGAGAAGAAAAGCAGTTATGGTGCCCCGGCGGGAATGGTATTTGGGATATTCCTGCAACACCAGTAACTTAAATTTTTGATGATATGTGTTCTTAATTTCGTCTAGCGATTATAAATTAAAGCAGATGGCAATCATCAACAAGTTGATCTCCAAGCGCAAATTAAAGCGTATGACCATTATCACACTGTAATAAAATTAGTATCCTGCTGAAGAGAAAGTGCGTAAATTTTCATTGCCGTGACTGTGGTTGCATTTTCCCCCCAATTACTAACACTTTCGAGGACCCTACTGTGCTAATTACGAGAACACTCAGTGTCAACTATGCTACAGTTTGTATTTTGTTACTGTTTCCTTATGTCCGTGTCCTTGTTTGTCCTGGATGTCATTTCGAAATCTCGATAAAATAAGGGATCTGATACGTATGCAAACGATGTGATACTTTCTGTTGTAGTCACGCTGATGGCCTTGGATGCACCTCGGCTGGCCCTTGCTGCGCACCTCGATCGTTAAATAAACGGAAGCACAGCACGTTACCACAGACCGGAACAAATGCAGCAAGGCTGCGAGTGGAACAAGCAGGTTTCCAGCTCGTTTCCTATAGCCCTCAGTACAAACCTACAGCTCCATGAGCCGGGATAATTGCCCTGATGCTTAACCTTCTTATTCTCATCAAAATCCTTGCAATTCCAAGCTTAGGAAGACAGTAATACAAGAAAGAATAAATTAGGGGAATCCGGTAGCGTATTTGCTGCATTGAATGTGATCAGCAAATTAGAATCAGGCACTTCTAGGTTTTGTAACCTTTAGCTTCGAGTTTGTTAGACTGTAATGCTGCTGACATTTTGTAGTCACTTTTGTGACTAGGCTCTGTTGGCTCTCTATGTACTATCTCTTCGGTAGCGACACCGGTCAGTATCACGCTGTTGATCACGGCCGTTAACGGAGGTAGCAGCAGTCTTTCTGGCGGTGGCCCCTACACACACAGATTATTTACAGACAGCTACAACAAGGTCTGATGGCATGATACGCTGAACTGCTCCATTTGCCGCCGCTCTCTCTCTGCAACACGGTGGATGCCTGTAATTGGTTTGCTCATGAGCGTGATTGTGTTATCCATTGTCTTTGAGAGGACAAAACAATCTGCCACCTTCATTTTATCATTTCACATCATCTCCCCGATCTCTATCTATCTTTTTGTGTGTGTCTCACCCTTCTTAAAATTCCGTTCCTACAGTACATAATCACCTTTTATTTTCTTTTGTGAGTAGCCATGATTCTGCCAGCTAGTACACCTTCCGTACACTATACACAAAAGTGATGGGATACCTCCTAATATAGTGTCTGACCTTCTTTTACCCGGCATAGTACACCATCTTGACGTGGCATGGGCTCAGCAAGTCGTTGGAGGCCCCTGCAGAAATAATGAACCAATCTGCCTCTATAGCCGTCCATAACTGCGAAGTTGTTGCCGGTGCAGGATTTTGCGCACGAACTGATCTCTCGATTATGTCCTATAAATGTTCGATGGGCTTCATGTCGGGCTATCTGGGTGTCCAAATCATTCCATCGAATTGTGCAGAATGTTCTTGAAACCAATCGCGAACAACTGTGGTCCGGTGACATGGCGCATTGCCATCCATAAAAATTCTATCGTTGATTGTGAACATGAAATTCATAAATCGCTGCAAATGGTCTCCAAACACCCGAACATACTCAGCACTCACTACGGTCCATGTAAACACAGCCCACGCCATTACTGAGCCACCATCTGCTTGTACATTGCCTTGTTGACAATCTGTGTCCATCATTTCATGGGCTCTGCTCCGCAATCGAACCCCACTGTCAACTCTCACCAACTGAAATCGGGATTCATACGACCACACCATGGCTTTCCAGTCTTCTAGGTTCCAACCGATATGTTCACGAGCTCAGGAGAGGCGCTGCAGGCGATTTCGTGCTGAAAGCAATGGCATTTGGATCAGTCGTCTGCTGCCGTAGTCGATTAACGTCAAATTTCGCCGCGCTGTCCTAAGGGATACGTTCGTCGTACGTCCCACATTGATTTATGCGGTTTTTTCACGCAATTTTGCTTGTCTGTTGGCACTGACAACACTACGCAAACAAGGCTGCAGTCGGTCGTTAATCGAAGGACACAGCGTTGACCGAGGTGAGAGTTAATGCCTGAAATTAGTTATTCTAGACACACTGTTGACACTGAGGATCTCGGAATACTGAATTCCCTAACGATTTCCGAAATAGAATGTCGCATGCGTGTAGCTCCAACTGACATTTCGCGTTCAAAGTCTGTTAATTTCCGTCGTGCGGCCACCTGTTCGCATGAACCTCCCGAGTACAAAAGACAGGTCCACCAATGCACTGCCCTTTTATACCTTGTGTACGCGATGCCGCCGCCATCTGTATACGTGCATATCGCTATCCTATGACTTCTGTCATGTCAGTATACTATTTATGACGCTTCCAGTGACACAGTCTTATCCAGTTACAACAAATCCCGTTAACTATAAAAGGAACTAACCACAACTCCACCCCTTTAATTAATGTCACTTGTCCTTACCACATATCTCCTGGGAAGTAATGAGACCTGGTGCACTGTTATTGTCTCAGTGAAATCTTTACAGAATATTGTCAGCGACCTCTAATAGCATTTCCTCAGTGACAGTGGTAAAAGCTTTGTCTTTGTCACCAACGAAGCTCGTCGGATCCCAAGCTGAGATGCTGCGTATCTGTGGTTGCAACAGTCAGTTGTCTCTTTATGATGCACTAGGAAACACTAGCTCGTAAGTATATAAAAATACCTACAAAATATCACGAACAGTGCTTCTTCAAATAATAATAATTTGATGGTATGGAAATATTCTTTCTCCGAGTACCGTTGTGAAGAGATAAGACGCGTCCTTTGACTTAGGGTACATTCATTACATTCCTGTAGTTAAGATTTTGTAGAAAGTTGTCCAAAATCAACGAATACTTGCACAACCAGTTCGTTTCTGATACCAACCGTGGCGATATTCCGAGTTTTGCTGGTTGCGAATATACCTAGCCTATACGGTTCTCTTCAAAGAGAGTGTGTTAAAAATTTTCTACAAGATTTACCGGACACCTGGCGTTTCTATGAGGTTGTGGAGGCGGTCCTGAAACCAACGTTAATCCACTGTTGCCTTGGTGGCGATATCGTACCCTGGCAAGACAGACGCTTCCAGAGGCGGGAGGCGATAACGGGACGGCTGTACGGGGCCAAGATCCGCTAGCTACGGCGGAAGTCTCGCCGTCCAGAGCTGTGTGCTCTAGTGGCGCATTTGTTGTGAGAAGTAAGTGGCCGGTGTGTGCGCCACAAACAGCACGCGTGTGGGCTGAAGTACCGCAGCAAACAGGCGCACCTTCCGGCAGATGCTCTCGCCTCGGCCCACGCACCAGTCTGCGTGTCTGTCTTTGGTTTGAAGTGCATGGCCAGCTTCCGAGTCTACTGTTCACAGTCGCTGTGGAGATGCCCGGAGACCCTTTCTGCCTTGCATAGTACCTATAGATAGTGTACAGCTGGTATCGGCAGCCATGTGACCCTCAACTACCAATGTACACTACAGTTCATATTTTCAATAAACGTAATAATAATCACTAATTTCCTGTAGATACCACATAATACAATGCTACGGCTGAGTAAGCAAAGAAATGCTACAACATTGGCACCGATAGGTTTTATGCAACCCGCAACGCCTTCCACAACCACGCACAAAATTTTCATATTCTCTCGCTCACTACACGTAAACTGTTAGTCTTACAGAAAAAACGACCAGTATCTTTTTGTAGGAAATTTGATTTAGATAAATTTCGAACTACGATACGTTTTCGCTAGGGGCCACGGTTTTCGAGTTATTCAAGGAAAACGCATCTGAACGGCACTTTAGTGCGTTTTTCATGAACAATTCTAAAACTAAGGACTCTAGCGAAAACGTATCCCAGTACAAAATTTAACCACATTAGATTTCCTACAGAAAGGTTCTCTTCATTTTTTCTGTAAGACCAGAGTTTGCGCATAGGGAGCGAGAGAATATGAAAACCTTGTATGTGGTATCTGATGGCGTAGCGGGTGGCATAAAACATTTTGGTAGGGGCAGCTGAATCATCCTGCATATTATATAATGATTAAGTGTATGTCACTATTTTTTTTTTTTTTTTTGGAGAAATAAAGTTTTATTTGTGTTTATATTCCAGTATCAAGTAACAGTCACGGTATACTGAAATTAATGAGCGGTACTGTAAGTCACGGAAATGTGTATTTTCCAGGTCTTTCTATGGGAACAGCGCAATACTATGGGTCGACGTGTAGACTCGACCGAATGGCAGAAAGGAACTGTCGTGTACGGATGTGACCATGACTGTGAAGTGAATGAAGTTGTCTGATTTGTTGATGTATCAACGCACATTGTTCGTTGTATCTACAAGTGATGATATACCATTCGTAGACATGTAAAATGGTGTAAGAAAAGAGTGTAATGGACACGGACAGCAGACGAGTATCACTCACGTAGTGATCTTTACAAATGATGCAACACGTCGATTACACTGACTACCCAATGAGGAGTTTAATGTGCTGTCTGTAGAGAATTTAGTTCAGGCACAAGTGATTCTGTGATGTTTTGGATTTGTTTTTCGAACTATGGCTTCGTCCCACTGATTCAGGTTACCGTCAATATTAACCAACAAGATGTTTATTTCTACACTCTAGTTGATCTGTTGTTGTTGCCCTTTCTTTTACACCTTCACGATGAATATGCCGTGAGCAATCACATCTTCCAAACCAACTGTTGTGTTCATACAACTTCATGCATACCTTCCTAGTTACTCAAACGCGCCGTATCGCCCGCTAAGTAATCCGATGGTAAATCAGAAAAGGTGTGTGACCATTTCGAACTGCAGGTGAAACGTAGCAGTCAAGATCATGGCTGTTTGCTAGCTCTATGGGACCTAATTACTAATGAATGGAACAGAAGAAACTTGTTGTCACAAACAAGGATCGAGGCGGTGTCGGGAGGTAGTAGCGTCTTGTCCCCTGTGAGTGACTAGTTGTTTGTCCAGCGTGGTTAGTATGGTGGGACAAAAAGGAGTCATAGGACACGTAGAGAGAGTATATGGCAAGTCATCTGTGGAAAATTTCCAGAAGATAATTTAGACTCTGAGCCTTCTGCAGTCCACTCTTCTAATTTTTGAGACATCTACGTTACCCTCCGCAACTTACGAAACACCATGCTGCGTATTATGACAGAGCAGGATGGGCGTGATATTTGGGACTTATTGATTAAAATACAGCATGGTATGCTCAAATAATGATTAATAATGACACTTACAGTATTGTACTGATATTTATGGTATATATACACACATGTTGGCAGATATTGGTATCGCTGTTTCTTATAAACAGACTTTACCTGTCCGAGCATTTCCACTAAATACGCCAGGTGGAGCCAGTAGACGGCACTACTGCGAGGTACGTTGTTCACAGTTCTGCTCAGTTGTAGTTTCGTTTGTATGAAGGTAAGATAGTCCGCGGAAAAAGCTAGTACACGCAGCGAAATTTATTGAAAATGGCCCCAAAGTGACAGATTCCTTATGATTCACGGGTACAGATGATCACTTTGCACCAAGAAGGCAATAGTGCCCGACAAATATCACACAAATTGAGGATTTCCATCAGTGGAGTTACAACACCATACCTCTATATCGGGATAAGGCCCCTTTGATGATCGTCCACGATCAGGGGCACCCAATAAAATAACAGAACGCCAGAAAAAGCATTTGTTAGTGACCAGTAAACGTAACGGATTCAAAACTGACCGTGAACGGACTGCTGGACTAGACATACACCAGTAAGTGAGTCAACAGGGAGATGGTGCCTGGCAGAAAACAACCTCCAGGGTTATGTAACACCAAGTAAAGGCTTCAGGCAAGAAATGGATTCAGCGGGCTAAGACACACCAACAATGGACAGCAGGAGATTGAGAACTGATGAATCCAAGTTCGAAATATCTGGAAGTAAACACAGTCAATTTGTATGCCATTTATCCTACGGAATGCGTGAATCCTCAGTGCGTAATTGCAACTGTGGAGCATGAAGGGAATTCTGTGATAGTATGATGATCTTTTGGAGGGAATAAAGTCATAGATTTGTTGAAAATACAAGAGAAAATTAACCAAAAGGATTATCATGTCATTTTCCAGTGACATGCCAGGACATCTGGTTTGCGTATGATTGGGAAAGGGTTTGACTCACAGCAAGACAACGACCCAAAACGTACATCCCGATTGTGTCAGAACTATGTAAAGTCTGTAGACGTTCAGAAAATATTGAGAAATATGGAAAGGCCACCCCAGTCCCCTGACTGTAACGTAATCGAGCTACTATGAGATGAATTGGACAGGAGGATCCGAAAACGGGGAATACTGAATGAAAGAGACACACTTGTGGGAGGTACTGCAGCAAGAATAGAGACTAATTCCAAATTAAATCCAGGCAAAATTGACCTATCCCATTCCTAGTGTGTGCAAGGCAGTGATTAAAGCAGAGGGTGGTTATTCTGGGGAATCTAAAATTTAATAGCTGCATGTACCTATGTATATTTTGAGTTTAATTAACATTTTGAAAAGAATAAAATGCAATTTTATAATGTATCTCCTTTCCATTGTCCATAAGCAGTTGGTGTTTCCAGACTTATGAAGAGCAGTGTATCTCTGACAGGAAATTAACTGCTCTGCAGTCGGTTATTTTCCTTCTGATTTGGAATCCTCACAACTACGACATAAGCGCTGAGATTACATCAATTTCGTTTCATCATGTGTCCGTGACAAAGGCATAAAATTTGTACGTAGGCACTTAATGTCGAGAAAACAAGAGATTGAGTTACCGGACGCTGTTTCCAATAGCGGTGCTATTGGCTGTGTAACAGATACATTTTTAGAGAAGTAGTAGCGGACTTATCGAAAGTAGGATGTTTATTGAGATGGCCAGGAAAGTATTACAGTGTACGTACTTGCTAAAAGGCGCAGCGCGGTCATGTCCGCTGCAGCTTTCCGCTTCCTAGCGCTGCCAGAGAAAGGAAGCCGTTTGTTCCGAAGTCACACGACCGGACGTGGCAGACATTCAGCCTTACATGCAACGATAGTTGTTACAGTACGATATTGCAGTGCCTATGTTATTCCAAATTGCCATGTGAAGTTCCTTCGGTCATGCATGCATGTAAATGATGCAATAACACAGGCACTGCAATATCGTATTTATCCGCCGATACCGGGCACGTGACTTTCAAGTAAAATGCCTCCCCTATAGGGGAATATACATAATGGACGTACGAGTACAGGATGTAGGCACATGGTTGACGACATACGGAAGTATGGGTCTGGCGGTGAGTCGTGCTCGAATAGCCAAATGGTAAGGTGACCGCTCGCGATAAACGGAAAATCCAGGAGTTCCTGTCCGCCAAAAATTTTCATTGTCTTCATTCCATTATACAGCTGATGGTATTCCAAATTTACAACTGCGAATGCATCCTCGCTTACCCACACTCACCTCGTTCTCAAATGGTTCAAATGGCTCTAAGCACTATGGGACTTAACATTTGAGGTCATCAGTCCCCTAAAATTAGAACTACTTAAACCTAACTAAGAACATCACACACATCCATGCCCTAGGCAGGAGTCTAACCTGCTACCGTAGCAGCCGCGTAGTTCCGGACTGAAGCGTCTAGAACCGCTCGGCCACTGCAGCCGGCACCTCATTCTCAAGATAACCTACGATCAATGAAAAGGACGCAGCAGGTAGGTGTTGTTCCTTATAAGATAAAAATAATGCACTCTGGAGAGAAATTATGCATGGCCTCAGTACCTTACTTTATCGTACGATCCTAACAATCCAGTTTCGAATATCGCTGAAGCAATGTGACACCGCACTTGCACCTTGGGACTATGGACAAGACAGTAAACTGAACGAGAGACTAACTGATTGTAACACAAATACGCGTAATTTATTTTCTGTTCGGAGGTCCTCTGAAGCACTGCAGCGCATAAATGAAGGAAAATAGAAGACGTACACTGCTTAATGTGTGTGGTAACATCGTCAAATCGCTTAATTCAACGGCTTTCTGCTAGGATGTAGCAGACTGATGAAGACCGTATGAGAGTGTTTTCTTGATGTTCAGAAAACATTAAAGAAAATAGTATTAGATAAAATTTTGCAGTATCTAGCACTGGCACCTTCCATGCACTGATGGAATGTAAATGGCAGCGATTAATAATGATTCCCTCTGCTGTGCAGAGCAAGCAAGTTGTAAAGTATGTATGTACAGGGTGTTTCAAAAATGACCGGTATATTTGAAACGGCAATAAAAACTAAACGAGCAGCGATAGAAATACACAGTTTGTTGCAATATGCTTGGGACAACAGTACATTTTCAGGCGGACAAACTTTCGAAATTACAGTAGTTAAAATTTTCAACAACAGATGGCGCTGCGGTCTGGGAAACTCTATAGTACGATATTTTCCACATATCCACCATGCGTAGTAAAAATATGGCGTAGTCTCTGAATGAAATTACCCGAAACCTTTGACAACGTGTCTGGCGGAATGGCTTCACATGCAGATGAGATGTACTGCTTCAGCTGTTCACTGCTTCAGCTGTTCAATTGTTTCTGGATTCTGGCGGTACACCTGGTCTTTCAAGTGTCCCCACAGAAAGAAGTCACAGGGGTTCATGTCTGGCGAATAGGGAGGCCAATCCACGCCGCCTCCTGTATGTTTCGAATAGCCCAAAGCAATCACACGATCATCGAAATATTCATTCAGGAAATTAAAGACGTCGGCCGTGCGATGTGGCCAGGCACCATCTTGCATAAACCACGAGGTGTTCGCAGTGTCGTCTAAGGCAGTTTGTACCGCCACAAATTCACGAAGAATGTCCAGATAGCGTGATGCAGTAATCGTTGCGGATCTGAAAAATGGGCCAATGATTCCTTTGGAAGAAATGGCGGCCCAGACCAGTACTTTTTGAGGATGCAGGGACGATGGGACTGCAACATGGGGCTTTTCGGTTCCCCATATGCGCCAGTTCTGTTTATTGACGAAGCCGTCCAGGTAAAAATAAGCTTCGTCAGTAAACCAAATGCTGCCCACATGCATATCGCCGTCATCAGTCCTGTGCACTATATCGTTAGCGAATGTCTCTCGTGCAGCAATGGTAGTGGCGCTGAGGGGTTGCCGCGTTTGGATTTTGTATGGATAGAGGTGTAAACTCTGGCGCATGAGACGATACGTGGACGTTGGCGTCATTTGGACCGCAGCTGCAACACGGCGAATGGAAACCCGAGGCCGCTGTTGGATCACCTGCTGCACTAGCTGCGCGTTGCCCTCTGTGGTTGCTGTACGCGGTCGCCCTACCTTTCCAGCATGTTCATCTGTCACGTTCCCAGTCCGTTGAAATTTTTCAAACAGATCCTTTATTGTATCGCTTTTCGGTCCTTTGGTTACATTAAACCTCCGTTGAGAACTTCGTCTTGTTGCAACAACACTGTGTTCTAGGCGGTGGAATTCCAATACCAGAAAAATCCTCTGTTCTAAGGAATAAACCATGTTGTCCACAGCACACTTGCACGTTGTGAACAGCACACGCTTACAGCAGAAAGACGACGTACAGAATGGCGCACCCACAGACTGCGTTGTCTTCTATATCTTTCACATCACATGCAGCGCCATCTGTTGTTGAAAATTGTAACTACTGTAATTTCGAAAGTTTGTCCGCCTGAAAATGTACTGTTGTCCCAAGCATATTGCAACAAACGGTGTATTTCTATCGCTGCTCGTTTAGTTTTTATTGCCGTTTCAAATATACCGATCATTTTTGAAACACCCTGTAGATGCACCGCACTGTGCAAGTACAAGGGTTAACTGACTGGGCCGACTTCCGAGGAAAAGTATCGAGCAGAAGCAGCGCGAATGGACACCATCAGCTAGTCTTTGTGAGCAGAGATATTTTTAAACATGCTATGATAAAACCAAAGAAAAACGGCACTGCTCGTAGCTATCTTCCCTCTGCTGTTTATATGCAAATTTATTGTAATAAGGTGCCTATTCCCATGTTCAGTGTCGATACATTACATCACAAATAACTCATTACTGCTCGAAAATAATGATTTTCACCACTGAAGTGCACGTTCTTATCGTTTATATGACTTCCTTCAGCACCGTTATCAACAATTTGCATACATAATTTGAAGTATTGCCTCATACCCGCCGTCTTTTCTTGAAAGGAAAATCAAGGCATTCATAAGCAATAGAAGTGTGCGTCGTCTCAGATTCAAGGATCAGATTGCTTGTAACAAATTAAGAGGAGCTCACGTTATAGTCAGACAATCAAAACACCAATTTGCACATTCACATTCTACAGATTACTTGACATTCTCCCCAAAGAGCCCCAGTTCATAGTAAAAATACTCGATGTGGGAGAGATGTTGAAGGAGACTTTGTTACTCGCCTGTGCGCTCAAAACATCTGACTCCGCGACGTTGTTTTTGGTCGCAATGCAACAATTTCGGAGCAAACTTTGCTGCTATACGCTTCATGCTCAAAACATCGGAAAAAATTGCATGGCATGAGCCAAGGGATATGTCGACATCTTCAACAACGCTTCGGGTGGTGATTCGACGGTTTCGTAGAACCATTTTCTTTATTTCTTCCTCACTGTTACAGTAATCCATATGCTAGGGCGTCCAGGGAGGTCGTCGTCTTCAACGTGTTCTCGATCCTCTTTGAAATATTCTCTTGTCTTACTCAAAGCAGACTCGCCAAAAGCCATATTCAACATTTCGAATGAAGTGCTGCACTCATTTTTGAAGCAAAATTTGATGCAAAGTTTTTAATCCGTATTTTTCTAAAGTAGAAACTTGCCGAGGATTCGAAACCACGTATAACCTTTCAGACTGTCAACAATAAACTAAATATCCAAAACAGATGAAACGTAACATACCTCAAGAACATGTATAACAAGAAGATAAAAAAATTGAAAATCGGATGTATAAAGGCTGTGAAATTAAAAAATTCCCGTTACTTTTTCAATCATACCTTGTATAATAAGATGAGATAATATTGCTATACTTCACTGATAAGAATACCTTGTTCCTTTAAAACACCGTATCTTATCATCTCTAGAATAGGAATGCCGATAGATATATCAAAATGTAATTAACAGATACCGCGAAAAAATATTTGTGTAAGAAACATTTCCTTTGGTGGGGACTTTGCATAAAATTATTGAAATACACTAAGACACAGCAATTACGCAGATGACAACTTAGTAGGAAAGCAAGTGCTGACAAACTGAAGAAAGAGGGTTTTCAAGATCGTTCAGCAATGTGAAACCGCCAAAACGATGATTCAAGAACAATAGACTTGCAAGACAATATTTTAAAAAAGCACAAAAGAAAACATGGAAGTCTGAATTGGTTTTTACAGAAGACGTTGATTATATGCAGCGGAAATATTGTTGTACGTTAGGAAGAACCACAGACTGATAGCCTGAGCACGACGCGAGATTACGAAGCGCGGAATGGAATCGTGATACGTGTGCCATTGCCAGGCGGCTGTGCTGGGGCGGGCAGGGAAGGGGCCCGGCAGCCTCGCGGCCGGTCCCTGTCCTATGTGCGCGTGGAAAACTTCCCGAACGTTCTCTTCTTGCATCACTCCCCCCCCCCCCCCCCCCCCCCGGCATCCTGTTTCGCTCCCCTACGTGCTATTTCTCCTCCTCGTGTAGCGTGCCTCTGGAAATCCCGGTCCCTCTTTTTCCTTTTGCTCGCCTTAATCGACTTTTTGATTGCCGCAGTGTGCCCCACATCTGCGCGATTGCTTCTCCTCGAGCTGTCTTATTGGGAGCCCGTTGTGGTCAGAGCAGCACTGGAAGAGGGTGGTTTCTTGCACACTTGCAATTATGTGCCCAGTCAAAATAGACATAGGAACTTCCAAAATAAGACAGCATTATTCTACACTCGCTAATACGTCTACTGTAAGCATTTGACACTGATGTTCGTACTCGGCCAGTGTTGCGGTACGGTAGTGGATCTACGTGTCTACTGATGAGCAAAGTGATACACTATATTCGTTTACAATATCGTTCATCGCTGTTGTAAATTGTACACCACATCTATAATCTATCCGAGCAATTATTGTGATGAGTGCTTGTGGAAAGTAATCGTATGTTCGTGATGTTTGGGAGATTATGGAAACGAAACGGAGCGGGATGAAACTGTTGTCGGTAAATACCATACTTCCTCCACTTACTACGACCAAGAGGCCATGGAACTCCAGTTTTACAATTTGCAGTTCAATTTACATTAAATGGCTCTTCTTATTCTGTAAGAATCTGCTTCCTTTCCCGCAAATGTCAAAATTTTGTTAGTCAATATTCCTCTCCCTATCACTATTATAACCGCCTTCCTTAATGGTTGATCACAGAGCGAGGATGGCGGTTCAAATTCCGATCCGCCCATACAGATTTAGCTTTCCAGTGGTTCCCATAAATCGCTTAAGGGGGAACGACAGGGTGGCGGTCGAAAATATTGCAGAAATTCAAATTTTTTTCTCCTTACTGGAATGTAGCAGACAGATGGGGTTTGCTGCGATGAATAAACCATACATTGAAGTTTTTGTTGTTTTTTATTAAAAATATTAATATCTTCACTGTGTAATTAGGATTTTCCGGAGGCAGCTGTGAAAGGAGGTAGACCGACGGTTGTCGCTGTCGCTCCGGTTGTGGTTATCTGTAACATGAAGTTAACGTATCACCCTGATTCTTACATATGTAATTTTAGTTCGTCGTAGGGATTTGCAAAAAAAAAAAAAAAAAAAAAATTTTGGCGAAATTATAGATATTTGAAAAAATGGTCCTTTTTGAACCCCTCTTTTTGGCCAAAAAAATACTAAATATCAACATAAAAATGGACTACGATGAACTGAAGAGAATTCAGTTTGCTTCAAGGCAGACCAAAAATCATTTATATCGGATGAAAATTGTAGCGTGGGTGACGACAACCATGCAGAAAACATGGTTTTGAGAAAAACGCTTATAAAGTTTGACAGGTATTTATCATATAAAAAAGGGACAAAGCTTGAAACTTACGGGATACCATTGATGCCTGGTCCATTTAAATATAGGTCCTGTCAGTGGATGACCACTTTCTGCTACTGATAAGCCGTCACTTTCGTCCTCAAAGCTGTTTTCGTTGCTGAGTGCATCGGCGCTGGCGTCTCTATATTCACAGAATCCTCGCATTTTGTCGCCGATTTTGATTTGAAGGGCATTTGCCACGTACGTTAGTGAAGTATGGCCTACATTGAACGAACATATGGCCAAATTTGAAGCAATGTTGACAATTTCGCTTCGGCTCGATGTTATTTTTGGAGCGTATCTCCAAATGAGACTATTGAAACTTTCGTTCACACTTTGAATAAAACCACCCAAACAACACTCCAGCAAATCAGGTTCACGCAAATCGGCACAAATAGAAATGATTGCATCGATAACGACGATGCCCCCTTAGCTTCAAACGCTCACCGAATCGTAAATTTTGGAGTTCGCGCATCATAATATTTTGGTAAATAGTTCTTCAATGTAAATACATTCGAATTCTACAATAAAAAATTTTTGAGATTTTTCGACCGTCAGGCTGTCGTTCCCCCTTAGGTAAATATGTGACTGGTTCTTCTGGAAACGGAGCGTTACCTTCCTCATTCCGATACTCGTTAATCGAAGCATTATTTCTCTTGATGTTTGTTTATTATAGGATAAGGAAAGGTAAGAGCACTAGGTTCACAGTTCACACTTTTAATCACCAGTATACTACCGGAGTAAGCAAGGGCAAGCATTATGAAGACGGCTGAACCCCATGGAAAGCGAAATCATGGTTCGTACACAGTTAATAGAACACACTAAATTCAGTTACCTGGGTTCTGCTCCCTAACAACAACACGGTACCAGACGACCACAGATGCTGGAAAATTCATGAAATTGGAAATAAAACATCTCATAATGCTTCCGTCATTCTCAACATTCCAGATTTATCGCCATATGATGATTAATGTAGATTACAAAAAGAAATTGCCATAAGAACGCCACAAGCTATGAATAAGACGGTTAGTCAACTAGAAAAATGGAATTTTTCCAGTTTTTCTTTATTTGTTCTCTATAAACAGATCTTCAGAATTCTCTCACACGTTTTGTTGACTTTCGATCCTCAGACTAACTTAATAAATGCATACAGCCAAGCCATACTACAGTTCAGGCAGATTTCTCGCTGACATCTATTACAGTCTTAACTAGCTGTTTTTTTATCCCTAGTGTTACTATTGTCTTATCAATGTCTCCCATGTTCACCTACAATAGTTAAGAATCAGTCGAATGAGTGTTATGTAAACTACCATTCTCTTTTAAGTGGATTACATTTCTTTAGGATAAGGCCAGTGAATATTCCTCGCAACTGCTTTTTCTAGAAGTTGCTTTATGTGATCCTTTCAGTTCTGGTCTCTAACCATGGACGCTCCAAGATATTCTTCTGACGCTAATGGTCCCCAGAACTGATCTAGTAATAATGGGACTTTTCGCCTCTTTATTTACAACACGTTACATTTACTTTCGTGGAGTATTTTTATATGTTACAATTTTGTTTCGTTAAGAATATGATGATTGCCTTATTGGCAAGTCTGACAAAGTCTAGTTGCTAAACCACGTACACGGTGACTCACTACTGAATTAGGCTAATTCTCATACCAGGCATCCCTTCTGGGCGCCCTTCCTGGAACTCTCCAGCACACGCCAGTTTTGTAAGTGTCACACATATCACAAGAAAGGATCTGCGCTCTACCATCAATGTTCATGTTCATGTGCTCTATCAATAGTATGAAAATTATTTTCTCCTTGCCAGTGGGGTAACGCAGAAATCCAGTCAAGCGACTGAATGTGAATGTTTGTTATTTTGTTTCAGGATAGCGCAGCCTCTGCTGCTGGGAGAGCTGATCAAGTACTTCTCCGAGGGGAACGTGGACATCAGACAGGCGTACTACTACGCGGGCGGCATGATCGCCACCGTGTACTTCCTCATCTGCTTCCAGCACCACTACACCATGGGCACCGCGTGTATCGGCATGCGCATCAGGATAGCTTGCTGCTCGCTGCTCTACCGCAAGGTCAGTCAACACTCTTCTCTGACGTACAACATGGTCTCTGACTCGCATTTCTTGACGTCAAAAGAATACGCAAATCTCAGAAAACATGCAGTTTTAAAACTGTATGTCTTTTACAAAAACCAATAACAAAAGAAGAACACAGAATAAAAACATTAACCGACGTCAAAATATTCGACTGGGTATTAGAGTGGATTAATGTAATCCAATTCGCGTTGCCGTCACGATAAAACTATCTACCATGTTTTATTCTACTAATGTTGTTGTTGTTGTGGTCTTCAGTCCTGAGACTGGTTTGATGCAGCTCTCCATGCTACTCTATCCTGTGCAAGCTTCTTCATCTCCCAGTACCTACTGCAACCTACATCCTTCTGAATCTGCTTAGTGTATTCATCTCTTGGTCTCCCTCTACCATTTTTACCCTCCATGCTGCCCTCCAATACTAAATTGGTGATCCCTTGATGCCTCAGAACATGTCCTACCAGCCGTTCCCTTCTTCTTGTTAAGTTGTGCCACAAACTCCTCTTCTCCCCAATTCTATTCAATACCTCCTCATTAGTTATGTGATCTACCCATCTAATCTTCAGCATTTTTCTGTAGCACCACATTTCGAAAGCTTCTATTCTCTTCTTGTCTAAACTATTTATCGCCCACGTCTCACTTCCATACATAGCTACACTCCATACAAATACTTTCAGAAACGACTTCCTGACATTTAAATCTATACTCGATGTTAACAAATTTTTCTTCTTCAGAAACGCTTTCCTTGCCATTGCCAGTCTACATTTTATATCCTCCCTACTTCGACTATCATCAGTTATTTTGCTCCCCAAATAGCAAAGCTCCTTTACTACTTTAAGTGTCTCATTCCCTAATCTAATTCCCTCAGCATCACCCGATTTAATTCGACTACATGCCACTATCCTCGTTTTGATTTTGTTGATGTTCATCTTATATCCTCCTTTCAAGACACTGTCCATTCCGTTCAACTGCTCTTCCAAGTCCTTTGCTGTCTCTGACAGAATTACAATGTCATCGGCGAACCTCAAAGTTTTTATTTCTTCTCCATGGATTTTAATACCTACTCCGAACTTTTCTTTTGTTTCCTTTATTGCTTGCTCAATATACAGATTGAATAATTCTACTAATGTTATCATGGAATTTAAGAGGAAAACACTACTATAACAACACCTCCAACTATCGCGGTACGATTACTGAAATTCTCCAAAAATCAACAGAATTGTCGTAAAAAAATTGAGTAACGCCTTTGAATCTTATACAAAACGCAGGAAAGAGAAAAACTCAATTGTCGATAATTTAAAAAAAGTCTAAAATATGAGCAGAAACTCGGCATGAACTTATGACACATTTAAAGAATTTTCTGTAATGCAAGTCAGAGATGAATAACAAGCGCTCACCTCGATTTCTGTTCTCAGAGCTGTGGCTGCGTATCATTAAGCTAACTTTCATTTCTTTTTTTTCAGTAGATACTTTACAGTACTGATGTCCTTACTTCTTACATAAAATGCATGCAACAGCTCTTTGTACGTTAATAAAGTCCATTGTACGATAGTTTGAAGACAGGCATAGAAATTTAAAACCGCTCCCTTGTAGGAAGAGACGTGAGTTCTTCAATTTGGCTTTCGTGTTAGCGACAATAGTCACGAATTTGTACTTAATTTGTAGCACAGAAAATGTAGTTTTCAGTGTTCGTAGAGAATACTAACGTGTACATGCACATTACAATCCACTAAAACTTGTGCACTGCGATCAAAATACTGTATAAAAGATTTTTGTTATTCAGTTTGTAGTTCAGTGTCAATGTTTCAATATCTTTATTTGATCCATCACGAGTAACGTTTAGGTGAAACCTAGGAGCTGCTACTAACGATGAGGATGTTAAACTAAAATGCCCACTTGATGTGGTCAGAAAACCAAGAACCCTTTGTTAACTGACATACGGCCTTAGCAATAGACTATGTGAATGTGGAGAGAATCACTTATGCTGTGGGACAGTACAATGAATAAAGGCTGTATAAGTAGGGCTGCACCGAAAAAAAAAAAAAGTGTCATGCAGTATGTGAAGAAGCGCAAGATTGTACTAACGACTGATAATGCGTAATAAGGAACACAGTTTGATCTACAAGAAAAACATTACTGAATTAGCAACTGACAAACAAATATTTCCCAAATATTTAACGTTGCGTGTAGAAATAGCAGAGCAAGAAAAGGGCTTTTTGTCACAGCAAATTCGACAGTACATATACGACTTGCGTAATAATTGCACACACATGATCTAAATTGCAGGTTGAAACGTACCAGTAGAAACTCCGGTTGCCTCGAGCGATTTCATTGAGCTACTCAATCGTCATTTTGTAATTTTTTATTCGGCTTTCTCGCAGCTCCTGACTGTGTGTAACGTGCGTACTTTTCCGTTCTGCCTGGTTGACCTTTACTGTAGCTACTCTCGACTTTCAGATTGCTATACTGGTTTGAAATTGCTGGCGCCAGTAGCAAGGACGCCAATTTTCTAGCTAAAGAGATAACAGTCCACGCCAACGCAGAATATTATGTCTGCAGTGATGCAACTAATGCAGCTGTGGTTTACAGCGGATACGCCTCCTGATCGGCGACGAATAACAATGTATTCGTTATTTCCGCGAAAGCTTTTGCATTGCGCTGCAAACTTGTTTTTAGAAGAGAGAAGAAGCCAGTGCATTCGCGTATCAAGACAGATCTGCTTATTAGTTTCCCGACTTAATCGGTGGTGTAATGGAGCGTTTCATCACCAAATCAGGAAACAGAGGAGATTATAGAGCTTCAGCATTGGCTTGAAATAATTTGAGGATACAACTGAAAACGTAGGTCAGGGTGACTGTACAGAGATTTGAAGCCTTCTTATCCCGAATACGAATTCAGTATTTCAACCATTGCTACACCTCGCTTGGCGACACCGAAAGTAGCAAGAATGGTCCTGGTGACATTCCCATGTTTCCTCAGTTCACCAGCGGCAAGACAATACTGAATCTCTCTTGAAAACAGTGTGCCGGATGATGAATCAAACCCGGATCTATGGTGTTCGTAACTACTTTGGCGCGAAATAATGTTGCTTTTTGCTAGTCTGTAGTGAATGTTTAAAAAAGAAACTAAAACAAATTACAGGCTACACGATAGTGGTCGCCGAAATCCATATGATAAAATCTTTCCTTTTCTATTTATAATCGATGAGGCTGTGGTACAGAATCAATAATTATTCAAAACTGTCCTCTGATTTCCTTCTTACAAGAACATATAATTTCGTCGCATACTTATACCTGATAGTGAGGCAGAGACAAGCATCCTCTACTTTTTTGCTGGCCTTCATTCCGTTATCTCCAAGGGATCAGCATGTTAATAACTGGATTTGGCAATATAAGGCGGAATTAGTGCACCCCAACTATCTGCGTCTACTGTTATCCAATGTGAAAGCGTGCGAACGTAAAGTGTGCGAATGTTTGCTGGACGTACAGAACATCTGCTGCATATTCAGTGTCGTCGAAGAAAGTTCCTAGAGGAACAGTATTACACAGATTCAGATTCTGTTGCCTAAAAACACTACCGATTAACCATCGAAATACCAGGAGGGGAGGAGGGTGGGAATACCTTCTACTCACACTTTGAAAAATCGCGATCTAGTCCTGTGGTTCATATTTTTAAATTTTGAAAAAATATTGTTTGTAATTGTTTCTTACACCATATTCCGTATGTGTTTTAAATTTTTCTATAAAACTTAACTCAAAAATTGAATTCTTAGTAGTGGATCTGACTTTTCACAACAAATGTCATACTCATATTTTCAGGTTCACGACCCTTCTTACACATCTATGTATATAAAAAGTAAGCTGTGCAAGAAAGTCAACAACAGTTAACGAAATTTATATATTTTTAAATTTCTTTGTGGTGTACACATTATGCAAAATGCGTTGATGTTGCTATGATTCTGCTAAAAGATATTTTCAGGTTCTGGATCCTACTTTCTCATCAGTAAAGTATGTTGTTAGCAAACGTTAGCGACAATTGCCGAAATTTGTTTTCTTTTCTTTTCTTTTTTGTGGTGGGCAGAACTACCCCCCCCCCCCCCCCCCCCCTCACCCCTCTCTAAGTACTACACGTATTGGAAAGTGCCTTGGTATTGCTAGTGTTAAAGTAAAATCGTTACATGGAAAATTTATTTTGAACGTCTTGAGATATCTCCCCACTTATAACAATGATTATAATTTCCAAATACGTTCTGAATTCGTAGTTATAAATGACCGCAGACGCTACCGATACCCACAACTTGTGTGTGTGTGTGTGTGTGTGTGTGTGTGTGTGTGTGTGTGTGTGTTTTAGGGGGGGGAGAGAGAGAGAGAGAGAGAGAGAGAGAGAGAGAGAGAGAGAGAGAGAGAGAGAGAGAGGGAGGGAGAGAGAGGGAGAGAGGGAGAGAGAGGGGGGGGGAGAGAGAGAGAGAGAGAGAGAGAGGGAGGGAGGGAGGGGAGAGAGAGAGGGGTGAGGGAGGGAGAGGGAGAGAGAGCACAGAAATAGCAAGTTGCAAGTAACAACCAATGTGCTTAACCATTTTTGTCGAAATGACCTTTGACCAGTGAAGAGTTACATATATTTTAATACCTTTTTTATGTACTAAGATACCTGCAGTGATTTAGAACTTCTTAGGTCATATCTTATGCGTTTTGGAGTCCCAGCAATGCAAACATTATACACGGAAGAACAAATTTTTGTGTTGAGGTGACTTCGTAGCAGAACTATGACTCTACAGAGAAATCCACAACTACTTTCCACTCTATGAAGAACGGAGGAACGAATAAGATGAATTTGTAAGACAGGTTCCGTAAGTAGATTATATCCACATGTGGCATATTTTTTGATCATAAAATTAAACATAACCTCGTCTTTATTATTATTATAACGACTAACATATGAAGCTGACCAAGAAGTAAGGTATGGAAGCGACATAAAAATGCAGTACGTAGAAGAACCATTCTCACTGATTCTCAGTGAATTAGAACTTGTAGCTTCTCTGTTTTGCAATTTCTAACGGTTATTTTGGAAGATACTTTCATGGAAACTTACAGTGCTGACAGCAAACAACCATTTTTCTAAACACGATATAAAAACACCGGAAAGCCCACAAACAATTTTCTGAATTACATGGTGAGAGCGCCATTTTCTGTAATTTGGTCCTCGCGTGTGTTGAAAGTTTATTAGCTTTGTGGGAAACGTGCAGGCAGAGGATAGCTTGGGAAATTTGTGAGCGGCAGTGCACGTCCGCTTTGGCAACTCTTGGGAGCAACAGTGTTCAAAACATATTTTTTTCTGATAGAAGGCCAGGAAGGCGGAGATAGCTCTGCTGACATGTAAGTTGGATGGAGGAATTTCGTTAGCAGGATCAGATAAGGACAACGTTTGAGAAAAAGCAACATAATATATATTTCAGTATCTGATAAAAACTACCTGATGTAAAACCGTCGCTTGTTTCTTCAAGTGTCTTATATTTTGAACTGTCTTCTTGTCTCCAAGCATACTGCCTATATACCGTAAACAGCCCGGAAAAACTGTGAGGATATACCTGAAAGTAAAATAAAAGCTTGAAGGTGTTCGATTTTACATGTATTTTTGTCGTACTGTCAGCTCAATTGATTGCTACTTATAGATTTTCTGGATTAATAAATTCTTGGAGAAAAAAGAAACGGAATAATATTGTACATTTATTGACCAGTCGCAGTTCTAATTCCTAACCCAAACTATTATTCAACAGAAATTATTAGGAAAAATAAGTAAAAACGTTGAGTGAAAATTCATGTCATCATCAAGCTGAACTACACACAACATGTAATATGCACTACATTTCATTAGTATATTCCACTGATGTAAATAGCGAAGAACAGCTACGTCTCATGCCGACTACAGCTGCACCTGCGTCCGATAGTCACGTACGAAGTCTCGATATTGGTTAATGATTCTCTTAAAGTTGAGAGACTTTTGTCTCATCCTGATATGTGCATATGAGTAAAACCTACAGATGTGTACGGTTCTGTTTGAATGCCTTACCTCTCTTTTACCAATAACTCATCTTTGATTTTCCGTTCTTCTCCATTTTAGCCTGTGTCACCTCTCTAAAAGTCTACACATTGTGTTAAACCTAATGTCTTCAATTATCGGCACTGCTTTTGCCTTGTCTTTATCATCTCTCCATTGTTTCTCCCACGACCACACTACCGAGACGAGGATGGGATGCCCAGTGTCTTTGTAATCTGTTCTAACTACCTATTCATTTGTTAGTTTTAACTTTCCACTTAATTCGCAGCATGTCTCTGTAGCATTGCATTTCAGTTAGTTGCAGCTTCTTCTGTTGTAGTTCACTGTCCATATTTCACCTCCAACCGTTGCAATGCCGCAGAATATTCTTCCTCAGTTCTAAGTCAGTGTTTAATGTCAATAGGTGGAACACTGCCTTCTATGCTTGTACTAAACTGCTCCGTTTAGATGTTGTCTCTTGCATGATATCTCTTCCATGAAAGCAGCAATCGCTCGCCTTTGTTTATCTTACCAAGTGCTAACAGTCAGGACATTTTATTCTCATTTCTGTTACTCTTCGTTAGTTTCATTCTGTTTATTCTCAACTCGAAAGCGGTCTGAAGCAGTTGGTCACCACCATTTTATAGTTACAGAAAGTATCGTCTACTGACTATTGAACAATTTCATTTCTAGTCTGAATTCCTCTCTAAATTGCCCCAATGCCGTTTCGATATTCAGGATACACAGCAGTGGTAACAAACTCTGGCCAGCAAAAATGTATGTACTAGTCTCTATACAGGCTGATCGAAGGGTAAAAGAAAAGCTAACAACAAAAGAAGTCAAGAACCACACAGCCAATAAGACGAAGTGGTTTCCAAAGACCGCACGTAAGTATATGGCATTTCCTTTCTTCTTGCTAAGATAATTATTCTTTCATTTCAGTTGAGTGAAGGACGAGCGAGCTGGCGCGGCAATTAGGGTAGTTTGTAGGAAGGGAAATGTTCAGCTTGGATTTATTGACGAAATTCTAAGAAAGTGTAGTCCACACTTACAGGAAATCGCGTACGTAACACTAGGGCGACTCATTCTTGAGCACTATTCGAGTGTTTGTGACCCGCACCAAGTCGCATTAAAGGAACACATCGATGCATTTCAGAACCACCCTCATATATTTGTTACCGGTAGGTTCGATAAACTCGCGAGTGTTACGGAGCTGCTTCGTAAAATCAAATGTGACCTCTGGTGGGAAGACAACGTTCTTTTTGCGAAATACTGCTGAGAAAATTTAGAAACCGGCATTTGCAGCTGACTGCAGAATGATTCTATTGCCTATTCATTTGTTAGTTTTAACTTTCCACTTAATTCGCAGCATGTCTCTGTAGCACTGCATTTCAGTTAGTTGCAGCTTCTTCTGCTGTAGTTAACTGTCCATATTTCACTTCCATGCGTTGCAATGCCGCAGAATATTCTTCCTCAGTTTTAAGTCAGTGTTTAATGTCAATAGGTATCTTCTGTGGAACGTGAGGTTGCCATTTCGCCTCAGGACCACGAATATGAGAGAACTAAGCGCTCGTACGGAGTCATACAAACAGTCGGTTTCCCCTTGATCAATTTGCTAGTGGAACGGGAATGAATATCATCTTTTGGATTTGCAGCTCTTGTCTTCCTTCTGTGTTTGAAGTTACAGTTATTGGATATAGGTTCCGCCTTTGAAAATACAATTTTTTGCATAAAAGAGAGCCAATAATTAGGAATGAATAGTAGTGACACAAGGTATCCACCACCATGTACCTTATGGTGGCTTACGGATTATGGTGTAGATGCAGATTCGCGTTCAATTTACCGCCCAGCCATTATGTACAGGTTTTCTGGGCGGATTCCTGGATGGTTTTTCTAATAAGGCTACGACCATTCCTCCTTCACCATCTCAGCTAGTGCTTCTCTAATCACCTCCTTGTCTACGTTCCGTTAATATCTAATGTGTCTTCCTATCTTAGTGTTGTGTCAAAAGCTTGGATAATGACGTAGTACACTTTTAAAGTGGTATGCATTCCCACCTCCAGGAAGGGTTTAGTGGGCCTCGTCTTTTCACAAGAAGTTTCATGTTTGCCCTCATTAGTTTTAATTCCTGTAAGTAATTCAAATATGTCCAAATAACGAATACTGTAACAACAGTTTTCCTTCATTATTAAAAAACTTCCCTGTCTGTGTGTGGTATCATGCGGAGACCATTAGACCATTATTTATCGAGTATTTTGTTTTTCTTTCACAGTTCCCACCACTTATCTTGTCGTAAAATATATCAGTTTGGCAGCATGAAGACACAGAGTGTAAATTTACTAACGTAAAGGTTTTCCATTGCACAGGTGTTGCGGCTGAGTAGGGCCTCAATGGACCAGACGGCGACGGGCCAGATCGTGAACCTCATGTCGAACGACGTGAGCCGGTTCGACCTGTGCCCGCAGTATTTGCACTGGATGTGGATCTCCGTCATCCAGGTGCCCATCGTCACCTACTGCCTCTGGCGCTACGTCGGCATCGCCGCCATCATCGGCTTCTGCTTCATCTTCATGATCACCATCCCTGTACAAGGTATGTACGTAGTACGTACTTGTGCTTCGTCCTGTAAGTGGGTAGCTTAAATTGAATTAAAACGGAAACCAACTGCTGCGTTTTGTCCCATTAATACTTTCAGACCGATTTGGATTATCTTCAGATGAAATGTGTTCTTAAATTGTTAAAGTTATCTTTTGGCACACAGCTCGTATCCTTTATTGACAAAACAGCAATTGTGCCCCTACTACTGACTCGTGAAACATTCCCATTTGAAGATGAATCAGATTGTTCCAAAAACCACAAGATGCAGCGAGTTGTTGCAGTGGTTATCACACTGTATTCACCGAACAGGTTTCAACACCCCCGTGGTTTCTCTACATCGCTTAAGTCGAATACCAAGAAGATTCCTTTGACACCACACTGTCGATATCGAACGGGAAAAGACTTATTATTTAACGTCAGATCGACGACGAGATCTATGGGAACGGATTGGGCAGGAACTCGTCGGATTGCTCTTTAATGAACGGTTCCATGTTTTCATTAAGCGATTTAAAGAAACCATGGAATCCTAAAAGGAACACAGTTTTTTAAACTCCAGTGCTCACTAAGTTGGAATCCAGTGTATTAGTCCGTGAGTAATCTCATTCGGTTTGACTGACTTCCTTAAGCATCCAGGTTAAATCCAAGCCGGTGATCTGTCTCTGGCGTTCAACATATAAGCAGCATTTCATAGCATGATACATTAACCTATATCAAGCTGTGTAATATTTACAGTTGTCGAATTTTCAAATCTCTTCTCATACTGTCAGACAAAGTTCAACTGGTATAAACTGATGTGTGTATATTCTATAAACTTTTAACTAGGACGGTAAATAGAAAAACAGGAGAAGAATCTAGAGGTGTATTACTTGTAAATAATTAAGGATTGTTTCTTCCGCATCCAAGCTTTTAACTGACAAATTAAGCACAAGGAAAAAAAAGTGTTTCCTATCCTAAATCATCCCAAGTTCCTTCCCCGCAATAAGAGTGTCATTTTACGTATTAGAATGGACCACATATCGGTAATTACGACTGAAATTGCATTTTTCTTTGAATTCTACTTTTCTGCAAGCACCACTTAGGTCCCTAACTGCAAATAATTGTTGAAAGAGGAACTTCGAAACTTAAAAATACCACGACAAGCAGTTTATACACAAAGTAATGCTATTTGGGATTTTATGTATCTGCTGGATCACTGCTATAGTCGTCGAGCTTCAGATGTCACCGTATTCTGACAAAAAAGAATAATAATAATAATAACAATGCTTTCGTTATGTTGCTACATAAGTCAGTGATCGACAGAAGTGGAAATTCAAGGAATCGAGAACTCTGTCCTCGAGAACCAAAGGGATACATCTTACATTCAAGAACCGAGAAAGCGAATGAGATCTCGATTGCTGCTAAGGGCACCATAAGCTTCAGCCAAGCAGTCGGCTGTACTTGCGAAGTAGTTTTATGTAAATGAAGTAAACCCTGTACTGTTTTAGATTGCACTTTACTCTCCGCATGAGAAGACATATTTTTGGCTTATACTGTTTTCCTTGTAATGCAATCTTTCGGCATAAGTTGTTCCAAAATAATTTATCCTCTTGTGGTTTCGTAATAAGGTCTGAAAATTAGTGGGGCAGTTTTGCAAAATGCCGTGAGTTTATCTTAATGCAAATATAAAGTTTTAATAATCCTATGTTATTTTTAAATACATTTCGAAGTTTGACGTACTATTTTGTATAACACGTGAACAAGTGAAAGCTGTTGTCCGAATTCCCCGTAGTCAGAGGCAGCTGGAAATAAATGGAGACGAGTACACATTCGAGAACTGAGAATTACCACGAGCAGAAGTAAAAACCGTTATCGTTCTGATCTCGTGTACTGGCGATGCAAGCTGACCCGGAACGTGAACCAAGGGGTCTAGCTCTTGGATGTAGTGGTCGAATACGTCAGTTCTCTAGAACACCGACAACATGGAATCGAGAAATTCTCTGTTCTCGGAGTTCCCAGCACCACATCGAGCTCTACCAGCTCAAGAGGTTATGCAATTGCGCGGCAGTTACCAGAGGGTGGTTTAATTCTCGGAATATCAGCACTGCAGACGTGGTTCAGCAGGTACAGAATTATTGTTCACATAATATCTTGGGAAATCTCGGACAATGGCAATATGGGGGCCGTAAAAGCCACGACGGCGTTTAAGACCGACGCCTCGTCGATAATTGACTCGGAAGGAAACAAAACTTGAGTTGCGCGCAGCGCAATTGGAAAAGGGTAATTGCAGGCATTGTGACGTAACACGGTGTTTGCCGTTCCCAAGGTGAAGCCAATTATCACTGTGTAGCAGATCGGACGCCGAAGTTTCGTCACCCACGTCGTCAGCAAAAAAATAGCCACTGGCCGGCGACGTTGTAATTTGGCGGACGTCACACTTCACTAGGAGACCTCTCTTGGCTCTCTTTTTATCTGTAATGGATACTTTACAAACCTACACGATAGGCGACAAGAAAATACGCATATAACATTAATTTTATTCAAACGGTTTTTATCTGTCATTTGCAGATACGAGTAACGCTAGTCATATGGTGTGCACTCGTATTTTTATTTTCGTACATTTGAAACTACATGTCATATACCTTCCAGCTGATAGCGTTTAATTCGCTTCTAGATATGGTGCGATGTAAATTTTGTATGATACGTTACAATCAGATATTTGCCTCCTACGAAGAGTCCATATCGGCATGTCTTGTGAATCTACAGCTTGCTAATGATTATGACGCTGAAGACAGAATGTTTGAGACATTCAGCCAAATCGTACGATTGTCTATGGTGAATACGACACTATGCACACAGCTGGAATTTGACCCAGGACAAATGTTCTCGATTCAGAGTTCAAGAAATTTACAGTACCCATATCCTCCAAATATGCTCCAAATACTATTGGCAAGAATTTTTGGTTGACGGCATTCGAACCAGCTACCTATGGAAAAAAGAAACAAATGTTAGTTACACATTCATTCGCCACAGAGAGCCTTAGACAGAAGGAGTTGGTTCGGATTAGACAATGATGGACGCGGAGTCGATCCATCTTGGTTGAAAGTATCGCCTAAGAGATTTAGGAGAAAACCAAAGATATTCTCACCTGGAAGAATCGGACGGAAATTTGAACTGTAATATGCCATCTTAGTGAAAACAGCTGCGATAGAGATCTTGCGTAAATCCCTCTGTCGCCGCTCTGTGAGCTTATGTTTTTCTGTCTAAAATAAAACGCTATTTTGAAGGGGAGGAGCATCTTCTTCAGTACGTGTTAATGCGGGAAAATGATGCAGTGATGCACACCGAATGAGCAAAGGAAGATATATTAGTATGTCTGGTTCAAAGGAATCATCCTAGCAGTTGCCCTAACGATGGAAAATTTGAATCTACACGGCAGGACGGGGATTTATTATCAATACAATGCATCAGTTATTGAAGACTGGCATATTTCTAAGGCTTTATGCATTACGCACATTTCATTTCATTTTGTGACAGAGAATAAGCAAAAGAAAAACTCGCCATACTTCGTAAGGCAAAAGTACAGAATTGCCCTTTAGACAGTAAAAAGTTTCGTAATGTACGTATTCAAATACCAATGTGATGGGAATTACAGTTTTGCTGTGGTAAGATATAGTGTTATTGGTGCAGATCCTATTTACATGTCACATAACCCGCAATATATAACATATTTACTGTCATGTAGTATGTAACGGAATTCTTCTTCTCCTTTCGTAACAGTCCTGATAAGGACCACATTCAGCCTGCTAAGTTAGTTTTACACTTTCTACAACACTCCTTCACCTGCTCGAAGAGATTTCGGGATTGCAGCCGGTCGTCGTAAACTTTACTCCACGATATTTCAACTGGACACCTGCTAGTTATCTTCAGGTGAGCCACAGAAGACTTCGATAGCTCACCTGAACATGACTCGCAGGTGTCTAGTTGAAATTTTAAATTTCACTCCTTCGCCTATTTATTTTTTCTTTCCTTTCTTTTTCTTTCCTGTCTTTTTGAAGCTGCTATGTCTTAGGAAAACGTTTCACTTCTTAAATATGTCACTACAGAGTGTAAACAGCAACTGTTGACAACGTGTCGCAGTGTAGTAATGTTAATTTGAGACGAAGAAATTGATGTAAAATACTTGCGGTCTATGAAGCTATGAAACAACCCCAAATTGGCCTACAAAAGATTCTGTGCATGAGCACCCCGCGATATTTTGAATACCCTCCTGCCCTCTTAAGACACGTTCTTAATCGGTCAGATTTTAGAATTTTTTGAATTTCGTTAACATTAGCAATTTAAATTTTCCATGAGGGTAATGAGAGAAAAATGACTTTTGTAAACGTTCAGAAAAACTAATTTCCTTCTAAACTTATAGTTTACAAGCACTGTAGTCTCGCAGTAAGATAGGTAGGAAAACAAAACGATTTGATTGTTAATTTTACACTGTTAAAATTCATAAAATTTTCTGGTAAAATTTATGCAAGAAAGTGAATTTTACAATTTGTAACATTAAGAACAAGCTATGTTTTACATATAAGGAGAACTTTAACGATAATAAATAAATTAGCTTCAAACAGTAAATGAGGCTCTCGTGATTAAATTTTTTATTTCAAAATAACAACAAACCTGTTTCTTACGCTGGTGAAACTTTCCTCCCCGTGTGTTGAAACTGAGACGATTTTATCAAATGGAATATGACGATTTTCAGTGCACTCAGTTATTGCAGTTGCTGTATCCTTTCCTGGTATTTATACCATAAATGGTAATCATTCTTAAAGTTCTTCTTTGGGCCCTGAGATGAAATAAATCGTACAAAAGACTTCCGCTGTATCCTTTTTGTCACTATATTCGTCAACTACTATTGTTAAATCTGAAATCAATTCAGGATCTTCGACTTGCTGGCTGATTATGTTTGAAAACATTCTGACTGTTGTATCTCCACTGTTTTAGTAGACGATAGTAACTTTTTAATTTTTTAGACTATCTGATTTGTTCTTAAATTCCTGAAATAGCTCTTCCGATGCATTTACAAAACAGCTTCTTAAGCGTCTGTATATGGTCTTCCTCTCTTCGTAACCTCAGAGAATAAACACAAAACTTCCAATATTAACATGACCGGAAGATTGTGTCCAGTAATTAAATGCATAACTTGATTTTTCTTGACTCTTCTGGAATTCTTCAACTGGTTTCTTTCTTGCATCACCGACAGTTTCTTAGTTGTAAAGTGTCCCAATTTCTTTTCTTGTTATGAGTCACTTTTCCATGAAAAATATGAAATGTCGGAAGGCCAGTCAAGTTTTGAATAACGCGAAAGTCTCGCTCCACTCAACTTTAAATTCATAGTTCCCGTGTTCCCTTTTTATTTGCTTATTCTCTGTAACCAAGTCAAACAATGCACCCAAAAATGTTTCATTTTATAATGATAAAGCTACCAACACAAAACAAATACAATTCTTAAATACTTGACAAAATTTGCAGCTGGTTGGTAAAATACAGGAACTTTACGATTCGAGTAGGCACTTTCGCGCCTGCGGGAGATTTGCGGACGCAACCAGCACTAACCACACCACAAGGAGAATGTTGTCTTTCTGGTTCACTCAGTTCATGCATGTATCGCACGCGCCTCCCCCGCGCATACAGACTGGTTGAAAATACTTAACCCCTAAATGAGCAGAAGTGGTTAGGGAACACTGCGTCACGAAGTTTCAATCTGAGTGTGCGTGCGCTTCGGCATGTGGTATCTTGCGGTAGAGCCACACTCAAGGGGCCAAAGAGCCGCATGTACTTCGCCAGCCGTTGTTTGCCGAACATTGCTCCAGACAAATACTTTCAGAAATGGTTCCCGATACTTAAATTCATATTCTATGTTAACAAATTTCTCTTCCTCAGAAATACTTTGGTTGCTCTTAACAAATTTCTCTTCTTCAGAAATGCTTTTCTTGCTATATACAGACTGAGTTTTATATCCTCTCAGCATTGGTTATCATCAGTTATTTTTCTCCTCAAATAGCATTTACTACTTTCAGTGTTTCATTTTCTAATCCTTTAGCATCACTTGATTTAATTCGATTAGATTCCATTACTCTTGGTTTACCTTCGTTGGTGTTCGTTTTATAATCTCTTTTAAAGACACTCTCAATTCCGATGAACTGGTTTTGTAAGCACTTTGACGAAAGGAGAAAATATGAAACAAATGAAGCAGGTGAAAGGGAATACAGACGTTTAAAAATGATATCGTGTTGTCTTCCGACTTCTTGTTCATTAACGCCAATTTCTTTTTTGTATCGTGGACTTCCCTAAGCCAATTTCTCTTGTCAGTCTACTGTGCAGTTTTCCTAATTTCGTCTGTAATTTTTTGTGCAGTGGTGTATAATATAATCTTTGTTAGTATCGAATTTATAGTTGACTAATGTTTTTTCCATAACTGTTGCCTAATATCTTTCTCAGAGCACGCCCGTATCGCTAGTGGCGGAGTTGTCGATTTACAGCATCTGTACACCATGTAGTTGGCTGCTGAATAGCCGGGTCTCATAGCTTCATTTCTAACCTTGGAAGTTACTTCGATATCTTCCTAGCAAACTATTCTAAATATAACAAAGCATGCTAGCGGAAAGGAATTAATGAGGACTTTTTTTTAGCGATATGCGCAGAGGCATATCTTCTGTTCTGTTCGGTTGTTTTGTTGAATCATATGCCGTGTCGTGATCCATTCACATTTTCGCACAATTATAAATTTCGTTTTCGCGTGTAATATAAATTAAACATAAGGGCCGCGCACGGAGATGGCAGATGTTACGTTCCCACGAGGCCAGCGCTGGCGCCTGTCGGTGAAACGCCGCGCCGGAGAAATCTGGCGCCGCAGCCGCCGCTGGCGGCGCCACCGGCGCAGTTACGAATGGCCGCCCTGCCAAACGCGAGTGTTCGTTGATCGCCAGCTCTGGGGGCCACTTTCGCTCTCCACTTAAGGGGAGAAGAGACCCATTTCCCACTACTGCTAAACCAATGTCGAGTTTGGTAGTGAAACCTCGGATACCGGAAACACTCTGTGTTCGTGCTCGCCACCATGAGATGTTTTGCATTCCTCTCGGAGAGTGAAGGTGGTATTTTTAACTATCATTGAATCGCTAAAGGTTTTAACTCGTACACATGATAAATGTACATTGTATATTAGGAAGCTGAAACACTGAACGAGATTCCCAACTGAAAAAAGAGGATCGATAGAAAGTGGTATCATAATTATGGAGGATACACTGTTATAAATATAACCCAAATTGCAACAGAAGCTAGTAATTAAAAAGAAAACTATTTACTGATCTGTGATACACGTCGAGCTCTGTGTGTGTATCACCCGGAACAGCACACACTTAGAATTCTTTGGAATTCTTGGCAAAACCAACCAATCTATGTATGACGTATTTCCTGTTGGTTTTTGTCACAGGATCTTCTGCCAACGTTTGTTCAACGTTCGTCCTGACGTTTCGTTGTCCCATAGTGCTCAGAGCCATTTGAACCATTCGCAAAAATCGCAGAGTGACTGTTGTACGCATTGCTTAGCAGATGAGTAATTGTGATGAGGACAAACCTCCTCGCCTCACCGGAAGAAATTCAGATCTGCGCCATCAGCAGGGAAGATCATGGTCACTGTTTTCTTCGACTACGAAGGAATCTATACACAAGAGTTTTCGTAAACGACACAACTATTAATACCGATTAGAACTGTGCAGCACTAATATCGCCGCGAACACCATAAGGAACAAGAACCGCGAAAATTAAGCAAAGGCATTGTTGTCCTGCACGATAAGGCAACATCCCACAAGGCGTGCATAGCTCAAGCTTTAGTTCAACGCTTTCGAAGGGACATGTGGAAGCTTCCGCCATGCAGTCCAGGTCTTGCACCATGCGGTTTCCCTTCTTCGGTAAGCTGGAAGAATATCTAAGGAGAAGGATATTTTTTCAATGATGAGCACGTTCACACAGCAGTCCATGAATGGCTCCGTGACGAAGCAGCGGATTTCTTCGTCTGATCATTCGTGACAGTGGCTAGATTGTATTGTGAGAAAATTGGACTGCGTAAAAATTGGGTCTTTGTACGGGCGCTGATGACCGCGTAGTTAAGCGCCCCACAAATCAAATATCATCATCATCTACCGTTCAGGAACTGAATATTTGGTAAGAGATTCGGACCGTTTTTAAAGATTTTATAGCGGTTGAAAAATCACTTTAAAGTGTATTGAAGCAATCAATTATAATTACTTGGCCTCCGTGATAATGAGTATCTTACTTGTCTAAAGTCCCGTCAGCAAGTCGTGACATTGCAATCGTGATGTTTTTGCAAGTACTTCCATCAAAGCATGTAATGCAAACTGCATGGTACGATAAAATAACCATTTACGAGCGCTTCCTGAAAAGTAATGTTTCCGAGTTTTTTATCCTGTTATCAATATCGGCTGAGATATGAAATGCCTTGCATATTACTCGCTCGACTTTCCCGCTTCGCTGACGCAAGTTACTACCATCTGGGGTCAGAGGACTCCGAATTGTAGCATGTAACATGGCGGTGTGTAACATAACTATGTTGGTGCCTCAGAAACAGTATGCTGTAATCGAGTTTCTAACCGCAGAAAACGTACCTCCAATTGAAATCCATAGAAGAATGAAAACTGTGTACGGTAATGTTTGTGTCCACATCAGTAATGTGTAACGTTGGATTGTTTGCGCTCGTAATTAAGGAAACTGTCGTGCTAACCTCAACGTGTGGGACATACGATTTTCATCTGTTTCCAAAACTTAAAGAACACCTTCGAGGATTTGACTTTTGATAGCGATGAAACGGTGCAAGCTAGATGTAAGGTTGTGACTCCGCCAACCAAGTGAAGCATTCTACAGTGATGGTATCAAGAAATTGGCATCTCGTTGAGAGTAATGTGTTCGTCGTCAGCGTGACTATGTTGAGATGATGATTATAACGTTTGATTTATGGGGCGCTCAACTGCGCGGTCATCAGCGCCCGTACAAAGGCCCAATTTTTTACGCAGTCCAATCTAGCCACTATCACGAATGATGATGATGAAGATGATGATGAAATGATAAAGATAACACGAACACCCAGTCCTCGGGCAGAGAAAATACCCAACCCGGCCGGAAATCGAACCCAGGACCCCGTGGTCCAGAGGCAGCGACGCTAGCCACTAGACCACGAGCTGCGGACTGACTATGTTGAGAAATATATATTAGATACGAAGGATAAAGATTTAGAACGTTTTCACATAAAAAGATTCTGAGGCATTAGATTTTATCATGCTTTCTTAGGTTAAACAGGAAAAATTCTTAAGCAGATGAAAACTTGGGCTGATGCAACGAGTGGAAAAATAGTAATGGTCAAAACTGTTGTAAATTGATGGATGCAAAAAGAGACATGTGTAGCGCAGTGACTAACAGCTCACTCGAAAAATCGGAGGTCCTGGGTTCAATACCCGTTCGCTTCGATATGTTTTTATTTACACTTAATATTCATCTCCGCCAAACGCTTATGCAAGCAGTGTCAGGCGACACCGCTTCTCATAAACCGTGCCTCTTGAGGGGCTACGTGAAGTCGTTCCCCAGTCGGTGGAAGACAGGCATTTAACGCTTAGATCACATCCTGTACAGTGGTTAGACACTGGACTCGCATTCGGGAGGACGACGGTTCAAATCCCGCGTCCGGCCATCCTGATTTAGGTTTTCCGTGATTTCCCTAAATCACTCCAGGCAAATGCCGGGATGGTTCCTCTGAAAGGGCACGGCCGACTTCCTTCCCCATCCTTCCCTAATCCGATGAGACCGATGACCACGCTGTCTGGTCTCCTTCCCCAAAACCAACCAACCAACCACATCCTGTACAGCACCGTGGTAAACGTAAACCTACTAATGCTAGTGTGGTTGACCGTTTTACGTTAAGTCGTAAACATGGTACACACAAGCCATATTCGGTACCTTTGCCCATTCACTTTTAAGAGGTACTCTTAAAACACCATTTACATACAAATTATTTACAACATAAATTTGTCACTGTGAACAACATTCACAAGCTTAGATGACAGTTTTCCAAATTAATGCACACCGTTTATACGACAGGGGCATGTGGTTCAAATTGATATGAAGTAGACCCTAGACGGATATTTTCTGTAGTGAAATGACTGATACAATCATATTAAAATTATTAGACTATAGCATGGTTTCTTAAATAGCTGGAATATCCTATTTTGCTGATTTTGACGATATTTTTTAGTTTTGTTAACATTCCTCTTTACAGCTGCTCATTGGTCAATTCGTTGTTTAGTACGTGACCACACATAAGTCATAGCAGTTTGCCAGCAACTTGTGAAGCGCCTACTCTGATATGAGGAGATGATGATTGAATGTTTGTTAGACAGAGCGGAAATATAAATTACGTCGCCATCAACGCCAGGTACCCCAATGGATAATAAACACTAATTCCAGACAGTTAAAAACTTTAATATTTGAAAACTAGTTCTTGGTAACTATACAATTAAAATGAGTTTCTTACCCATCACGTTCATACTGTCATTGACGGCTTTTCTAATGTGAAGTAATGGGTAGGAAAGAGTGTTGCACCTTGAGGACAGTGTACCTGGGAGCACATGATGTTTCCGGTAGTTGTTTCAGTCTAGTGATCGAATTTAGTGTCACAAGAAGGAATACGCACTGGAGACCGTTTCTATCGTTTCTGTGTTGTGTGATGTGAGGTTGTGTTTTAAGCAGTCTTTGTAAATATTATGAGTTCTACATATGCAAGTGATGTATGATATATTGTAGCTATTTAGAAGATATTATTAATTCTTCAGATACAGACTTTTACGGTGGGTAAAGTCTTGTATCGTATTAGGACTAGTTGTATGAAGTGTGAACGGTTAAGCCATACTTCGTCCGTCTTGCACTATCTTGTACCTTGAAACGGAAGTACCTCTTCTACCAAGGAACACATGACGTTTGCAAATGAAGTGAGTTTCTTTAATGTCATAACGATTTTACCTATCTGGAAAGTGGAAATAAATTTCTGTCAGTTTCTAACAGCTTCTATTTCCGAATGTATTTAATTTGTAACCGGTTCTTGATAATACTTGCTTACACTCACTGATTATTGGGATGTGGTAGATTAATAACGTAGCAGACAGACGATTAAATACAATATTGACAAGATTTTCTCGATTGCAACACTTTCAGATTTCAGTAAAATATTTGTTGCTTGGAACATGACTGTGTTGTACCTTGGAACGTTTTTTTACATTTCGAAAAACCTTACCTTTCCGGGGAAATATTTGTAATTTCAAAGAAAGGCTGCAGAACACTAAAGGTGAATACTATAGTAAAAAAAATGGGATGAAAACATATTAAGCTTCTATTACAGGGATGACTACAGGCAATAATCTGAGAAGTGTTCCATGATACAACACTATCCCCTACATGTTTTAAACATATCTTCACCCAGTAATCAGTGTTGACAGTGATGGAAAATAGCCGTTAAATTTGTTGAAAGTCAAGAAAAGCATTCAAACCTTTTTTTCTGCAACAAATTGTAAAGAACACAACACCCGTTTCTGTGTGGAGCGTGATATTATGAAAATGAGCTTTCGCCACAAGTAAGCTACACGGCACAGTAGCTCATCATGCATAACGGTGACACATCGGTATAAAAAATCATTTAAAACTAGAGCCTCGTCTTCAAGCAAGTGAGGCCCTTAGTCAGAAATCGAGAAGTTACCCTGCATAGCCAAAAGAAATCCAGCTATAAGTAATATCCTGGCAAGCAGTAAACCTTACGCGAATCGTGTTGACTAATTATAGGCAGATGTGAAGCGACATATGAGAAAACTTCCTAACGTTAAGAACAATTGCAACGGCGTTTATTCCCGGAAAATTAGAAAATCATTGCAAACATCGTCCAACAGAATAAAACTGCTAAAAAACGAATAAATGATGGAATGCAAAGTATCAGTTGCATCTTCCTGTACACAAGTTTGTAATAAATTTACCTGTTCGATAGCAACGGAGGCATATTTAGCCAAACAATTTTACGATCTCTGCACTTTGTGAACACCACAGGTATGGAAATAATTTTTCGTCAAGATGTTTTCGAATCACAGTCACTTGTTCAAAAGAAATGCAGTTGCGAAAAAACAGACCTGAAAGTTGATAATAAAATGTCTGGTATTCCCTGGAAAAGTGCCTCTTAGGACTTCTTAAATAAAACCCAAAAAGACTTTTTCATAAATACATAATGCACTATAGAGATGAAATACACGCTTAAAAAAAGGAAAATTCGAAGTCCAAGATGTATTCACAAAGAGACTGAGCAATATTTTTCATAAAGTAAGGGTCTCAAACTTCTGCCGCTGCTCCACTACTTATTCGTTCACGTTCCGTTTGTACAACAGCTTGTAGTGTAGCAATTCGCTTTCAGACATACACTGTACGTAAGTTTTTCGTTTATTTCGTTACGCCAGACAACCGTCAGCACGACATGGCATCATCATAACACAAGCGGGTGAGAGTCATTAGGGTATACACTTTAAAAATGCGGCTCTTTTGAATGTTTCGTTAAAACCGTCAGCTTTCTAATGGTAGGTCTAGCCACTTAAAATCTATAACAAGCTCGGTCGCGCACAATATCAGTGCTTGACAATAGTTCCTGCTTTCACGGGGTCAAAATAAACAAAAAATTACCTCCGATATGAATCATTTTGTGGCGCCCTGGCAAATTCCATTTCCAGGCGGAACTGTGTTTACTACAGTGGACACTCCCTTCTTCGTGTTCTTACATAACGTAAATTTTTGTGTGTGAGAATAATACAACCAGAACGGTGATGTTACAGGACAGCAACGAGCTTTAACACGTAACCTGCAGAACAGTACCCACAACCGATATAGCAAAGGTTACTCTTGCCAGAAGAACCGCACTGCGTGGTACAGTGTGTAATATGTGCGGAGAAAAACGCACTCAAAGTGTCAATTATGGAGGGTGTCAACAATATCTGCCAAGTTCGTAATTGAATGCCAGTGCCAGAAGAAAGTGAAACACCCTTTTGGTTGGCTGCAGGAAGAAACTTTCACGAAGAAGGAATCCGACTCGTTCTCTTCAATCTCAATATGCTCTGTGAGTGCCTGATTGTTAATTCAGCTCCTCACAGACGTTTCAGTCACGTGTCGCCTACGTCCGTAATTAGTCGGATGAGTTTTAAGATTAATGAATTTCAGGATCTGTGACTAGTCAGCAGACGTCACTGGCGTCTGAGAGGAAGTCTTTCAGCAGTCACTGAACTCGTTCGTGAGCTGTTGTACCAGAAATAGTACTGCTCATGTACAACCATAGCAGTTACCGTTTGCATTAAACTGCAACGGTGTTATATCCGAAATTATGTACCCGGACGACGATGATTGAACCATGGAATATGAAGAAGATAGCACCATCAGACGACAAAGGCAATGTAACTTGTGTCTAGTAGACCAGATTTATTTTGCAATCTCAATAATATTTTCACTCTGGTGACGATTTCACAGGAAATGTAAGACGAAGTCAGAAGTCTGCATAATTTCATAAGTAGGTTTGTTGGTAATTTAGAAACCACTACATTCTGTTTACGTTAGAGTGTTATTTGGGAAACTGAAATTATTAACTGCGTGACTGACACGGATAAATGTTTTATTATGGTTTGAGAGTGTTAGTTACAGTTTTTCTCCCAGGAGCGAGCATATACAAGGTCCGTAATAATTAATGCAGCTGCTACCTCTCATTGTCATCGGATACAAATGGTTCAAATGGCTCTGAGCACTATGGGCCTTAACTGCTGAGGTCATCAGTCCCCTAGAACTTAGAACTACTTAAACCTAACTAACCTAAGGACATCACACACATCCATGCCCGAGGCAGGATTCGAACCTGCGACCGTAGCGGTCGCGCGGTTCCAGACTGTAGCTCCTAGAACCGCTCGGCCACTTCGGCCGGCTCATCGGATACAGCACAAATGTGAAACACAGTAATGTATTATGACTGCTTTTCCAGCTGACATATTCAGTGTCAATTCATGAACACAAAAAGAGTACAGAAATAATTTTCATTATAGTATTATTCTTTTGAGTAGATTTGAACAGCATAAAATCTATGACGACATTTGATCGAATGTCATTATTAACATACACTGCAATGCAACGACTATGGTCTAAATTAGTTGAATAAAATTAAAAAGTGGGAGTTAGATCGTCTGAAACTTTCCATGGCGGAGGGAAACCACGACGAAAAATGTTAGTGACACGTAAATACTTCTTAAGGCAAAATTTAAGCGACTTTTGTCCTAGAATTAAGACGCATCATCCAGAAATTAACATTTAGTGTAATGTCCCCTAGAACTTAGAACTACTTAAACCTAACTAACCTAAGGAGATCACACACATCCATGCCCGAGGCAGGATTCGAACCTGCGACCGTAGCAGTCGCGCGGCTCTGGACTGAGCGCCTAGAACCGCTAGACCACCGCGGCCGGCTAGGACGGAAACATATGTGAATAACAGAAGTGTTATTTACACTCGAATGTACCATGACTAGCACAATCCAATCACAACACTTGTGACAAAACGATCTGTTCCATATATTTAACCAACAAAGTGCCTTTAGATGAAATGTTCTGTCTTATATCTACGAGATCTTAAGCATTTTGTCTGTCTTATCCCAATCTTCCTTTCTTTTCCAGGTTATTTGGGAAGAATAACTTCACGGCTACGGAAACAGATCGCTGTGCGAACGGATGAACGTATGAAACAGATGAACGAGATCGTGTCGGGCATACAAGTGATCAAGATGTATGCGTGGGAGAAGCCATTCGCCAAACTTGTCTCGTTAGCCAGAAGGTGAAAAGCCTCAAAACACACATTCTTTCTCTCAATGGATATTGTCAGTCCATTAATTTTTCTCGCTCGCTTTCGATGTAAAACTGACGTCTTCATAAGCCGTTTTTTAATAATCATTATTTTCTTATTTACGATTTCCTCCTGTATATTTTACGCAGAAGGTTTTAACAATTTGCATAATCTCTTATAATCTGTATTGAGCACTTCAATTAAAGACTCTGAATAAGACTTGCGATAATGGTGAATAAGACTTGCGATAATGGTTACAAATACCAGACTAGTCTGTAAAGATATTTTTATTTTTTTTTAGTTCACGAACATAAATCACAGCAATCACAACGGAAAAAAAATCTGTTCGTTGTTCCGAGAATAGTGGATGACTGTTACTACTGCACCTGTTTTTCTTCTTTACTTTCCTTCTTTTCCTGATTTTATTATTTTTTGCATTTATTAACCGAATCACTAAAATTATTTATTTATATTCATCTTTACATCATCTAGCCCTATTAAAATGACAACGTTTGAACCTTGCTCTCATTTGCAGGAGTGAAATAGACGTGGTGACGAAGACATCCTATGTGCGAGGCTACTACCTATCTTCACTGGTGTTCGTCGAAAGGTCGTCGCTTTTTGTCACCCTCATGGCCTACTCCCTGTTAGGAAACACGGTGTCCGCTGACAAGGTTTGTACTGCTGATACATAGCAATTCATGCGCGCGACACACACTCATACAGCCTTATCTTTCACCATTAACAGTCCAGAAAATATCCAAATCCATTCAGGACGGATGAATTACGATGTTTCGTCAAGAGGTGCTGATTGATCTCACGGAAATCCAAATATATTTTGATACGTTCAAGGAAAAACGACAAATTTATTTCATGTGAAGAGCGACATAATTCGAATAATACATATCTGTGTGGGCATTAGTAAAAAAATTATACCACTCTCTAAACAAGGCAGACTCCTTACAGGCACAGTAACTCTTCAAATACATAATGACAAGTAAATATCTCCGGTGCAATGTAGGAACTAAACAGCAGCAATATTTCAAAACATCAGCTGATTTATAAAATATACACCTACTTATTTTGCTGAATGTTGAGAGTAAAAGCTACAGCATAGTGTGTGTCAGAGAGTATGTGTCACGTGTCCCATACATGAGTATTGCCTGAGAGTGGTCGACACGGTTCGTGAGAACAGAATTAATTGGTTGGCCATGTGAGAGGGAGACTTGACCTGGCTACAATGTTAAATCCCTTATTACAGAAGGTAAGGATTGGAAAGTGATTTGAAATAACGTCAACTAGAAGTGTTTTGCAACGTCTAAAATGATTCAGAAAACAGTTCCAGCTCCGTCTCTACCTGGCTTGAAACAGTTGAACACACCAAAAAGGCCAAGAATTAGTGCACAGATAACCTTAATAAAGAGACGATAAGTGGCTAGTACCATTCCGTCTGCTTTAAAATGCGACTGTCAGTGTATCTAAGTCCAAACCCACTATATGACATACACAGTTCTGTAATGCCCTTGGACCACTCTGTTTTCATCGTTTTTTGGAAACATGAAGTCCATGAATGGCTGCAAATGATCTCCATGTAGCGGACCATAACCCTTTCCAGTCTATGATCGGTGCAGCTTAATCAGAGGACCCAGTCCATTTCATATAAACACAGCCCACACCATTATCGAACCACCACCCACTTGCGCAGCGCCTTGCTGACACGTGGGTCCATGGCTTCGGGAGGCTGCGCCACACTCGAACTCTACCACCAGCTTTTACCAACTGAAATCGGGACTCATCTGACCAAGCGACGGTTTTCCAGTCGTCTAGGGTATAATCGACATGGTCATGAGCCCAGGAGACGCGCTGCAGGCGACGTCGTGCTGTAGCAAAGGCACTCGCGCCAGTCGTCTGCCGCCACAGCCCATTCACTTCAAATTTCGCCGCACTGTCCTAATGGATACGTTGGTCACACATGTTGCGGTTATTGCACGCAGTGTTGCTTGCCTGTTAGCACTGATAAATCTACGCAAACGTCGTTGCTCTCGGTCATTAAGTGAGGCCTGGCCACTGCATTGTCCATGGCCTGAGATAATGACTGAAAATTGGTATTCTCGACACACTCTTGACACTGTGGATTTCGCAATACTGAATTCCGTGACTATTTCCGAAATGGAATGTCCTATGCACCTAGCTCCAATTATCCTTTCGCTTTCAAAGTCTGTTACTTCCTATCGTGGGGCCATAATCACGCCGAGCATCTTTTCACATATACCACCTGAGTACAAATGACAGCACAGCCAATGCACTTCCCCTTTATACCTTGTGTACCGATACTACCGCCATTTGTACATGCGCATATTGCTATCCCATGACTTTTCTCACCCCAGTGAAGTCAGAGAATTGAATACGAAAAACGGGGCCGGTGGAGGAAGGGGAGCGGGGGGGGGGGGGGGTGGGGGGGAGGGGGGGCATAGCTGAAGGAGGCAGCGAATAACACAGGTACAATGTGTGCCTTTCCCCATACACCGCACGACGCCTTCCGTAGTCAGATGGGAGTAGCTGAATCTCCGAGCCCGTCTAACGCTGTGACAGGGGCGTGTAAACAAAGCAGTATGGGCTCTCTGGGACTGGTCTAGGTTGGCCAGCAGGCGTGCAGATACGCCAGGGGACCTTGGACCGCACGCAGGCTGCCCGTGTGCCCACGCGCCTCATGGAGGACATCGGGCCAGGCTCGCATTTCTCGTCACCCGACCTCAGTGCTGACGCGTCACCAAGGCCAGGATACACTGGCTCACAGTCCTTCGGTGGTTTTTCACACAAGGATACTCTGGACCAGATCGCCGGGGTAGGGTTGTCGGTGCAGTTGTGCAAAGCCGCTGTACCCGGCTGGCATAGTGATTAACGCATCTGCCTACAACCGTTTGATCCAGGCTACTGCCCTGTAGCGTGATTTACCGGCCATATGAAACAAGGAAAATCAGTGCGAAAGCTACCACACGATCAACAGCTCATGCATTCAAACTGCTATCCAAGAATAACACGCAGAAGATGGAAAATGAAATGGAGGAGCTGTTAAATAGCAATCAGTTTGATTTTCGGAAAGGTAAAGGCACCATAGAGGCCGTTAACCTAACCTAACTGACGTTGCACAATGGAAGCAACACTAAGAAATATTAAGGGGCATCTATAGCATCTGGCGACCTAGAAAACGTACTCAACAGTGTAAAATCATGCAAGATGATCAAAATTCTGGAAAACAGATGTAAGGTGTAGGGAAAGACGGGTATATACAATATGTGCAAGAACCAAGAAGGAAATATAAGAATGGAAGGCCAAGAACGAAGAGCTCGTATCAAAAACTGTGTAAAGACAGACATGGTATATTTGTCCCTTACTGTTCAATCTATAGATCGGAGAAGCAACGACGGAAGCTTTAATTAGTGATATGTTATTAACTGACATTTAATTATAACAAATCCTACCAAGAACAACGCGTTTCTATGAATCTTCAATGTGCCGTTTACATTAAAACGGTGTACTTTCATGACACAAAATTTACAATATGAAAAACCAAATTTGAAAATTCTTTAACCACCAATGGGACGTTTCCCTCATTACAACAAATTGTATATTCGACAGATCCCCAATGTGCTGGTTCTTTGAAACAGAATGTATTCGCACGACGCAAGTTACACAGTACTATAAATTTCATCAAATATGGGCTTTAAATGACGATATCCACAGTGGTGTCTCCCTTGTGACATCGAGAAGGTTCTTACCTCATACGGCTCAACGTTTCGTTTAAGGTTGCTGACAATGTCTCCGCCGCCTTCTCCTCCTCCTCCTCCTCAACGTGAAATAGCAGTAAGGTACGTCCCAAAACTTGTACCGCCTCATGTCCAACACCTAACTCGTCCCGTGTGAGGACAGTGTGTGTGTGTGTGTTTTGAGGTTTTCGGGCGCTAAACAGCGCGGTCATCAGCGCCCAAACGCATAGAAACAGGAACACATGCGGAGAAGGGACGAAGACGGACAGCGAACAAGGAGAACGGTTAAAAGGTACAGGCCTGAGGCAGTTACAAATCCTCACATACAGAGGCAAAACAGGAGGAGAAGAAACGCACTAAAAAAGGAAAGGAAACACAAGGAAAAGAGAACAGAAATCGAAGTGAAACAAGTAGGTAATCGTGACTGGCGGACCTCTTACCTAAAGCCTGGGTGAACCAGTCACCCAGCAGCACATTAAAATCCTCTCGCTAAAATCCGAGGCAACAAATTGGACAGGACACAAAACCGTAAGACCTTAACCACAGTCGTTGCGTCGTCTTGCAAAATAGAGGGCAAATCCGGTGGCAAGGAAACCACCGCCCTCTGGTCAGAGAATAAAGGACAGTCAAGTAAAATGTGGCGGACAGTTATCTGGACGCCACAAGCACTACAGATTGGGGGGGTCCTCCCGCCGGAGTAAAAAACCGTGCGTTAAGGGACTGTGCCCGATGCGCAGGCGGGTGAGGAGAACCTCATCCCGCCTGCATGACTGGTAGGATGTACGCCATGGCCGCGTGGTGGCCTTGACCAGACGCAGCTTATTTTCACCGACTGCCAGCCACTCCTCTGCCCATTGACGCATAACACGAGAACGAAAAAGGGAGGTAACAGCATGGAGGGGGACGGCACATTATACAACGTGAGGGAGGGAACATGCATCTTTGGCAGCCACATCCGCCAGTTCGTTTCCCCTAATACCCACGTGCCCCGGCACCCAACAGAAAGAAACCTCCTTCCCCTGCCGTTGCAGGTGGAGTAGGGCATCATGGATGTTCTGGACGACCGTATCCGCTGGGTACAAGTGTTGCATGGTCTGAAGGGCACTCAGAGAGTCAGAACAGATGAGAAACTTAAGACTGGGAACACATCTCATCTGCTCCAATGCCCGCAAGATCGCAAACAATTCGGCATCAAAGATGGTAAACGCTGCAGGAAGCCGTAATTTGAAGACTCGATCAGGGAAAACCACAGCACAACCTACAGAGTCCCCCTGTTTAGAGCCATCCGTAAATACTGGTACATGGTCAGGATGCTGGTTTAAAATATCGTAAAATAAGGAGGTAAAAACAAACGCAGGAGTGCAGCTCCTCCGGTACTCTGACAAGTCTAAAAGGACGCTGGGCCTCCGGAGCAACCAGGGAGGCAGGCGGGTAAAACCCTGGAGTTGGGGTGCCACACGCTCCACACCAAGGGACTCAAGCAAATGCTTGGCACGAATCCCAAATGGTCTCGTTGCCCTTGGACGACTGGAAAAGAGACGTTCCATAGGCGGTCGGGCAACAGTAGGGTATGCAGGGGAGGTAGGACAGGCAAGGAATTGACACACTCGTCGCACCATGAGGAGTTTCCGCCGGATGGCGAGCGGCGGTTCCCCTGCCTCAGCACACAGGCTGGGGATGGGACTGGTACGGAAGGCACCAGTGGCCAGCCTGATACCCTCATGGTGTACTGCGTCAAGAATCTTCAGATACGAAGGCCTCGCTGACCCATACACAGTGCATCCATAGTCAAGACGCGACCGGACGAAAGCCCTATAAAACTGCAGCAGACGCGCCCGATCTGCTCCCCAGGACCGATGGCTCAAACGCTTCAAAATATTCAGCGCCTTCAGGGCCCGCACCTTGAGGTCTTTAAGGTGCGGCAACCACGACAACTTGGAATCAAAAGTGAGGCCCAGGAACCTCACAGTGTCTCTAAAAGGAAGAATGATGCCCCTCAGACGCAATTCAGGGGAGGTAAAAGCACGTCGAGAACGATTAAAATGAACACACACACATTTGTCTGCAGAAAAGGTAAAACCCGTCTTCGCAGTCCATGCCTCTAATCGCTTTATCGTAAGCTGCAGCTGCCGACTAGCAGTGACAAGACTGGAGGAAGAACAGAAAACAGCAAAATCGTCCACAAACAAGGAGCACTGGGCAGGACTCCGGATAGTGGACGTGATACTGTTAATGGCGATGGCAAAGAGGGTGACACTTAAAACGCTTCCCTGAGGAACACCATTCTCCTGCACGTACAAATCAGATAGCACATTACCAACCCGATATCGAAAGACGCGGTGGGAAAGAAAGGACCGAATGAAGATGGGGAGATGGCCACGAAAGCCCCACTGATGGAGTTGATTGAGGATAAGGCGGCGCCAAGTAGTGTCATACGCCTTATTAATGTCAAAGAATACACCTAGACAATGCTGGTTACGTAAGAAGGCCTGCTGGATGACCGCCTCAAGCAGGGTCAAGTTGTCTATAGTTGAACGACATCTCCGAAAGCCACACTGAGAGTGGCTAAGGAGCTGCCTGGTCTCGAGCAGCCAAACCAGGCGACGGTTGACCATGCGTTCCAATGTCTTCCCAACACAGCTCGTCAAAGCAATACTCTGATAACTACTGGGATGCATTCGGTCCTTTCCCGGTTTGAGGAGGGGAACCAAAATCGCCTCCCTCCACGAGTCAGGGAACGTGCCGGATGACCATATCATATTAAACCATTCAGGAGAACTTCCTTGGATGGCAGCAACAAGTGCTGCAGCATGCTGTACAGGATTTGATCATCACCTGGCGCAGTATCATGAGCCACAGACAGCGCCGAATCCAGTTCCCACATTGTGAAGGGGCAGTTGTAGGGTTCAGAATTTGGAGACCGGAAGTCCAAGTGATCCCTCTCGATGGCAGTGCGGTAGCGGCAGAAATCTGGATCACTGTTAATAGTGGCAGTAGATTCTCACTGTTAATAGTGGCAGTAGATTCGGCAAAATACATGGCCAGTGTCTGGGCAATGTCTCTCGGCGCCGTGAGTAGACTACCCTGATGCAGCAATGCCGTGACAGGTAGTTGGCTGCATTTCTCGGAGATCCTCCTGATGGCTTCCCACATTTTTGTAGAACTAGTGGAGCGGGAGATGGAGTTCAGGAACGATTGCCATGACCGTCGTTTGCTCTCTTTAATCACTCGCCGCGCCTTGGCCCTTGCCACCCGAAAGGCCGCAAGATTGTCAGCTGAGGGACGGCACTTGAAGCGGCGCAGAGCTGCACGGCGGGCTCGGATGGCTGAGCGGCACTCAGTGGTCCACCAAGGGACAAGGCGCCTCTTGGGATGACTTGAGGACCGTGGGATCGACAATTCAGCAGCATGGGAGATCACGACTGTAACATGGTCGACCCATTCGTGGACGCTGGCACGGTGTTCCAAAACAGCTAAATCGCTGAAAAGTGTCCAGTCAGCTCTGCAGAGGTTCCACCTGGGCGGCACTGGTAATGCCACAGTCTCATCCAGGAGGCGAATCCAAAGGGGGAAGTGGTCACTAGAATGGAGGTCAGCAGCAACCTCCCACAGAGCAGAATCCGCGAGTGCTGGAGAGCAAAAGGAAAGGTCAATAGCTGACGACGACCCAGAAGCAGTACAGAAATGAGTGGGAGCACCAGAGTTGAGGATGCACAGTTCTTCGGATGCCATGAGGCTTTCCAGAATGCGACCCCTGGGGCAAGAAGTCGTAGAGCCCCATAAGACATTATGAGCATTGAAGTCCCCCAGAAGGAGAAATGGGCGGGGGAGTTGGGTAATAAGGTCTGTGAGAGCTGCAGAGTCTATGGCGTCCTGAGGCGGTAAGTAAACGGAACAGATTGTGAGCCTCTGCCCCACAAGAAGGTCAACTGCAACTGCTTGCAAGTCCGTAACGAGAGGGAGCTCAGATGAGTGGTGCATGTCATGGACAAAAACCGCAACACCACCCTTTGCCCTTTCCCCCATCAGATCATCTTTTCGATACACGGTATAGCCCCGTAAAGAAGGAGCATCAGTGGCCCGGAAATGTGTCTCTTGGAGACATAAGCACAAGGGGCGCTCTCGTACAAGGAGTTGTAATTCGGCCACATGCGTCCTGAACCCATTCAGGTTCCACTGTAATATGGGAGCCAGTGATCAGGGTGGCTGAATTTTCACCCTGCCCCTGTGCTTTGGAGGAGAGCCCGTACTGGCCGGAGATTTATTCCTGGGGCGAGAAGGTCGCCCCCGGTCGACATCAATGTCCATCAGCTCCGATGGCGACCCAAGCGAGATGTCAGATAGTACGATGGCATCATCATCGGACTGACCCTGACTAGTCTCCTCAGGTGGCAAAACCTTCACCTTTGGAGTCTGCGTCTTGGGGGGCTCAGAATGCAGAACCTTGTCAACAGTTGGAGCTTTACTCGCCTGGGCAGAAGGTGCCATATGGGGAGGTGCAGGAAGTACCCCAATGTCAGCAACCACGGCCTTGTCCAACGTTGTGGGGAGAGCTGCAGGTTGCAAAACAACCGCAGCAGCACAAGTGCACTGGCAAATGCAGGTATTAGTGCTGACACTAGCAACCTCCGTTTGTGTAGCAACACTGGCCAACTGTACCGGTTTCTGCAGAGTGGAAGCGAAAGATGTTGTAAACACAGGAGGCTGCATGGCCTTAAAGAGCTTCTTGGCCTCACCATAGGGGATGCGCTTAGATGTTTTGATCTCCTGTATCTTCCGTTCCTCGAGATAGATGGGGCAGACCCGGCTCCAGACAGGGTGACTCCCAGAGCAGTTCACGCACTTCACAGGCGATGAACAATCGGCTCCTTCATGGGCAGGCTGACCACATTTACCACAAGTGGCTATCCCATTGCACCCCAATGTAGTATGCCCAAAGCGCTGACATTTAAAACAGCGCATTGGATTGGGGAAATATGGCCGTACTGGCAAACGTAAGAAACCCGCTTTAACATGCTCTGGGAGTTTCGGGCGATTGAACGTGAGAATAAACGAGTCGGATTTGACTAGGTCCCCATCGACTCGTTTCATAATATGCTGCACGTCGACAATACCTTCGTCAGCCCACTCAGATTTCAACTCGTCCTTGGGGATATCCACCAAGTCCCTACATGTCACAACACACTTACTATAGTTCAAAGTGGAGTGGAGCTCGGTCTCGATAGCGTACTCTCCGAGACACGTTGCTTTCCTAAGAGAAGTGACTTGACGGGAACTAGAAGTTTCAACTAACAGAGTCCCATTGCGCAGACGCTTCACAGATTTCAGTGTTCCTGCAATTCCCTCAAGACCCTTGTGGATGTAAAAGGGAGAAACTCTCTCAAAGCTACCTTCCTTCCGTTTGACAATCAAAAACACATTCTGGATATCAGCATGTGCTCTGTTACGACAGTCTGATAAATCTCTAGTAACACCAGGCGCTGGAGGACTCGCAGCACGAAGTCGCTTTTTCGATTGGGTGTGTTTTCCTACCAGTAGCCCACCCAATCCACTGGTAGGGGGAAACGTAGAGGTCGAAGGGTCCATTGTGGTCCCACGAGCAGCTAGGGAACTAAAGGTCCGCTCAGACAGAGCCCCGCGTGCCTGAGTAAGCCTTATGCGACTGGGGTGCGGCAGGTGCCCCAGAGGTTGCCCGCTTGCGACAGTTCCACCCCAACAGCCATGCATCTTATAGGCGCGCAGCACACCGTAAGATTGAGGGGTTTTTATAGAGGTTTACCTTCCTCGCAATCCAGGCGGTCAAGCCAAGATTACCATTCCCCGCAGCATACAACATTCCACCGCTGCGCCATGCGGTGGTCGCTGAAGCATGTCCGGGGTTTACGGTGACAGGAGACTGGCGGCGCTGACCAGTCCCCAGCTCAGGACCCCGGGGTCGCCAAGCCCGTACTCAGCAAATGAATGCTGAGCCCCTGGGGGGGGGGGGGGTGAGGACAGCTTAAGGAAAGTATATGGGTGCAGTAGAGCCGAACGGGGTATCTTTTAGGCTACGAAATGGGGAAATCCACTGATACACGCAACTTTGTCAAAGTGCAGATGGTTATGGCCTGGTAGCTGGAAACGAGCATGTCGGAAATGGTGAAGCTGGTCTGTTGTTTGCGTATTGTTGTCGTGAACAGTGGTTGAGGAACGGTGAAACCGCGAGTAGGCGACAATGTGTAGGACGTCAACTCCTCATCCTCTGTAAAGCAGTATAGGCTGCTATATGTGGCATATCTGATGACAGAATACGTGCTGTCGTAGGTGCAAGCGATTTAGAGCACACCGTTCAGCACACATTGTTGAACATCAGACTCTGCAGCAGACACAAATGTGTTCCCATGTTGACCCAACGCCATCGTCCATTACAATTGCTGTTGGTACGGGATCATCGAGATCAGACAGTGTGTCGATGAAAATATTTCGCCTGGTCTGATGAATCACGTTTCTTTTTATACCAGGTCGATTGCCATGCCCGGACATGCCATCACCCGAGCAAATGGCAGCTCGAAACACGCGTCGTCGCGCCACGAACGCGCGGGAGTGGGGGCAGTAGTATGCTACAGGCTACAGGGGACATTCACCCGCGCTTCCATGGAACCTCTGATACTAATCGGAGGCACCATGTGTGCTGCGAATTCCGTGAACATTATTGCGGACTATCTGCATCACTTCATGCTTGATGTGTTCACTAAAGGAGATAGCACCTTCAACAGGATAACTGTTCGTGTCACGAGGGATCTGACGTTAATGTCCTAGCCACCAATTCGCCTGGTCTGAATCATATCCAACACATCTGGCCCGTAATTTTTTGGAATTGGGTTACCTGTGTGTAAAACATCTGGTGCCACATGCCTCCAGAAACCTACCAAGCACTCGTCGAATCCATATCACTCACAGTCGTTGATGTTTTGCGTTCCACAGGTGGCCCAAAGCACTACCAAGCAGTTGGTTATAATGTCTGAGTCACCTGTGTATGTGATGATATTATAATTACATAGGTACTTGGGGGAAAGGTTACATGCTGTATTATGGTGAGAAAACATACACACACACACACACACACACACACACACACACACACACACGAACGTCCAGATTCTCTACACTAACAATAGCTTGTTAAGACTTCAGAATCCAAAACAGCTTAGAAATATTTTATCCATCGAAGAAAAGAACGGGCAAAGAATGACAAAAACTCACCTCGGATTTAGCAGTTTGATACCAGGTATTATTTAGTGGACAAGAACGATTAAGCGAAAGGTCCACATTGATTGCTAAATTTGAGGGGCTGGAATTTCATCTGACAGTTTTTACCACAAGAAAAATTTTACAGTAGTTTTTATCTATGTTTTTAGGTGACAGTGGCCTCATAGAGAATATTGTTCATTACTCGAGTAAGCAAATTTCTTCTTTTCTATACGGTGAAGAGAAATGGGGCTCTACTGACTTGAAAATTAAGTAAGTTTGTGAAAATGCATTAGCAAATCGAGGTATTCTTTTTGATTTTTTCAGATACTTCGTATTGTATTATGAGACACAATTTTAAGATGATTTATGTCCAATAACGTCTGTTGACTCCAAAGGAAGCACGCTGAAAGTTACAGATGATCAAGGACAAAGACAAGTCATAAGGAACGCCACTCCTGAAGATTACTTGGAAAAAGATGTGATGCCCTGAAAGTGAAGTATTAGATAAAAAGCCTCTGATAATATTGATATAAAGAACAAGATAAGTTTCGAAGTAGGGAAACAGAGAACAAGAAGCCTACAAATTTATATAAAGTGTATATTAATACTGTCGACGAATAGACTTAATAGCACGTTAGTTGAGGAGCCTTACATCTGAACAAAAGAAAAGTTCCAGAATGTGTAGCTCCTCGACAAACTACAGGAAATTAAAATGAAGGGAATTGATCATGCAAAACATACAAAATTGGAAAATGCAACATCCATTCTAGTGGATTCCGGGGTCTGTGACATTTCCCAATTTGTCGAGCCCGAGGATGTTAAGCTACTTTTATGATTAACGTTGTGCAAGCAAACTTTTTATAGAAAAAAATACAAATGGCGTAGTATTGAAAGCCAATCAATCTTCAGCTAAAGTCTAGGATGCTCCTGTAGGTATTTCTCAGTTGCAGGAATAATTACTGCACTGCTATGTTTTGAAATGCGAATAAAATAGTTCAGATGGGTACATACGTAGCTGACTACCAGCTACCGAAATGTTACTTCCAGCCTTATCGCTGCAGTTTCCCAAGCAGAAAATCCAAAATCTCGATGTGACCTCCTGAAACTTGCAAACAAAACGTCGCCGCCACTATCTAGTTCTCGAATCTTTGTCACTTAGATACTTTTTCATCCACGGTCGCATCTGTGTTTTCTTTTTCTGTGCCCTTTCATCACAATAAACACGGCACAAACCCCCGAGTAAAAATGTGGATGCATAACAGACTGCTTGCGCAAAACGCAGAAAATCTGTGGCATATTAGTTATTTCAATGCTGATGGCACATTAAACCTCAAACAAGTTTGTAAAATATAAGATACAACTGTGAAGTTAGTCGTGCATTCTTCTCTGCTCCTTTTCTGTCTACCGCGTAAAAAAATCGACAGCAAGGCACGCATTTTACAATTTATGAGGAGAGACCACGCGGCAAAATACTCGGAAACTGTGTACGTCACGGTACGCGAAATATATCGTAAAATTTTATGATAACGTCAGTGCCTTGTTTGCAAAATCCGCAGAACCGGTCCTGCTGATTTCAGCTCTCTCTCGTTTGCTTCCAAACAAAGACAAGTGTGTCAATTGCTAAGAACCTCGAGATGTGTACAGAAGTTTCTACAACTTGTGCAACACGTGTAGTGTTTCTGAGTCTCGGAGAAACGAACGTGACCTGTTTATGATGAAGTTAGCTGAAATCGTTACACGTTGCGATTCCTTTAATCGTGAAAGTCATGGTGTATGTGTTCTTTAATAAACGTAATGTTTTCAGGTCTTTGCAATGGCGCAATTCTACAACGTGCTGAACCAAACGATGGCGTCCTTTTATTCTCTGGCCGTGGCGAATGCAGCTGAAACCTACGTCACCATCAGACGCTTACAGGTAAGAAAGAATTCTCGCCTTGGATAAACCAGGTTAGCAAAAGGCAACTTCCAGCAGTCAACCGCTCCAGAGCGAAACGAGCGTGCGATGGAAAGCTCCAGTCCAATTCAAAACGAATTTTATTCATTTTACACGATCTCGTGTCCGTTCTCTAATATTCTCAATCCTTAGATTACATACCTGTAGTCTAGATGAATAATTCCACTGACCAAAGGGTCTGACGTTGAAAAACGTTTTCCACAACATGACAACATTTTATTGTCGCCTTTAGTTTCCAGCCGATTAATGCTATTCCGTGGACACGGTTTATCCCTCTCATCCCCCCACCCCCACCCACACAAAAAAACTTACTGTTCATTGTTATACCGTCGTTACTCTGAATCACTTCAGGCAAATACTGATACGGTCCCTGCAAAATGTCTGCAGCCGAATTCCTTGTGGACCCCTGGCCAAATGAACTTGTTAATTTCTACACTGTCTCCACAGGCAAAATAGCAGATCAGATGTTTAACTCTCAACTATGTGGGATGATCAAAAAGTTCCCGTTCAAAGTCCTGAATCGATACACCAATCAGGCAAAATCACCATGAGCATTGAGGCAATAATCCCACTGATGCACCAGGCTGAAGACATCCATTTGGTAAAAGAATGTGTCCTACTGTGTGAAGAAGTCTGTAACTGCCTGCTGTACATCCTCGTCCAACAGAATTGTCGACCCTTCAAGGCCTTTTTTTAAGGGACTGAAGGTGTGATAATTGCATGGGTAGAGATCAGGACATAGGATGGCTGCTCGAAAGTCTCCCAGTTTCTGACTGGCAAGAAAAGTATAAGTGCATGTTGGTCCTGTCTGGACACATTTCGTAATAATAGCATGGTTCTTGTTTCTACTAATGCACATTGGAAACACACAAATGCCAAACTAACCCTGGTCCACATGTCAGTCCTTATATACCCACAACAAAGTCATGCTGTGTAGCATATATGCTGTAGCAATGCTGACAAATGAAACATTTTGATCACCCCTTATACATTGTTACAAACATAAAACTGATGGTATTACAGTATCCATTTAAGATACAGAAAGTTACAAAAACAAGCACAAATTTGCAAGTTACGTCAACTCAGTAATAATGTAGCCTTGGCATTTCTCATTCACAAATAATGTAACTTGAACTCAACTTCAGACAAATAGCTGATCAAGCTACAGTATATAAAAAACTGTATCCAGAACAGTAGTTAAGGGTGTCTGAGACTGCCTTCTTTCTCCTGGCCTTATCCTGTGTCTCTACAGGATCAGAATGTTAATCTGGATTTGGAGATGTTGTGGATGCCCTTCTGGTTCTCGCACCCCGTGTACTACATCTCTGCATCTAGTTATCCCATGTGAAAGTGTGTGAACATTTTAAAGTGTTTTTGTATCATGTAACTGAGGAGGAACATGGATACCAGCATCATATTTACATAGTTGGATGTGTGAAACCACCGAAAAACACAACCAGGCTGGCTGGCATTCTGACTCCTGGAAGCAGCATGCTGATGCATGTGACTACCCAAGCATGTTAAAGCTGACATAAACCCTACTGTATAAACTTCTAAAATAATATTACAAAATAGAACACACAGCAGTGTATAAAAATGTAGAATTTAACTAAAGTATGCTTGGCTGTCATAAGGGAAATATTTGAATCCTCCTAACTACTGTGCAGTCTCACAAAACAATTAAGAAATTTTATTAATACATTAACACAATTAGGACCACTGTAGCATGCAGATATGTGATGACACAAGGATAAAAAATGACAACATTAAAAAGAAAACAAATAATTATCTCTGCTGTCAAATGTCCTTTCACATAGGAAAAGCACTGAAATACCATTCAGTTGTCATACCAATTTAAAAATGAGTGACATACAGGTGCCAGTGTTAATGGTGTTGAGGAACAAGTGCCATCCCTAATATGCAGCAGGGCTCCAAATCCTTACCAAATCCATCTCAGGCCTTTCACAGCATTTTCAACCAACTTAGCTCTGCCCTTCCCACTATAATTTACCACTAAACTTAAGCAGAGAAGTATTCTCATAACCTGAAACGGATGTCCCAGTCACCTACAAAAAGAGCACAAGAATTATTCATCAGAGTTGGTGACCTTTATTGCTTAAATGTGTGTAATCTATAACGGATTGGACTACAGGATGACAGAGAACACATAAAAGGGAGAATGGTCTCAGGTTGTAAAATAAATATAAAGAGTGACAAAGACAAAATTCTGCAATTTAGAAGCAGAAACCATGACTATTCATCTCATGCCACCAGAAGTGAAGTACAAATGCTGAAGAAAGAGGAGTAAATAAGATTACAGACAGTATCAATGAGTTTATGAGCATAACAATTGGGTATGCAAGAAAGTAAAGATACAAAATGCAGAAATAAGGATTGAGTTATAAACACTGAGTTTAAGAGAATACAGATGGAACCAAAAGGGATAAATCCTTTAGACACAATTCACCAAACTCGTATTCCCAAAGTGATATATACATATCAGAAAATGGGCTGAAGACCACTGGAGCAACCAAGGAAAAGATGGAAAGTCATACAGTATAGATAAGAGGTAGAAATGACTAGCCACACAGCTTAAAATATGGTAAAAGATGAGGGACACAAAGTTTCTGCTCTTTATGGGCATCAGTATCACCAAGTGACCTTTCTGACTGCTAATAACTGTCCTGCAGTACATGAGGAGTGCTGAGAATATTCATCAGCAACTTTTTTCATACTAATTCAGTACGCTTATCTGTGAATATGAACTCTGCCATCATCATATGCCTCTTATGAAAATGTTGCGTCAAAAAGCTTTAGTGTAAGTATCTATTGTATGAAATAATACTAACTGTTGCCACAAATGAACAGTGTAAGATGGCAGATCCTCAACTGTACTATAAAATATTATATATTCAACAGACTAACGCAAAGCATAGATACAATCGGTCACTTAGTAGAAAAGCAGAAGATTCACATCAAGTACTGTATGCACACCAAAAGCAGACTGCTTGCTAAAAACAAACTGTTCATGTATAAAATTTATTTCATGTAAGGGCAAAACACATTTGTGAGTGTGCAGCCTGAATCATATAGTTGCACTATGGCAACACACAGAGTATAAATATGTTATGTTTTCACCACTTTTAATTTTTTAATTGTAGATAAAATGAACACAGAAAACGTACATTAACATTTTGTTATAAAAATATAAATAAGTAAGTTATTAGTATCCCAATATATTTTCAGGATGTGGTTCCCCATAGCTCTTATACATTTGAAAAATGGCATATTACTACCTTGAGCTGCTGATAAAATATTTCTTATCAGTTTCTGTCATCTGACCATCATCAGATTCATAAAAGTATTCACAGTGTCATGTTCAGCAAAATATAAAATCGTTACCAACGAGGGATGAAACCATGAATGTTACACTGTCATCATATCGTAACATAAATTACACGAACAGTCTGTAAAAGCTGTGCAAGAGAGCGTACACAGTCATACTAAAAAGTATTTTACCAGCAGCTCAAGACGGTAATATGAAATTTCTCAAATTATTAGTGATGCTCATATAGTAGTGAGATCATATAAGATGGCTCTTTAACAGCAAACTCTTGAACTCTTTCTCCACAATTTCCTACAGGTAATTGGAAAATTGCTATGATGGGTATTCTTTTTTCACAGAGATTTCTGCTTCTGGATGAAAATGATGGGTTGCCAGAGCCAAATGCCAATACCACACTGACACGAAAGATGGCACCAACTGGTGTGCAGCTGGTAGATGCAAGTGCACGATGGAGCCGTATTTCACAGAATGACACACTGAGTGACATCAATCTAACTGTCAAACCAGGACAGCTGTGTGCTGTTATAGGACCTGTTGGTTCTGGAAAGGTGAGTTTTCACAAGAAGTGTCATGTAAAACAACTTTTAATTATAAGGTACCTTCTTCTCATTGTCCATTGTATATTACTATCACATCCTTCTGTCACCTTATTGTACTTTTCTGCTTTCCAAATGCATTTGTAGCACATTCACATCTTCATTTCTTCCTTGTTAGAAAATAACACAACATGTATTTCCTGTGATCAATCATTCACAATATCAGACCATCTTATTCCACACTTGTACTGCATTTCAAAATTCCCAGGAAAGATTCCATCTTCATATACAAAAAAAAAAAAAAAAAAAGGATTATTGCTACCTCTGGCATCAGTTTATGTGCACTGTTGTAAGTTGTAACAACGTACATCAGCTGATGCCAATGGTGGCAACAGTCCTTTATTTTAGTTTACATCAGAAGATGAGATAATTTGGTCAACACCAATCAGAACAGTTAAAGAAAATATTATCTAGATTGTTTCATTCATAAAATAATAAAACAATAACACATATTTGAACAGATATTTGCATATAGTATCACTGTTAATGTCCACAGAGTTCTCTGCTACATGCTGTCCTGGGTGAACTACCTCTCAAGACAGGTCATATGATTACTGGAGGATCTATTGCATATGCCTGCCAGGAACCATGGATTTTTGTTGGGTCAGTTCGCCAAAACATTCTTTTTGGACAGCCATATCACCCAGAGAAATACCGAGAGGTAGTGCGAGTGTGTGCTTTGAAAAGAGACTTTGAGATGCTGCCGTATGGAGATCGTACTCTTGTAGGAGAGAAAGGAATTTCTCTAAGTGGTGGTCAGAGGGCAAGAATTAATCTGGCAAGGTACTACATTACAATAACGTTTCTGTCACTCTTTTGAAATGCACTTAATACGAAATATGTAGTTGATCCTGGCAAGAATCTTATGAATAATGTTGCAGCACATCCAGTTATTCGTAAAATAAATTGCTTGTATTAGTGAACAGAGTACATCCTTACCATGATTTTTTTTCATTTAACTACTAAACAGATTTGTTTACAGAAAAGTTGTATTAAAATTTTATACATATTTATTTCATCTCAATACTTCCAAGAATATCAACACAGCTGAAGGACATACTCTAGAATATATCTAATATGGTTGGTGGGTATGGGTGCATATGTGTTCCTTCAACATTGTCATCCAAAAAGAAGACAGAATAATGTAACATTATTTTAACATGATATTTGATCATCTATTTCATGTAAAGGCCAACAACGGACACTTTTTTCCCAGAGCTGTGTACCGCAATGCAGACATCTACTTATTGGATGACCCTCTCTCAGCTGTCGATACTCATGTTGGAAAACATCTCTTTGATGAATGCATAAACTCTTACCTCGCAAATAAAACACGGATTTTGGTTACTCACCAGTTGCAGTACCTCCAAGATGCTGACATCATTGTCATTCTGAACAATGTAAGCACCTATGAATGAATACATATCTAATGTAAGAGAAGTTGCAAGAACAGCTGTAAAGTTGGTTATGTGCAATGTACACACTATTGCTAATATTATAGCTATAAATATGCAGAGACAGCAAAAACATTACAGAAAATAATGTAATATGTTAAAGAGTAAGGCTGATTTTTGTAACTTGTACTGTTGCAAAGTGAGAGTTGTATTTGATACAGGCTAGACTTTAGTTGTAAGAAACTTTGACAGATGGACTTAAATGGTAAAAAAATTGTTTTTGCAGGGTCGTATTGAAAATAAAGGTACATTTGTTGAGATGCAACGTAGTGGCCTGAATTTTGCAAAACTGCTGGCTGGGAATGAAGAAGAGAAGCCTGATGATGAACCACCCAAAAGGCAGAGACTTGTCTCTGAAATGTCAACAACTGTGAGTTTCCTGATAAATGTTTCTAGAAGTAGTTGAGAATGGTGAATTATATTGAATCAATGGGGAATTCATTATGCTTGAAATATCTGTTACCTTCTTGACCAACATTTCAAGCAAAACACTACTGGCCCCTTCTGCACATATAATTGTAATAAGTTCTATAGGTAATGCACCATTTTTACATGGTACTATTCTCTGTTTTAATTTGTGAGTTTTCTCCCCCAAGCATGCAGCTAAGAGGAAGGTCAGGTCATTTGCAGCAAGAATTGTTTATATTCTTTTTCCAATCTGTTTGGTGACAGTTTCTTTATAGAAAAGTTGTAAATAGTCACAAGACAATTTCATTTACCTTCCTGGTGACAAAGGTACCTTCACTAGTTAGTAGCATAAAGTGACTTCACCAGAAGAAAGAACTTGTTCGGAAATAAGAGAGTAACATTCTGCGGTTCCGACAGTTTGCATAACAAATCATCTTTTTCATTATTGTGCATAATCTTGGTCTTTTTTATGTAAAAATAACCCTTCATCTTATAATGTGAAAATGTCTGGTGATAAAACATGTTAATGCAGTCTAGCACAGATGCACCAAAAGAAGGGATGATAAATGAAATGTTCACAAAGATAAAGTTTGGTTCCTGTTACAAAATTAAAGTGGGATAAAATAAATTCATGGAAATTTTGTTCAGAACAGGAAGAACTTACTTAACAATGTAACATTTCAGAAAGAAAGTAAGTAGAAGCCCATTACCTACAGAGGACTGGAGCAAAATCGACAGGAACATTAAACAGTAAAATTGTTGTTTCATTTAATGTCAATAACAGTTACGGTAAAGCCTAACCTAAAATGTTTGCTTTTAAAGAACAGAAACATGTAAGGAAAACAATTAAGACTAGCTTTTGAGCTATTGCTCTGTATCTAGCTACAGTACACACTCAGACACACAACCATACAGATGGCTCTCTCTTCCTTACAGGCTCATCACCTGTGGACATAGCGTCTGCAGTGGAAAGCACGAATTGTTGAACTATACCGATAACCTTACCAGAGTCAGCTCAAACAGATCTTCCATGCCATCTCCTCCTCTGACGCCAGTAATCCTGTTAACCAGCCACCGGCAAGCATTCTTCTCATCGTGCAGCATCACCTTGGCCTTGGAAAGCTCAACAACATCCTTCCTCAGACCTCAACTACCTCTTGTCGTGCACTGATATGAGGAATATCTTTAAGCAAAATCCTACCCAAGTGACCCAAGCAGCATTTAACCACCCAACCAACCCACAGAATATCCTTGTCCATCCCTACTTCAATCTGGCTCCCAATCCTGCAGCCCATGGATCATTCTCTAGGGGCAAGATCTGTCCCATACATCCACCCACACCTCCTACCATGCTCCAGTCACAGGCATTTCTTAGCCAATACATGACAGCACTACATGCGAAAGCAGCCATGTTATATATAAGTTATACCACAATTACTTTAAGCATTCTGTGTGGGCATGACAAGTAACCAACTGTCTACTCACATGAATGGCCACCTCCAAACTGTGTCAAACCTCAGACTGGACCATCCAGTTGCAGAACATGCTATGCACCACAACAATAACGATCCAACAGCTGCTTCACAACACAGGCCATTTGGATACTACCTTCCAGCACAAGTTTCTCTCAAATGCACATGTGGGAATTCTCTCTCCAATTTACTCTATGCTCTCACAATCCTCCTGGCCTAAAACTCCATTAGTTTGTTTCCCACAGCCTGACAGCCTCACATTACCTTTCCCTTTACTCTCTTCCCTCCCTGTCTCCCTCTTACTCACCATCTGTCTCCTTTCCTACCCCTCTCCCTCTCTGTGTCCCTTATACCCTATATTCTCTGAGCTCCTTTTGTCTTGTCATGCAGCCATTGAGTCATTTGGTGAAAGACCTGCCTCATACTACCCTGATACTCCCTCCTTGTATTGTATTGTATGGAACTGGGAACCTAGAAACAACAGAGAGGCTTCATCCTTGCCATAGCACGCAGTGGTATACAACCCCACAAAAGGCTACAATAGTCCATTCACCTCACAACTGCCCCACACAGTACCCAGGGTTATTGTGTGGTTCGGCCCCCAGAGGACCACCCGCCCAGACAAGTGTAACCCCAGTGATTGTGTGGTACAGTACGCATATGTGGAGAAAGTGTTTGCACGGCAATTGCCAACATAGTGTAACTGAAGCGGAATAAGGGGAGCCATCCCGCATTCGCTGAGGCAGATGGAAAACCACCTTAAAAACCATCCATAGACTTGCCGGCACACCGGACCTTGACACTAATCCACTGGGCAGATTCATGCCAGGGACATGCATGACTTCCCACCTGGAAAGCAGTGTGTTAGACTGCACGGCTAACTGAGCAGGTACCCCCTCCTTACCTTGGCATCCTTCCCTACTCCCTCCTCACATTCATCTACTGAGGCAACTGCTTACGGTAACTGAGATTCAATAACCAATCTCACCACTACTTCTTACATGTATATTTTTGTGTCCATTTGGTTGTGTGTGTACTCATACCAGAAAAAGAGCAAGAGCTCAAAAGCTAGTGTTAACTGTTTTCTACCATGTGTTTCTGTCTGTCACACACTGGTATGCTGTAGGGAAATGGTTGCCTTTTCCTTATTTTATGTGGTTTTCCAGCCAGGAACTTCCATTATCGGTAATCAGAAATTCATATTCAAAACGTTGATGATCCTGTTTCTAATCGCTTTAGTTGGAAATAAGATGTTGCAAATATCTTTGTAGTGCACCAGTACAACAGCTTTTGCCTTGTTTGTGATTGATAAACTGGAGGATGCACATCAGAGGAAGTAAACTTTTATCATCCAAAAGTTTGCACTAAGAGTAATATGTGGTGTACACTCAGATACCTCTTGTCGATGTCAGTAAAAACGTACCATACTAGATATCCTAATAGGAAGGTTACAGACAATTTAGTACATCTATTAGCAAAAACCATAAGGTGCACACCTACAATACAAAGCCAAATCGCTGCTGTGGTTACTGGAGTCAGATTTTTAAGGTCAAATTCAAAATGCACACGGACAGTATTAAAAGAAATTAAACTGACAGAGACTCCCATTCATCTTACAATAGTAGTGTAGAAGTGAAGCAACTTTGCTTTGTTAGCCTGTTAAAAGCTAAGCCCCACATCCTGGGCCAGAGAGGCCAATCGGGAATGACCAGCTGCCATGTCATCCTCCGCTGGTGGGATCGTTTGTATGCAACAAGGGGTCAGCACACCACACTCCTACCTGTTGTTGAGTTCCTAGACCTTTAAGCTGCTACTTCTCACTCAGGCAGCTTCTCAATTGACAGCATGAAGCTGAATGAACCCTGTTCCAGTCCTCTAACCAAGGAAAAATCCCTGACAGTACCGGGAACCAAATCAGATCCTCCATGTAGTAGCACTCTGACCACTGTGTCTTGGAGGCAGACTACATACTATTAGGGAGTAACAAATAAAGTAAATGAGTTGTTAATTTACTCAAAAGACTCTAGAAGTTCGAAGAAATTGATTTCGTTTGTCTGTTGGAACAGCATATAACCATAGCTATAGAAAATGTTAATAGGTTTCTAAATTAGCTGCTTATTCCTCTAGATCCAGTATGGATATAGGAGGAATTGTCACATTCATAGAAAAGAAGTATGATACATAAAAAGAAGAAATAATAAATTCTGTATAGATAGAAGCATGTGCTTGCACACTAATATTGAGAAATGTAATATTTGATTCTTACAGTGGTACGTACATGCAAAACATCTTTTTCTCGACAATGAAGCTAAACAAGTCACAATTATGTAGCAACCTGGGTAATGAAAATCTTATAAATGGTCTGTATACGTCCATGTACAAACAGTTGGGCCAGATATAAATTTTATTATGTCATCACAAATCAAAGAATTAAATAATAACTGACAATTTGTTTTGTGATCTGTGTTGTTGAAATATGTAGCCACTGCAGCATTGAGAGTAGTTCTAAATTATTAAATTTGATTCTAACTACATATGAAAGATACAATTGTTCCACCTCTGACAGTGTGCTATACAAACTATTTGTTTTTGCATCTCTTTCTGTACCTAAGTGTAACAGTTGTAAGAGTGTTACAGGAAGCAATGTGGCCCGCAAAATATTGCTAGTATAATCCAGTTGCAAACCAAGCTTTATTTATTTTTATTTTTGTGGGCGTATTATCCTGTACCAACAATCAATAACAATGTATATTGCTCTTCAAGATCAGCTGTACAGAGCTTCTGATTTTTGACTTTCCTAATATAGCATAATATGAAATCAACCACATGCAACTTATTCTCCTTGCATGACTGTATTTCCATCTAATACAATGTGATACATGCAATTTTCACATCTTCCCACTCGTACAGTGTGGCATGGTAGTGGCGAAGTGTGTAGTCAGATGACAAAGATCTGCATGTGTGCAGTGTACTTGCCTGTCCCTGCGATACGAGAAACAGTTAACACATTTTTACAGGAAAAACATTGTAATTGGACAGTATGCAGTTACATTTGTATTCCACATCATAGCATGTATTTGAGTATGATCCTTGGTACAAGCAATTAACTAACTTGTACATATCATTACACAAAACATATATGCCCTTATGAAATATGCTGTTATGTTATTAACAACTTATCACAATAAGAAAAAATTCCTAACTCTAACGTTATGGCTAAGAATGATGTCCACTTGTTACAGGCTCACTTTCTCCTTCAACACAAAGCAGCAAATTGTTTGTGTGTTGGAGTTAACCATCCACAACTCACTTTTGTTACATGAATGAAAGGTCCATCCGTAAACAATTTCTTTACCTTTTTATTTCAAAAGGGTGATCCATATGATTTCACTAAGAATGAATGTGACATAATTTCTGTTGATAACACACATAAAATACTCTATATTGGAATGAAATTGGTGCCAGCTTCACAAGACATGAGACTTGGAAAAATTTCTTTGTTCTTACCAGTCATATTTCAGAACTTTACACTGGAAATCTTTCAAATTCTAAAGGTGGCAGGGGTAAAATACAGGGAGCAAAAGGCTATTTACAATTTGTACAGAAACCAGATGGCAGTTATAAGAGTCGAGGGACATGAAAGGGAAGCAGTGGTTGGGAAGGGAGTAAGACAGGGTTGTAGCCTCTCCCCGATGTTGTTCAGTCTGTATATTGAGCAAGCAGTAAAGGAAACAAAAGAAAAATTCGGAGTAGGTATTAAAATTCATGGAGAAGAAATAAAAATTTTGAGGTTCGCCGATGACATTGTAATTCTGTCAGAGACAGCAAAGGACTTGGAAGAGCAGTTGAATGGAATGGACAGTGTTTTGAAAGGAGGATATAAGATGAACATCAACAAAAGCAAAACAAGGATAATGGAATGTAGTCTAATTAAGTCAGGTGATGCTGAGGGAATTAGATTAGGAAATGAGGCACTTAAAGTAGTAAAGGAGTTTTGCTATTTGGGGAGCAAAATAACTGATGATGGTCGAAGTAGAGAGGATATAAAATGTAGGCTGGCAATGGAAAGGAAAGCGTTTCTGAAGAAGAGAAATTTGTTAACATCCAGTATTGATTTAAGTGTCAGGAAGTCATTTCTGAAAGTATTCGTATGGAGTGTAGCCATGTATGGAAGTGAAACATGGACAATAAATAGTTTGGACAAGAAGAGAATAGAAGCTTTCGAAATGTGGTGCTACAGAAGAATGCTGAAGATTAGATGGGTAGATCACATAACTAATGAGGAAGTATTGAATAGGATTGGGGAGAAGAGAAGTTTGTGGCACAACTTGACCAGAAGAAGGGATCGGTTGGTAGGACATGTTCTGAGGCATCAAGGGATCACCAATTTAGTATTGGAGGGCAGCATGGAGGGTAAAAATCGTAGAGGGAGACCAAGAGATGAATACACTAAGCAGATTCAGAAGGATGTAGGTTGCAGTAGGTACTGGGAGATGAAAAAGCTTGCACAGGATAGAGTAGCATGGAGAGCTGCATCAAACCAGTCTCAGGACTGAAGACCATAACAACAACAACAACACACTGGAAATTTGCCACATGGAGAGCAATCAGCTCTTGTCCCCACCTTTTCACAATTTGTGTTAATCTTGCATATTGTTTACCATCACTTCTCCAACATATTTCTTATTTTCATCATTATCTTCTCATTCCTGTACATTTTTAAAATTTCTCTTTGGATCTGTCCTTTATATGTTGCAACATATTTTGTTATCTTTTCCTTACTTGGAACAATTTTTTTAATACTGACAATTTCTGTCCCCTCAGTGATTCTAGTTTGTTTATCTTTCTCTAAATAAATTCACACTATGGAAGATGGCTTGGATAATATTTTCCATTTATTTTTCTTACTTTTGTTAGCTTTTTATCTCTGCTCTTGGTATAAAGAAGGTATGTGCTATTCTTAAAGAAAGATCATTTTTGAATCCTTTGGTGACACTTCCTGTTGATTGTACTGGAAACTTCACATGCTTGTGGCCAACCTGTATGTCTTCATTTTAATTTTTTCCATTGTAGTGCAACATACTGGCATAAAATGTTCACATATGTGGACAAATAGTGATTACTTTGTTAATATATGCAGTTCATTCTGTACTCGCAGTGTAATAAAGTTGAACTGATCCAATTTTTATTCTGCTCATTCACACAGAGAAATTTTTGTGTTAATTAATACAAAACTTCATGAGGCTGAGAACAAAGGAATTATTTCAGTATAATCAGATGCAATATACAAAATATTTCAACTAACAACTTTTTCAGAGTCGCACCCAAGAAGAAGAAGATGTCAAGAACTTGCGAGGCCCTGTAGAGAACAAGGAGATCCGAACAACTGGAGGTATCAGCTGGACAGCATATGGACAATATCTGCGAGCAGGTGGAAATGCGTGCTTCCTTCTCTTTGTTGCAGCTATGTTAATCATTGCTCAAACAGCTACAAGTGGTGCTGACTACTGGGTTACATATTGGTTAGTACAAACTAAAAACATAGCACTCTAGACTTTTTATTTAGGGCTAAGAAAGTTGGACAATAAATGTCTGTCAGACAATTACAGTTCACTACGATTTATGAAATGCACACAGTGCTGTGAATGTGACAAAGTTTTAATGTATTTAATTCATTGGTAGTGAGAAAATTGTGTGTGTGTGTGTGTGTGTGTGTGTGTGTGTGTGTGTGTGTGAAGCAGAAACTCGGCTGGTAGTGTGTGTATCCATTCTCTCTCTCTCTCTCTCTCACTCACACACACACACACACACACACACACACACACACACACACACACAATAAAAACCATATGTTCCTCTGTTTTTTAACACATTTAATATAATAAATCACTGAACCATCTGTAACAATGCATGACAGAAGAATGTGAAGTGTTGTGTAACTGGACGTAATTTGTAATGGATTCATAAAATGTTACCTTTACTTTTTAGCTGCAGGTGCACAGGAATACAATGGATACTTCACATGCCAGTACATTCTTCTAGGGTAGAAGGGTTACCAAAAATGCGTAACTGAAGACTCTCTATGACAATACATGTCTTGCTTTGATAGCATTTATCTCATTGTGTGGGGTCCACTGCTTCCATAATTTATCAATTTCATTTTACTTTAACTTTTTTGGTAGGATGCCCTTTTTGTCACAACCATTTACAGCTGGACCAGCCCAGAATTTGCTGTAACGGTGTATAAAGAACTGTCGGGCTGGTTAGTGTGCCAGACGAACTGTCGTTGATCTATAGGGTGGATCCAAAGGAACTTTTCATCATAATTCAGAATAACACATGGACTGCAATATTGTATTTATGCCCCAAAACCAGGCAAGCGACTTTCAGGTAAAATGTGCCTCCTGTATGGGAATACACATAATGAATGTATGAATATGGCTGTAGACAAACGGTTGACAACATATGGAAGTTTGGGTCTCTCCGTGAATCGAGCATGGACAGACAAATGGTAGGCTCACTATAAGTGGGAAATCCAAGTTCAAGCCCCCTCCTTCACAAATTTTCACTATTGCCATTCCGTTCTACAGCTGATGGTTGTCCATATTCGTAGCTGTGAATACATTTGATGCGTCGAAAATGGCTGTAGTCATCGTACTGCCTGTTCCTTTGGACATGCATGCATGTCCAACAGAACTCTGCAATATGATTCCGAATAACACAGGCACTGCAATACCACAGAAGCAAAATAGGTATCAAGGACACGAACAATTAATTTTCATTCGTACTTTTCTTTAGTTGTTTATTCATGTATTTAGTAGAAAATTAACAGCTGTACTTCCATACTTCCACATGTTAAAGAGAGAGTATTACACTTGGGAAGCAAAAAATATATTGTTGTTTAACTCCTTCTCTTACTTTTTTAAAACAATAATTCTGTTAAAAAAATATTATCCCTTTGTTGATTAACTAATATAAAAATATAGTCATATGTTTTGATTACTAGCAAAAGCTTAAAATGTTGCAGGACACGTGAAGAGGCAAAGCGGCGTCAACCTGTATACGAGTTTTTTGTGAATGGCACATTAGTAGCAACAGAGTACAATACACATGATCAGGTGCCTGTTATGTTCTCAAAAACCACATCCATCGGTATTTATGGAGGGGTTGTGTTAGCATGCATCCTCCTCACCATCTCACGGTCAATGCTGTTCTACAAACTTTGTATGAATGCATCAATGAGACTACACGACCGCATGTTTGATTCTATTCTTCGTGGAGCTATGCGCTTCTTTGACACAAATCCTTCTGGCAGAATCTTGAATCGATTTTCAAAGGACATGGGGGCTATTGATGAACTTCTTCCAAGAGCACTTCTTGAAGCAATTCAGGTAAAGTCAACACCTTTCATATTTGTGGATTACACACCACAACTTACAATTTCAAATTTACTCTATCTTATATTCAAACTTATATTGAAACAGCATGATTTGTATTAATAAATTTTTAACATATTTTCAGATATTCCTTGTTATGTCTGGAATATTTGCTATGGTTTTGTATGTAAACTACTGGTTGGTGCTTCCAATGGTCGTGATTGGCACCATATTCTATCTTATCTCTTGCGTATTTATGTCAACAGCACGAAATGTGAAGAGACTTGAAGGAATAAGTAAGTCTGTGCCTATGAATTTCTAGCATTTTGAAATATATGTAACAATAAATTAGTATGTGCTTTATAAATTCTCTTCATTGAAAGTTTTGTTTATCTCAGTTTTTTTCCTGTGCATGGATGTCAATGTACACTGGCAAATTTCACCTGAGACATACAATTTTTTAAATCAATAACAAAAAGATTCTACAGCTAGTTTAATGTCACCCTGTACAAAAGCTATCTAAAAGTACATAAACAGTGTACTAAGAACAGCATTCATATCAGTCGGTTTGTTGTTTTACATCTTACAATAAACTACTATAGAGACTTTGTTTAAGACATCTTAAACACAATTGATTGGAACCATTTTGACACTATGACAAAAACCATTGTTTCTTTCCAACAGCACGGAGTCCTGTTTTCTCCCATCTTTCGGACTCATTAAATGGACTCACTACAATAAGGGCATCTGGCACACAGGATATAGTGAGAAAAGAATTTGACAGCCACCAAGTAAGTAGAAATATCAACAAAAGCTTTTAGAACTAATTTCTTGAAAGGGGGAAAACATGTTTAACAGCAGGAATAATTGATCTTTTTTAGTTTGTCTTAAAGGAAAATCATCAGGTGTATAAAGCAGGATATAATTAAGCATATCCTACATGGAGTAATTTGACTAATAGTAAACTGTAGTTTTGTAACACACATACAAAAAGAATAGTAGAACATGACAAGGACTCATTTCTCAATAGGTCAAGTTATTTTAAATGTTTGTACCCATCAAGCAGTAATTTTATTTCTACTCTGAAAAAAATGAGACATTTTGCTGGTGTCCAAACTATGAAACAGATATATGTAATTTTTTTTTCTTTTAGTGAGTGAAGTATGTTGAACTCACTTCCTTCACAAATGAATTTTGTGTTAATATATAATTTTTATCTTTTGAACTTAAACGTGGGAAGATTCCAAACAGAAAAAACTCATTAATTTTATAATTAGCAAAATCACACAGCTTCCCATTTTTCAAAAGGTTTCATGATGTTGGATGATTATGTGATAGAATAATTTGAAACAAGTGAAAATCAAACAAAATTATCATCTAGGCAACTACTTTGCTAATCAAGTTACATAAATTAAGTGTCAGTACTACAAAATCCTTATTACTATATACAGAAAGTTCATTGTCCTCTACGTATATATCAAAAGTCGAAACAACATTGCACTCAGTATCAAAATTCATGTTTACTACTACTTATCATACCTAGTTACTACTGGTGCAAATCATGCAAAACTTTACATCAGGCTGACCTATAATTTTCTTGCTCTGTAGAATATGAAATTCAAATAATACAGTTGTTAAGCATTAGAGAGCTGCTTTAACTATGCACACCATTTGTGTACATTTATGTTTATCTTTACAGGATCTGCATACGTCAGCATGGTTCCAGTTCATTGCTACTGGAACAGCCTTTGGTTTCTGGCTTGACTGTTTGAGTGCAATTTTTGTTACACTTGTCACATTCAGTTTTCTTGTTCTCGGAGGAGGTAAGTTAATACAGGTTTTTAATTTATTTTTGTGTGGATATACCTATGCAATGATGGTGGATGGCTTGTGTAGCACAAAGTGCAATGTAATTTTCAGTCCACATATATTATCATTAACTATGGTCACTTCAGTTGATCATATGCATTGATACGTGTCACTGTAAAATGACTCGTTCCACATCATTGCAACTTATCATATCAGTGATCCATGGAAATAACTAGCTGAAACTAACAGATATTCTGCTACTTTTATTGTTACAGAGATCTGTTTGATTGTACAGTCCTTTGGAATCTCTTTCATTTGTCTTCTTTCCTCTGCATTTCCACAAGAATGAACCACTTGCATTTCCACAAGAATGAACCACTTACATTTTGATCTTTTTCTCTGCAACTACAGAAAATGAATCTCTCCCATTTTTCTTTTCTCTGCAACTGCACAAGACTGAATCTCTGTTCCAGCAGTTGCAAAATCCAGTAAAAGTGTCACGATATTTCACAGTAAAATTTCTGATAGCTGGTAATAAAACAAAATAATTTATCTACGGGTAAAGAAGAGAAAGGCAGATCAATAAGACATTTGGTAAAAAGCAACACAAGAACAAGTGCAAATGAACTGTCTGCACACTAAGATGCAGGAACTGACATACACAGTCAAAAGAAATTAATAGATGCAATGCTATGGAGGAAGAAGCTTGTGACAAAAAAAATGAAAAATTTTACAACAGAGAATTCAAGAACATTAAACACAAAGAAAGTAATTATAATAATGCAAATGACTCTGGAACTAAGATTTGGGTGTTAAAGATGAAAAACAAAAGATGTACCACTGACAGAAAGGAGAGGAAAAATGTACAAAGAATAGAAAAGTACAACTTTACATCTGGGCAGGCACTGAGAATAATGTCAGCAATTTACTGATTTACTGAAGAGTAAATCAGGCATCATACCTTTTTTAGTCTAAAATCTTGAATAACACAAAGATGCAGACATACTATGAAGCTGCACTTAGTCAGTTCTACATACTATTGCTTTCCTGTTTTCCATCTGAAGACTTTTAATTTACTTATGCCATTTTCTTTTAGCTCAGATGTAAGTGCATAAAGTGACAGTGATCAGAATGACTCAAAATATAGTATTGAACTATTTGAAGAATTAGTAATACTGCACTGAGTGATACGAACGTTATGTGCTATTCTTTTACCATTCCAGTTTTATTGCTGGAGTGCTTTCATTTCAGTATGTGGGTCTGGTATGGGGGGAGGGATAATCTCACTGTCTTTTTCACATTAAGTCACTGGAAAAAAAATTGAGTTGTATTACCTTTCTGACTAGTAAAGCTTGGGTCAACTAAGTCTCTGGAACTAAGGTTTTCTTTACTGTCTGTGCTACCTGTAGTCTTTGCAGTCAACAAACAACATATTCACAGTACAAAATTTTTTATATAATTTGGTAAAAAATAAATTTGTCTCCCACAATATTTCAAAATTTTATTTAATTTTTCCAGATGTACCAGGAGCAAATGTAGGATTGGCTATCTCACAGTCACTGATCCTGACAGTTATGGTCCAACATGGAATTCTGCAGATCACTGAAGTTGTCAGCCAAATGACCTCGGTAGAGCGAGTGCTGGAGTACACCAATATAGAAAAGGAACCAAGTTTAGAATCTGAAGAGGGTATGCAATTTTTAAGCAGTTTCTTATGCTGCACAGTCCTGTGAGGTTTTTGAATTGTTGCACATATCTCATAAATAGAAATTCATTATACATATGACGTTGTTTTAAAATTTATTGGATTTCTCAAAGTAAAATTTGTTCTTGGTTATTAGATATGAATGAGATTAGAAATGTTTTTCACAGAACATCAGTTGACTCATAATTTGAGTCTTGAAGCCTCCTACATCCATCCCACATACATAGCTAACACCATCCACAGAACTCCAACAGTATAAGTTAAATACTTGATTACAGTGTTGAGAACAACTAAGACATAGAATTTCTGATCACCTATTGCAACGTGTAGCAAAACAAGACTAAATAATGGGCAATCATTGCTGAACAATTGTAAATTGTACTTTGCCCCACATAAATAAGCAACATCATTTGACTGATACATGTGTGATGATGTATCTACAGCTGTCACAAAAAGTCTCAATGTGCTATGCTGGTTGTCAGTAACCAGTAACACTAATTTTGTAAATGTCATGGTCATAAAGGATCCCTGTTGTTTTGTATTTATTCTTCGATACAAATATATTTTTCTCGGACAAAAAAAGGTCACTTATTATACAAAAGGTCCCCAATTTTCATCTTATATTATCTTTCTTCTCCAGTTGTTGAGAGCCACATGGGCATTTATCTGAAAATGTGTTAGAAGTACTTAAAGATGAGATTTTTTAACTATGAAACTTTCTCAATAACCTACTTCTGCACTCTGTATGCAGATTTTTCCATAGCAACCTGAAAAATGTTCATAGAATCTACTCTGAAGGCTTGTTCTTGCAATTTCAAGCTAAGGCTTTTGATAACATGTAGCCTATCTTTAACTGATGTGAGTTAAGATTTTTTTAGTGTTTCTGTTAAATTCTTTATCCACTAACAAGACCATGGCCATTTGCACCAGTCTTATATGCTGGTAGTTCAATGTTATGTGGATCTCACAAACTTCAGTATTTCAGTAGGAAGAAAACAAGAACTTTTCAAGAAATCTCTTAAATACACATAGCCATTTACTACCATCGTACACATAAAATGAAGCCTGCCATTTGCTTTATCTACAACTGAGCATGTTAGAAATTACCATGTTGTATGTTACTTCAAGATATAACTATGACGTGACTGACTAGTTATGACTCATAAATGGTTTTGCCAAAGGCTACAACTTTTTTTTTACCTTTCATAAAATGCATAACAACACATTTCTCTTGTCCTGTAGTAAAACCTGCTTTCTACAGCAACTGCAGTCTCAAATTCCAAGTCACATTGTTGTTTTTTTCTATTATTATTGATCATACAAATATACTCAGAAAGGGTCCAAACAGTTCCGAAACAGACACCACCAGGACAATAATCGAACAACTTACAACTGATACAGAACAAACAGCTTGACTCAGTCTTATGAAACTAATATCAAGCAGTTTTACACAAATTAAAATGATTTCTAAATAGCAGAAATTGATATCAACAAGCACACTAAATGAAGGTCTGTATATGAAATTTTTGGGCTATATAGACAACCAGAATTAAAATGACCTCCGAATAGCAGAAGCTGATATCAATAAGCACACACTAAATGAAGGTCTGTATGTGAAACTTTAGGCAACCAACTGGGATGGCTCAGGTGCTGGATCAGCTCTGCCAACTTTCACTTACAAATCTCTCTCATGGTTTTGAACTGCAGGCAGTCTCGCTGGAATGCTTTACATACTTTCTCTTAATGCTGTCCAGTAGCATGGTTTTCTTAGATGTGCTGCTAAGGCCAGTATTTATTCTAAAGAATTTTGCAGCTAAAATATTGTGTGAAGTTGATAACTGAACACCTTGCACAAGCCTTAACCAAATAGAAGCCTCTATGTGGGCCTAGGGACTTACACATTTACATAACAATACAGTTACTCCTTAATGTGTTTCTACTTAGTAATAAGGATTTATTTAAAATGAACTATGTAATTCACAACCACAATATTATAAGCATAAACTATTTTCATATAGATTAGGGTTTGGAATGGAAGTTTATATTCTGATGTAAAAATCATTAATCAGTTGTTGGGTAACACCAGGCAGGAACTTGGAAATATACGCACACAAAAGATAACTAGCTTTTGGATGAAATCCCTTGATGTGCTAGAGAACGCAGACACACACACACACACACACACACACAAACATCGGCTGGGCTCACAATGTGTGTATTTGTATGCTAGTTCATCAAAGAATTTCTTCCAAAAGATAGCAAACCTTTTACTCTCTTTTGTGTGCACCTGTCAATAACTCAATGCTTATGCTATTCATTGAGTGGCCTCATTTATTCCTAAATTATGTACATTCAGCCACCACTTTCCTTACTGTAAATATTCATAGCAAATGTAAAATAAAAACTTATTAGCCACTTACTTGATATTTAATTAGAATATTTAGAGCTGTAGATAATATTCATTCTAAACAGGTTTTAACTTTAGTATTATGCAGACAGCTGATAGTTTTCTGTGTTAAGTGACACTGATGCTTAGTTTACGCTATCAGAGAAAAAGGACAGCTCTCTAGTGTCGAGGCAGGGCAGTGGCTGTGTTCAAAGAAACTTATTTTTACAAGCCATTGCTGTAACAACAAAGTAATAGCTAGAAATAATCTTCATATTTATCTCGTGTGAAGAGAGTAGCACTGGTTAGCAGTATACATTAAAGAAGTTGCCTGCAGTGAGTGCTTTTGCCTGTGAATGTTTAATTTAACTTGTTTCACATCCCTGAAGCTCTTTCCCATGATGGCATTTCTGAAATTAATAAAGTAATGAATAGCAGCAAGGAATAATTCTAGCTTACTCATGAATCTAAATATCTCATACCTGTGAAACGTCTCACTTTAGATTTTGAAAGTGAAAAAATGTGAATGTAACATCCTGTATAAAACTTAGTTATATCTTGTCAGATTAAAGTTGTACACACAATGCAGGAAACTGTGGTATATGGCTCTATGAATGAGATGAGAATTTTCTTTTAGTCTATAATTCATTGATTGTTTTTCCAAACAGGCTTGGTCAAGACAGGACAGGTCTGCAATTTCCTTCTGAGCCATGTTTTTCTTATTTCTTATAGGCTAGTTGGTTTCATTATTTTTAGTTATTACAATAAATATCAACCACAATAAAACTATTTTTCTAATCACAGGAAGGAAACCAGATGAAAAATGGCCATCTAGTGGACGCATTGAATTTAGGAATATGTGTCTGCAATACAGTGAAGCTGATCCTCCAGTCCTGAAGGATCTAAACTTTGTCATTCAACCAAGGCATAAGGTAAATAGCAAATTTGCCTTTTAATCATAATTAGTAAAATTATGAACAAGAGAGAATGCCAGGCATTCTTCATCATTTCATTGTCAAAGTACTATTTAGTTGTTGAAACACACGTCTAGCACATGAGTTGTCACTAATTGCTTCACTATTTATGAAGTGCAAGCGAATATATGTTTCCATTTTTTTTGTTTCAGGTTGGAATTGTGGGACGAACTGGTGCTGGAAAATCCTCTCTCATATCAGCTGTATTCCGCCTAGCTAAAGTAAAAGGAGAAATTACAATTGATGGCATTGAAACTGGCAGTATTGGTCTACATGATCTGAGGAAGCATATTTCCATTATACCCCAGGAACCTGTTCTTTTTTCTGCCTCACTGAGATCAAACTTGGACCCCTTTGGTGAATTTGAGGATCACTTACTGTGGAGTGCTTTGGAAGAGGTAATAGTTACTGATACTAAAAAAATGGTTTTGTCGAAGCAGACTTGTAGAAGCAAAATATCTTTTAAGTGTTTCATAAGAGAGGTCTGAAGAAATACATTTTCTCTTTGAAGAAAGCTGCTTGTTAATGCCTCTGACAATTCATTTATGAGTGTTGTTTAGATGCTAGCAGACCAATAAATATCAAGAGTGGGAGAGTGTACACATCAATATGAAACACACTAAGCAGTGTAGAGAAATGCAGTAAGCGATAAGGATTAAGAGAAAAATTGATAACATGTATGACAAAATAAACTAAAGTAAACATAACAGACAAACTAAGAAAGCAATGGCACTGTGCATGTGTTGGCACATGCGTGATTGTTTGTGTATTGGAAGTGAAGAAGAGGTGGCAAGAGTTGGTAGAAATTGTATTTTACGGAATTAAATGTGTTTCAAAAACAAATTCTCATACCACTAACATAATCTGGAGTTGTAACAAATCTAGATGGCTCTTATAAACAAGAAGGATTGTTTCAAAAACAAATTCTCATATCAGTAACATAATCTGGAGTTGTAACAAATCTGGATGGCTCTTATAAACAAGAAGGATATGTAATTATCTGTGGATCAAAGTATCAACATGTAATGTAGAATTGAGGCTTTATATAGAAGGACTTGTCAGTAAATATTGTAAATATCTCATTTCCTAAGAATATGTTGGCTGCCAGAATTCAAAATCATAGATCACTATTTCTATGCATATGGTTTAGGCCATAGAGTGAATATACAGTACTATTGATTGTGTCCATTATAGAAGCCATCATCCCAGTAAAGGAATAGCTTATGAACTTCACAGAATATCTCTTCATGTTCATATATGATTGCAGAATCTCACACTTCTGGAATGGGGAATTTTAAGGAGGGGCAGGGGGGGGGGGGCGTGGGTGGGATGTAGTGTAGTTGATCAGCCTCCAGCAGTGTCTTGGCGACACAGAAGATGGTCGAGGGCGGCTACTGCTGGGTGGCGCTGTAGAAGAGAGACACTGTGGTAGAGAAGGAGAGGAAACTTTCTTCCTTATGAGCGTGCTTGGAAGCAGGACTGAGATGAGGGAATAGTCGATTGTTGTGATGTCTGGGTACATAAAAAATCTTTCGGAGTAGGCTCTGTTTTGGATGTCTGGACATCAGACTTTGGAACCCGTGATTCAGCAGGAGCCAATAAAGGCTGAGCCTTAATGGAGTGGGTGATAGTGGAGAGGTGGAACAGGCGATCTTTGGGCTGGCTGATCTGACGACCGTAGCGCTGAAAAAAAAAAAAAAAAAAAAAAAAAAAAAAAAAAAAAAAAAAAAAAAAAAAATTACCTTATAAATAAATATAAAACTTTTTTATTTTAAATTCAGTGCAATAGTATTTGTAAAATGACTCTTAGTGTTCATTAAAAAATGACGATCATTCCACTTGGGACCTGTGGAATGGTACATTAGCTTATTTGTTTTAGTTTAAATATTTGTCATGTATTGTTGTTTTTCTGACATGTTCCACATCCTGGAGGACCTCCTCACTACGGATCAATTGGAATGAAAGTAAATCTAATCTAATCTAATATCCTGTGTTTCTCCCGCATCACTTGCACAACAAAGCTGTTGGTAGAGTAGCAATATAAGACTTTATTTTGTTCTTTTTTAGCCTGTTTTTAGTTCCCTTTTATACCATAAGCAACTACCCCATTCACTACTGGAACAAATAGCAAACTAATGCTATAGAAAAAGTGAAAAAGAACTGGTTGTAGGTACTGGAAGTGCACTTTACATTTGAGACACCATTAAGTGTTGTTCACATGATTATTTGAAAGAGTTTGTAATACCATCACATTTTCCAGCTGAAGATCAGTTTGCTAAAATCAGTAGCATAAATTTCATCTTGCAGTCTCTATTTCTTTTTTTTTTATGATATGTGATTTTTGTTACCTAAATATTTGTAGACTTAATTTGACTTTACTTATGACTAGTGAGATTCAGGCACTATCAGAAGAATAAAGTTAGCCCTTATAAACATATTTATTTTCTGTGTAGGTGGAACTAAAATCAGCTGTTCAAAGCCTGGACTTTATGGTGACTGAGGGTGGTAGTAACTTCAGTGTGGGTCAGAGGCAGCTGGTGTGCTTGGCAAGAGCTATCCTACGAAACAACAAGATATTAGTTTTGGATGAAGCAACTGCTAATGTTGACCCAGAGTGAGTTCACTGTATAATTTTCAATTTTAATACGGAAATTTACATTTCTCTAAGTAGTTTAATGTACTAAACAACATCTGTTAACTGTAAAAGTACAGAGGTAGCCATTTATATCATAATGCAGAATTATAAAACTGTAGTGTGAAATACACACAATATTCATTCCATCTCATCTCATTTCATTTCATCCTTTATCACTGTGATACATCTATACTCTGCAAATCATTGCAAACTCCATGGTAGAGGGTACTCAGCACTGTATATATTAGAGTGTCTTTCCATTCCAATTGCTTATGGCGCACGAGAAGAATGAATACTTAAATGCTTCTGTGCATGTTGTAATTTGTCTAACTTGGTTTTCACCATTCCTAGAGGCTGACGAATATCTCTAGATTCTTCTCTTAATACTGGTTCTTAAAATTTTATAAGTAGGCTTTCACAGGTTAATTGCTTCTGACTACAAGAGTCTGCCAGTTCAGGTTATTCAACATTTTCATAATGCTGTCCCCTTAGTCAGACAAACCTGTGACATTTCATTCTGCTCTTCTTTGCATATATTCAGTGTCTCTTGTTAGTCCTATTGGGTTTGGGTCAACCACACATTTCAGCGATATTCTAAGATAGGATGCACAAGTGACATGTAAGCAGTCTCCTTTGTAAACTGACTGCATATCCCCAGTATTGTGCCAATGAACTGAAGTCTGCTACTTGCCTTACCTATGACTGAACCTATATGATCATTCCATTTCATATCCCCAAAAATTGTTACACTCAGGTGTTTGTATGATATTGCTAATTGTGGAACACTGATATTATATTCATAGGAGACTATGTTATTTCAATTTGTGAAGTGCATAATTTTACATTTCTGAATATTTTAAGTAAGTTGCCAACCTCATACCACTTTGAAATCTTTGAATATTTCTGCAGGATTTTTATGACAGTACTTCATTACAGTTAACTGCATCACCTGCAACAGTCCGAGGATGCTTTAAACATTGTCTGCCAAGTCATTAGTATACAACATGAACAACTTCTTTGAGACATTCCTAAAGTTACTTCTACTTCTATTAATGACTCTTCATTCAAGATAACATTTGGCTCTCTGCCTGCCAACAAATCTTCTCCCAGTCACAAATTTTGTTTGATAACCCACGTAATTTTCCTTTTGTTAATAAACAATAGTGTGATATCATGTCAGATGCTTTTCAGAAATAAAGAAATACTGCATCTACCTAACTGTTTAATCTGTGGCTTTTAGGATGCCATATGAGAAAAGTGAAAATAGGGTTTCACATGCAGTTTATTTAAGGGCATGACTAGTTTTGGCTTTCGCATCCAGGCAATTTTCAAGTGGATTTCCATTGCCCTTCTTGTACACGGGTACAACTTGGCCTTTTTTCTTCAAGGACTCTATGATACATTATGGTTAAAAAGGGAGCCAACTCAGCAGCAGATTCTGTATACAGTCTGACAGGGATCCCATCATGCCCTGGAGGCTTGTTTAATTTAAACAGTTTTAGCTGTTTCTCAACACCACACTACTCTCTTTGTCACTATCTTTGCAGTGGCATGAGAAATAAGCTGGGGTTCCACCTCTAGTGACAGGAACAACTGAATGGAAACATTCTATTCAACTGGTTGTTGGAAAACAATTGAGTGTTGTTTTTAGCTATTGGTTGAATTATTCATGCATTCTTTTGGGTGAAATCAGTCCATAGGAGCAACTGAACAAAACACTCGATTCAGTCAGTTGTCATTTTATGTATCCGTAGTATCATTATCCATTCATTTCTTTCCAGTGAAACCAGTATATGGGAGCAACAGAATGAAAACAGTTGATGCAGTCTGGCACATTCAGTTCTGAGTGGAAAAATTTGGTACTGTTAAATCACTGTTGCTGACTGCACTCTGTTATCGCTTGTTGTTACTGTTGTCATTCTGATATAAACTTTTTATTGAGTGCCAATCAGCAGCTTTTAGTACAGCTTTCATCCATGTTTATGGTTACCAGCAGATGTTTTCTTAATCATTAACTTTGTCTGTAGCTCAAAATGCCAAAATTCTTAGTGGCACGGGAATGGAAAAAGTCTTGTGAGTGGATAAGAAGTGATCCTCAAGATAAATTCAATGGGATATAGAGTATCTACAAGGATGATTCATATTATGAAACTATATTAATTAAAGAAATTCAAAGACAATTAAAAAAAGATGATCAATATTTCTCACAAAAAAATTCTGTTAAGTGACAGTGAATGCTTAAAAAGCAAGTGATCAAGTCATCAAATGTATAAAATAATTCATTTTATATGCTTTCTGTTCATGTCACATCATTTACAAAAACAAAATTCAGTGATGGATGCAAACCAGTGGGAAGGGAGACAGGCAGAGCTTCAATAAATTTAAATAAAAATTGTTCCTTTATTTAACTGTAATGCAGCACCAGTTATTCCCCTTTTGAAACCAACCAAAAAAAAATCAAAATTTAATGCCAACAGTGTGAAAAATTTCTTATTTTTGTAAATAAAGGCATGAATTTTAAACATACTTCATTTTTTACATACATACTCTTTCTGTTCATAATTCTGTGAAACAAAACACTTTATTTGCCCCTAAACTAGTGGGTACCCCTAGTTATGGTTCATGTATAACCTAAAAGGCTGAAAAAGTATTAAATGAAGCCACTCAAACCTGAAGAGTGACTGAAATTCATACAGCTGAATGCGACCACAGACACTAGTTTCATTTTATTTTTTTCATTCAAGTGAAAAACAGCTGACTTGCCAATTGGTTGTTAAAGTCAGTCAGTTATCCCATCACTAAGTACATCTGAATCTTCTTTAGTGAACGAACACTTGAAAATAGAATTCAGTGTTTCTGCTTTTGCTTTGCTTTCCTACCTTCAATTTAAGTTCATGTGTGATCCATCAGTGTGCTGACACTTATGTTGGTGGCATTTGTGTGTGACCAGAATTTCTTTAGATTTTTTGAGCAAACTTTCAGTAAGATTCTGCTATGATAGTCCTTGGAACTTACTTACATACATTAATCCTTGTCCCATAGATAATGAACATGACATTTCATAATGATATGGAACGTGTCACTTTAACACAAGTTTTCTTTACACAAAATAATTAATGGATTAATTATTTTTTTGCAATTACTACTTCATATCTAAGAATTCATCTACTGAGTAAAAGGAGTTGTCATTCAGACATTCTTTTAATTTGCTTTTAAATGTTGGTTGGCTATGTGTCAGACTTTTAATACTATTTGGCAAATGACAAAAGATTTTTCTGGCAGCATAATTCACCCCTTTCTGTGCCAAAGTGAGATTTAATCCAGAATAGTGAATATCATCCTTTCTTTTAGTGTTGTAGCTATGCACTTTACTATTATTTTCGAATTGGGATGGGTTATTAGTGACAAATTTCATAAGCGAATATATGTATTGTGAAGTTACTGTGAATTTCCCTAGTTCTTTAAATAAATGTCTGCAAGGTGATCTTGGGTGGGCTATAGCTATTATTCTGATTACATGCTTTTGTGCAATGAACGTTTCTCTCTTAGTGACGAATTTCCCCAAAATATGATGCCATATGAAAGCAGTAAATGAAAATAGGCATAGTCGGCTAATTTACTGATATGTTTATCACCAAAATTTGCAATAATCCCAATAGCATAAGTAGCTGAACTTAACCGTTTCGGCAGATCATCGACGTGTTTCTTCCAATTCAATATCTCACCAATGCACACACCCAGAAATTTTGAGTATTCTACCTTAGCAACAGACTTCTGTCCATAGTCTATATTTATCAAAGGTGTTATGCCATTTACTGTACAGAATTGTATAAACTGTGTTTTCTCAAAATTTAGTGAGTGTCCATTTGCAGAGAATCACTTAATAATTTTCTGAAAGATATTATTTGCAATTTCCTCAGCTGATTCTTGCTTCTTGGGTGTGATTACTGTACTTGTATCATCAGCAAAAAGAACTAGCTCTGCATCTTCATGATTATAGAGTGGCAAGTCATTACTATGTATTAAGAACAATAAGGGACCCAAGACTGAACCCTGTGGGACACCATTCTTGATACCTCCCCAGTTAGAGGACTCTGCTGGTTTTTGTAGACTATCTGCACTGTTAATTTCAACCTTCTGCATTCTTCCAGTTAAGTATGAATTAAACCATTTGTGCACTGACCAACTCATACCACAATACTTAAGCTTATCTAGAGGAATTTCATGATTCACACAATCAAAAGCCTTTGAAAGATCACAAAATATCCCAATGGGTGTTGTTTGGTTATTCATTGCACTTAATAGTTGATCAGTGAAAGCATATGTAGCATTTTCTGTTGAAAAGCCTTTCTGGAAACCAAATTGACATTTTGTAAGTACCTCATTTTTACAAATATGTGATGCTACTCTTGAATACATTACTTTTTCAAGAATTTTGGATAAAGCTGTCAGAAGTGAGATCAGGTGGCAGTTGTTAGCGTCAGATCTATCCCATTTTTTATGCAATGAACAATAGCATATTTCAGTCTATCTGGAAAAATTCCCTGTTTCAGTGAGCTACTACATATGTGGCTGAGAATCCAACTTATTTGTTGGGAACAAGCTTTTAGTACTCTGTTGGAAATGCCATCAATTGCATGTGAGCTTTTACTTTTGAGGGAATTTATTATTTCCCTAATTTTAGTAGGAGAGGTGAGTTGAATTTCAATTTTATCAAATTGCATAGGTACTGCCTCTTCCATATACTGCCTTGCATTTTCTAATGAATAGCTGAAACCTATTTACTCTACAACAAAAATGATTATTAAAAATGTTTTCTACTTCTGACGTCTTTTTAACAAACTTTTCGTTGTGTTTGATAGAAATACAGTTTTCCTGTGCTCTGGTTGCCCTGTTTCCCTTTTCACGATATTCCAAATTGCTTTAATTTTATTATCAGATGTGCTAATCTCAGACATAATGCACATACTTCTGGACTTTTCAATAACTTTTTGTAATACAGTGCAGTAATTTTTATAATGTTTCATTGTTTTGGGATCATTACTCCTCCTAGCTATAAGATACATTTCCCTTTTCTGTTTACAAGATATTTTTATCCCTTTAGTAAGCCATGGCTTTTTATATGGTTTCTTACAATTATATTTCACTGTTTTCTTAGGGAAACTGTTTTCAAATATACTCACAAAGGTATCATGAAATAGGTTAAATTTTAAATTAGCATCATGTTCCCTGTACACATCATCCCAGTCTAACTGTTGCAAGCTTTCCCTAAAATTTTGAAGTGTTAAATCGTTAATTGAACCACTATTTTGGAGGACTATTTTGCATTACTGTATGGAGCTATATCATATACTGTAACTAGCTGTGCATCGTGATCAGACAGAGCATTCTTAACAGTAAAAGTTTTTATTTGATTGAATTTATCTTGGTCTATGAAAACGTTATCCATCAGTGTGCTGCTTTCCTGTTCCACCCAGGTAGGAAAATCAATAACTGATGTCAAATTGAAAGACTCAAGTAATACTTCAAGGTCAAGCTTTCTATCTAAAATCTACATTGAAATTCCCACAAACAATAATTTGCTTTCCTTTGTCTGACAGGTAGCACAACAAAGAATCCAAGTTTTTCAAAAATAGTTGAAAATTTGCCAATGGGGACCTATACACGGCTACAATTATAAAAGTGCCTTTATTTAGTTTAAGCTCACATGCACATGCTTCTATGTGTTGCTCACGCAAAATTTTTTAGTTTCCAAATTTTTCACACTATGGCTGATTTTAACATATATGGCAACTCCTCCTCTCTCCATAGTGTCTCTACTTACATCTTCTGAAAGCTTATATCCACCTACATTTACCATTTCCATACCTGTGACTATATGATGTTCAGACAGGCATTGTACATCTATTCCACCCTCAGTTTCTAAATCTTCTGTACAAACTAGAAGCTCATCTACGTTGTTTTTTAATCCCCTGATATTCTGTTGCAATATATTAAAATTATTTTTTACTGTGCTTTTATGTGTATCTTGTGACATACTAATATTATTTTTCACTGTACTGTTATGAGAATCTTGTGATATTTTCACATCACTAGTATCTGCCTGTCTGAACTTTTCATTAAGCATACTTTCAATCAATGGACAACTGGATACTGATCTTAGCCTAAAAAAAGTACCCCCCCTTAAAGATTTTGCTATCATCCCAGCCAGTTTACCCATCCCTTTCCTACTGAGATGCAGGCCATGTCTTGTGAAGTCCCACCTACCAATACCATCAACAGGAACCAAACATATGGTTGACAAAGTAGTCACCCGAAGCAGCTGATCTACCTCCATCATGACCCTCTTGACAGAGCTGTTCAATTGGGGCCGGTCAAACCACATGAAATCAGGAACCAAGCCAACATTTGCATGGTTCGTTGCAGATGCTATTTTTACCAGGTCACACTCAATATTGTAGCCCTGATCCCTATCAATACTGTTTCCTGCTCCACCCACTACCACAACATGATCCTGCTTTGTAAAACCTTTGCACAATGATCCTACATCCTCTATCACTTGGTTAAGACAGACACTGAGCTTGAAAATATTTGTGATCTGCTACCTGTCACCTAATTTTTCCAGCAAAATCTGGGCCACACCTCTTCCATGACTACTACCTAACAACGGAATTTTTCTCCTACTTTCTACTTCTTTTGCAACAGTTGGTTTCCTACTGAAAGTCTGTTGAGTGCTGACTACACTTACATCTACTTGAGCCTCTTCCTTATCTATTGTTTGTGCCAATGATGAAACTATCTGATACTGTTCTCTTTCCGTGGCCCCCTGTTCCTTGATACCAGTTCCCACCTGTCTTCACCCTCCTCCCCCCTTCACCTCATCAGTTCCTCCCTAACACTATCAAGTTCAGCCTGAAGGGCTCTAATCTTCCCTTCCTGTTCCGCTATTTTCCTATCCCTTGAACATAATCTGCAATACCATGGAAGAGACCCATTTACTTCACAGATTCCCATGCCACTACACTCACCTCAATGTAACCATCTGCCACAACAGCTAGACAGAACCCCAGAACTTACTTTCCTTCGGCAGCTCAAACACTTCTCACTCGTGGTTGTTTACAATATATTTTACAAAATTTATCTAGGCAATAACAATAATATTCTATTAATTACAGATCACAAAAGCCACTAAAATTACGTGGAACACTAATATATGTGTACACTATTAATATAGTAACGTAATGCAGTTAAACTGACGTTAAAAATCAAAACTTGTATACCCGAAAAATTAGGCCTAAGATTGTGTATGTGCGATACGTACTTTATGCATTTTGAAAGGAAATAAAAGATAGAACTTAAAACCTTTAATTCCCCAAGTAGATACAGTACTATTACATATATGTGTAATGAAAATAACCTAAATTTTTCACTTAATACTTAAAGAAATGTCTTAAATTTGCATGTAAACCTACATCTAAAGTACGTGGAAACCTGCCCTTATTTTTCTTTTTGAAAAATACTTTTAAATGAGTGAAACCTTCAATAGATAATATAAAAAAAGACTATAATTAACTTCGTTATGGTGTGATATTAACTCAACTGACAGTTATTATAGAAGTAATTACTTATCGTGACGAGCTTTATATTCAAGCGCGTGCGATCTGCGCCAGTGCTGCCTACCTCAGTTGGTCCTCATCTTTCATGCTTGCCCTCTTGATAGTCAAACATGTTTAATTCAGCATCTCTCTATCAATAGCCCTAGTCTTTTACATCTATTATGCAGAAGTTGCTGTTTCTTTAGAGAGTCTGTATAAAATGGAGGATTCCCCTCATGATGAACTGTTGCACTAGATACATACCTATTTCGTTTCCAGAACGAGAACCTCGGCTCCTCTACACGCCCCTACCCAGATGTAAATCTTTTGCATTCCTCTTCAAGATGAAACAGCACTGTTTCTTTATCTGACTTACTAAGTGTGTCTTCTTCCTAATTGGTTTAGGTGCCCCAACTGTCTCACAGTCACTAATATCAGTTTCAATATGGACACCCTCAAAGATGTCATGTTTATTTGTTGTCATTGGGTCTAACATTTTTCTTCCATGAGTGATCTTCTGAACTATCAGTTCTAGGTAGTTATCAGAGGCATTTAGTAATGTTTTGTAAGATGTCTTGTCACTCCCATTGGTGTAATCTGTCTTACGGCAAGTATCACATGGACACTCTTCACTTTCTTCTGCTCCTGCCTTAATGTGCTGGCCAATTTTTCTATTTCTAATTTCATCCAACATTCCAAGCCTTCTTCTTTCTCCTTGTTCTTCTTCTCGTCCACCTCCCTCTTTTTTCTACAGTGTTATTATACAGCCTCCAATATAGGTGATACAATGTATTTTATGCCTTGGTCTTTCATACACACCAAACTATTATTGCTTTTGTAATAATGATGAATTAGAGACATGAGCTATACTAGTGGAAGCAATTGTACACTTCCATTTTAAGTGTTATCACTTAACAGTGATGTTAATACCACACCTTGACCCTGAAATTAATTAAATGAAGCTAATAAGGCTATGGGATGAAGAAAGAATGAAACACGAGAGAAATAATTGAAGTACAAAGAGAAATGGAAAGTACTTTATCCCTTGGATCAAATTAAACGAAATTGTCTTATGACATAATTTTTCCTCAGGCATCGGACAGAATCTGTGGTAATGTGTCACAGAGTCTGTACTTAAGTTGTAAAACCAACAGCAGCTCAAAAACTAGTGACTTTTCTGAAATTTTACGTGTGTTTATGTACATGCATCTATCAGTATTTTTATTTGTCCAATAAATTACAAACATTTTTGGGTGATTTAAATTATTTGCAATGCCTAATGCACATACTGCTCCATTTAGAAATATTTCAGTGGGCCTAACAATGGAATGCAAGGAGTGAGATGATTGCTCTCAAACTTTTACCTAGTTAGAGTGTGATATGAACAAAAATGATTAGGAATGAGCATGATGTAGCACAGGATGACTGATGTTTAAAATTGATTTCAGATTTACATCAGTAGGAAGAGTACAGTACTTTTTATAGAATGAATTGTGCAAAAGGCTACCACATTTTTCAACACTACCCCTAACAAATGTGAAATCTGAATTGTCAACAATGTTTAGACCATTTCTGCAAGACATGACCAGTGTGGAACATTTAAAGTGCTATGACAAAAAGAAATTATTCAATATGTGGAAAGATCTACTGAAAGAAGGAAATGATACACACAGATTGTGATTCTTGTAATACTTATAAATGAACATTTTCGATGCACATATATTTGTTTCTAGAGGCCACTGGCTAAATAACAAGTTACCTCTTATCAACAGTTTTTATTTGTAATAGGTAATTTTCATTTATAAGTATTATTAACATACATAAACACTGTTTTAAAGTATTGTAGCATTCTTTTAGATGTGTCTAAACAAATGGAAGCAGAAACAAATTTCAAATACATAAATAAATTAAAAGGACTAGCAAGAATTATATGTCAATGTTCCTTGTCTAAACACATGGAAGCAGAAACAAATTCGAACATGTCCCAACATACATGAAATAGATTAAAAGGACTAGCAAACATTATATGTCAGTGTTCCTTTAATAGTGCTTATTATTTTCAGGACTGATGCCCTTATCCAAGAAACCATACGTAAAAAATTTAACGACTGTACAGTTCTTACCATAGCACACAGGCTGAACACAATTATGGATTCTGACAGAGTCCTTGTAATGGATGCAGGAACAATGGTGGTAAGTGGATTATGTTATACATCAGTAAATCATTTAAAATATTGATTCATTTATGGATTTCCAGCATGCTGGGTTTATAATGGGACAACAACTTGTGTTAAGCAATTTGATGTAGAAAACAGCTAAAGTAGCAAGATTCAGTTTTTTATTCAATTGAAGACTAGTTTTTGGTTACCTGATTCCATTTTCAAAACATCACCCAAACTGACAAAGTAGTACATTCTGTAATAGCCTGCAAACCATATTCAGATTGTACATAAAAAAAACTTGACTGTTATACACTTATACATACAATCTCAACATGGTTTGCACGGTATTTTGGGATATACTATTTTGTCTACTTGGATGATTTGAAACTTGGTTCAGGTAACCTGAAACCAGTCATAATTTAAATAAAAAAACTGAATCTTGCAACTTGGGCTGTTTCCTACATCAAATTGAACCATTCATTAACAAAACCACTTAAAAGGCTGTTACATTATTAAACAGACAGATGTAATATGTATGAGAGCAAGGGCATAATTTATCAATCTGGTACAGATACTGTATTAAAATAAAAAAAAATTGTTTTTATTGATACATATGGTGTAGTAACCCGACTCAAATGTTAACTTAGACTAGTACTGTTTATATGAAAATTTTAAGTAGTTACATTGAGTATGTTCCATTCATATGGGTAAAGTAGAACCCACAATTTTTTATTTATTTTTTTTATTTTGGACAGTTCCATTGCCAATAAAAATTAATCCAACATTCAATTGTTAATTAAGAAGTGAGGTATGACTGTATTGTCTTTAAGATCCACATGAAGATTGTCCCAGTACTACAATAACAGATGTAAATAAACATTATGAAAGTGCAACCATGTTACAGTACAACTGATGAGTAAAGGCATATGAAATAATTACCACCAGATCCCTATTAGTAGGAAGAGTGTGGTAAATTTTACATAAAGAAAATTGGTACTATAATTGTTGAGCAAAAACTAAAAGCAAAGAGGAAAGCCAATTTTTCAGAAATTTTTACAATAAACCAACTGATTTTGTGTGTCAGTTTGTTATTGAGGGTGAGACATGAGTCCTCAACCTCACTCCAGAAACAAAATATCAATCTAAATGGTGGATGAAAACTGATGGCCTAGCACAAAAAAGGCAAAACCACTAAATTTACCGGAAGGGTTATGGTCAGTGTTTTCAAGGATTATTGGATTATCTAATGATGGGTAGAATAACTTACATGTAATGTGCTAACCTTCTGGAGCAATTGGATTTGAAAATACAGGAGATGAAGCACGATTTACAAAATATAGTGTATCAGTGCAAGAACAATTGGCTGTAAGGGTACTTCGGCAACATATAGACGCAACAGGAAAGATTGAACATATTCATGAGAGGCATGCAGTTATGGTTCTTAAAGGCAAAGACAGCACATGAAAAAGTGTAACAAAAATGCTCAAGGATTCTTTGAAATAAAACTTGTGTTCTTTATAAAGCTTGTGTTTTATATAAATTTATGGAACCAACATTTTTTATTATAACTATATGCAACAGTGATGGATATATTATTCTGGAAATAGTAGCTGGATATAAACTCGCACTATCAAGATACACTGTACGTTCCACTAAGGGATCATGTGTTACACAAATGAGCAAGGTCCAATAATTTTACATATTATTTTTTAACATGTGATTAACAATGGTTATACAAAAAATATTTCACCTGCATATGAGAAGAGAGATACCTCCATTCACCTTCAAAAGAAGGTCCTGAGTGGAAGTTTGTCTAAGATTTTTACATCAACTTAGTGCACCACTTCCGAAATTTGGATTGTGTTACAAAGTACTGTATGTATACAAATGTTCTGGAATATAGTTTTATGGTTCTGTACTTCATAATGACATTTTGTTTTCCATTTTTTTTTTGTCACAAACAGTACCAAAGAGCAGGCACATGTTGAAAAAACAATAGCCCTTAAGAGAAATGTATGATGTTAATAACTGAGCACTGCATTATATGCTTTTAGCTCACCGTTGTAAAATAAACACTTCACTTTGATCTGAGAGGACAGCCCACCATTCACTATCAAAAGAAAGTCCTCAGTAGTAATAGAGTGGTTAGGCTGCTGTGTTCCAAACTTATTTTTCTCCTGATAGGAGGCCATTAAACATATGGATACATGGCAGAATCAAGAGTCACGATACAGTGTTAGGCTATATGTTTAGATTTCCTTTCCTTCTGAAGGAGAATGAAAGCTTAAAACCCAAGCTGTCCAAATCCATTTTTGTGTCTGTACCACATCTGGCACGCCATTTGAAATATGAGAAACAAGCTTCAGCTTTCAGTCATAATTTACATGTCATCCAGGTCTTTTGATTAACTGTAAGAACTGCTTAAACTGTAGTAACAGAAGGAAAAAGAAGGAACATATCTATATCTCCATCAATACCAAATGTAAGTTAAATATGAAAGTGGAGACTCCAGTGCTAAAGCACTGCATACGCTGCCAAAAAAATAAATTAGTACACCTTGAAAGACAATGTCAATTTTGACCTGATGATGGCATATGACAGTAGATGTACTGATAATACTTTCAGTGCTGTCCACCAACATTGTTACCACAATATAGGTAAGACGACTTGTGAGCCCAGACATTTCAACGTGAACTGTTGCAGACCGTTTATTAGCAGTGGGACTATGAGCACATCTCTAGCTGTCTTCCACTCACGTCACAGCATCAATGTGCACAGCCCAAATACTGCCATCAGAGAATCACTTGGAAGATGGAATGGCATGCTATGGTCTTCAGTGATGAAATCAAATTCTTCCATCATGCAAGCAGTGGTTGTCATACAATGTAGACCTGGTGAGTGCTGTCTCATAGAGTGTGTTTGTCCAAGACACATTGGCACCACCTCAGGTCTTATGGTCGGGATGCAACAAGTTACAACTCTCATTCACCTTTGCTTTTTCTGGAAGGGACATTAACCAGCACTTCGTACATGCAGACTGTTATTACACGGGTCTTTTACCTTTCTTGCACCAGGAATGTGATGTGTTATTCCAACAGGATAATGCTCCCCCACACACTGCTTGTGAGACTCAACTTGCTCTGCAGGATGTGCAGCAACTTCCTTGGCCAACATGATCTCTGGACTTGTCTCCAATAAAGTGCATATGGGATATGATGGGACAAGAAGTTACACACTCTCTCTCTCTCTTTCACACACACACACACACACACACACACACAGTCACACAAATGCAACTCTCACACACATGACCACAGTCTCTGGCAGCTGAAGCCAGACTACGAGCAGCAGTGCATGATGGGAGAGGCAACTGGGTGGGGATAAGGAAGAGGCTGGGGTGGGGAGGGGGAGGGATAGTTGGGACGGGGTGGGGGATTGTAAGGTACTTCTAGTGGAAACATGCACAGGGACAAGGTGGAGAGAAGGTAGGACAGCAAGGTGCAGTGAGGAGGTTAGAGAGAGGGTGGGGGAGAGAAGGGATAGTGGAAAATGAGAGAAGTTAAAAACCTGGGAGTGTTGGTAGAACAGAGGGCTGTATAGTGCTGGGATGGAACAGGGAAGGAGCTAGATGGGTAAGGACAATGACTAACGAAGGTTGAGACCACGAGGGTTATGGGAACGTAGGATATGTTGCAAGGAGAGTTCCCACCTGCACAATTCAGAAAAAGGTGGTGTCAGTGGGAAGGATCCATATCACACAGACTTTGAAGCAGTCACTGCAATGAAGAATGTCATGTGGGGTGGTGTGCTCAGCAACAGGGTGGTCTAGTGGTTTTTTGGCCCCAAGTTGTCAGTGGCCATTCATGTGGACAGACAACTTGGTTGTCATGTCAACGTAGAATGCAGCACAGCGGTTGCAGCTTAGCTTGTAGATAACATGACTCATTTCACAGGTAGCCCTGTCTTTGATGTTCGTGGCTGGACTGGAGTAAATGGTGGTCGGAGGATGTATAGGATAGATCAGATCTTGCATCTAGGTATCTTACAGGGATATGAGCCATGAGGCCAGGGGCTGAGAGCAGTGGTTGTGTAAAGACCAACAACTCTTATGGAATTACGTCAACAGTTTGAGCATGTGTGGCATGATGTACCCCAAGATAGTATTCGCCATCTGTATGATCGACTGGATTCCAGAGTCAGCACCTGCATTGCTGCCCATGGAGGCTATATCACGTACTAATATGCATGTTTCAGCATTGTTTGGTACCCGTTACCTCAGAAACACTTGCTAATGGTCTGTAAATATAATCATTTCATGTACTCCACACATACTGTTGTAACAATACATACTGAGGGTATTGGAAACCTCTAAAAGAGGTGTACTAATTTTTGTTTCCGGCAGAGTGTAAAATTCTGTCCAGGCAGTCTGTCACAGTCAGTTTCTGAAATTATAACAAATGAATTTTTGTGACCTAAAGCATCTGTTTATAATGTACACTCTGTATGTTTCTTCACCTGCTGCATATATAACTGTGGTGGATAAGCAACAGGAAATGTGCAATAAAGATTTCCATCTGTTCAAACTACAAAATTGTGAGTGGCAGCCAGGACTTATCTTCAGACGGTGAAATTCATAGGACTGCTAACAGACACAAATAAGTACAATAAACTAGCTTAGCTTTTATACTCCCCAGGGAGGATAAAAGATTATGTTGGGGAAGGTTAGAAACAAAGTGCAGGTCACGCAGACTCCCAGATTAGAGAGACTTATTTGTTGTGAGGACAAGGAGAGACAAAAATGATGGTGGAGGTGTCAGGGAGAATGGGATGTCAAAATAGTACATTGGTAATCACTGTGCCATTTCTGTCCAAAGATGATGAGGATCAAGTGAGAAGTAAAGATGGATTAAGAGGAAGAGAAATGAATTGAGAAGTATAATTAAGGACTAGGAGAAAAAGGAGATGGGGAAGAGCCGAGTGGAGAGAGAGTGGGGGGGGGGGGGGGGGGGGAGAGGAAGGAGCATGGAGGTATTAAGCAACGAAAAATCATTCCAAACAAGCAAAAATGACCAGTTAGCATGGAAGCACAGACACAGACATTAACATCCATACTTTAAAAACTGTAAAATTGCGGGGCATCCAACTGGATAGCAAGTTTGTAACATACCTGGTCATGAATCAGCTTGTACTTCCTCAGTGGCAGTTATCATGGCAAAAAATTGGTTGTAAATATGGGTGCATACAGCCAACAATGTGGTCAACTCACACACACATTTGGTTTCAGAGGTTTTACTTCCATAAATGTCAGACACCCCTCACTGAATTAGTTATACAGCCAGTCTGTGTCTTAGTTACATAATTAAGTCTCATTTACTAGGTATCCACATAGTGGATACCTGATTACTGTGCAGTATAACCTAAATGACCAACAACAGTCCCACTCAGATGAACAATACATGTGCCACTTAAGGTCAATCATCAGTCATAATTAATTGTCCTACTTCATTTTCCATCTTCTTATTCACAACAACACATCATTGCACCATTCTATTATTACAGTTCAGATTGACATGGGTTAAACGCTTGGAATCTAGGCTTGAGTGTCTTTCATATTCAAGATAATATGCATATGTCATTAACAGTTGTAATTCACAGTCTGGTTTCATATTAAGTTAAACACATTATTGCATAAGTATATTATGGCTGTTTTGACTGACACAGGTTCCACACTCGAAATCTTGGAAGAGACTGACTTCAAAATAGCTTCAGGCCCATTGCTAGTTTTGCAAAAATGGTTACTAAAGTTTCACAATGTCAAGTACATAATTTCAATAATTTACAATTAGAATTTTACATCTCAAATTAATTAAACTGTGCAGAAAAATTGGTTTTGGTTTGAACATTATTTTACAATAAGAGTTTTGACTGAAATAAGCCTTCTTGATAACAAAAACTGCAGGAATAGCTAAATAAACAATACTATACATAAAAGTGTTAATTACCCAGAAAATAATTAAATGCAGATGTTCCTGTCATTTTTTTGGAAATTGGCTACATCAATACTTTAAGGATTTCTATGGGTAATTTTCCCAACTTTATCAGTAATATAGTAAGTACATCTGTTTACATGTCAGCAATGTGACTGGAATAGGAAATAATTAGTGTTGGTTAACTGAACTGAGCCTTAGCAAAACTAGTTACTTGAAATGGTTCAAATTAATGAGGAAATTCTTCTAACTAATGTAATTTAGCAAAGCTGAGTCTCGTCTTTTAGTCAGAATTACAGAATGACAGTTTTACCTTATGGCATGTTTCTCTCACTAACACTAATGATAATTAGGAAAACAAAAACAAAACAAAACAAAAAAAAACCATTTGAGGAGGCAAATAACAAAATATATGGGAATGGGTCCCAGCTTGCTCTGCTAAAGTTGAGCTGGAGTCAACAGACAGATAAACTAATGCAGACGCTCAGTCCAGCGTATTTTGCTCTTACAAATATCTCTCATTGTGTTGACTTGAAGACAAGGGTATTAGCTTAATCTGGATACTTTCACTCCTTATTATCTTTTGGAATTATCTTCTGAGGCAGTGTACCTGTTGTAAATGTATTTATTCAACAGAACAGTGTAGTAAAAACATTGTGTAAAATAAACAAATGCCAATCTCGCAAAGTCATTTTAAAAGATATTGGAATTCTATTACTTCCCAGAACATTCGTTGCACATCAGCAGTTCAGCTGAACTGTGATCTGCACAACACAAATAAATTTTCATGTAGAATTTGCTTCTTTGCCTAAGGTTCACAATGGGATAAGGTACTAGTGCTCTTGTGCAAAGTTCTTCAAGTTCTCCCACCTAAAAAAAGAGACAAACTGGGACTCATAACCAACTGAAAATAAATTGAAAACATACCTCATTGATGACTCCTAAAAATTATCTATTTATCTAGTTTTAAGGGTTGAAAACACTCTATTAACTGCATATCAAGTAGTAGTATATTGAGAGCAGCTCTCTGTTACTGCAAATGTAGGTAACTATTCTCTCTGAGAAAATATCACTGTAATCAGGTAAATATTGAAGTACTAACAGATGATCAACAGCAGCTATTTAATAATTATGAGAAGGCACCTGCTTTTTTCAAATTAGTGGTTTTCCTTCTAATTTACTTTCTTACATATTACTGGCAAGAACACAAATTTTATTAGTTAATGAAGCAACAGATTATTATTATTAATGCAGCATACAAATTAAGATTGTAAAAGTTATGTGTCTTCTGTTACTTTCTACCATGATGGGTTCGACATCCCTGAAGATTTTTCTTTTTGATGAGATATACAAAACATGGTGAAATAATGAATTGCTGTATGTAATTTATATCAAATCCATATTTAAAATATGTGTGAACTTTTATTGGTTTTATATCAATTTACAGGAGTATGATCACCCATACAAGCTATTGCAGAATCCTGATGGTTATTTCTACAAGCTTGTTCAAGAGACTGGGAAGATTATGGCTGAGAATCTCTTCTTAGTAGCACAGCAGGTGAGAAATAATAACACGTTTTACATTTTACTGATTTGTTATAAAATCAATTATAGAATACTGCAAGACAGTAAAATCACAGAAAATAGTGTTGTGAGGTAATAATGTTAAAATATAACAGTCTTTTCAGTGAGCAAGTTTAAAGTTTTACACTGGAGTCTATCCAGCTGGCTAGGCTTTATTGCTTATCAATTTATTTGCACATAACATAACTGACAATGTGTGGTACCGAAGAAGAACATCATCTGATACACCATCACTCAGAGCTGGGCTGTTTCGGCCAACCATATACCAGTTGTTCCTGTATCAGAAGCTGTTAAGTAACATTTCTCTTCTGTCACTTGCACTTTTTACTTTTTAAAGTGAATTTATTACCAGAAAAAAGTGACCCTAAAATATGAATAATTTCACACATCATCTGATTTTCACAATTAAGTAATTTTTAGTTTTAAAATAGTAGTTGCAAGAAAGAGTTAATGTTATAATAACCTACAATTGTTATGAAATTTATACCTTTCACAAAATCATATCTTTCACTTACAAAATAGTGGCACATAGCGAGTGCCATATTTATGTAAGAAATCCTTTGGTATGAAGATATTTTTGGAAACAATATATAACAATAATGAGCAAAGGCAACTTCTCACCTGCAGTTGATTGATGTCTGTCCTAAAGATACAAACAGTGCACACAGATGTACACAACTGTCTGCAGTGACAGTGACCTGCTGTTTATGAGCAGTTGCCCATGTAAATGAAAGTGGGAGGTGGGAGAGCAAAGAAGTTCCAGAGAGGGATTAACACTGACAGCTACAAAATTTATTGTGTTCCGTCACCCTCAGATTCCAGGGGAGCTGCTCACAAAGCAAGCTTTTTCACAGCAGATATGTTGTTGTACATGTGAGAGTATTTTAACTTTAAAAGTTTTCTTGGGAGCTAGTGGAATATTCTTTGCTGTTACATGTGTGTCAAATTAATTAACTGCAGGTGAATGGTTGTCACAATGGATCTATTCCCTATGTCATGATGTAAAAAATCATTTCTGTCAATACATAATTTTCAACATAATTGTTTTTCAGGCATACAGAAAGACAGTAGAAGGAGATGCTGTTGTGGAGAATGAAACAACAAAGCTCTAAAGAACATTAAAGGTGAAACCTACCTTCATTAATAAGTGTATATGGGGCTTCACACATCATGCAGCTTTAAACATCAGATGCCACTATGTACTACTGTAGTACATGAGGTTCTAGTGTGAATGATGTTCACTGGGACACAATTGTCAAAAACATACCAGCAATATACTGGGAGACTGAGTGAATGTTTGACAAAGTGACGATGGATCAATATAAATGAAAAAGACGTAAATTTAGTGCACTATAAGACAGTCGTAAAGTGAGGCACTTCTCACTTAATGTTTCATTTCTCTATAGAAACACTGAATTACATGACTGAAGAGAAACTAGAAAAGTGATTTCAAACTATCAAAAATATGTAAAAGCTGTTACTTTGAGGGCCTTTTTACAGTATTCAGTATTGGAAACAATATTATTTTTACTCTGTGGAGATATGTTTGTACATGTATGTGAATCCACACGTATGAGTGGGAGTGGATATTACAGTGAGTGTGTGTGTGTGTGTGTGTGTGTGTATGAGAGAGAGAAAGAGAGAGAGAGAGAGAGAGAGAGAGAGAGAGAGAGAGAGAGAGAGAGAGAGAGAGAGAGAGAGAAAGAGAGAGAACAGAGTACCATGAACTGTGATTATTTATTTGTAAAATGTTATAATAAATTGTTTCCTTTACAATTAAATACTTTCTCCTTGTCTTTAAAAATATGATTACTTTTTGGGCATTTACTTTACAATGCTTACCACTTCTGAAATTTATGCTCAGTGTATATTACACTCAACATACATTTATTGCCAAATTTATTGAAAAGTTGCATTGAATTACATTTGTGGTAAATTCAGCTTTCATTTGAATGTAATTGTCTCAATGGTCAGTCAGCTTTGGAGCAAACATGAACTGCCCATTGCTGAATACTAAATGCAGTGAATGAATTAATGTAACCATAGATTAGGTTTATCCACACCATTTCCTTTTAATTTAAAAAAAATTGTGTTCACATTCCTTTGAGATCAATGCACATTCTAGACAACTGTGTAAAAACTGTGATGATTATAGACAAGCTACATAATAAAGAGTAATAATTATTTTATCATTTCTTCTGGTATTTTTAGTAATGCTGATGAATGTGTCAAAATACTTTCAAGCTACTTATTCTTTTGGTTTTTAATGAATCTCGGAACTTTATGCTAACAGACTGTTGATCTGGGTATCTGCAACCACTGGAAAGCACTTTTTAGATATTCACTGATCCACTAGAGATATTGTAGAATATTATTTTATAAAATATTGTATTTTAAATTTGCATCATCACCACTATGAAGCATTCAAAAATGCCTCCAAACTAATTAAAGATCATTATAACTTTTTTGCATTAATGTTATGGGTTATTGGCACAGACCATGACCACTTATAATTAAAATTTAAATATTCTCTCTTGTGGTTTTACTAAAGATATTACATCAGTTGAAGTATGTGAATACTTTCATTCACTGTATTTCTGACTGCATTAAGATAATTTATCTCATTATGACTCGCAAATTGCTTAAAGTTCCTACAATTCTGCTGTATTTGTTTATCATATATTAAACAATGGATACTCCTGGATGGAATGTAACAATATCATGAAAAGGATAGTTGCTACTCACCAAATAGTGGAGATGCTGAATCGCAGATAGGCACAACAAAAAGACTGTAAGAAAGTGAGCTTTCGGCCAACAAGGCCTTTGTCGAAAATAGACAACATACGCACACGCACACATTCAAGCAAATGCAACTCACAAACACATGGCCACAGACACATGACCACAGTCTCTGGCTGCTGAGGCCAGAGTCTTGGCATCAGCAGCCAGAGACTGTGATCATGTGTTTGTGAGTTGCATTTGCTTGAATATGTGTGTGTGTATGTTGTCTATTTTCGACAAAGGCCTTGTTGGCCGAAAGCTCACTTTCTTACAGTCTTTTTGTTGTGCCTATCTGCGACCCAGTATCTCCTTTATATGGTGAGTAGCAATGACCCTTTTCACTATTTTGTCATATATTACCAGCACAACCACAAATATAGCCTGCCCCAGAAAATATCTGTTATCTGGCTATGGGAACACAGTACATTTAAGCTGAAGAGCTTTGTTCTGTGCTTTTTCTTCTGTGTGAATATTGAGATTATTTAAGTCACTCATGCAGTCTTTTCTTATTTTAGTTTTTACAACACTCAAGCATCAAGACTAAAAATTTGGCTCTTAACAGCTTAGGGCCCGGTTAGAGGTTATAAAAGATGTGCCACATACACACAATTGTTCCAATGATACATCTTGATGGATCGTTCTTTCCAAAAATGTTTTTTATCCATTGCAAATATGTATTACACTGGCAAAAAGATGACACATTTGAACCTCTCTAACATTTATAATGTGCCAATTGTAAATAAACAATGATGCTAACATTTTATTAAACCTGCTGCCTCTGATGTAGAGGCAGATGTTAATGTACATAAATTGGAGGATGCCTTGTACAAAGAGTTAACTGTTGCCACATCTGTTGTACCTGGAAATGTTTTTACTACTTTAAGTTGGACTTGTTTTTTAAAGTTTTTCAGAAGCTATTCAAAATGTTGTTTTCCTTAAAAACATCTTACACTAGAAGTACAATCAAGCTTTTTTGGAAAATATTTTAGATTTTACAAGCTCTCCATAGAGGTTAGAGAGGTGAAAGTTACATTCCTAGAATACAAAAAGTAAGAAACCAGTATAAGAGCTTCCTACATTTACAACTTATATATTTCGTAGCTTGATAATATGGGAAGCCTGAGTATTTTTAAAAGTAGAAAAACAAATCTGCCTCACTTCTGAGACAATGTAATACAAAACATTTGTACAGTGATCTATATAAAACTGCACTGACATTCAAGAAGTCTGAATGAATTGAAGTGTGTCCAAAGTCATGCCACATAGATCACAGTGCGACCTTTTCAAGAGGGCTATAATAGAAACACAAATACTATTGTATTTGGCCCTAATTCTTTGCATACTGAAGTCTATACAGAATATGTTTCAGCAATAAATGGTGTTTGCTATGTGCCAGATCTATGTCAGTATAAGATTTAAAAAAATATTGTCATTACTATATACACTGCTCTCAGTGTAGTGTAACTCTTGAAATGAGGATGCTTGCACTCTTGAATAAAGCACTTTTTTTTCTAATGTCAAACTGTAAATAGATCATCTGTGATGTAAAGGTAAAATGTAAAGGATGAACTGTTTTTATATCTTCAATATATGAAAACATTTGTTATTACAGTTTATTTGGTAAAACTTTTAATAAATATTAATTTTTGTATAAAAAGAAAGTATATATAATTATTTTTGTAACAAACTGCATTACATGGAGGGATTGGAAACGGAATATCTCACAGCTTGGTGAAATATATTTCAGTATTGGGAGTGGCTTAAGACCTTGAGTGAAGTTTTCTGCACTGTGGTACTGTGAAGATATATCACAATTTTTGTAACCAGTGATGAAAGTTCACCAGCTCAGTTGAAATTTTTTATTCTACCACTTAAAAGAAACTCCTTATATTACATCCTATATCCATGGTTTTTGCACAATGAACTTGTTATCAGAAATGACTGAGCCACAAGAAGAAATGTTACAGTGGCCCTCAGCAGTTGTCAAGTGTAGAGAAATGTAACAAGAAACAACAATACAAGACGTGTTTCATTATAACATCATTCTGAAATCCACAAATGCACTCAACATATAGAGGAGGCGTTTGGATGCAGACAGGCACAATGAAAAGACTGATATACATTTAAGCTTCAGGCCAAAAGGCCTTCTTCCAAAATAGAAAACACACACACATTCAGACAAGCGCAACTTGCACACACGACTACTGTCTCTGGCCACAGTAGCCAGAGACAGTGGTCCTATGTGTATAAGTTGCGCTTGTGTGACTGTATTTTCTATTTCAGAAGAAAGCCTTCTGAATAAAAGCTTAAATGTATAGCAGTCTTTCTGTTGTGCCTGTTTGCGACTCAATGTCTTCTCTTTATGGTGAGTAGCAATCCATCCCTTTCAAAATACTGTTGTTATTCCATCTTGGATTCCAGTTTTCAGTATGATTAATAACAAAAACTCTGTTAATTTCAGTGTAATAGGCTAACTCGTATTTTGTGGAAACTGAAATTTCAGTGTTGAGCAAGAAGGGTGAAATGTAGGAGACAAGCTCTTCACCTAATAGAGGGAATGAAACCTGCCTATCATCCCTTTGTGATTAAATTTTTAATGACAGCTGAAATATTAATGGTAATGTTTCCCATTGTATAATATGTATGAGAATGAAATCTATTAAATTAGAAGATTGGGAATCAAGAAAAAATCAGATTATTTATTTAGGTCTTATCAGATCTTCTCTTTCGTGTTCGTACAATTTGTATTACTCTTCAGTTTATTTTAAGCCTCTGGGAATAGTAATTTGTTTCAACTACAACTGAATCATCTAGTGCTTCTATAGAACTGAGGCATTTTTCCACATTCACCTTTTACTGTTTATACAAAAGACGCAAATACAAAAACATAAACAAAATGTATCTATGGAAAATCCAGGATGGAATATTATTATGTACAGTGGGACAGATCACTACTCACCAGATAAAATAGATGCTGAGAACAGACAGGCGTGTAGGAAGGCTGATAAATTGCTAATATTATGTATAATGCTAACAAACAAAAACAAAATACATACATTGAATGTAGTCTCTAGCTGCAACCTGAGAGGGGTGAGTAGCAATATGGATCGGGTTGTGTGGGGGAAACAAGGAGAAAGCAAAGGAAAGGCTGGGAGAAACGGGATGGGACAGAATAAGATCATGCCAATGTTGGACAGACAGTAGAGGATAGGAGAGGAAGCTGGCACTTATGCAGGAATTGCTTGGAGAAATAATGAGAAATCAGTACAGGGGAGAGGCTGGAATATGAGAGAGAGAGAGACAAGGAAAGAAAGATATGAGAGAGATAGGATGGACTAGAAAAGTAACATGGAGGTGTTAGGTTGCTGTAAAAACAGGAGGGTGGAACAAAGTGGAAAAGAGACAGATGGAGATCAGGGACCAGTGGAGATTATGGCCACTCTCATGGGAATGAAGAATTTTTAGCAGGGGAACTTCCCATCTGTGAAGCTGAGAAATAACTGGTATTGAGGCTTTGAAGCACCCACTCAATTTCACCATATCATGTTGTGTTCATATTAACATAGAACACAGTATGGTAACTGCAGCATAGTTGACAAATGATGTGACTCCCTTCACAAATGGCCCTTCAGATGGGTTGGACATACCAGTGATAGGCCTGGAAAGGGTTATGATGGGCACATATGTGGGGCAAATCTTACAAAACCACTTGCTTTCTTTCCAGGAAACTTTCCGAACCAGGAACTCTGCGAAGTAGCTAAGACAGGGAGCTGTTGGCTGTGTATGAACCCATTACACAGTTCAGGCCGCACATAGAGGCATGGCATTCCACAGTTTTAAAGCTATTTATTTTGCTTTTAAAATGCAATGTGGATCTTTTTCACGAAGACAATTCCACCAATTGGCATTCACTACTCAATTTACTACTGATTTTCAAAAGTATTCTTGTATCAATGTGAATTAATAATGTTTCCACAAACACTGACTACAAGGAGCTGACATGGGATTACAGCAGCTTATCAAGGGCAAAAATACTGAACTGCACCTAAAATGACTTCTATGGTCAGTAATCAAATTCTAATATGGTACGATATTTCCAAAAACCGAGTTTGCCCTTTTCTACTGCCAGTTTGCAGAAAACCAGTTTTTGATCATATCCACTAATTTGACATTCTGGATGGTGACTGATAGATTCGTATGACCCAGTGTCAAATGTGACAGCAGATCATGGGTAAGAACTTGCTTAACATGCCAATAGCTTAAGGTGGGATGCCATGTCCATAAGACTATTGGTTCATTCAAAGTACATATATGGTGTTACGCACACATTCGTATCTACTTGGTGGGCCCTCTCATTCCAGTATAGAGTTTTGAAACATTTTTTCAGCAACTGACTTGTTTACCCACTGGGTGGAATCAGCACCTTTTGTGGACGTTTCAGCGAAAACAATGGCACACAATTTTCTGACCACATGGATCTCCCGTTTTGGATGTCTCATCAATATCACTACTAATCATGGATGTCAGTCTGAATCAAGTTTGTTCCATGAGCTGCAAACATATGTGCTTCAAACCTCACCATACCACCAGCTATCACCCATCTACTAACAGAATGGTAGAATGATGGAATTGTACTTTAAGATCTTCCCCTGTGTCATGGCTCTTTGTATTTATCTGCCTTCTGCTAGTGTTACTGGATCTACGTGTAGCTTTTAAACCTGATATTGAAGCTTCTGCAATGGAATTTGTGCATGGTGAGCCACTCAGTCCCTCCTCCCCCCCCTTCCGCCCCCGAAATTTTATAGCGACAATGTGACCACCTGCCTTGTAAACATTAGCTTCTATTGCAGCAGATGAAAAGTAGCATCTCCAAATGTCACCCATCACTGTCATACCAACATACAAATGCGGATGACCCCACACACAAGGATCTATGGACATGCCCTTTTGTCTTGTTGCTTACAGACTGTGTCAAAGTACTGTTGTGAACACTGTACACGAGCCCTTGTCCTATATTAACATGGAATGAACACAAGTAAATATATTAGTGAGTGATAAACCCACTATGGTGTCCTTCGGATGTCTTAAACTGGACCATTTGCTTCAAGAGGACAATGCTTCTGGCCAAGTCTCCTGTAAACTCCTAATGCCTACATCGCATGATAATTGTCACTTCCGAGGCTATGCCATCAACAGATGAGAGTCTACCACCATCAGACGCTCCACCAGCTTCTCCTGTACTGCATAGAGCTGATATAGTTGTATGTCACAAATACTCCTTTATACCAGGAGACCTGCCCTACACAGAGGGGTGTGAGGAGCTGTGTGGCAATGCAACTAGTCAGACATTAAAAACAATCACTGAAGAACTGAAGTGCGCAATATCTTTGTTTTTACTCACTCTGTATTGTTGTTGTTTCGTGCTTGTCATTCTCTGCACCTATTATAGTGTGTCATCTTCCATGTAACAGCAAATGAGTTATAATGGAATGTGTTATCTCAATGATATCAAGTACTTACTGTAATTATTGTGGACTGATATTGCCCGTAAGTGCATGACTGTCAGACATATCTTGTCTAGCGATAATATGCCTAAAGAGAAAATTAAGAGTAATTGGGATCTGCGAATGGAAGTAGATCCGCAAGAACAGATGAATTCAAGCAAGCCAAACTAGGTAAAACACTGAGGAGATATTAGTTTATACTGTGGTATCTCTGCTCTGGAGTCTGTAGACAATAGCATGAAGAAACGCTGATCCAGAGATGAAAGTGCAAACCACAGTTATAAATATACAGATTAATATCGAGAGAACATTTTCTGTGGTCATTACCCTCCTAAGATGCTGTCAAACTGAAATAAACTACTTGGATAGAAAATACCAGCTAATGAGGCATTATTAAGCCATTTAAGTTCACTTGGATAATATATTGGTACATAGGCCTAATGTCAAGTTTTAATAGTGGAATGTCCACGACCATAACACGACCTATGCAGTTGATAAAGGTTGCAGTATAATTAAATATAATTGCAGTGTAACTATATTACTAATACTATTTTGTAGTTAGAAAGTTGTGTATAATGTTACTTCACAGTTACACTGTATTTTCCCAAAATATAAATTGTTTTGTACATAAAAAAAGGCTTATGGTAAGTATAAAAATTTGTGAAAAAGAACATTGCCAGATCTGTCATGTGAATGAACAGATTTATTTTGAGGGATACCAGCTAATGTTGCAGTTTCTGTAAGATTATTAGCACAAGTGATCGTATCTCACAATTATAAAAACCTTTATACATCTTGTTGTGAACAACTGGATAAAATTCCTTCAATTTTCTGGCTGCTTTAGGTTGAAACAAAAACACAACCTTTTGATGACTTCCTCCGTCTTCAGTGCCAGGAGCTGACTGTGGTAACTAATGCCACACTGTATATTATGTACGGTAACAATTATCTCAAATACTATACAAGTGCCATTAGTCTTAGCAGCTTCTAGGCATGCCGACTGGAGCTGACATTACAGCCTGACAGCACACAATTCATGACATGACCATAATATGAGCACATTCTGGGACCAAAAAATTTATATATGCTCCAGGAGACAAAGTTTTGTGTCTCTGATGGTATAATGCAAGTACAGTCACAGGTGCAAGATATTAGCAGAAGTCAATGAATCATTGCACAGAAGAGTGTTTCTGGGCACTCATCATTTTTGTTCTTAGTGGTCTTCTACAATATGACAAGGGACGATGAAATGGGTTCTACGTATTGTAAGATCACATGCGACAGATGCTGGACTGCGTACACATATACGCTGAGGACCAAAAATATTCTGACCACCTGATTAATGGTTGTTGGTCCACCTTCGGAATATAATAAAGTAGCAATTCTGCATGGCATTGATTCAATAAGTTCTTGGAAGGCTTCTAGAGATGTGTGGCTTCAGACGTCTACACACAGGTTAAGCAATTCCTATAAAACTGGAGCCAGTGGTTTGTGGCAAAGTCCTGGCACCTAATACTGTCCCAGATCTGTTCCACAGAGTACAGCTCAGGCAAATTTAATGGTCATAGCATTAGGGGAAGTTCATTATCATGCTCCTACAGTTACTGTAGTACAATTATGATCTTGTGACAAGGATAGTTATCCTGCTTATAGATGCCATTGTTATTGGGGAAGACGTCAAGCATGAGAGGATGCCGGTAGTCCATAATAATGTTTGCATGGACAGTACCTGTCATGGAGCCTTTTATTACAACCATAGGTTCCATGGAAGCCCAGATAAATATCTCCTAGAGCCTAATACTGCAACCGCCGACCTGTGTACATGATGTGTTGCACAGTTAAAGTAGCTATTCACCTGCACGACAGCTTATTTACACACAATTATCAATCTCGTGTAACAAGAAATGTTATTTGACTGACCATGCGACATGTTTCCGCTGATCTGTGGTCCAATCTCAGTAATCCTATGCCCATTACAGTTGTAATTGACAATCTCGTTGTATTAACATGTGAACATGTAGTAGTTGGCTGCTACAGAGTCTCATGTTCAACAACATGCACTGAACAGTGTGCACCCAAACACTCATGCCTGCACCAGCAATGAACTCTGTTGTCAGATCTGCCACACATCGCCACCTAGCCCATTTTACAGAAGCACTCATTCTCCATGTTCTCTGATGGGATATGGATGTCCAATACCTTGTCACCAACTCATGATTTCATCATCCTGTAACCAATTTAATAGACATGCACAACAGTAACATGTGAACAAATGAACAGCTTTGTCATTTCTGAGAGGCCTGTTCTAGGTGCCCAGCTATAACTATCTGGCTTTATACAAAGTCACTTACATAAGCGACTCTTCTTGTTTGTGGCTTGTATTTTAACTAGAATGATTCTTCGTTCATCTCTGCAACATTTATGTACTTTCCTTACTGCATCACATGACTGCAACCCCACCAAATGGTATTTAACCTCCGCAGTGGGCAGTGGTCATAATGTTCTGCACCATGGGTGTACCATATATTTACAAATACATTCACTTAATACTACATGGCAAGGATGTGAGTGTATCATAGGTTAAACCTGACAAAAACAGCATAAACCCAAAGAAGAAGAAAAATGAAAGCCATGTAAGCCAGAAACTGAGCACAACAGTGAATAGTATTGGTTACAAGTAGAAACAAGTTATGCAAACTATAAAAGGACTTAATGCATTAAAAAGGCTTGGAGTAGGCCTATGTGCTATGCCTGTGTGAACAAACAGAAAAAGAAACTAGTATTGTCATATGTAGCCTACATGTGAATCACCAACAGTTAATTTTCATTTAAATTATGTACAACATTACAAAAACGGTACAAAAATATTCAACTTCGGTGTTATCATTTGAGTGTCAATGGGAAGAACTTAATTTAGTTTCAGAATGGTCCAGAAAGTTGCTTATGGACTTAAGACAGAAAATTCAAAGTTAAAATTACCGTAAAAGGGTAAAACTTTAGTAGAAGTCAGCAAGCAGTTAAAGGACGTAGACATACTTCATACAAATGGCTACGGTACTGAAATGTCAGTATTGCCAAATGCTTACGGGAAAACCACGCTAACAGCGATTCGAAAATAAGCTATTTTGTATTGAAATAGCCTAGAATGCACTGATATTTTATTATTTGTGACAAAAGCCATGAAGTTAAACATTACTTGTAATACCGTATTATTTGTATTTTTAATGCCATACAAGAACACAAAACTGATGCTTGCCTTGTTTATATAAATATTTCTATTGGCTCATAAGACTCAAATTCGAATTATGTGATCGATAGGAAACAGGCTGCACCTGCTGCTCCGCTCTGCGGGTCTCGAATATGCAGCTCAAATTGTTGGCAGAAATGGACTTTCAGTTGTACCACTCCTGTGGGCATTCACATTTCCTACTTTGCACAATACTGTCGATGCAGATTTATGGTATTCACACTTTCCGATCCGTCTAAGCCTTGCTTTGATTGCTATTATTGATTTTAACACGTCTGATGACATTCCATCGCTTAGTTCGTTTTTCACTGTGTCAATGGTACAGTACTAAATGCTCTTTCCAACTCTGCATTTGACAGAGGCAAAACTATATTGTAAATAAGTTTCTACATTCACTTTAAACTAAAAACTGTTAACCAACGCATGCCAGAAACTCAGTCCCAGAAGTTCCTTTTCATTTAACAGACGTTAAATTTCTTACCGTTTCACTGAGGTCTTGCATATGTTTCATTTATTGGTAGACCTAAAAGCGATTCCTTGACAACTCGCAAGGAATTTGAAACTGACAACACTGACATATTTCTCAAAACTATAAAATTAACAGGACGTCTTGTTTCCTGTTCACTGTGAAATCTCAGAAGGCGAAAAGCGATAAGGACGGCATTCGTTATGAGCTGCAACGTATTGTTTATTCTCTGATTTTATTTTGTTCGTTGACTTACATATATTCTACGGTTAACTAGAGTTGTTCGCGTTCTCGCGTCTACATTGTATATGTTATACTAAAACGCTTTTACTAAATTCAGTTTCTTCTTTAGTAGAAAATTTCAAATTGTGCAACTTTCTTCAGTTTCAAACCCTAAACAGGAGCAATAATAAAGGCCTTCCGTACGTAGATTTCAAGACTCTCTGTCAAGAAATCCTTTCTGCGTGTTGGGAGAACAAATTTCTTTGCAATACCTTCCTGCCTACACCAGCTTCCAACAATTTAGAAAGTTCTTCAACCTTAGTTCCAATCGATTATTTTCCCTTTACACTTTGGTCCAAACTGGACAACGAAAAATGAGAAACGCAAAAAAATTTTTTTTTTTTAATCTAGGTACATGGAATGTAGAAATGAAGCAGTATAAATGCCTCTCCTTCGACACCGAGATGCCAATAGAATTTAATTCAAGCCATTGTTTTTCAATTAAAAAAATAGATCATCAATCGAAATCAGTCGATTGCGACATACGTGAACTCCTTTCATGCGCTTGTGTCCCCCATCTATTGTGGCAATACATCACTGACGTACAGGGGAATGGGAAAACCAGTTGTACATTACTCATAAGAGAAAATCGAAGTTTATCGGCAAATACTCTGAAGCTGACGGAGTCACTAACTTCGTGAATGACATACACATCGAATCATGACGAGACTGGACCAATCCTTTCGCAACTTGACATAAACTCCATTGTTAATCACTATCATTACCAGCGTTAAAAGGCTCGTTTACGCGGGGGCAATATCTTGCAACATTGTGACATGCTACGGAAATCTGCTTGCGTCGTCTTGTAGTATGCTACTAAAGGCAACATTTTGCGACCTATATTGCATGCGGCAGGTTAATTTATATCAAAGCAATGTTGCTTTTTGTGCCACACTGAGTCGGTCTTGCAGGAGAATGGGTGATAAAATGATTGCGGTGGCTGCTTACTTGGTCATCGCACATGCCGCCAACAATAGAAATGAAAATAAACGGAAAAGGAAACGATAGTGGAAGATATGAATATGTAAAGAAGGCCCACGAACGAGTATACCAGGAGAGCTAGCAGCAGATGATGGTGCATTATTTAGTAATTTTAGGAGAATGTTCAATGACGACTTCAGTTAACTACACCTCCTATTCAAAATCAAGATACCAACTGCCAAGACAGTGTTTCACCAAGAATTCGACTGGCCACCGCATTACGATTTTTAGCCACTGAAGATTCGTACAAATCACTGATGTACTTATTCGAAGTATCATCATATTCGGCTATTTCCCTAATAATGCCTGAAGTATGTAAAGCTATTTCATCAGTGTTGAATTACATAAAGGTAAGTACACAACATTCAATACTCACTTTATTTAAATAATTTTTATTTTCAATTTTAGGTAAGTTACAATCGAAATTAAATAACTGATATAAAACATATCATTTATTTTTTGAATCGCAAAAACTGATGGAGCTCTTCTGATGTACCTGGTACTTCAATGAATTCTTCACTCTCACCAGTATTAGAAATTTGTGGTAAGGACTATGGGACCAAACTGCTGAGGTCATCGGTCCATAGGCTTAAGCACAACTTAATCTAACTTAAACTAACTTACACCAAGGACAACACACACACCCATGCCCGAGGGAGGACTCGAACCTCCGACGGGAGGGAGCCGCGTAAACCGTGACAAGACGCCCTACACCGCACGGCTATACCGCGTGGCTCTTACCAGTATCATTGTCAGCGTATATAATTTCGCAGTTAACTCCTGGACAGCTTATTTTTACACTGTTTTCCGATACCAGAACCGGTTATGATGCGATGTTGGGAGTTCACTTCTGATACTCCCCCGCCGCTGCTTTGAATAGCACATTTCCAATTATGTGCTCCACATACATTTGTGTTATCGGGGAAATTTTCTCATCTCATTGGCCATGAACTCTCCACACACACTCCATTCATCTCTGTTGTTAACAGTTTTTAAAATCTGGTAAGCTTCCGCAACTCGAGCATCTCTCTGCATTTCTGAGCTGTTCTTTTTTGGGTTTAGTAATTCTCTTTCTCTGTGTTTCCCCATGAGACGTAATTGCTGTCTGAGGCACATTGTCTTCATAAGGCTGACTTTAATCTCCATCTTTTGTTCCTGTGTCCTCTGTGTCGTTATTCTGAAAAAATTGGGAAAGTAATGATAATGTTTTGCTTTTCAGATTCCAAAGGATACTGAAGAATGGAAGAATGTTGCCAGAAATTTCGAACCCTCACTGTGTAGGAGCCATAGATGGCAAACACGTGCAAATTATATGTCCTGCCAATACTGAAAGTGAATATATTAAATACTAAAAAACATTTAGCATCGTCCTTATGGCGATTGAAGACGCTTATTACTGCTTTCAATATGTACGTGTTGGTTGTTAGAGCCGCATATCAGATGGAGGCCTTTTTAAGAACACTTCGTTTCATAAAGCGTTAACGGAAAGTAAATTAAACATTCCTCCCCCAGAATCTCTTCCAGGAAGAGAAAATATGACACCATATGTTTTAGTAGCGGACGAGGCATTTCCATTATCCACAAATACAGGGTGTTACAAAAAGGTACGGCCAAACTTTCATGAAACATTCCTCACACACAAAGAAAGAAAATATGTTATGTGGACATGTGTCCGGAAACGCTTACTTTCCATGTTAGAGCTCATTTTATTACTTCTCTTCAAATCACATTAATCATGGAATGGAAACACACAGCGACAGAACGTACCAGCGTGACTTCAAACACTTTGTTACAGGAAATGTTCAAAATGTCCTTCGTTAGCGAGGATACATGCATCCAACCTCCGTCGCATGAAATCCCTGATGCGCTGATGCAGCTCTGGAGAATGGCGTATTGTATCACAGCCGTCCACAATACGAGCACGAAGAGTCTCTAAATTTGGTACCAGGGTTGCGTAGACAAGAGCTTTCAAATGCCCTCATAAATGAAAGTCAAGAGGGTTGAGGTCAGGAGAGCGTGGAGGCCATGGAATTGATCCGCCTGTACCAATCCATCGGTCACTGAATCTGTTGTTGAAAAGCGTACGAACACTTCGACTGAAATGTGCAGGAGCTCCATCGTGCATGAACCACATGTTGTGTCGTACTTGTAAAGGCACATGTTCCAGCAGCACAGGTAGAGTATCCCGTATGAAATCATGGTAACGTGCTCCATTGAGCGTAGGTGGAAGAACATAGGGCCCAATCAAGACATCACCAACAATGCCTGGCCAAACGTTCACAGAAAAACTGTGATGATGACGTGATTTGACAACTGCGTGCGGATTCTCGTCAGCCCACACATGTTGATTGTGAAAATTTACAATTTCACCACGTTGGAATGAAGCGTCATCCGTAAAAGAGAACAGTTGCACTGAAATGAGGATTGACACCTTGTTGGATGAACCATTCGCAGAAGTGTACCCATGGAGGCCAATCAGCTGCTGATAGTGCCTGCACACGCTGTACATGGTACGGAAACAACTGGTTCTCCCGTAGCACTCTCCATACAGTGACGTGCCCAATGTTACCTTGTACAGCAGCAACTTCTTTGACGCTGACATTAGGGTTATCTTCAACTGCACGAAGAATTGCCTCGTCCATTGCAGGTGTCCTCGTCGTTCTAGGTCTTCCCCAGTCGCGAGTCATAGGCTGGAATGTTCCGTGCTCCCTAAGACGCCCATCAATTTCTTCGAACGTCTTCCTGTCGGGACACCTTCGTTCTGGAAATCTGTATCGATACAAACGTACCGCGCCACGGCTATTGCCCCGTGCTAATCCATACATCAAATGGGCATCTGCCAATTCCGCATTTGTAAACATTGCACTGACTGCAAAACCACGTTCGTGATGAACACTAACCTGTTGATGCTATGTATTGATGTGCTTGATGCTAGTACTGTAGAGCAATGAGTCGCATGTCAACACAAGCACCGAAGTCAACATTACCTTCATCCAATTGGGCCAACTGCCGGTGAATCGAGGAAGTACAGTACATATTGACGAAACTAAAATGAGCTCTAACATGGAAATTAAGCGTTTCCGGACACATGTCCACATAACATCTTTTCTTTAGTTGTGTGTGAGGAATGTTTCCTGAAAGTTTGGCAGTACCTTTTTGTAACACCCTGTATAATGGAAACGTATGCTGGGCAATTATCAAGGTCGGAGGAGAGAATATTTAACTACCGACTTTCTCGCACACGACGTAATGTCGAAAACGCTTTCGGAATAATGTCCTCTGTTTTTAGAGTGTTTAGCAAGCCATTATTACTTAAAGTTGAGAACACTAAAATAATGTATACTGTAGTTTTAAAACACGCTTTACTACAGTGGACCACACAAACAAGAGTGTAGGAAGAAAGTATCTCCATATTTTTTTAAGACAAAGTGCAACGTCCAGAACTATTTATGCACCTCCAAATAATTTAGATACAAAAGACGTAGATAATGATGTAATTACTTTTGGAGAATGGAGAGAAGCTACTCGTAACTATGCAGGCTTAACAAATTTATCAAAGGTACCTCGAGGGCCTTCCTGTGATGCACAGACAGTACGAGAGGAATTCAAAGAATATTTTATAACACCACATGGAAAGATTGAGTGGCAAGAGAGATACCAATAGTGTCATCGTGTACCAATGTATACTAATTATGTTCGTACTACAATGTATATTCATTTAAGTAAATAAACAGAATTTTCTAGATGAACTCAAACTTTTTAGTTACTTTCTTCCTACACTCTTGTTTGTGTGGTCCACTGTAGTAAAGCGTGTTTTAAAACTACAGTATACATCTACCGATTACATACTTATTCGAAAGCATTTTGTAGAAGGTACTATATATAGTCTATTCATCACAACAATTTTTTAAAAAATGGGACTTTCTAAGAACAGAATAAAATTTCCTATTTTACAAATATACTTATTGGTAATTTTGTTGCCATGGTTGATTGATTGATTGATTAATTGAGAGGGGTTTGAGACCAATTTGTTGCCATGGCTTGATATACTACGGTACTCAGTTAATAAATATGAATAGTTATTGAAATCGAGATACTTACAATTCAGCTGTCCATTACTGCAAGTGGTTCCGTCACATCTACGATGAATTTCAATGTTTCATATGCGAACCATTTTCTTTCCATATTATCCGCTGAGCCGCTTTTTTTATTCGTCACACGCATGTGTTCACGATGAAACGCACTCCTGAGGTTTTTAATCTTCCTCATCATAGCATTCTCATCGATTTCATATTTTGAAGTGAGATTTCGTATAGCGTCTCTTTTCACTACATTATTTTTATAATTACTTTCACGTGCGTTCCACTGAAGCTCAGCTCATCAGTAGTCCTCTATGAATGCTAAATACTTCTCGTTCGACCACTCCATATTTTCAGATTTACCGCTGCCGCACAGAAAATGTCGCTCACGAACCCACTCAGCTCGGGAGTTAGCTGCGGCACATTGCGGCAGCGGGCGACATGGCGCACCGTGTAGTCTATGCCGCATGAATCATGCGACAACGTGCGTCTTGTAGCATGCTGCACTGCTGCATACCACGATGTTGCAAGATGTTACCCCAGCGTAAACGAGGCTTTACCAACACCAGTTCCTCTTACGTTTTTTTTTTTCTTTTTAGTCCTTTGTCACCGTATGTTTGCACACACATGCAGTAACATTTGCGGCGTCACAGTTTTGTAGCTCAGAAGGTGACAAAGAAAGTTGAAGTCAAACACATTTTATCATGACTAAAATACTCTTCTTCCACTTCCAAACACTGATACCGGCTTTAAGGGGGGTAGGACGTCAAACGGACCGACTTGGAGCAGGAGAGGCCCCACAGGACATTTTAATTTCCACTGTCTATACTTTTACAAAAAAATTCATAAAACTTTGTCAGCATGACTAGAAAGGATCCAGAATTCACACTTATAGCAGTGGAAGTTATCATTTTTTTTCACTTACTAATGGCAGTATTTGTTGCTATAGGTACACTTTTCTTCATAAGTAAGAGAGATTCTTTGATGAACTGTGCACAGCATACAAACCATACTTAAAGGTGTATGAAACTCCAGAATTTTCGAAATCTATTAAAAGCAGTGGTAAAAATTGAGGTAATTAACTATAAAATTTGTTTTTTTTTCCCTAAACATGAAGTTTAAAATACAACAGTTCATTCGTTTTTTTCATAAATTAAATAAATTCTAGAGTTTCATACACCTGTGAGTATGGTATGTACGATGTGCAAAATACATCGAAGAATCTCTCTAACTTATGAAGAAAAGTGTACCTATAGCAACAAATGCAGCCACTAGTAAGTGAAAAAATGATGAAATTTCACATGTAAAAAAAATTATTTGTTATGTTTTCGAACTTCCACTGCAATGAGTGTGAATCTGAATCCTTCCTGGTGAAGCTGACAAAGTTTTATGAATTTATTTGTAAAAGTATAGACACTGGAAATTAAAATGTCCTGTGATGCCTCTCCTGCTCCAAGTCGGCCCGTTTGACGTCCTACCCCCCTTAAGTTAGTTTCTTTTTCAGATTTGTTTACGCAGCCTGGAGACGAGGGCGGATAGTTTTCTACATTGTCCCGAGCTCCACGACTTCGGCCTCCAAGTTCCGAAATCCATTATTAAATAAGTATCTGCCGCCCCAATATGCCGCTTGCAGTGTGTATACTATACTCCTTCCTTACTCTAATAACACAACATGAAGCTAGATTAGGAGATATGGGCAGCAGAAGAAGGCAGAAAATACGCGCTTGGCACCCTCGGCTGCCAACTTCGGATGTCAGTAACTCAATAAATATTCGCCGTCGCAGTTCTCCACTTACGACATCCAGAGAACTCTACTTCTTTAGTTCAACAACTAAACATGGAGCCAGATTAACGGTCCGACTACGAGATATGGGCAGTTGGATATGGCAGCAAAGACGCGCTTGACGATCTCGGCTGCCAAGTTTGTAGGACAACAAAAATTCGTTGTCGAAATATTCCACAAACAGCATCCGAAGAACACTCCTTCTTTAGTTAAATAAGAAAACATGAAGCCAGATTAACGAACCAATTACGAGACCGTTTATCTGGCTTCAAGTTTCCTTACTGAGCTAGGAAGGAGTGTTCTCTGAATGCAATTGAGGGACAGCAACACACAGTAGCAGCTGAAATGTTGATATGCGAAGTTACAGACGATGGCGTCAACTGCGTAATTTCTGCCACATACAGCTGCCCGTAACTCGCAATCGGGCCGTTTATCTGACTTCATGTTTTGTTGTTAAAGTAGGCGTTTACTATGCATGCTGCAAGCGGCGTTATGCGACTGCTTTCATTTACTTGTTCACATCCAAAATAAGTGACCGAAAACGCCCGCCACTTATTTTCTGCGACATTCAGTTACCATTATCTCGTAATCGGCTAGTTGTCCGTCCCCGGTAGCTGAGTGGTCAGTGCGACAGAATGTCAATCCTAAGGGCCCGGGTTCGATTCCTGGCTGGGTCGGAGATTTTCTCCGCTCAGGGACTGGGTGTTGTGTTGTCCTAATCATCATCATTTGATCCCCATCGACGCGCAAGTCGCCGAAGTGGCGTCAAATCGGAAGACCTACAGGCGAACGGTCTACCCGACGGGAGGTCATAGTCACACGGCATATATATATCGAACAGTCGGTCTGGCTTTCATGTTTTCTTATCAAGCTAAAGTAGGCGTGTACTAGGCGTACTGCAAGTGGCATTTTGTAACGGTGGATATATATTTCATTACGGTTTTTGACAGTGGCAGATGCATATGGCGGGCGCGCTAACACATACCTCGAGAAAAGTCGCGGCCATTGTAGTCATCTCGAAACGTTATCTGTCTGGCATTTGTTCGAGAAAAGTAACGAATGTTCTACTGTTTTCTTGTACAGACAACCTTCGATACGTAGCGATATAAATACGGACTATTCGATGAATAGGAAGCTAATTTACATTCAGAAGCATAAATTTTAAGACTGAACAATGAATAAATAAAAAAAGGTGTGATGATTAGTCGAGAGTGAGAGTGATCAGTTGTTTGTAATGTATTAATAACAGTAATTCATAGTAATTTCTCAGTACAAATATTGTTACAAGACTCGTAAATCTTTTTAACTCATTTGTGTGATTTTGTTAGTAATTCGTTGGAGTGCTGTAGAACCTTCGTTCTCCCACCCTGTTACCTGACACTGGGGCATAGCTGTGTAATAGTGACAGGGAGAAATTGTCTTGCGGTGTACTGCGTAGAAACCATTTCACGAACTCACGAACTCAGACAGATTACCGTAACAACAGCGGCAACTCGGCCTCCCCAGCAGTAGCGACGAGGCCTTTACCAAACTGGAGACGAGGGTTTACCGTACAGGCGACGAGGGTTTGTCACACGTATCGTCTCCACAAAAAGCGATTAATATTTACCTAATGGAATTTGCAGTTGTCTTACTGTGTCTAGATAAAACTTTCCAACTGTCTTCGATGTGTCGTTAATCAACGAATCAAACTTCTAAAGCTTCTGCTGGATTCCGTCAGTTTCAGTGAAGTACTGAACAACTAAAGAAAACATCTTTTCAGCCTTGTGGTTCGATGCGTCGGTGCCTACGCAGTAAAATACGACTTAGGGATGGGAAACTTTTGATGCGTGTATCTTCGGCAATAGTGACTTTCGAGAAGCTTCCTAAAAACACACTTACTATATAGGCCGTGTATCGAATACACTAGAAAGAAACGGAATCGACAATAAAAGCTCCACACACATAAATTGCCAGATGACATCATCATGACATATTGGAAAAGCACTGTTTTTATTGCAATACTAGACAATGTTACGACCGACATTAGAGAACTTTTTGCTGAATAAAATATTTGTCATTTAAAATTCAACATACTTTTGCCCTCACAACTACTTAAACATGACGGTAATGATCTGGCATACAAATTGAATCAGTGCTTATCTGAACTACCGTTCTTTGAAGAAGAATCACCCTTTATGATTAAAAAGAGACTTATGGGAGACATTGTTCAATACAAGCAATGGAGCATAAACGTTCTTAATGATCGTGATTCTGTTATGCAAGCGTTGTCTGTTTTTCCTAGCTGTGACTATCCTACTTTGCACAAGCTATACAAAATATTTGCTTGTCTGCCTGCATCTATTGCTACAGTAGAAAGAAGTTTTTCAACATTGTGGCTTACAAATACATGGCTGAGGTCGACAATGAAGGAGGATCGACTTAATGGCTTAGCTGTTGAACACTCACTCTGGCATTGATTGTCGTATTGACGATGTAATTAAACAGTTTGTGAGGAAGAATAGGAGCATAGAATTCATCATTTAAGGAAGAGAACCGCAATTGTAACTTTTTTATACCATAAGATGGCATTGTCTTCTATATGTGTACAATCAAGTTTAAATAAAACTTTCTTAAACTTTGCATGTGAGTTAATTATTTTTTATTACAGTAAAAATAAAGGTAGGTCAAGGTATCTTTAGAGCCCCCTCCTTGAGGTTTTTCGGTATCCGCCTCTCTTTTCTGAACTCGGGGCCAAATTCGAGCAGCTCAGGACACCATCAAAAACATGCACTGGCAGCCTCTAGTCGTCCACACTGGCAGCCCTGCCGCCATGCAGAGAAAACAAATCTGAAAACAAAACTAACATCAAGCCAGTGACATAGATGTCATTAGAGTCATCAATAAGAAAACTAAAAGGGTCATTGCCTGTACTACCTTGTGAGAAAAGTTTCACAATATGTGTGACAAGACAAACTTCATTATTGTACCACAGTTTGTTCTATGGGTTTTTTAATTCCTAGTGCAGTTTGATTGTCATTTAACACAATTTTTTTTTCTATGGGACTTAACTTCTAAGGTCATCAGTGCCCTATAACTTAGAACTACTTAAACCTAACTAACCTAAGGACATCACACACATCCATGCCTGAGGCAGGATTCGAATCTGCGACTGTAGCGGTCGCGCGGTTCCAGACTGAAGCGCCTAGAACCGCTCGGCCACCCCGGGCGGCAACACACTTTTGTAGAGGTCGCTGAGATCATCAGTACTGTGTCCTTAAGCTTTTGATGAACAGCATGCTACAAAAAAGGCCAGAGAAGTTTCACCTTGTCAGATCGTATACAGCCCTCCAAATCCTAGAACCCCAAGCACTCCGCCTTCTGTCCCCCACACACATCCTCTACGACCTTATCCCCTTCCCCCACCTTCTTCTTTTCCTCAAACACGTCGGTACCCTGTACATCGTCCACCAACTCGATCCCCCCCGCCCCCTCATGTCCCCCTTCCTTTTTACCCCCAGCCTATTGCCGCACCTGTACTATTGTGTCCTGCTCTCTCTACATCTCTACACCACCCACCTGCTTTCCCAATGCAACTTCCAGCACCTTCCCCTCCCAGATGATGAGCTTCACCCTGACATCTACCCCTCCTACCAACTCTAATCCTACCTTCCCCTGTCCCACTCCTGAGGGTTCCCTCTCCCTTCCTCTTACCTTCCCCTGAGCAGTTTTCCTCCCTCCTCCACTCTCCTCCCTTTCCAGTTCACCCCTTCTGAGTCACTGCACTCCCTCCTGCCTTGATTTCCCACTCAATCTCCCACCCTGCCCATCTCCTGTCCCTTGGTGCGTCTCGTGCCCCCATGTTCCTTTCATCTGCACCCTCCCCCGCTGCACCTTGCTCTCCCCTATTTTTCCCTCTTCACAGGCCTCTCCCTCAGCAGGTCCCTCCTGCCAGATTTTATTCTTCATGTGTGCTTAGTCTCTTACAGTAGTCTTAAAGTGTCTTTGTTCTGGAGTGTTTTAATATTGTGACCAACTTTTAACTTGTGCATGTGACTTCAGTGTATTTTACGTGCTCCACGACTAGCTAACTACATCTTTCAACTATATGTCGCCTTTTTTTAAACTGTTCTGTAATGAACATCTCCATGTCAGCGAATGTTTTAACCCCCATTATCTCCACTTATTTTGTTTTAATACCCCCTTTTTATCGCATTTATATCTATAGTTTTCTTCTTTTATTAATTGTCGTGTCACTCGGCTGAAGAGTGGCAAATTGTGCTGCTGCCAGTCCTCCCCTGCCCATTTGGGGCAGGGGAATAAAATCACAATAAAGGAAAAAAAAAGATTTCCACCTTGTCCTACCTTTGCGGATTCCGTAGTTGATTTTACAAATTATTCCAACTTCCTCCACGACGAATTTATGCTGCGCTATGAAAAGTAGTTTTGTGTTTACCTGTATTTGTTTATGTTTTAGTATGCTGCGCAAGTTCACTGTGTTTGGCATGAGAAATGGATTGACAAAACGAAAACTTTGCCAAACCACTTTTACCAGAAACCAAAGTTAGCTTGACTTTAAATAAAGGATAATTTAACCACTCTTTGCGAGACCTTTGCTGATATTGTGGAGGCATATACCTGTAAACGACTCGTGAATCGCTAATCGCTACATAGAAACTCGTTGCTAGAGACTGAACATCACGAGACCAGTAATGCCATATCCTGCTGGGACCTTTTTGGGACTCTGAGGTGGGGATGCAGAAATGAAATAAAAGCCGGCCGGGGTGGCCGAGCGGTTCTAGGCGCTACAGTCTGGAACCGCGCGACCGCTACGGTCGCAGGTTCGAATCCTGTCTCGGGCACAGATGTGTGTGATGTCCTTAGGTTAGTTAGGTTTAAGTAGTTCTAAGTTCTAGGGGACTGATGACCTTAGATGACCGGACCGAAGCGCCTAGAACCGCTCGGCCAGCACGGCCGGCTAAACTGGCACTGTAAGACTGATTCCACAGTCCTTGGCAGCAGTCGATTTCTTTCATCAGTCGAGTGGGTCGACATAATCGAAAATACTCTTAACGCAGTAGCGTTGTGAGCAGGAATAGAAAAGAAAAGACTCGCACAAAAATAGCAGTTGGTATTTGCGTTCAGGATTTTCGGTTGCCTTAAGAAAGTCAATCCACCTTTCTTCAACAGAGTGTTTATATTTCCGTTCTTCCAAGACATACTTAGTTTTTAAAACGCTTTACAGCTACATATATTCCCGCAAACAATTGTCACCTGAAATCTTCACAACATTTTCGTCAGGTGTGCAGTAGTGTTTTTAATCTTCACCTAATCTGGGATTTCAGACAGCGTCATCCGATCAAATACTTGATATTTATTGAAAGAAATAGCCTATTTCTGTAAGTAAACAAATGCTATGGTGTACAAAGGCATTGTCTTTTCCTCAAATTTCGAAATCAAATTAATTATTTCTTGGTTAGGGATCTCATCCTCTAATATGTTCAAATTAATTTTGGTTTGCACGCCAATAAAATTGTCAGTCTTTCTTTCATTCACACAACTGTGAGTGTTGGTTGACATATTTCTTATTTCAAATATCAAGGCTTTATATTTTTCCCAAGTAGAGCCAGTTGTGACTGCAGAAACACGGAGTAAATTTCACTGATTGGACTACCGATAAAATCTGAAATTATTTTAGGTGGCCTGTCTTCGGCATCAGAAAACTCTTTTAATGGAATCCAAAGCTTAAGAATTCTCTCGACTGCGGGCATTAACGACAGCCATCTTGTTTCTGAGTGAGATGGAAGAGTCTGATGATTGCTTTCAACGTATAAGCTTCTGTGTCGTTACCGTGTTTATTGAAAAATAATTAAATATTTTCATGACGATTATTTCAAGACTTGATAGAGTATTGTGGAGAATATGGGCAGGGCATCCAATTCCTTATATATTTTTTCCTTGTTCTTCTTTGATTTGATGAAACACATTCCAACTGGCCACATCGATAAAGCCCTCCGAAGTTGGTATTGGTATTGCTGCGTCGTCCGAACAAGACACAGGCAGAGAAAAAGTATCTCAGGCGCAAAGATGTGAGCTGGTGCCAGTGCCATAGAGACTCGTCACTTTTTGTGTTATATTACATGCACTGCTGTAGAATTCATTATTCAATAGGTCACAAAGATAAATAAATCTTTTTTAAATCATTTGTGTGATTTTGCCACTAATTTTTGGAGTGCTGTAGAACATTCGTTTTCATGCCCTGTTACCTGACACTGGGGCATAGCTGTGTAATAGTGGCAGAGAGAAATTGTCTTGCAGTGTACTGCACAGAAGCCGTTTCACAAACTCTCAAACTTAACAGTGGCAACTCGGACACCCCAGCAGTAGCGGCGAGGCCTTTACCAAACCTGGGATGAGGGTTTACCAAACAGGCGACGAGGGTTTATCAAAGGTATTGTCTCCACAAAAAGCGATTAATGTTTACGTAATGGAATTTGGATCGCCGGCCGGAGTGGCCGTGCGGTTCTAGGTGCTACAGTCTGGAACCGAGCGACCGCTACGGTCGCAGGTTCGAAACCTGCCTCTGGCATGGATGTGTGTGATGTCCTTAGGTTAGTTAGGTTTAATTAGTTCTAAGTTCTAGGCGACTGATGACCTCAGAAGTTAAGTCGCATAGTGCTCAGAGCCATTTGGAATTTGGATCAAATTCTTCAAATGGCTCTAAGCACTATAGGACTTAAAGTCTGAGGTCATCAGCCCCCTAGAACTTAGAACTACTTAAACCTAACTAACCTAAGGACATCACACACATCCATTTTCGAGGCAGGATTCGAACCTGCGACCGTAGCGGTCGCACGGTTCGAGAGTGAAGCGCCTATAACCGCTCGGCCACAACGGCCGGCGATGCGTTTCAGTGACAAAAATCAATGTTCTGCTTTTGACGTGGTCATTTGAATGAGAATTATCGCTTTCAAGAGTTTCACTGATTTGGTCAGTGTGTCAAAAGAGATTGCTATCTGTTATGCAGTCCAGCAAGCTCAAAATTCCAAACATACCTTCAAACTCCACAGCTCTCTCCCATAAATAACAGATAACTCCGTTTGAAGTTTCTTTGCTTAACAAAAAGTAATAGTATTCAATAGCAGCTCTGAAAGAAACTTCTGGAAAATTGGAAGAATAAATGGTGAATTTCTCTGTTAGAAAGAGAGAGACTGCTATGAGGTGTCAAATAAACTTGAATCCTTCTATTTCCTCATAATTAGGTGCGAGGCGTGCTGGCTACTATTGTAATTTCCAATTACAGTTACAATTAAATTTTTGTGCTACATAGTTTTTCTACAATTTCAGTACATACCTCATACTTGTGAGATGAAGTCAAGCAGAGGGCTTTCCAGGCAACAGCTTGGAAGGCTACAGGGGCTAGTCAGCTGCATGCTATACTGCTTTAATTCTCCAGCAACAGCGATTAATATGGTACGTGCGCATCCCTTTGCAAGGTCCATCCCCACTCTCGCTTTCTTTCTGCGTAAGTGTGACGTTAGCTTGCTGAAGGAATATGGACGCAGTAGGAGGCTTCTCAAAAGAGATGCAAACATGCCAGTGTGTGCCGTCTGTGGAAACATCCATTTAGCTGTGAGGACGGGGCGTGAGTCGTGCTTGGGTAGCTCATTTGGTAGAGCACTTTCCGGCGAAAGGCAAAGGTCCCGAGTTCGAGTCTCGGTCCAGCACACAGTTTTAATCTGCAAGGAAGTTTCATATCAGCGCACACTCCGCTGCAGAGTAAAAATCTGTCAGGAAACATCCCCCAGGCTGTGGCTAAGCCATGTCTCCGCAATATCCTTTCTTTCAGGAGTGCTAGTTCTGCAAGGTTCGCAGGAGAGCTTCTGTAATGTTTGGAAGGTAGGAGACGAGGTACTGGCAGAAGTAAAGCTGTGAGGACGGGGCGTGAGTCATGCTTGGGTAGCTCAGTTGGTAGAGCACTTGCCCGCGAAAGGCAAATTTCCCGAGTCTCGGTACGGCACACAGTTTTAATCTACCAGGAAGTTTCATCCATTTTTAGGACTTGGTTTTGAGGGTGAAAGTGGCGTTATGAAACAAAGACGACCTACACCAAACCTTCCGCATTTAAATACAGCAGCTAGAAATTATGTCAGACATTCTCCTCCTACAAATACTTACGTCGCTGTAAGGATACATAAAAACTGCACTGTAGGCCATGCATATTGTTTTTTTTTTTCTATGTGTTGTGGAGTGTGGTGACTGACAAGAACAATTTCAACAATTTAAGGAAACGGAACGAAAATTCCAAGGAACATTTTACATCTTTATGGACACTTATTAAATTTAGCAGTACAAGGACAGATTTTTATTTGAACAATGTCTTCATATTAAATGTTCAGAAGCATGACGAACAAGTGAAGAAGAACAGACACATTGTGATCTAATGCGTGGGGCGGTGTGACGGGAGATCTTGCCTACGGTTTTCACGTGACGCTTAAGCAATTTAGTTCCAGTTTCGTCCTTAACGTTTTCTCGCGTATACTTGTCAAGTCAACTGCTCTTTTCAAAATACTGCGAACTAAATTCTTTGTATGGACTATTATTTGAAGGAAGTTGGCCAGTTTCAGGCTGAGTTATAGGAACTTTGCGGTCAATTTGAAGAAGTGTGATTTAAAACCGAGCCAGAAGAAAGCGGTACTGAACCTCCAAGAAATAAGCAATGGGATGACGTGGATGACGGATAAAATCGTACGGTGCTTTGTTTTGCGATTGTCTCGTCTCAGTGAACTGATGGGTATGCTGATCTGGATAATATCTTCCGCTTATGAATTATGAAAATAAATGGCTCTGAGCACTATGCGACTTAGCTTCTGAGGTCATCAGTCGCCTAGAACTTAGAACTAATTAAACCTAACTAACCTAAGGACATCACACACATCCATGCCCGAGGCAGGATTCGAACCTGCGAGCGTAGAGGTCGCTCGGCTCCAGACTGTAGCGCCCAGAACCGCACGGCCACTCCGGTCGGCTATGAATTATGAAAAGTATAGCCAATATACATATAACTTTCCTCAGGCTGCATTAATTCCTGGATAGCATCCTGCGGTGGACATTTTGATATCCCTTGATTAAGGATCAGTGGCAGATTTAAAAATTTTGAGCCCCTAGGCACAGCATATTATATGCGTCCCCCTAGAACAAAAACGTTTTAAATAACTATTACCCTATCACTTCACAATTGCCGTTTTGGGTGGGAGCGCTGTGAGCTGTTTCCCAACTGTGCTATTCGTTGTTCTGAAGGACGCGTGAGCGGACTAGTCGCGCTCAATCAAGATGTAATATGGTTTCTGAACTGTACTTGGTGTACGGCAGCGGATAAAACAAACTTTATAACTGCATAGTGTTAACACATTTTTCTGTCGAAAGACAACAGAAACGAACACAAGGAAAATAACTTCTTTTATGGCCTAAAAATTCAGCAGAGTGTGTACGAGACAACGGATTTTTGTTATACGTTCACTTTTAATATGTTCTTTTACACGAAACCATTGAAAATGAAAATAAAATGTTGTGTTACGGTCTAAAAATTGAAGGGAACGTGTTATACATTAGAAATTAATACGTACTTTTATAGGGCCGCAAGGAAGCGTTCAAAATTAAAATTAAACTGTCGTTTTACAATGTGATAACTTGAATGTGTAACAGATAAAAAAAACACGATCGATATTATTATGTGAATCTATAGGAAAGCGTAAGAAACGAAAATGAAATAGAGGTTTCGGTGCAAGAACGAAATACAGACGAACAAACACAGAACTGGATTTGCTATTACATAATTTTACAAACTAGCGTGGAAAAATCAAAATTGTTTTATAATCTAATAGTTAACGTGTAAAGTATTAGGGTATTTGTAGCTAGATGCTGCATAATAAGTGTACACAATACCTGTAATCTACGTATGGGGTGAACAATTTTGTGCTGCAGCTACTGCTCTCACCATAGCTCTTTCTAACGGTATTAGCAAAGCTTTCACGTATTTATCGACAGAACTGAACTACGTTACTCATTAACACTTTTTCATCTGAGCGTACTCTCCGATAACGTATATTTCCGTGATAAGTATACATTTCAGAAGACGCCAAGAACATGCATAATTTGTAATAGTATACTACAGTGTCAGTATGATTTGATTGTACGACGCCGAGAGACCTATGTCATTCGGGTATTGTTTATTGTTGTTGTGCGTAATCGGTCACGTCTGCGCGTAAACGAGGTTTAGCAATAAATTCTCCAAGTGATTCAAATAATTCATGCTCTATTGTAGTCTCAATATTTACAGTTTACAATTTCAGATTTACACTATTAAATCAGTGGAGTAGGTCCTTCCAAACTGTCATCATAAATACTGTTTGCCGGCCGCGGTGGCCGAGCGGTTCTAGGCGCTTCAGTCCTGAACCGCGCGACTGCTATGGTCGCAGGTTCGAATCTTGCCTCGGGCATGGATGTGTGTGATGTCCTTAGGTTAGTTACGTTTAAGTAGATCTATGTTCTAGGGGACTGATTAAGTCCCATACTGCTCATTCCCATCTGAACCATTTTTGAATACGTTTGTAGTCTGCTGAGTTGATTCAATGAAGCCCATTTCGCACAAGTGGTTTTTCAAACGTATTATTGGCAATATGTGTGATGGCATGGCATTTCATGTTGACCTGCACACGCTTCTTCTCTTGCTGACCAATGTGTTTTTGAAAAACTTTTTATCGTTTTTCTTCCTGGTTTCATGAAAGAAAGAAGTTTATCCCAGCGTTGTGTAGAAGTAGAGAAAAAATTATAAAGGTTTCGTTCTTTAACGCGTTCCTGCAAACCAATGTAGGTCCTTGCTTGTGTTGTCATATGACTGGCCTCTACAGTCTGTAACAGCAATGGAATTTGTAGACAGGACTTTTAATACGGCCTCAGCTAAATTTTCGGACTTGTGTACCGGGTTTGGTGAAAACAGAAGGAGATATTCAACAGGTTCACCATTCTCGTTCACATATCTTAATATGAAAGGTAACTGATCAATATGTGAAATGTACACAGTAGAATCTACTATTATAGAGAAATATTTGGGGTATTTTATTTCATTTATGACAGTTATTTTTGTTCATTCAGATTGTTGAAGAAAGATAACTTGTATGTCCCTGCCCCGGGTTTCCATATCGCTCAAGGTGCTCTGCGATAAAAGGATCAAACTCGGCTACAAGTTCAAGAGACGTCATTAATTGACCATTATGTAATGAATTGAATCTTGCAACGTGTCCACGTAGGGGAAGTCCATGACTTATTAGCTTCTTCACTTCTGCAAACACTCATTTCAACACACTGCGCCAATACATTTTTTCTGTCTCAACATATGACACGAAACGATTATTTATTGTTGCAAGTGACTTGTTACGAATGATAAATCAGAATTTTTGTGTTAAAGTGAATTCTCATGTTGAGATAAAATATTAAAAATATTTTTCCAATCTGCCATCAGTAGCAATCATGGCCTTACCTCTGAACAATTTGCATGGTGCACAAAAAACAGCTCCAGTGCTACAGGAGTATACTAGAAACTTACGCAAAATTGATTCACCATTTAAAAGTTTATGGTCAAATACATTTTTGTTCAAATATCTAGTTTTATCACCTATTGATCTTCTTTAATTAGAAAAATCATTGTTACAATTTTGATTAATGCCACGTTGTAAGAGAATGTCGATTGTTGATTCACTCACACACCATTCTGAGGTATCATAACCAATGAGGTTATTTCTTTTTGTAATGTCTGACTCTTAGTTTTTCGTGAAACTCGAAATCAGGAACAATTTGTTTTTCTTCATTTTTAACTGTTGTTTTGTCTATATGTACTTCTTTTGCAACAGCTGCAGTGTCAGAAATATCATCTGTACTATCTGAACTCGAAGTCGAATAAACAACATTTTTTGCGAAAAATTTATCTACCCTGCCAAGTGTTTTCAGAACATTGGCTTTCAGTTCTCGCCTTTCCTTCGATTATTTTCGAAATCCTACCCCACTTAATTTTGCATGTTTGCTTTTTTCACTGTTATTCACGTTAAGGCACTTACAAAATTGTCAACCAACAGTCAAAACAAAACAAAACAAAAATTGTAAAAGGAAAGAAAGAAAGACTTTATCCAGTTCCAATCATACTACACCACACATGAGCACAAAGCTTTTCGCTTTAAACACGGCACACTACCACCAAGATTTTTCCTTTAAACACTGAGCAATGAACTGACCAACTCGGATTACTTGACGTAACTGTGCTATGAATGAACGACAATGCAGAATAATTTAATTTCACTGTCGCCTGTTTCGCTGTTCTCAGTGAGCAGTAGAAGCACACCTGCAGGCTGGACTTCGTCTCGTCAAGGAAACGGGTCAGTCCCTTTTTTGGTTTCTGTTTCCAGTGTCGCCGGAATTTTAGCTGGGACGCAGATATGTTCTGAACATTCTTGACACAGTCTTTCTAATTTAAAAAGCAAATAAGTTTTGCAATTTCTTGCAGTCAGGTGTGCTGGGTCGACTCTTATCCCACTTATTCTTATAACGTTTTAGCGGTTTCTGTGGGCGGAGAAGACAGACTACAAAGTTTAAGTAGCCTTGTTGGCAGTTGATGTGGCGTGTCGTCATTTGTGTGAATATTGTTGTTATGTCCACACGCAAATGCACCTTTTGTTCCAACATAAAATAAAAATAACCTTTCCTCGAAGAAAAAAAACCTTAGTTAAGAAGTTTAATATAAAATTTGCAATGCCACCTACCATTCGATTGCACAGAATGGGAGCTTGGATATCATGCAGGCTGCAGCACATTAAATGAGACAAATGAAAGTTGGTTTCTTCTCCTCTTTTCGTCAAAAAAGTAACTAAGTAAATAAATAAATAAAATTTTTAAGCTGTTGTGAAATGTATTTCACACATTATTAGATATTCTGCTGATGTTCTTTTCATACAAACATATGTTTGAAAATGTAAAACATTTCCAGTATTGACATATTTTGTTAAACGTGTGTCATTAAATTTAAGCTTAGATATTGAAGACCACAGAGTTTTCAGATTAATTACGGTAATGGAAGGTTGACTTGACACTTGCCCACAATTTCTGCAAGAAATTTAAGGAGAGTAAGGTTTTACATACTGAGGTCCACACATGTTACAGTATTTAAGAAATGTCTGCTTACATTATCATAGCTTTTCAGGGGGCTCAGTATTTTCACAGGGAAATATTGTAGGGTTAAGTAGACGCTGACAATATTCTCGGACAGGCGCGGCTCGTAATTAAAGGCTCTGAGGCGTAGCCGCCCCAAAATATATGTTAAAGTAAATTTCGCAAGAACGTATTACATAATTTAAATTATCAGGACGAACTTCGCATATTTCCAATTCCGATTAAAATAATGATGGTCAACGTTTTTGGAACTGTTTGTATCGATGGATGTTTTCCGAACGGTTAGTAGTGTTTAGGCTGCGCCTTGGAACTTCCGTAAGGCCGGTATTACACTATCAAATTTCTTTGTCCAATATCTTTGTCAAAGATATTTGATAGTGTAATAGGGATCTTTGACAAATGTCGTCCAATATTTGATCAAATCTAGGCCGAGGCTGTATATTTGATCAAAGAAATCGCTTGTCTTCTGTTCACAGCAATGCGATATGTTACCACGCGGAGCGCTAGCATCGCTGCAGCGTTCTGTCGTCTGTAGTGTTTTCATAACCATTGCCGGTAAATACAATTGGTGTGTGCCGACAGCTACAGGATTAATAGAGATGTCTGAAGCTTATGAGGTGCTTTACAACGTGAGGCACCCTGAATAAAAAATAGATTAAGAAGATTGGAGACCTAACCTGACCTAACCTAACATAACATAACCCTCTCCTGTAGCAAGGAATCGGAGTGTTATAGTGAGCCTGTCTTCTGAAGATGTAGCAGTTCTTAAGTGAAAATTGTGCTTTGTGATATGAGGATACACTTCATTGAGCACATACAGAAATGTATGCTCATCCATTCTTAAGTAATTGATGTACGACTTGACGTCTTCCACTGTAAGCTCACGTAACAAGTTTTGTGGAATGCTTTTATCGTGTCGTCGTAAAACCCACGGCTTCACCCAGATTAGATTAGTTTTTCGTTCCATAGATCCGTGCTGAGGAGATCCTCGTGGATGTGGAACATGTCGATTTTTTTAAAGCTGAAATAAAAATACTAATAGTATGAATAAATACATCATTTGTTTCTATTAAAAATTTCGCCAATGGAGTAGAAGGAGTTGGCCAGTAGTAAGTCTTTCAGGCTCCTTTTAAACTGATCTTTATTTCTAACTAAATTTTTTATGTTTCCTGGCAAATTATTGAAGATGAGTGTTCCTGAGTAGTGGACCCCTTTTTGAACTAAAGTAAGTGTTTTTAAGTCCTTGTGCAGATCATTTTTGTTCCTGGTATTGTATGTATGAACTGAGTTGTTTGTTTGAAAAAGAGATATATAATTTTCGACAAATTTTATTAAGAAATAAATATACTGAGAGGCAGTAGTTAACCTGCGAGCCGGAAGTATAGTGAGACTCTGTCATTTGGGCCTACGAGAGTTATAGTTTTTTTTTGTTTGTTTCTCATGCCTAGATAACTGTACAAACATATCGTTGCATGTATTGTAATAATCATTACATATAATGATCCACATGCAACAATATCTCTACAGAAGTATCTAGGCATGAAATACAAAACAAAAAAAGCTAACCTGCAAATCTCGTACGTCCAAACGACAGTCTCACTGTACTTCTGGCCCGCCAACAGTTTCATTTTCTTTCTTATTTTCCCCCAGTACCAATGCAAGAATCTGAAGTACCCAGTTCTTTGAAGAGGTTTCTGCAGGAGGTCCGTGAATTTACTCCACAAATAATACGTATTACACGCTTTTGGAGCTTGAAAACTTTTGTTTGACTTCAAGATTTACCCCAAAATATTATCCCATATGACATTATGGAATGAAAGTATGCAAGCTTTTTCATTTTTATGTTGACTATGTCTGCTAACACTCGAATTGCAAATACAGATTTGTTAAGGCTTTTTCTGCAGTTCTGTGGTGTGCTCCTCCCAACTGAATTTATTATCAAGTGGTAATCCCAGAACTTTTAAGACTGTCAACCTCGTATGTATGGTTCCATTTTCTCCCCCCATTTCTTTTCCGCATGTGCACACAATACAATTGGAGTACGTAGAACTGCTGCGGTTAATAACAAGTTGTTGTCAGCCATGTTGAACTTTGACGAAAAATTTGATGACAGTGTAATACCCCTTGTAGCGCTACGTCAAAGATCTTTGTCAAATATATTGGACGGAATATTGGATCACATCTTTGATCAAATCTTTGACAAAGAAATTTGATAGTGTAATACCGGCCTAAGCTGCATGTAGTTGCGGTTTGGGGGCGTGGCTTCTACATAGTACTGCTCTTTATGGGCGACCCGAAGGCTCAGAGCTTGCAGCGTAAGGGTTTCATACCAACCACCACACGTTTTTCACGTTCCACTATCTATGTAATAAAGGAATGTAGTGTGGCCGAAACTTCGCTATCCAATCTCTGTCTCTGCACATCTCTACTACGCTTCGATGTGTCATTAATCGACGTTTAATATTATTGTTTTGATAATGTTTTACATAGTTGTTTTGTTTCTGGCATTGGCTATTTTATCCACATTTAGAATAAGTTTGCAAATATCCCGCCAGAGTGCACTGGACTACAGTAACATAACAGTACTGCCATCTAGCGAGAGTATCATAAGTGATTAGATGACAAAGCGGCCGAAATTTGTCCCGTTACTTTACTTTCCTTGCTTGCTGATGCTGACTGCTTTTGTTGATACCGTGTGATATTAGCAAGTTTCTTTTTCGGAGTGTATTTTGCAAGATTTTAGTGAGTTTTACTTGCTTGTGAATATCTGCGACATACCGCGAGTGTGAAACCAGCTCAATATGAATTCAGTGTGCAATTTCATAGGTAAAAACTTGGAACACGGCCATAGGATGAAAGTGAAAGAACTTGGTGCAACCAGACCCGATCTAACGATAAATCAAGAACAGAAACAGTGCAAATCTATGCAAGGATACAAACGCAGTTTTAATAGAGCAATGTATGATGCAGCTGAGTGGTTGTGTGGTTGTGAAGTGAAAAATGCATTTTTCTGTTTCACCTGCCTTCTTACAAATAGTTCTGATAGTGCCTGGACTGAAACTGGTATCACTGACTTAAAGAATTTTCACGCAAAGGTGAAAAAACATAATTCCAGCGAAAAACATTTATATGGTTTCATTGAGTTTTCAATGCTAGGGAAAGTGGACATTATGTGCCAATTAGACAGTGCTTACCGCCGTAATATAAAGATATATAATGAAAATGTATCAAACAAACGGTATATTCTGGGTAAACTGATTGACTGTATCAAATTTTGCGGCAAATTCGAGGTTGCCTTAAGGGGCCAGGACGATACAGAAGATTCCAAAAACCCAGGAATTTTTCGAAGATTAGTCAGTCTTATGGCAGAACTGGACTGCGTCTTGAAGCAGCACATTGAAAAATCAGAAAACCGTGTTTTCTTAGGCCTATCTAAGACAATTCAAAATGAACTCCTGGAATCAATTTATGAGGTATGCCTCAATCTTATCAAGAGTGAACTGTCAAAGGCAAACTTTCTCACAATAGAAGTTGATGAAAGTACTGACTGAGCAAATTTGTCACAATTGGTACTAATAATTCGCTATGAGCTACTGGGACAAGTAAATGAAAGTTTTGTTTTCTTTGTACGCCCAAAAAGTCACAGTGCAGACGATGTAACTGCAGCTGTTCTCTGTGAGCTAGATAAAATGAATGTACATGAAAAACCTGATAAACTGATAGCTCAGTGTTACGACGGTGCTCCTGTTACGAGCGGCCATAGAAGTGGAGTTCAAACTAGAATTAGAGAAATGTACAGGAATGCTCACTTTATTCACTGTTATGCCCATCAGTTAAATTTAATTATTGAAGGTTGTGTGATGGGCAATAAACAAGTGTGGATCTTCTTTAGCAACTTGGAAGGAATTTCCACCTTTTTTCCTGGTCTTCTAGCCGTACAGCCATTCTTGAGGAAGTAGTGAAGAAGCGTATTCCTACCTGTCCTCAGTCCATCAGATGAAATTTTAAATCACGGAGCGTAACCACTGTGTACAAACACCAAAAGGAAATTGTTGAGTGCCTAGAAAGAATTATTGATGATGATGCCAGTTATTACAAGACAATAAACAAGGCCACGGGACTGAAGGGTTTCCTGCAAGACGAAGATTTCCTCTTCTGGTTAAATTTTTTTAATACAGTCATTCCTCATTGTGACACTCTCTTTAACCAACTGCAGCAGAGGAATATTGATGCAGTGAAAACTGTTGAATATGTATCGCACTTTGCAGATTCTGTCCAGCAAATTAGGGCCTCACTTGAAACTGACGATCACTGGGAACAGGTAGAACCAACTGCAAAACGGGGACGTTTCACAGAATCAAGAATAGTGTGTGCACGAAACGTTTGCGACCTCATCACAACTCAGATCAAAGAACGATTCAGTTTCAATGATCACTTATCGATTACACAGCTGTTTGATCCATCGTTGTTTTCAAAACATCAAACTATTTTTCCGGAAAAAGACCTTAAAATAGCTATTAAATTGTTCAATTTACAGTCTTCAGATCTACGTCATGAGCTGAACGTGTTGTAGAGCCGAAAAGATTTTATGAGGGCGTCAGGTGCTTTGACCTTGTTGAACTTTCTTTACGATAACAATCTGACTAAAGTTTTTCCTGAAAGTGTAAAACTAACGCAAATAATAGTAACCTTCCCTATGAGGACCGGAGAGGCAGAACGCTGCTTCTCTACGTTAAAGTGAGTGAAAACATTTATGCGCAACACTATGAATGAGGACAGACTTTGTGCGCTTGCAATGTGTTCCCTAGAAAAAGAATTACTGAATTGGCCAAATTTCAATGAAATGGTCATACACCATTTTGCTGCGCAGAAGGGGAGACGAGCTGACTTCGTCTGTAAACAAATGAATTGAGGTAAGCGAAAGTGCTTTCGTAATTTATAAGAGGTAATTTCTTTATATTAAGTCCTACTTAGCCTATTAAGTAAATTGAGTAAAAAAGGGTAGTGTCATGTTTAGCCAGTCATAAACGTGATGATATTTTCAGAAACGAATCACAGTGTACAGTGTGTTGCGTTACAGTGTCACATTTTGAGTACTTTAGCACAACAAAGCGTACTAAAAATGACGTATTTTGGAGAGATCTTTAGTGCGAAATTTCACATAAATGCATATTTTCATAATACACAATAAATACGAACTGTTCGCTTCTCAAACATGTGAATTAATAAGGCAGTTGCACGGATTGCTCATGTCACCCATTCACAGCACAAGACCTGTGACGTCACCAAAACATCACAGTATCGTCATGCGAACTCGTAAACTTCGAGTTTTGTTGGTAAACCACAATAAACGCCTTAAGTTTAGAACCGAAAACACCAAAAATATTAAGCAGCCGCAAAGTTAACATTCATTGCATTAAAGATCTCTCCGAAACGTGTCTTTTCATATGATTTGCTGCAAAGTGATAGAAAATTTAATGATGACATATTAAAATACAAACCAAAGATTTTAACTCGAAGTTAGCTTCTAATGATATTTGAAACCTGATTATAGAAGATACAGCACGTAAAATTATAGGTAGAGAGTGATCTACCCACCCCCCTCCCCCTGAATTCTTAGTTGTTTATGTCAGACTAATCTGTAGCGTAACCCGAGGTCTATGTTGGCTCCGATCGATAAATGCTGCAGCCTTCCACAGTGTAGAAACCACGAACCGCGCCTGTTCTCGGAATAATAACATTTCAAACATTGTATTGTAGATTGCCATCCTGACGGAATACTTCAAAACATTTTGAACAGTCATGAAGATGATACCAGACAGAAACCCAATGTTAAATTTCCATTCAGTCACCAAGTAACTGTATATATTTCTAAGCTCGTATTGTCGAATTTCGTTCTTATGGCTTATTTAAACTAGCAAGCTGTTTATCAATATTAAAAATTTTTGTCGTTTGTAAGCACAGTTATTTTAAAACATAAAAGGTTAAAATGAGTACAGAGCAAAAGATGCTTCCACCCTTAAGGTGCCCCCCCCCCCCCCTAGGCTGGTGCCTAGTTGACCTATATGTAAATCAGCCACTGATATGGATGGAAATGTATGTGATATATTCTTCAGACAAATTGCAGAACCAGCCAGTATTAGAAAAAAACTCAGTATCTCATCTTCTGTGGTCTCACTGATGTAGTATCTGAAATATCAAAACTAATGTAATTAATTTAACAAGTCCTGCAACCAGTGCTTGGCAGAAAAATCACTTTAGGCGTTCTTGCTTATTTCAACTGTGTATATTTCGTGTTTTTCACTTCGAATCATATTAATCCTTCCGTACTGTTCTCTATTGTTAAACAAACAATCTTTGTAATCTTATAAGATTATTCTATTTTGGACAACACATTTATTAAATCCTTTAGATTTTTTTCTGTTTTATCAACAACTTTATAAGCATACATTTTTGCTCTTAAACCACAAAATTCTTCCATTATTTTTCCATTTCATTCAGTTTTAATTTTTCCTAGAACTTTCTTATTAACTTGTGAAATACCATAAATATTACTTTCGGGGTAATCACTAGTATCAAATTTGTCAACATCATTTTCACATCTTCATAAAAATCTTCATTTTGTATATTACTGATATATCTGACGCTATCTTGATAACACAATTCGATATTTTTTCGATATTTTGGTTTCATTACTCTATAGTGAAAATAATACATCAGTACTTTTGATAAATCAAGTATATTCATGTAACAATAGATGGGTTTATTTTCAGAAGTGAGCTGTAAATCTTTATGTAAATCATTGCAATTCTTTTGCATATTCTAAATCTACTTCAAAAATGTAGCTGGTTGTAGTAGTATATGATATTTTTTTATTTTTGTTCAGTCAAAATAATTAGGGCACACCCCTAAGGCTGTTTCAGCTACCACTGGTTCTTTCCATTCATTTCTGCCATATGGTAAATATTGACTCATTGAATAACCATATAAATTATTTGCTTCTAAATATGCTAGATAATTTAGTTTCTTTTTACTGTTAAAATCCTTTGTATAGTTATTGATAGCTTTATCATTTCTTTTATGATACTGTGATATTCTTCCTCTAACTCCCTTTCCAACCATTTAAAATCATGTTGTAATCATGTAATAATCAAATGATTGTTTAGTCATTTTCAACATTGCACCCCAAGATAATCCTGTTCCAGTAAAGTACCAAGATGGATCAAGAACATATGCTTTTATACAAGTTCTACATAAATTTTCACATACAACAATAACAATACATCAGTTTTAAGATGTAGATCATGATATTCAACTAGATTTTTAATATTAAATTTTTTCCAAGCTATTTTTAAATGTTTATAATCTTCATCACTTATGTCATAGTCATTCAGTTTACTTTAAAATTCTTCTTTTGATGGTAATTGTGTCTGTTCAAATTGTTTTCAAGAATCCATGTAATCATATGGATATACACCTATTCTGATCACTAAATCCAAAATTCTTCTGGGGAAAGTTTTCTAATGTTTTTCATTTGATTTCTCCTCAAATTTCACGAAAGTGTATCAAGTGAAGAAGCAATACATTTAACTGTGTCAATAAATCTCATTTACAAATTTTCTGTCTTCTTATAAAACTTTTAAGTCTGACTTTGTTGTTTGATATTAAATCAATTTCCTTTCGTTACAAGTAAGTTCTTTCACAATCAAATGCAAATCATATCCTGATAAATTATGTAAATGAATGGGTCCAAATCTCGAATGTTTTAATTGTAAATTACACTTATTACATAATGGATTTATATATTTTCCAGTCAAATGATCATGATGTCGAACCTTTTTATTTTTCTGGGGGTAATGACATTTACACAGTGTCAAACTTTTGATTTGTTATGTCTTGATTGTTCTTCAGGCGTTAATGGTTTCATTTCTTTGACCTCAGAATAAATTCTTCCAATTTTTTCAACCTCTTTTTTATACTTTTGGTAAATTTTTATGATGATGTGGTCCTCTATAAATAACAAGAGCTTTATAATCTAGATTTATATATTTAATATAATAACAGAATCCACTTGGTCCATGTTTTTGATATTTCATTGTTTATCAATTTTCTAGGTTCATTTTACAGTTGTTCATCTTCAGTAGTAAATTTTTCAAAATCAGTATAAATAACAAATGAAATTTTTGTTTATGTTGATAACTTACAAACTCACATAGCAACCTTTCTCTGGCATTTCTGCTTTTAATGGTTTGTTAACTAAACAGCTTGATTTGTGATTATCTAATTTTTATTTACTGTTGAAATGGAGTAAACACATATCATAAATAAATTTTACTTCTTCATATTTATTAATTTGGCTCAAAACAAGATTAGATAAATTTTTTGTACAACAATAGTGTGAATTATTTTCCTCTTTGAAATAAAGGAGACTTACATGTTTCTCTTTCTTTTTTTTGTAGCTGGTGAATGTGATACAAAAAATACTCATTTTTATTAATTTTTCCCAGTATTTAAATCAAATTATATGGGGCAGACCTGAAAAGTGGGATGTAGTTGGATATTTTAGGAGGTTCTAGGTAAGTTCTAGTGAGCTAGCTCATGAGGTACAAGTAAGCCAGTGAGCTAGAACTGAGCTAGAACCTACTATAGTAGCCTGCTAATGTATGAGAAACTGGAAATCAAACATCCTTTTATTTCATCAACAGCAATGTTATATTTGACTTCATCTGTTACTGATAAATAAGCTTAGAAGGACATGTCCACTTGGACTACTTAGTGGATTTTTTCTAAAGATTGTAAAGTAATTATGTGAGAAGGAGATTTAACAGCATTTTTTACTAGGTCTTCTGGGCATGCTGTTCTCAGATGGCTTGTTTAGAATGATGCTGGAGTTGCAATTAAAGATACACTTCCTAAAAAAGGAAAAACTGTAATAGAATCGTTGGAAATTCGTGTACCAATTGTTAAATATGAAGCAAATTAAGAGTTAGAACAAGGAGAAAATATTCTGAAAAAAATTTTTCGATATCTTTTTATGAAATACAAACTGTAGAAGTTGCAGGATTGAGTGGTAAGAAGAATTTAGAACCTGATATCACAAATTACTGTAACACTACAGAACTGAATATGCCATATATCGTATTTGTTACATTTGAGACAAATCGTAAATATAATCAGTTACTTGACTCTTCTTTATGAGACCACTTTAATCTATAGAATATATATGTGATAAATGGAAGAAACAAATCTTTCCCACAGAAGATGTGGAATATTAATCCACCAAGTAATTTTCTCAAAGCATAAGATTCATTTCTCTACTGTAAACGAGTTACACTACTCAGATCAGACACTGACATAACTCCATATAATTTCATAACGAACTATGCTATCTATGTGATTAACATGATTCATAGAAAGACTATATTATCTTAAGAAAAAACGACTATGAAACTTTGTGCCACTTTTAATGAAAAATTACTTACAGATAGCATATGTAGCAACATATGAAAATAAAAATTTAACTTACACTGCACAACACAGAATCTTTACTGAAAATTTTTAACTATATAAATGAATAAAAAATTAGAAACAGTAATAGAAATCTTGGCTTCATGTTTGCAATTTATTTTGAATTATTTTCAGAAAGATAGAGAAAATAAAAGCTGAAAAATTTAGTATGCTATTAGAAAATGAAATCCGATTTAATTGCAGACTAGTCTGATGCTTATTCCTTGTATGTTTTCTGAATAGCTCTTTTTATGTGGATACATTAGTATCTTAAATTTTCAAAATCGGTTGATATTTGTTGAGATCGATGTACAACTCTGAGAGTTTACAACTCGTATTTACCTGGCAGCATATGACCTCTACTTAAAAATAATAATGATCTAGCGCAACATTTTCCGTCAGTGCTGACTTACATAAACATTTTCTAGCGCCGTTTGCACCTGACTTACATACACATTCTCTCACACCATTTACCTAGCAGTTAATAGCTCAATTCAGAGATGGTGTGGATGTACACTCCTTTGAAAATCATAGGGAAACACGTTTCACTTTAAACACAAATTAATTATTTTTTAAAGCTGTTTTCAGTATTCATACTAACATTTACATGTAGCTTACACGTCGTCTCTTCGAAGAAATTACAGTAATCTGAAGAAAATCATATATTTAAGTCCAAAATAAACTGATGGAAACAGTGCTTTTAGAATGTACTTCGTCACTCGAATACCAACTATACATACAATCTTCAAGCTTCTTTGCCATGTCAAACCTCTGAACTGAGTACATAGACTGAAGGATTTTGGCCATTATCTCACAAAGTCTTCAAATTGCCAATGGTGTGGAGGAGAACCATTTGGAAAAACATCTTCAATTCTCATTTCTGTATGACTCAACACCACCCCACAGGCAAGTTTGTGAGACCTATCCTAAAGATTGGGTTGTGTGTTGCAGCCCAAAATAAAGGAGCACCCTATTAATTCAGAGGCAGGTCTCTGTGATGCGCTGACCTACAGGTCAGAGGCCAAAGTTCGATGTATAGGAATAACCAAGTGGAAGGTGTTTGATAGTGAAAGTGAGCAAGAAGATCTGGCTTCGAATCCCAGTTGTGGCACAAATTTTAATTCATTTCTTCAGCTTCCATCATTATTGTAAATTTTATCTTTTCCTATTAAATTTTGTAAGCTTCAAATGGACAATACCAAACAGCTAATGCAGTGCGGTGAGAAAAATAATATTAATGAATTTCATACAGATAATTATTAAAAAGATGGATTTTGTTGGATTTGTAAAGAATGTGTAATGAGACATCAGAAAATTAAAGTTACATATGAATGTGCTAAAACTGTAAAAGACATTTACAAACAACAGATCATATAAGTCTTATAGCTGCTCAAGAAGAAAGAATTAGAAATATTTTGGGTAAGGAATAGATTTCCTACTTTCACCGTGGTTCATTTTATTTCTTTTCTTACATCCACCTTTTGTAAAAAAAGTCTTAAATTTATTTTCTTTCATTCACCTTATGTATTTAAAAAATAATTATTTGGAAAATTGGTGAAAGTGATACGAAAAATATTCATTTTTATTAATTTTTCCCAGTATTTTAAATGAAATTATATGAGTTAGATCTGAAAAATTGAACGTAGTTGGATATTTTAGTAGGTTCTAGGTAAGTTCTAGTGAGCTAGCTCACAAGGCAGGCGTAAACTAGTGAGCTAGAACTAAGCTAGAAACTACTATAATATCCTACTAATGAATGAAACACTGGAGAACCTTTCCTTATCAAGAGCATGCTCTCTGTGTGATGAGCCACTCATATCTGCTGTGCCATCATGTGTTTATGCCATTAGTTTGTTGGACAGTTCTCCAAATGGTGATTTGTCCTTGATGTATGCTGCCAAAGAATGGGACCATCCTTTTCTTGTCGCAAAGTCTTTCAGCTGTCTTCCATTAATGATATACCAATATACTATAACCACCTAGAAAACGTAAGTTGCCTCCCTGGTTTCGTTAACTATTACAGCCAAAAACTCCACACTTTTAACTTCCTTTCTCATCTCATCTTGGCAGGCTTAGAGCATACATTGGAGGTATTCAATCTGGGTAGTTCTAGAGGTGCCTCTAAGAACTGTTGCTTTTTCTAAATACGATTTTAATACCGATTTTGATTCTGCGCTAAAATTAACCAAGGCTCGAAAAACGGTAGGACTGGAAGATGATTCAGTCTAATCGTGTCCTGTGAGGGTGAGTTCCAATGCACCACAGAAATAAGTACTGTCGACAGTAAGATTTAGTATGTCTCTACCTTCGCCAATTTTTTGGTTGTGTAATGCTACATGCCTCCTGTATCCACAGTGTAATTGGACAACCGTATTTACATTCCCTAGCCTTGGCGGATTCAAAAATTGATTCACATGGACTGAAAAAGTTCCTGCTTCCTAATATTATCATGGAGGTGTTGAATGTCACTCACACCCTGTTTAGTCCACGAAATCTCTTCTCGAAATAATAAACAAGAGAAATAAAACAAGGAGTTTTTCAAATCACAGCTGCGCAGTCATTCTTGCTCGCAGCCTCTTGTTTTCTAATTTTTCTTCAAACTTATGCAAACTGAGGGATTTAGAGAGAAAGGAAATGACCTGATTCATTAGTCCACGTACTAAATTGCTACTTTTGAGCCTCAAAATTCACTACTACACAAGCTATAATAACGGCTACAACGCACAGGAAATAGCTAGTACGCTCACAGCTACAAGTGAACCATAATTTTGTTATTCACTGACCTGTTTCTGTTGTATACATTAATTTTTGTGCAGGTTCATATTTCTTTTACATGCCGATTGCTTGGAGGAAGAATTCTGAAGGACGTCATATTTTCCTGTTAAGTGTTTTGTCATTAGCAGCCTCATGGCTTCTCAAGTCCTGGAGATATAGTGGCGTAGCTCTAAGGCAGTGGAGGTTTCCTTTCTTTCCTTATATGGGAGGCTAGGGAACATTCGTTTGGATTTCTTTTCATACGTAGTTCACGGACCAAGTCTCAACGACAGAGCCGAAATCCTCTACCATCTTTAAAGTCAAGTCGTTAGGTTGGTGCTGTAGGTTTGTCTGTAAGTTGTAAAAGAACATTCTCGAAGCGTAAGAGATTGATCCATCAGGCGCCCTCTCCACAGAGAACTAACACTGAGGGATGTATCGGAGTGTGGATAGCAAAAGTCTGAGAAAGGCGCTCTGGTTTGGGAACTGGTGAGTATGGCTGCTCTGTAGGAACGTGGAGATGCAATTTTATGTTGGTTCATATATTGTGCGTTGGGACGCGTTTAAACCCGTTGGTATCAGCACCTTGTGGTATAGGGAATGATTATTTATACATACATTTCTTTTTCCGTATGAAATGACGTTATATTGAGTGAAACAGTATCACGAATTCATTAAATTCAATTAGATGCGCGGAGCATTAATTCGATCTTGACCCCATCGTGATGCTTAGGGAGTGTCCCGTTTCTCGCTATGGTATGCAATAACATGTGGTCATCCACCAGTGGTATTTAGATAGCGGCCAGTTAAGCTGAAGCGATCGTGGCACCGCCAGTCTAACAAGTTCCATTACTTGGTATTAAATGAACCCCTCTCGAATTTTACTGTCAGACACGTCACAATTTTCCCCTCTTGCTTTTCATTTTAGGTATGATAGTCCAATCCTACTGCATGACAATAAATCCAGCCTTAAGTAGATCATAATCTCTTTGTATAAAGAGATTTCAACGCTGATCGCCATACAAATTGAATTTATTCCTCCACCTCATGTATAAGTATGGGGCTATAGCAGTTACGATTGATTAATGAGATAGGCTGATAATGTACCTTTTAGTATTAACCTTTGTCAACAAACAACTATTGACAAAGGTCAATAGATAACTATCCACGCCCGGGAAACTGGAGTAGGGGAAGAAAAACGTTCTTGGCCCAGGTTCGAACCTCGCCATCACTTGAATTTCTTGAATAAAAATCATCAGCAATGGTGGCCAAAGACTTCAGTTATAAGAAGTCGCACTCCTTCTGCCAACGGCCTTGTCAAAGAGGCCGGAGGGTGGGGAACTGCACCGCAAGGCGGAACAATCAGCAGTGATCAACTGAATGAGACTGGAGAACGCAATGGAAACCACCACATTAAAGACACATACTGCATATCCACAGGACACGTGGCCTATAATGAAAAAGTGTCATGATGATCTCTCCTTTGGCGAAAGAGTGTGGAATTGTCCCCCATTCAGATATCCAGGAGGGGAATGCCAAGGAGGAGGTGACCATGGGAAAAATATCGAACAACCAACAAAAGCATAATGTTCTATGGATTGGGGCATGGAATATCAGAAATTTGAACATGATAAGGAAACGAGAAAATATGAAAAAGGAAGTGCTAAGTCTTATATAATGGGGATTAGTGAAGCGAAATGGAAACAAGGCGAGGATTTCTGGTCAGATGAATGTAGCGTAATATCAACAGCAGTAGAAAATGGTATAATGAGTATAGGATTCTATATCTATAGGAAGGAAGGTAGGGCAGAGAGTGAGTTACTGCAAACAATTCAGTGACAGGATTGTTCTCATCAGAAGCGACAGCAAACCAACACCAACAATGATAGTTCAGGTGTATATTCTGACGTCACAAGCTGAGGATGAAGAGACAGAGAAAGCATATGAGGATACTGAACGGATGATTCAGTACGTGAAGGGAGATAAAAATGTAGTAGTCATGGGGGATTGGAATGCAGTCGTATGGGAAGGAGTAGAAAAAGGGATACCAGAGAATAGGGGGATTGGTACTAGGAATGAAAGAGGAGAAGACTAATTGAGTTCTGCAATAAATTCCAGCTACTAATAGCGTATACTCTGTTCAAGAATCGCAAGAAGAGGAGATCGACTTGGAAAAGGCCAGGAGATACAGAAAGATTTCAGTTAGATGACTCATGGTCAAGCAGAGATTTGGAAATCATATATTACATTGTATGGCATACCCAAGAGCAGATATAGACTCAGATCACAATTTATTAGTGATGATGAGTAGGCTGAAGTATAAGAGATCAGCCAGGAAAGTTGAAGAGGAATGGACATGTCTGAAAAGGGCAATCACAAATTGGAGGGAAAAACATAGGTACAAAGAAGGTAACTGAGAAAAAACCACAAGTAACACAAGAAATACCTCTTTGATCGACGAAATAAGGAACTACAAAAATTTTGGAAAATTCAGGAACAGAGAATCACCGGTCACTTAGAAATGAAATAAACATGAAGTGTAAGGGAGCTAAGGCGAAATGGCTGCAGGAAAAATGTGAAGAAATCGAAAATGAAATGATTGTCAGAAGGACTGACTCACCATATAGAAAAGTCAAAAGAACCTTCCATGAAATTAAATAAAAGGATGGTGACATAAAGAATGCAATGGGAATTCCACTGTTAAATGGAGAGGAGAGAGCAGATAGGTATAAGGAGTACACTGAAGGACTCTGTAAGGCGGAAGATTTGTCTGATGACATGAAAGGAGAATAAGTAGAAATCGATACAGAGGATATAGGGGATACAGTATTAGAATCAGAATTTAAAAGAGCTTTGGAAGACTTGCAATCAAATGTGGCAGAAGGGGATACAGAACATCCCGTCAGAATTTCTAAAATCATTGGGAGAAGTGGCAACAAAACCAATATTCTAGTTGGTGTGTAGAATGTATGAGGCTGACGATATACCATCCGATCCTCGGAAAAAAAACGTCATTCCCACAATTCCAAAGACTGCAAGACCGACAAGTGCGAGAGTTATCGCATAGTGAATTTAACAGCTCGTGCAACCAGGTTGCTTACAAAAATAACTTACAGAAGAATGGAAAAGGAAATTGAGAATGTGTTAGATGACAATCAGTTTGGCTTTAGGAAAGGTAAAAGCACCGGAGAGGCAGTTCTGCTGTTGCAGTTGATAATGGAAGCAAGATTGCAGAAAAATCAAGACACGTTCATAGGATTTATCGACCTGGAAAAAGCGTTCGACGATGTAAAATGGTGCAAGATGTTCGAAATTCTCAGAAAGATACGGGTAAGCTATAGAGAAAGAAAGGTAATATACAATACGTACAAGAACCGAAAGGGAGTAATAAGAGTGGAAGACAAAGAACGAAGTTCTCGGATTAAAAACGGTGTAAGGCAAGGACGTTGTCTTTCACCCCCACTTTTAAATCTGTACATCGAAGAAGAAATTGCAACCATCAAAGAAAGGTTCAAGAATGGATTTAAAATTCAAGGTGAAAGGATATCAATGATAAGGTTTCTAACATTCTGCGTGGTGTCTGTTTGTTCTAAGTCGTGTCTTCCTACCACTTTCGCACAATGACGCTCTGAGCGTGTTTTTTAGGGAATTGACTAGTTTGAACCTGGGACCTGTTGCTGGTAAGGAGACGCTAGACCACACATGACATGTAGAGTTCAGAAGAGTTCAGTGAGACTAGCGATGATATAATCAAATACTTAATGATTTCAGCGTCAGCTCCACTGCACTCCCTGTAAAAGAATCTTAATTCTAACTAAATTCAGTGGAAGGGTTCAAGGCTTTCCTATTTTTAGTTAGCTGGTAGAATAACGTCGAAAAAGCAGCTAAGTTTACCATTGGAATTTTTATTCTACTCACAAAACGTTGTTTATAAATTGCGCTATTGATGAAAGGAAATATTTTAATACAGGATGATAAAAACCAACTGCGTTCAACAAAAATGCGAACGAATATTCCCTGAATGGGTTACCAAGTTCTATAATGGATCGAAGGATGACCTATACCATATCACATCTATAATCTAGGTTTAAGTTAAGTTTCATAAAAGAGAAAATTATCAAAATGGTCTACAGTGACCGTCAATTATCTTTAATTACTAATTTAACTTGTCGTAAATTACAGTGGCCGATGTGGCTTCTCAATAATTATGTAAGAGAAAAATCATCGCATTTCAGATTTTAACTTCAAGGAGCAAATGTGAGTGCCACGAAGTTTAATTGACGATCGACACTAGTATTACGTAAAAAGGGGATGTAACAGATGAGACTTCGGCAGGTCCGAGTGAAGCCCTATGCACTCCTATGCGGCATCACGTGCGTTCATTACCTTGTCGGTGGTTAGGCAGTGCCAGGGAGCTGCGGGCCGCGCAGCTCCACACACCTCGCCGTCTCGGAAGCAACTCTCTCTAACTTCTCTTTACTACCATTTACCGAAGTTGGTTTAAGAAAAATGTATCTGGCTGTGTTTTCAACTGACCAATCAGGGTCTCAATGTTAACCTTAAGCTCCACCTACAAATATTCTGTCTATCCAATGAGAAACGTTATACTTTTCGTGGTGGGGCAATGTTTCTAATGTTTGCAACGTAACAGAGATGCGTATAGTCTGATGCTAAAACTTGCAGCTGGTGTGGCCCTTTTAGTGTTATCGTAAGATCTATACTGTTCTTCTGGAGGGCTCTATCTTTTAACATGGGCTGGGGGCTGCTCTTGATGATCCGCTGGCGATGTGGGTGTCTGTCCCTTATCGTAGGGCTTTCTAGCTTACACGACTCTGCTCTCGGCTTCTGTTCTCGTTTCTCCACTCGGAACTGCGTCTGTTTCACGGTGGGAAGATATGACATGCATTTAGGCGTTCTTGTGTTAGTCTGTGGTATTCCATTTGCTCACTCGTTGATCGTATTACTTTGGTTAATTTAATGTCAGGATTTATTCGGAGCTATGTGACATACTGCCAGATTTTCTATCGTGTCAGGGTCTTCATGGAAGGTGTTGGGTTTGCCTGACACCTTACATATCACCACCCTTCGAACTTAATTTTTGCACTGAAGTTAGGCAATGATTCAATCGTTGTCTAAGTCAGTCAAGAATTATTCCTTTATCTAAATTTTGTTGCCTACTGTTCAGCCACGTTATTCTAGTTCTATGCTAGTTTGTATTACTAATTTATATTTTTATATTCTTCCACATTATTCTAAAAAATATGATTATATTGGCAAGAGAAGAATACTTTTACGTTATTATCATTATTAATTTTTAATTATTTTCTTTCTTTATTTAAGTGTGATTATTTTTTTAGAAGCTCTTACCTAGGCAGCAAAGTAACCCATGACAATCTGAGCAAGGACGACATCAAAAGCAGACTAGTACTGGCGAAAAGGGCATTCGTGGCCAAGAGAAGTCTACTAGTATCAAGCATAGGCCATAATTTGAGGAAGAACCTTCAGAGAATGTGTGCTGGGCCACTGTATTATACAGTAGTGAAATATAGACAGAGGGAAAACCAGAAAAGAAGAGAATCGAAGCGTTTGAGATTTTGTGTTTAAGAAGAATGTTGAAAAGCAGATGGACTGATAAGGAAAGGAATGAGGAGATTCTCTGGAGAATCGCCGAGGAAAGGAATGTATGGAAAACGGTAGCAAGAAGGAGGGACAGGAATGTAGGACATCTGTTAAGACATCAGGGAATAACTTCCATTTTATTAGAGGGAGCTGTAGGAGGTAAAAAGTGTAGAGGAAAGCAGAGAGTGGAATACACCCAGCAAATAATTGACGACATAGGTTGCAATTGCTACTGTGAGATGAAGCAGTTGGTACAGGAGAGGAATTAGACCTCTTAATTTACTGACGAAAGTATCTTGCACTATGCGTTTCCATCTAAGTCACAAGGTTGCAGATAATATTCACACTTAGATGATTTTTCTTTCTTTTTGGCAGCCTTGTAGTGTGTTTATCGCGGTTTCGGAATGTTTATACGAAGGAAGATTTGGCCTCAACGGACGCAGAGGTGCGCAGTGAACAAAGCATAGCCGAGGATCGGCGCTGTGCAATGGTCAGCCGAGCCCCACGCAATCCTGCGAACAGTCACAGGTATCAGAAAAGGTCAGAAAGCTACCCGCAGTCGATACTATATCGGAAGAAACAAGAATTCCAGCGCCCCTCTTTGGCCTAAATAATCTCTGGGTCCTGTCAAGGGCAATTTCAAGTGCAAAATGTAAGTGTTGATAGGGAGATAGAAGAACAAGAGGCAAATTTCGAGAGTATTAACGAAAAAGTGGAAAAGAAGGTGGAAAATATCTTTGGAAAAACAGAAGAACAATGTGAAAGTTTTCAAAACAAAGAAGATGAACATTCATAACTGAGAGTGGGGGTGTCGTAGAACATCTTAGGAAGAAATTGTGTCGTTTCAAGACAAGGTTAGAAATGATTGATCAATGGCGAGAAGAATTAACGAAAAATCCGTCTGAAGTTGTTGAGTGCCTTGAAAGCAGAATGATGGCTCTCGAAAATAATACAAGAACACGGTCGAAAATTGTGACGGTTGATCAAACGAAAGCACAAGAGATATCTGCAGATATGAATAAAGAATTGTTAGTGACACTACAGTATGTCTGTCAGCAGGTACTGCGACGCAAATTGATTTTAAAACAATGCAATAACGAAGACAGTAAAGTAGAGGACGAAACTTAAGTTGTCACGCAAGTCGTAAAGCAGTCTTCATTTAGGAACGAATCAGAAAGATACAATCCGTCTGTTAGCGATGCCTGAAACTGAAGAAGTGTAGTCCTTTGTTCGTTTCAATGAAAATCAGGCAAAAATAAGTAACACAAGATGCGCTAAATGAGATATATCATTTAACCGTGAACGATGAGGTGACATGGGAAAGAAGGGGAGGTGTAAGTTGTGGAGAATTTGATAATAAAAAAAAAGAGGTGATGAACTGAAAGAGCCAAAAGAGGGTGAAGAAAGATGATGGAGAATTCACGATGAATCATCCTGTGTGAGGTCCATAACGAATGAGTCCATAACTGAGCCGTAAGAAGAGGAAAGCTGAAACCACTTTGTCACTGTTAAAAAATACGGTTTATTTCCCGACGACACGATTAATTTACATTGAAAGAAGTGGATTGGTCGATCTGAAAATGTCTTACCATTATCCTGGAGTCTGTCATTAAAAATGTATTTTGTGCACTTACACTTAAGAACTGACGCAGCGGGCCAGATGGATATCTTAATGTTATCCTGCTGCTGCTGCTGCCCAAGGACCCCAGTTCTGGCTTCAAATTGTGGCAGTGATAAAAGTGTTGACTAGCACCCTTGGGTAACCACTAGGAGGTGGTGGCACCTGAGAATCCATATCGTGAGAGTGGAACACGATGCTTGAGCAGGCCTACCCATGACCAAACTCAGGTTTTCACCCAATTCCACTGACCTTATGGTTCTTGCACGAGAACAATCTTCTTAACGAGTTTTCTCAGTGCATGTTTCATAAGTCTCTGCTGAGGAAGCTTACATGTTGAAAGTCAACCATCTCGGCAGATGGTAGATAAAGGAAACACTTTTGTTAACTTGGAGCTAGATCTTTGCTTTTGCTTCAGTCTCTCACATCAACTTTCTTTCTTGTTGCTTTAGCGGTCAGGATGAAACAACTAAATCATGGCCCAGTGAAAAAGGTAATCTGATTTCACACAGTGTAATAATGACTATTAAATAAACATGCGATGGAAAGTGAGTTGGCGGAGTGCATGTTTAAATCCGGAGGTACGCATAAAACTTCATCCGAAATTGTGCTAGACTCATTCGCTGAAAATTATTTCGAGCATTTAGTTCATGGGCCCATGTGAACGGGTCAGAAGATAGTTGCGGAAACAACGAAAAAAGCATGCCAAATTTAAACGAACGCAGAATCTCGAAGGTTGGTGATTTTTTACAGAAGCTCGAAATTTAGCGCGGAGTTCATTGCGAGATGCTTGTAATAGTTTCCACGATGAGACTTTACCTCCAAACCTGGCAAAAAATCCAAAGAGATTCTGGTCGTATGTAAAGCACGCTGGGAACAAGACACAATCGATGCCTTCTCTGCGCGATGGTAATGGCAGTACTATCGACGGCAGTGCTGCTAAAGCAGAGTTACTAAGCACAGCCTTCGGAAATTCCTTTACCAAAGAAGAAGAAGTAAATATTCCAGAATTCGAATCAAGAACAGCTGCCACCATGAGTAACTTAGAAGTAGATATCCTCGGAGTAATGAAGCAACTTAAATCACTTAATAAAAGCAAGTCTTCCAGTCCAGACTCTATACCAATTAAGTTCCTTCGATAGTATGCTGATGCAATAGCTCCGTATTTAACAATCACATTCAACCGCTCGCTAGACGAAAGATCCGTACCCGAAGGCTGGAAAGTTGCACAGGTTACATCAATATTCGAGAAATATAGTAGGAGTAGCTAATTCACTAAATTACAGGCCCATATCATTAACGTCGATATGCAGGAGGATTTTGGAACATATATTGTGCTCGAACGTTATGAACGTTATGAGAGAGGTCTATTGTCACATAGTCAACAATAGTAACTGACGGAAAGTCATCAAGTAAAACTGAAGTGATTTCTGGCGTTCCACAAGGTAGTGTTATTGGCCCTCTGCTATTCCTTATCTATACAGGGTGATTTTTTCTACCATGTACAAACTCACGGGACTGATCGACGAGATTATGCGGAACGAAAAAAGGTCTAATGAAATTATGTCCGGATATGCATGGTTTTCATGGAAGAGACCATTTATTCAACCATACATTGTTACAGAAACTACGGCATAATACGAGCTGTACCATGCAGCCACAGTTACAGCATGCACGGCTTCCTCCTAGAGGGTGGCACTGTACCTCATATGTCATGCCCTAGCACTCTCTCCAGCCATAGTAATTAGTAATGTTGTGTCCGATTCACTTCTCTTGCTAACTCACTTTGTAATGGACGTGATACGACGTTGAACACAATGATACCGCATTCGAATCGAGAACTTACCTAGGTGGTGTTTACTTACGGAAAAGCAAATGGCAACGGGCAGCGGGCAGCAAGGTTGTACCAGGAGACCTATCCCCACCGACAACAAACACAGCATTCAGTGTTTGCAACAATGTTTCTCCGTTTGATACAGGGTCGTTTCAGAATGCAGGAAATCATGAACGACGTACCCGAAATTTTCGGGCACCAATCTTGGAGGCTAATGTAATTAACACTGTGGAAGGCGACCGCTGTGTCAGTACCAGACAGTTGGTCCGACAGTAAAGGGTAAGCCAGACGACCGTGTGGAGCATTCTCCATGACAATTATTACTGCCCTTACCACTTACAGAGTGTACAGGGCTTTTTAACGACAGACTTTAAGCATGGGGAGCAGTTTTATCATTGGTTTCTCCACCGAGAAAAGTGTCATCCATCCTATTCACAGATTAGGCCACCTTTACGCGGAGTACTATCTTCAGGTTTCATAACAGTCATCTGCATCGGTGCAGCCGGAATGTGTGAGCCGGGATAAATGGCGACCGTCTTTTACGTCACCTAACAGACCGGAAATATCGGCGTTTCTTGCGGGTGACTTTGCCTCCACTGCTGGAAGAATTGCCATTGACAGTTCGTAGGGTTATATGGCTGCTACATGATGGCCCTCAAGCCTACTTTGCCGTTAACGTCCGGGCGCATCTCAATCGTGTCTTCCCTGGTCGATGGATCGGACGAGGGGGCCTAGTAGCATGGTCTGTTCGTTAACCGAATCTCAACCCGTGCAATTTCTGGTTATGTGGCCATTTCTAAAGTATCAGGTATGGATAGCCAATACCAGATGTGGAGTCAATGGAACAGCGTATTCTATTCATGCTGCCTTTGATACTGTCTGGATGCAACCTGGCCGATGTGAACTTGTACTACGGCGTGTAAAAGCATGCGTTGAGGCACATGGAAACCATTTTCAGCACGTACTCTAACCGTGGCTGCATGGTACAGCGCATATTAGACGGCAGTCTCTGTAACAAAGTATGACTGAATAAATGGTCTCTAGCATGGAAACCATGCATTTCCGTACATAAGTTCATTGGACCATTTTTGTTCCGTATCGTCTCATCGATCAATCCCTATATTTTGTACACGTTGGAAAAAACCTGCCTGTATAAATGATATAAATGATTTAGGAGGCAATCTGAGCAGCCGTCTCTGTATGGTGCGAAAATTGCCAGTTGACCCTAAATAATGAAAAGTGTACGGTCATCCACATGAATGCTAAAAGGAATCCTTTATATTTCGGTTACACCGCAAGTCGACCGGCCGTAAATTCAACTAAATACCTAGGAATTACAATTACGAATAACTTAAAAAGAAAAGAACACGTAGAAAATGTTCTGGGGAAGGCGAACCAAAAACTGAGTTTTATTGGCAGAACACTGAAAAGTGTAACAGCTCTACTAAAGAGAATGCCTATACTGCGCTTTTCCACTGCTGTGCGCGTTTTTTACTATCCGGAAATAGGGGAGAGAATGTCACGGACATGATACAGGCTTTGGGATGGACATCATTAAAAGAAAGGCGTTTTTCTCTGCGGCGGAATCTTCTCACGAAATTTGAATCACCGACTTTCTCCTTCGAATGCGATAATCTTTTGTTGATGTCGAACGACATAGGGAGAAACGATCATAATAATAAAATGAGGGAAATCAGAACTCGCACGGAAAGGTATAGGCGTTCGTCTTTTGCGATCGCTTTTCGAGATTGGAATAATAGACAATTATTGTGTAGGTGGTTCGATTAACACTCTGCTAGGCACTTGAGTGTGATTTGCTGAGTACCCATGTAGCTGTATGCGTAGATGCAAAACACATTCTGATATGTTGCACATAACTCAATCACAATGTGATTAAACGCTGAACGGACTTATTACGCAATCTCATCCACTCTTTTTCTTCGAACTTGTGATGTGGGAAAAGTCTCGGGAATAGTCAGGATCTTTCTACATAGAGGTGAAAGGCTTTCATAATTTATAATATTTTGTCTTACAACAAGGTCAAATGTTTCTATACACATTTAAAATAACGACCAGAAAATTTACAACGAGTGCTCACCTAACGTCTAACAGTTTAAGATTTAGTTAAAATGTCAAAAATACACCCATTGGGGAGTGATTGAGGCAATCATTTGTGATAAATGGATATTATTACTCTCTTGCATTCATCACATATAAACTTGAAAAAAATACTTTTTTGTTGACGAAATAAATCTCGGATGAACAGGCTGGTGTGAGTTTACATTGGACACAATATTTCGGCAATCGACCTTGTTGCCATAATCAGGTGTGCTGGTGTACTGCCAAGGGAGCCGCGTGGCTTCTTCGCGAAGAAACTTCAGTCTTCGAGTAAAGCGGAGTTCACAACATATACATGTTTTGCCTCCTATTAATGCTGGTGATGCGTCTTCTAGAGGTGATTGGCTTCTGGTTGTTACCACTCTGTTTTCTGCTTTAGTTACAGCCTATGCTGTAAGGAGCTGGGGCCAGCGTGTGTTGGCATTGCGCCGTATCTTCAGCCCCAGAGAGCGTATGTACCGGTTCTCGGATTGCCGCGCCCGTACGTAGAAGCGGCGGGCAACCAGGCGGACGTGGTCCTTGACTTTGCGGACCTCAGCGAGGTCGTGCAGTGGGCCAGATGGGAAGTCCCGCGGCAGGTGCAGCGCGAGGCGGAGAGCCCTGTTCTGCAGAGATTGTAGTTTCTTCAGGTGGTCGTCTGCCGCATTCCCCCAGACGACAGCCGCGTAATCGAAGACAGGGCGGATTAGCGCCCTGTACAACGTGACGCGCAGTCGCGGAGGAAGAGTCGACGTCGGGTTGAGCAGGGGGTAGAGCTGGAGAAGTCGACCCCTTGCTTTGTTTACGACGCCCTTCACGTGTGGGCCCCAGGTGAGGCGGCGATCTATGGTGACCCCAAGATACCGCGCTGTCGGCCGCCAGGTGACAGGACTGCCTCCAACGACGAGTGGGGGCAGACCGGCTGGGATGACACGACGGGTTGCAATGAAAAATTGCGTCTTGGCGCCGTTGTACTGCAGTTTCCACTTGACGGCCCAATCGGCTAGGGTGTCGACAGCGTGCTGCAACCTCTGGCGAAGTGTGTCCGCGCGCATACTTCGTGAGTAGAGCGCAGTGTCGTCGGCGTACAGTGCTAGGTGCACACGAGGGACCGTCGGCGTATCAGCCGTGTAGAGCGTGTACAGGATCGGCCCCAACACCGACCCTTGGGGCACGCCTGCTCTGATGGGACGGACAGTTGACAGGCCAGTTTCTGCACGGACGTGAAAAGTCCTTCCATCGAGGAAGGACCGTAGCAGACGGATGTGGGATCCAGGGACCCCCATTTCGAGAAGTTTGAAGAGCAGCCCATCGTGCCAGACGCTGTCAAAAGCGCGCGAGACATCAAGGAAGACTGCTCCAAAGTATTCGCGCCTCTCCAGGGAATCGAAGGCTTCTTCCACGAGGCGGAGAAGTTGGTGCTCCGTAGAGTGGCCCTTACGGAAGCCGAACTGGGCATCTGGGAGGAGAGCTTCGGCGGTGACGTGTTGCTGGAGCCTCTTCAGGTAGATGCGCTCGAAAACTTTCGAGACAGCCGGCAGCAGACTTATCGGGCGATAGCTCTTCGGCTGCCGGAGATCTTTGCCCAGCTTAGGAATAGCGACAATCTCAGCATGCTTCCACTGCAGGGGAAAGTGACCGGTGCGAAAGATCTTGTTGAAGATTGCAGCCAGGTGAGTGGAGGCGTCCTCAGGCAGATGTTTCAGCATGGCAGGGGAGACGTCGTCAGGGCCTGCAGCTCTCTTTGGATTGAGGGCCTGCAGTGCCGTCGAGACTTCCTCAGGAGTTGTGGCCTCGATGTCATCATCGCCCTCCGTTTCCAGATAGCGAGGGAGCCGGTCGGCGACCAGTGCTTCATGTTCTGCGTCCAGAGGATCCTCGACAGGCTGGAAGTTCTCTTCAAAAACATCAGCGAGGGCATCAGCCTTCGCGTTTGGTTCACAGACAGTTCCAGATGCAGTTCGGAGAGGAGGCATACGCCGCGTTCGCCGGAGGAAGTGTTTCGTGGTCCTCCAGGCAGACCCGTCGTCAAGCTGAAGAGTCGCCACACGGTGAGCCCACTCCCGGTTGCGGTGATTGTCCACAGCCACCGTGATTGCGCGCCGCATACGGTTGAGCTGCCGTTTGGTGGCGGGGTTCCGCCTACGCTGCCATTCGCGGTACAGTCTGTTCTTCTCGGCAATTTGTGCAAGGAGATCGGGGGGCAGCTGTCGAGAGTGGTCCTGGCGCTCGCGTCTGGGCGGAGCCGCTTCTTCGACTGCGGCGAGGGCGGCGTCCGTGAAGTGGAGGAGGGAATCTTCAGCTTCTGCGTCGTCCACATGGGGCAGTCCAGCTATGGACTCGGTCAGGGTGCGGCGAAAGAGATCCCAGTTGACTCCAGAGAGTGACACCCCACACCTGGGTAACTGCAGCGGGTCGAGGTCGACGTCAAAAACAACTGGCACATGGTCAGAGGAGAGAAAATTCCGGGTCGAGGCGAGGATGCGGTGCGGAATGCCTTTCACGACCGCGAAGTCGACGATGTCCGGTTGTCCATTAGCGGGGAAGATGGTGGGATCATAGGGACCCACTACCACGGCGTCATTGCGATCCACGATTTGTAGGACGCGGCGTCCGTCTCTGTTGGTGAGGCGTGAACGCCAAGCAACGTGCTTGGAGTTAAAGTCGCCAGCGATGAATAGCTTGCCTCCGATGGATAGAAGAGATTCTAAGTCCGCATCGACCCAAGGATGCGACGGTGGTTTGTAGATGGCGAACTGCCAAGGGACGCAGGCGTGAGGTATATATCAGATCCCCCTCTCCCTCCCTCGGGCGCTCACTTATCCGTCCGCGCCTGGGGCGCTCTCTCAGCCGTCCGCGCCGGGGTTTGACTCCCGGCTTGTGACCCCACGTGGCGGATGGGAGCGCTGGAGCGTCGCGAGTATCTTGGGGCGGTACTCCTGGACGTTTCTAGAGCCTTCGACAGCGTGTGGCACGACGGCCTTGTGTATAAACTACTTACACAAGGCCTACCGGTGTCGCACGCCCGCCTGCTCAAATCCTACCTGACTGGGCGCACCTTCCACGTGCGCGCCGACGACGGGACGTCGACAGCACGCCCTATAGCAGCTGGAGTACCGCAAGGGTCCGTCATCGGCCCCTTGCTCCACTCACTATACACCGCCGACGTTCCGAAGAGGCAGGGCGTGCACGTTGCGCTCTACGCGGACGATACGGCGCTCTACGGCAAAAGCATCAACGCCAGGCTGATGCGTTACCGCCTGCAATCGGCTTGCGACGTCCTCGGGGCTTGGGCCACCAGATGGCGGCTCAAGTTCAACGCAGCCAAAAGTCAGGCGGTGATCTTCACCAGAAAGAAGATTCCTGCCGACCTCCAGCCACTCAGCATCATGGGAGGCCCCATCCCATGGCCGAACACTGGACGCTACCTAGGCGTCACTCTGGACGTGGAAGGCGCACATCAGGGAAGTAAGGGGTAAAGCGCTTGGCAGATTGCTCTTGTTGTGCCCCTTACTCAACCCAGCGACGACCCTGCCCCCTCACTGTGGCATAACTTTGTACCTGACACTCATCAGGCTTGTGTTAGAGTACGCTGCTGTGGTGAGCGGCAACGCTGCCGACTCGTCCATCACCAGGCTGCAGACGGTCCAGAACAAGGCGCTTAGGTTAGCGCTTCACCTGCCACGAGACTTCAGCACCGGAGAACTCCACAGAGTAGCAGGAGTCCCGCTGCTCAAACACCGATTCCGGCAGGCGGCGCATCGTTTTTACGCGGCCGCCCGGATGTCAGAGAACGAGCTTATTCGCAACTTGGGACACCAAGTGCACTGGTGCCCGACCACTAGGTGGCCAGACCTGTTTCTGGAGTGAAGACACGCCGCAACACGAGCCAGATGCAGTAAAAAAGAAGAAACGCAACCGTGCGGAAGATTCCGAAGAGAGGACTACTAGAAACTCACCCAGGCAGAACTGGGGAGAAACCGGCAGCTGAGAAGATGGAAGTGGAGCAAGCGTCGCGGAAGTGCCCAGGTGACGCAAACGCGTCCACAACCAGTACGAAACGAACGGCCACAGGCGCTGTCAGCGGCGCTCCCACGCTCCGCACGCAGCAGAAGGCATCCAAGAAGGGGACCAGGGCCCCACAAACGCCAGACGAAGACGGCTTCGTGAAGCCGAAACGTAAGCACACCGCCAGGGCGGTGGTGCTCGCAACAGCCGACAACATAGGCACCAACTACCGATTCTCCGACCTCACCGAGGATGGTGGGGCGACTACGGAGAATCAATAGCAGAAGAAGACGCCCCCACCACCGCCTATCGTTATCCAGTACACGAGCGCCTTCAAAACCTTCGAAGAGACGATAAAATCGGTCGTGAGGGGCAACTTCACAACTCGTCTGACAGGACGCGAGTTGTACAATGTTGTCACACACACGACTGATGACTACAAAGGGCTCTTGAACTACGTGAAGAAGGAGGGCCTACTCTTCGGAGCCGGTTAAAACGCTGAAGGTGGTCTTCCGCAAGCTCCCCTTCAGCAGGGATCCAGCTTACCTAAAAGAGCTGCTGGAAGTCATGGGCTACAACATTCATGCTACGTCGCGAATGAAGTCGCCAAAGGACAACTCCGACACACCGCTCTTCCTGGCCATCCACGACGACAACGTGGAAAATAGGAATATTTTCCAGATCAAGAGAGTGGGCAGTGTCGGAGTTACGGTTGAAAAACTTCGCAGAAGACGAGGGCCACATCGCCTCCACGAAGCGTGAAGTGTGCTGGAGCACACCTCAGTCGGGACTGTACAATCCCAAAGACCGACCCACCACGCTGGTGCAGCTGCCAGGAGCAACACGTGGCGAACTACCATGGCTGCAGCGCCTTCAAGCGCGCAGCCGCAAACCAGAGGGACGGATGGCCCCTTCAAAGCCAGTACAGCAGGGAAGGAGCTACGCCACAGCAACGAGAGCAACATCAGCCGGGCCAACGCGACGACGTCCAGACGCAGCCACAGACGGCCATGGCCGCGGACGACAGACGGAGCACGCTACTGCCGCGGCAGACGCGGCTGCGAGCAGACCCGAGGCGGAGCAACACCAACAGTCACCTACCAGGACGGGCCAGGGACGCGGTAGCAGGGGTCAACGGCCGCCACGGACCGCCACCGACCCACAAACTGCCGAACAAGCCCAACAGACAGGAGGAAGCAGCTGCAACAACCGAAGCAGCGGAACTCGAGGCGATGCTAACGACTTTAAGCAGCTCACTATGCAGATTCCGCAGCTCATAGCGGCTGCAGTGCAAGTGGCCACCCAGGCCAACACCACAACATGAACTCCAACGCCCAGACTTGGCTAACACGCCAATCTGGGACTCACAGCCTGCGTCTGGAACGCTAACAGCATTCCCAACCAAGAAGGCGAGTTCCGGCAGTTTCTGCGCGACGAGGCAGTGGACGTTTGCCTCGTCACGGAAACTCACCTGAAACCCGATGTCAACGTGCGGGCAGCAAATTACCGGTGCTACCGCACAGACAGAGAAGCGGCGGGAGGTGGAACGGCAGTGTACGTGAAAACATCGTTGCGACACCACCCTGTACAACTTCCTGAGATGGCGACGGTGAAAGCGACTGGCGTCGCTGTCAGTACGTCGGCCGGGAAGATTACGTTCGTCGCAGCATACCGGCCACCGAGAGGGACACTACAACCAGCAGACTTCGAAGCGCTGCTGGCAATGCGCGGCAGCCTCTTCATTGACGGCGACATCAACACCAAACACTCGTAATAGAACTCCCGAGTGACGAACAACAGCGGACGGCGGCTTCTCCGAGCAGCCAGGGACCACGATGCGATTGTGGTAGGGCCTTACGACCCTACAATACGACGCGGCCTCCCCGACGTCCTCGACGCTCACAACACAGTCGCGTCTACCCGCTGTGCCCTATTGTCAGGTCACTTGCCAGTGACATTCGACATGGACACACATGGGGTAGCACCACCGGAGAGCCGCATGCCGCTGCACAACACCGACTGGGAGCACTTCCGAGTGCACCTGGCACAGACAGTCGGCGCCACGCCCGACCCGGACATAACGGGAGCAGAAGCGGCCATCGCAGCATTCACGCGTCTCACGCTGGATGCAGCAGCTGCAGCCACACCGCAAGGCCCGAGGAAATCACGGGACTACTCCCGCCAGCTGCCTCCTGACATCATAGACGCTATCAGGCAGAAGAATAGGGTCTTTCGTGATTGGCAGGTCACAAGAGACCCCGCCACGAAGCGAGAGTTGAACCGGCGCCACTGCCACATTGCGGCCGCAGTAGTAGACCACCGAAACCGAGACTGGGCGGGCCTGATTTCAACGCTCAGGATCGATGACGGCAGCGCACGGAAAACCACCAAGAGGTTCCTGCGGCTCCGCCAACGCATTCCGCCGCTGCAGGTGGGGCGTGACGTCTTCGCGGAACCAGACGCCAAAGCCAGCGTACTAGCCGACACGTTTGCGGCAAAATTCACGCCGCTGGAAGACGTCGTCGACGAAGAACACGTCCTTCTGGTGGAGGAGCGGCTGCCCGCCTACTTGGCCGCCAGAGCGGACGATGACGTCATAGAAGAAATAGCCGAAGAAGAGGTGCAACAGCAGCTCGCCCTCCCGCCAACCAGGAAGGCGGGTGGTTGCGACGACGTAACCAACGCGCTGCTGAAGGAATGTGCCGCCTGACGCAGTCCGCGTCTTGAAGGCTATTTTTAACGCCATCTTGAAGAGCTGCAGCTACCCATCGGCGTGGAAACATGCTGAGGTGGTGGCCATTCCGAAAGCAGAGAAAGGCAACAGGCTGGCCCAGAACTACAGGTCAATCAGCCTCCTGCTTTCCACCTCAAAGGTGTTTGAGCGCCTGTACGCGAGATGGTTGCGCCGCCACATTGGGGAAGAAGGTCTGCTTCCCGACGAGCAGGTCGGGTTCCGCCGATAACACTCGACACAACAACAGCTGCTGCGAATCGTGGAGCAGGCGACGGGGGCGCTGGAGCGTCGTGAGTACCTAGGGGCGGTGCTACTGGACGTCGCAGGCGCCTTTGACTGCGTGTGGCACAACGGCCTCCTGTACAAGTTACTTGTGCAGGGGGTTCCAGTGTCGCACGCCCGCCTACTCCAATCATACCTCCAAGAACGCACCTTTAACGTGAGAGCCGACGATGGGAAGTGTACAGCACGCCCCATCAGAGTGGGAGTACCACAGGGGTCCGTCCTCAGCCCCCTACTGTACTGCCCCTTCACTGCAGACGTCCCGAAAACGCCGAGGGTTCATCTGGCGCTCTACTCAGATGACACCGCTCTGTTCGCGAGGAGTATGAACGTGCAACTGCTGCATAACCGCCTGCAGCTCGCCTGCGACGAGCTCGGAGCATGGGCCACCAAATGGCGGCTCAAATTCACGCGGAAGAAGGTTCCAGAGGACATCAGGCCGGTGCAGATCATGGGTGGCCCCATACCATGGTCACGTACTAGTCGATACCTCGGCGTTACCCTCGACAGGCGCCTGACGTGGGAGGCGCATATTAGGGGGGGGTGCGAGCAAAGGCGCTGGCCAGGATGCGCCTGCTGTAGCCGCTGCTGAACCCAGAGTCGACACCACCTCCAGACTACGGCAGAACGCTCTATCTGACGCTCATCAGGTCGGTGTTGGAGTACGCTTCCGTAGTCTGGGGAAACGCGGCCGACACTTCAGTGAAGATGCTTCAGACCGTGCAGAACAAAGCCCTCAGGCTCGCACTGCACCTGCCACGCGATTTCCCCACGAGGTAATTGCACGAACTTGCCGGAATACCGCCGCTTAAACAGCGCTCCCGGCAAGCAGCGGCAAGTTTTTACGCGGCAACGAGTGAAGCCGACAACGAACTCGTCAGAGGACTTGGGAATCAAGTCCACTGGCGACCGACCACACGCTGGCCGGACCTGCTGCGCAACGAGAGACTACGCACCAGCAGCAAAAGAAGAAGAAGACCACACTAGTGACAACAAGATGACAGTTCAAGAAAGAGATGGAAGAAAAACACATAGGAAGCTGTAGGAACAGCAATCTAGCCTGCTTAACCTACGTATCAAATAAGAAAGAAGCCTAATAGATGTCACGGCAGGCGTCTGGGTGTTCCCTCGTAGGTCCGCGCCCAAGGAGGTTTGCCGGTGGCGTTTCGGGGGTTCCTCCCCCTGCCCTCGAAGTCAGTACATTCTGGGACATTTCTATCTTCTCCTTAATCCCAGTAATGGCTGGCTCCCAAGCTTGGTTAAGGGAATAGCCACTGTCACGATTCAGTTCAGGTTTTCTTACTCTGAGCTCTATAGCTTCTTTGGTGATACAGTCCCAATATTTAGAAGTCTGTGTTAGGACCTTGGTCTTGTCATAATCCATGCCGTGAAGTTCTGACAGGCAATGCTCGGCGATTGCAAACTTATTAGGCTGTTGCAATCTCGTGTGCCGTTGGTGTTCACGGCATCGGTCTTCAATGGTGCGAATTGTCTGACCTATGTATTCCTTAATGCATTGGCACAGTATTTTGTAAACCCCTGATTTACGTAAACCAAGAAGTGCTCTGGTTTTAGTTGGAGGGCAGAAGACGGTTTTTATTTGATGTTTGTGTACAACGTGTCCAACTTTTCCCGATAAGGCCCCACAAAACGGAATGAATGCCATGGCCGTGTTTTCCTCAGGTTCTTCATTAGTTTCCGCCGATTGTGTTGCGAGAGTCGGACGTAGAGCATCTCGGATTTGCCTTTCCTCATAACCGTTCCTCAGAAACACGGACTTCAGATGGGCCAATTCTTGTTGGAGACTGTCCTCGTCAGAGAGGGTGCGCGAGCTCTGTGTACAAGAGTTTTTAGCACGCCGTTCTTCTGAGCAGGGTGGTGGCAGTTATCCGCGTGTAAGTATAAGTCAGTGTGAGTTTTCTTTCTATACACGCTGTGCCCCAACCTGCCGTCATCTCGCCTTTTGACGAGAATATCCGAGAAGGGAAGCATCCCATCCGATTCTACCTCCATGGTGAACTTGATATTCTCGTGTCTTGAGTTGAGATGTGCGAGAAATTCCGTCAGCTTGTCTCTTCCATGTGGCCGAATAACAAGCGTGTCGTCCACGTATCTGAAGAAACAGGTAGGTTTTAGTCGCACTGACTCCAAGGCGTCTTCCTCGAAATGTTCCATGTACATGTTAGCGACTACGGGAGAGGGAGGACTCCCCATAGCAACGCCTTCGGTCTGCTCGTAGTAGTTACCGCCAAAGAGAAAATATGTTGACGTTAGATCATGTCTGAACAGATCGGTGGCTTACTCATCAAATTTCAGGCCGATGAATTCCAGAGATTTACGTAACGGAACCCCAGTAAACAGGGAAACCACGTCGAAGCTCACAAATATGTCAGATTCCTTAATCGTGAGGTGGTTGATGCGTCCCAAGAAATCCGAAGAGTTACGGATGTGGTGTGGGCACGTCCCCACGTGAGGGCTGAGCAGCTCCTTGAGGTACTTGGCGAAAGGATACGTCGGGGCACCAATATTGCTGACAATAGGCCGTAACGGGACGTGTTCCTCGTGGACTTTCGGTAAGCCGTACAGCCTCGGCGGAACAGGGGCTCTGGGTCGTAACTTCTTTTTTAATGATTACTGTTCACTACGATAAAACAGTGGAGACAGATTGGGGAAGTAGCACTGCCTAATGCGGGACAGAAATCCTACACAATTCTTGTTAAATCAAAAATTATGTAAAATGGAATAACAAAACAGAACACTTCCCTAACATATCTATGCTAAATCAAACGTAATCGAAAACGATAAATCACAAAAATAACACATTCTGATACCTTTCTCCCGAGCCCATACAAAAATGATCTTAGGTGTCCGTGTGACAACTTACCCAATCCGGCCACAAGTGATTCGAAAACACTCGCGCTAGCGAAATGATTCTTCTGTTCTTAAGAGTGAGGGAAGGGATTCGATGAGTTTGAAGTGACCAACTAAAATCTCTCGCTCCCGTCCTAACTTTTTCATCATTGTCCGAGCCTGTCTCATCTGTCATGTTTGCCACCGTACTATCTAGAGAACGGTTCCTCTGTTCAAAAAAGTAAGGGGGAGGGAGGACTCCTTGAGTTTGATGCTCCCAACCAACTCTCTCGTCCTGTGCCAGTCATGGCTTTCTCTGTGTCCATGCAGCGTTAATCTTCAAACACCCATACAATCTCCAATGACAGTCGCACATGGAATGCAGGATAAAGCGAATTAAATGAAATAAATCACTTACCTTGGTCCATGTTATTGTGCAGACGCTGTCTTAGCAGAGCAAAATTTACTGTGGCAGACTCAATAATGGGGTAGCAAACACGTCATGCAAATGACAAGATCAATCATGCTACATAAAACGAATTGATGGATATATTTAATTTACCCAGCGTCCCCAAAAAATGGGCCTGGAATGTCTTTCAGATAGTAAAGAATTCCTGATGTTTTTTGCACAGCTGTTGAGGTACAGACCATATGCTGGTCAATTAACATTTCTAAATAGACAACAATACAAATATCATAATGAATACAGATGTAAATGAAAACTACACACTTGCACAAGTAGGTGTCGTGCATGTATACAATTTGTACAGCAAATGAGTTGACAGCTAACATGAACAAAACACACAGGTGGTTGTTTTATTTTCACGACGCTTGTGATCGGTATACAAAAATGTATCTAAAGAAAAAGTAATGTACTCAGTGTGTGCATCCGGCATTACACATTTGTAAAATTATCAGGAATAATGTTAGCAAAATGACATCTTATGACAGTCTCAAACGATCACTGTGATTTGCAACACAATTTTGATACACGAGAATACAAAAAATACACTTAATACTAACTTCAAATCAATATCTCTGTTATTATAAAAATATTTTTGCTAATCATATGAAGATATTAACACAAAATGGTTTTACATAAATACTACGCATTTCAAGTAATAGAACCAGTAGAAAATGAAGCAAAAGTAACACATAAAATAAAAGAAATTCTGAGTCCTGAAAATAGTATTTGTACAATGTGACATTAAAAAACATATTCATTTTGGTTTAAAATAATATCAGCAATTAGCGAAACACATTTTTTTGTCCCAGTGACTCATAAAATCACATAACATGCGGAGAAATTTACCATCTGTTAACTAAATTTAAACGGTTTGAAACATAGCCTCGTTCTAAGTGAGGTATTCACTCATAGAAGTTTTAAAGACAAAACTTTAAATTCAGTTCATGAGACAAAATCATTGCAAAATGACAAAATTTAAGTAGACATGTAATTTAGTTTGGCGATCATACATAAATGTTTGCACTCAAAATTCAATAGCAACAAAAAAGGCTACACTATTTGGTGTTCAGTCTTAGTACATCACACACAACACAGTCACACGCAAAATGAGTGTGTGCTTGGGATTGTGGATAAGAGCATTCTTCTCAAGGGTACTTGGAGGAGAACCTGAAAGGAACACTGCACAGGAAGATCTCCATGACAGCCTAATACTAAACAGTGACAGCACGTCACCTCCCGTCTCGCCATTGAATTTTTCTCGATGTGTCCTCTACAGCATTCCCTGCAACAGCATTCCCTGGACAGTATGTCTCATATGCGATCATGGTAGCTTGCCATAGGTGCTGATGCCTACCACAACGGTGAGTAAAGTCAGTCACGTGGGTGGGTCTTGACTCGCATTTGGTGAAATTGTCCAACATGACATCTGACATGTTGAGTATGTCACAGCCATGAGAGTTAGTATCAAAATCAGATTGTCCAGGGATCAGACTGCCTTATCATCTTGTAGCAGCTGCAGTTCATCCACAAGCTCATTACTGACTCTGCGTGACTCAGTATTGGTGTAGCATAACATGATTTGCCATCATAATGCTTCTTATCCGATAGGTTGGCTTAGCATTAACAGCATTCGTAGAATATAGTAATCTCCACTGCAGTTAATTGTGTTGCTCAAGGGCTGTATTGGTTGATACTTAGAGGTTCAGCATGCTAGGCAGTGCCCCGAAGCCGTGACGACTTCCCAAGACTCCGTGACTTTCAGCGCCACTGCCTGCACAGGCTGGGCCAGCTTAGGTAACACCGTTCTGATGAGCCGGTGTCTGCTGCAACAGGCCAACTGAGGCGTGCAGAGCTGGCCCCACCTCGCAGCGGCCACCTCAGTCAGTGACTGTGCAGAGCTCAGCAACTGAAATGCAGTCGGACACGGCTCCCAGAAGCGTAGACAGTGTCTGCAACTTAGGTGACATGTGGTGGGTCATTCAAGCTGTCGATGTCCATCTCTCTCCTTATAATTTGTTCATAGATGACATAAAAAAATCTATAATTACAATTATGCTGCCATTAGAAAGGCTATTGTTTTATAATTATTCTCTTGATGTTACATAATTTTGAATTAGTTTCATAGCTTTTATTTCAATATTGGGGCTGATAACAGTGCTGTTTTTATCGCTTCAGATTAGTGCTGCATCTCTTTGCACCACTTCTAAACCGAATTCTACCCAGTGAATTTGCAGAGGTGTGGACTTGTCTAATTATCATTCTTTAAAACACGCTTATAGAAGCTGAAGAGTTCAAGGAAGTCTCTTACTTACTCGACGCTTAGAGCAAGGTGCAGGAAGTGCTCATATGGCAGGTAGTGTCTCTGGATTTGGCTGGCTACCCTTAGCAGCTATGCGGCGAAGAAAACTCAACTCCTTACATCCAAGCTTCAGTTTGCACAGATTTACAGTGACTCTATTTGCACAAAGCATGCAACAATACATCCAGCGTCTGATATGTTCCGCCCACGACATTTCATCAATCAATACGTCATTCACATATTAGGGGTGGCAGTTATCACTAAAACAGCTGGTTTTCGGTTATATCGGTATATTTCCACTCCAGTTTAACTTGACTGTTAAAACTGCGCAAAATAACCGACTTTCGGTTTCTTTGTTCCTATTATTTCCTACAATAAACGTAGAAATCGGACAAAAGTTGAAAATTGCTGACTTCCAGTTTCAGAATACCCAGACTCAAAATATTAAATTAAATAGACAAAAGCCGGGGGCGGTGGCCGTGCGGTTCTAGGCGCTGCAGTCTGGAACCGCGGGACTGCTACGGTCGCAGGTTCGAATCCTGCCTCGGGCATGGATGTGTGTGATGTCCTTAGGTTAGTTAGGTTTAAGTAGTTCTAAGTTCTAGGGGACTGATGACCTCAGATGTTAAGTCCCATAGTGCTCAGAGGCATTTGAACCATTTTTTTAAATAGATAAATAAAAACAACTTAGTCCGTCCACTGTTCGCTGGTTTCTAAAAAAGTGGTAAGTGGTTTACTACTACAAAATATCACCTGTGTTCTCCTACTGAATCTAATTTGGAACTCTGCTCAAAAATCATGATGCATTCCGGTATCATGCCACTACTTGGGCGTTACGAGTAGTCACTGCTGGAGAATGAAGACTGAGGTTGAGTTACACTGTATTTTGTGTTAATTTCAAGGGTTACAAACAGATGAAAGCATATTATGTAAACAGAGGTCGCAGATCGGTTTCTTTTTGTTTTTATTGTATTCTATGAATGAATTGTAAAGTTTTTAATTAATACAATTACCATAATTTTCTTCCTCTTTTATTTTTCCATAGAAATGACGGACAAATCTGTTTTGAGGAAATGTATTGCTACATCACTTCACAAAAGTGTTGCTAGACTGCCATATAACGGATGTCCGGCAATGACAGTAAGAAAGTAGCACATAGACCAGATAGGGACAAGGACGACACTGGCGTAATTTTGATATCACATTGATATGCAAATTAATTAAACTGATAGATTAATACCTCCACAACCCCCCACTCATCCTGCATCCCCACCTCCAGATGACGTCATGTGTTCCAGCTGACAGATGGGTCCCACCCCTTTCCCTTCCCCACTCCTCCCCCTCTCCCTTCCCACCTACCATATTGGTGTGAATTTCGAATTTCGGTGGGAATTCTGAATTTTCGCGGTAAAATCGAATTTTCGCTGTAAAATTCAATTGTCAATTCAGAGAAAGTAGTATTAACAGAAACTGTTGATGGAAACTGTTTATGAAACGGGAGTAGGTGGTAGTAATCGAAAAAACTGAGGACAGGAAATCAGGGAATTGTGCACTGCATAGAAAATGCAGGACAGGGATGCTCTTATTTATCTTATGATCACATCATATACTGCAGTCGCTCTGCCGGGTACTGCACACGTATTTAACGCGCAGTGCACTGTATAGAAGAATCGTGATTCTCAGGCAAGGAGTCTTGCTTGCAGAGCAGCTTTTCGTTGAATGAGCAGTCCGCGCCACGCCACATACGCCGTTTGGAGTGGTATCTGGCGGCCCGCAGTGGAATTATGGGAGCTGCCCCCCCAGGCTGGACCACACTTGCCTCGCCTTGCATGACTTTACCAGACCACTCACAGTCGACCCGCCCCCCGCCCGCCCACAGTAGCAGCCCCCTTGCAGTCTGCTTGCACTCAGCACCACAGGGGGGCCTGCAGCGGCCGGCCAGCAGTCAAAGATAAATTGGTTGATGATTGTAATGTATGCCGCTGTTCCATAGGTGCATGGTAGTGTGCTTCTACCATGAACAATAGATTTGCTTTCGAAAGTTACTGTCTTCCTCCCACAGCTGCACCCTAACGGACACCTACATGTATTCCGAGGGATGCAGCTGATGTCGGAAGTTTGTGTCAGGATCAACAAAGGGTGTTTTACTAAAGATAGTAGCTGCGTCCAATTTTCCAGCCACATGTAGTGACTTATCAGCAAACAAAGGACGTTCTTGAAAGGTCCCTCTATCTGTTTGTCCCAGATTTTGTTCCTCCCTCACAGCAGCATTCAGTTTCTTTGTTACCTGCACCAAGCTTGCATCAGCCTGCTTGAAGAAAAAGAAGGCAAGTTATAACTTTCTATTACGGCATTTTGAGTTTCTTTCGGTCTTCTGCAAAATAGAGGGTGGTGTCTGAAGGTATATAAAACCCAACCCTCCCACAATCATCAGTCTTTCACAGTGCCTAGCTGTGTCCATGTGATTCTCGCAATATGAAATGGTCAACCAGTAGCGATGCTAGCGGCTGAGGTGACGGGAAACAGCCAAACTTGGGGCAACTATTATGTAAATGCTTATAAAAAAATCATAAATTCAGATTGTGACATTTATAAAATTTTGGAGCTAAGTAACCAAATTTTTCAAGATTGTGATACTCTTCGTAACAAATAGTTATAAAAGTTCTTTCTTCTTGGGAGTGCAGCATTAATTTCTGGTTAGCACACTGGACTCGCATTCGGGAGGACGACGGTTCAATCCAGTCTCCGGCCATCCTGATTTAGGTTTTCCGTGATTTCCCTAAATCGTTTCAGGCAAATGCCGGGATGGTTCCTTTGAAAGGGCACGGCCGATTTCCTTCCCAATCCTTCGCTAACCCGAGCTTGCGCTCCGTCTCTAATGACCTCGTTGTCGACGGGACGTTAAACACTAACCACCACCACCGCCACCACCATTAATTTCTGAAGTGCTGGCTGGATTAGAGTGTCATTTGGAAGCTGAAAGTCGCTAGCGGCAGCAAGCCGAAGAGGTTGTGCTACCATCATGTAAGTATATCTCGAAATTCTGTGTGATAGTGTACTTGTTCAGAAAACAGCTCTTGATGTGTTAAAATCGTAACCGGTGTTCATCAAATTTTTGATACGCTGTTGCAGCTTCAGAGTGGTAGCTGACTGACCTTGAGTGGTTGCTGGAGACCGAATTGCAGCAAGAACGTAAATGCATTCGTAGTATATTGATGTTAAACATTTTTCTTTCTTTGACTGTGTACAGTTGTGTGAAGTATATATTCTTCATTGTCGCAGATGTCACTATGGAGCAAGAGGAGGATGAGAATCTAGCAGGGGTATGTGTCGAGAGTGACATACAGGAGTCGTCATTTCCATCTGGTATTAACTTCTCAGTTTTATTTTTCTCATAGTTGTGTGTAATCAATATCTTGCTGTAGGCAAATTCAGTACCGATTTTTTCTTATAATCAGTATCTTGTTGCAGATGACTTTTCTGAGATGGATTAGTGGCTCCACAATAACAATTCCAGCAACGGTTAAATACTGGAATGGTGCATGAGATGGCAGCTGCTGAAAGGCAGTGCCATCTCAGCCTCTTGGATGAAGAGGAGGAAATATTTTATTGGGTGGTAGAACTAGCAGAAAGATCGACTGGACTGCTCAATCATGGGACCCAGAGAGTAAAAGTTGATCGTAATGAAACTGTAGTCGTTACAGCGTATAACTATTATTCTGTAATGTCGATGTACTTAATTGTTGCTATTTGTTTTCAGTATATATTTAAAAAATCTTGAGCTTTGTATTTAATTTTTGTCTGTTATTTACACATTACAGAAGTACCACCAACAATGCAACCAAACAGCTTGCTGTGGCATGGCACCTAGAGCAGTAGCCGTTGGGGCAGGCATCAAACACACAACTGAGCGGCGTCCACTGCCATGCAAAGCATTACTCGTGGGTGCACAAGAGGCAGCGGATGCAGCTGCGGCCGCTGCAGTACCAGCCGCTGCACCATCGCCTACACACTGGCGTCCGTGGGTGATTCAGTTAGAGCAACCATCTCCAATCCCCCAGGCTGGCGATGGTGAAGGCTCCAGCATACAGCAGTATCAACAAACACCCTCTTCTCAGCCTGGGTGCTCCCACAGAAGCTCACTGCCGCCACCTCCTCCTACTACGACTCCAACTGTTCGCCCTCGCCAGCAGTGGAATGTATGTGTGCCTCGGTGCAGACCCCTCACGCCAGAAGGCGCCTCTTCCCCAAAGCCGTCATTCACCGGGTGGATGCAGTCGACTCCTAGTTGTGGTGATTATGTCCGCCTCCGTAGCGTAGTGGTAGAGTTACCACCTACCGCGCAGGGGGCCCGGGTTCGATTCACGGCTGGCGACTGAGTGTTGTGTGTCCATCATCATTGACTTGCAAGTCGCCAAAGTGGCGTCAACTAAAGAGGGCTTGCAATACGGCGGCCGAACTCCCCCGAATGGGACCTCCCGGCCAACAATGCCATATGATCATTTCACTTCATGTATGTTAACGAGCCTGTGACCAGTGGTAGTGCAGTCTCCCGTCCCTATAATGATGGACATCGATTTAGTAGCGACCCCTCTAGAATACTTGATGGTTTCTAGGGCCTTTGAGGGGCGTACCTTGTTCACTAGAATTCATTCTAGAAGCATGCCTACCGGCGCTGGAGGCAGAACTTCTCAGAGCCCTAGATGATCCTAGTGCCATTAAATGTAAAGCAGTACTTTTCCGTTAGTTAACTCACAGCCTCCCCCCCAAACAGCAGGGTGCTGCTGAAGAGAAACGCCTGCACTACAGCTTAGGTGATAATGGCATTATATCTCAGAGTACATCAGTCGCCGACTGGTATCGTGAATCCATCTCGGGTGCTATATTGGCTCAGTTTTCCGTGATGGAAGTAAGAGGGTCAGCTAAAGCATTCAGCCAAATACCACATCTCGACATTCATATTCATGTCTATGATCCGTTAAATGGAGGGTCCAATTATATCAAACTCCTTGAGGATATTAAGAACAAGTAGGCTTGTATTAACGTACACAATGAAAAGGATAACGCTTGTTTTGCGTGGTCAGTCCTGGCTTGTGAGAGAAATTACCATTGCAGATGCCATCCATAGCGCACAACAACATACAACATACGAAAGGATAAAATCCCCAGAGGTTATAATGTTGATGGTATCGAGTTCCCTGTAAAGATTCAGAACATACCAAAATTTGAGGCACAAAATCCCGAAATATTGGCTCACTTTTATGTCCTGAAGAAGCAGAAAAGCAATCCAGATGAGCAAGACAAGTATACCGTAGTTAGGTCTCTCCACTTTTCCAAATATGCATGTGAGTGTGATCTTCATGCAAACATGCCGCTCCTCTCTGAAGGTGATAGTCAGCAGTACGTATGGGTCAAAGACATTTCCCGCCTCCTTTACAGACAATTGTCGAAAAAGGAACATAAAAAAACAGATTTTCTTCAGATACCTAAATACCTTTTCAGAAGAAAAGTGCTTGAAAAGGCATCTGAAGGAATCCAAGGAACTGGTACGTGTTGTTTGCCTATCGAAGAAATCAAGTTCATTAAATTCAAGAATGCTCATCACCAGGAACGATGTCTATTTGTTGTATACACTGATTTCGAATTCCTTCTTGCCCCTATCACCCACTGTGAAGGGAACCCCTTAGTCTCACATACTACCTTTACACAAAAACACCAACTGTACGTGGCGTCTTACCAACTTGTATACTCATATGATTCAAGTCTTAACCGCTATGAGCCTTATGTCGGGGATAATCCTGCTGTTTGGATGCTCACTGAGTTTGAGAAACTCTCATGGCATGTTGATAGGCTTTACAGCACCAACATCTCCATGACTGAATTGGAGGAGGATAAAAAACTATACGATGATGCAGCTAACTTTCATATTTGTGGGCTGCCGTTAGGTAGAAAAGCTGAAACTCTCCACATAGATCACTGTCATCTTATGGGGAAGTTCTGTGGTTCAGCTTACAATGCATGCAATTTTGAGTGTAAGTTACCACAGCACAACCCGTCTTCTTCCATAATTTAAGCGTGAGTAGTGTTCACTTTCTACTCGAGTAATTGGCTAATTTTGGTGTGAACAAAGATCATGTCAGTGTTCTGCCTGAGACTGTAGCGAACTATATTTCTTTCTCGTGACGAATGTCGCCAAAGATTACGCTCCACTTCCAAAAAATGGTTCAAATGGTTTCTAAGCACTATGGGACTTAACATTTGAGGTCCTCAGTGCCCTAGACTTAGAACTACGTAAACCTAACTAACCTAAGGATGTCACACACATCCATGCCCGAGGCAGGATTTGAACCTGCGACCGTAGCAGTAGCGCGGTTCCGGACCGAAGCGCCTAGAACCGCTCTGCCACCGCGGCCGGCATGGTCCACTTCCTTGACTCTTTACGTTTCGTGCAGACTTCACTCCAGAAACTTGTTGACACATCACACTATCTACATAGTCCGCAGCTCGTGGTCGTGCGGTAGCGTTCTCGCTTCCCGCGCCCGGGTTCCCGGGTTCGATTCCCGGCGGGGTCAGGGATTTTCTCTGCCTCGTGATGACTGGGTGTTGTGTGCTGTCCTTAGGTTAGTTAGGTTTAAGTAGTTCTAAGTTCTATGGGACTGATGACCATAGATGTTAAGTCCCATAGTGCTCAGAGCCATATGAACCATTTGAACACTATCTACATACCCTGATGAGGAAAAGTTTCAGCTTGTGTCTAGGAAATGAGTTTTTCCTTATGAGTACTGGATAGTAAGGCAAAACTCTATGAAACCAGGCTACCTAACATACCTGCCTTTATCACAGGCGATGTCATAACAGGTGCAGATTATGAGCATCCATTCAATGTCTAGCGGGAGTTAAACATTCCCAATTTGGGTCAATACGCAAGACTGTACATGGACACCGAAGTGCGCTTGCTTGCAGATGTGTTTGAAAAGTTCCGGAGTGTATGCATAGTCACATACTCGCTGGACCCCTCCTTTCATTATACGACACCTAGGTTGTCCTGGAACGCAATGCTCAAGAGAACGAAGAGCAGCATCGAACGTTTGACTGATTCTGATACGCTTCTTTTCTCTGAGTGGGGGACCCGTGGAGGACTTTGCCGGTGTGTCTATAGACTCGCTGAGTCAAATAGTCCATGTATGGATGTGAGGTTCAACGGATCCCTTGATTTAACTTACATTCTACACACATCAAAAAAAGTTTTGCATCACCCCAGTTCCCAGGCCTATTGAAGATAGACGTTGGCTGTGGATATTGTATAGCAGATACATTCCCTTTCACTGTTCAGAGATGTCGCTAAATGATACACTTTTGTTAACTTGGAACTATTTCTTTGCTTTTGCTGTATTATCTCACGTCAGGTTCCTTGTGTGTTGCTTTAGTGATTAAGGTGAAACAACTAAATCACGGCCCAATGAAAAATAATTTCACACAATGAAATAACGGCTACTAAGCAAACTTGCATTAGAAAGTGACTTAGAGGAGTGCACGTTGCATTCTGACATGTACAAGATTTAATTCCAAAGTGATAAACACTGAAGTGACTTAGAATACAATCCCTCCAACTCCTTCGCACTATACAAACTGTGCTTCGGGGAAAGTCTCGGGAATTATTGGGATCTTTCTGTATAAACAGTGAAATGCTTCCATAATTTACAGCCTTCTATTTCTTAAAACAATAATCAATGGTTCAATACCCATACATAATCACGACCAGAATGTTTACAACAAAAATCAATGGTCCCTTAACATGCAGTAGTTTAAGATTCAGTTAAAGTGTCAAACGTGTACTCATTGGGGAGCAAAAGATGAAGGAAAATTATTACTCTTTCGCATTCATCACATATGCACATGAAAAACATGCCCTTCATTACGATAAAACAGTGGTGACAGAGTGGAGAAGCAGCACTGCCTAACGTGGAAGGGAAACCCTAAAAAAATCTTATTAAATCAGAAATCACTCTAAAATAGAATGACAACACAAAACACTTCCCTAACGTACCTGTGCTAAAGTAAATGTAATCGCAAACGATGAATCATAAAACTCACACATTCTGGTACCTTTCTCCCAAGGTCAGACAGAAATGCTCTGAGGAACATGTGTGTCCACTTAGCAGTTAAGCCATAAGTGATTCGAAAACACTCCCACTAGCGAAATGATTAATCTGTTCTTAAGAGTGAGGGAAGAGGGTCGATGAGTTTGAAGTGACCAACTAAAATCTCTCGCTCCCGTCATAACTTTTCCATCCTTGTCTGATCGTATCTTCTTTGTCATTTCTACCACAGTACTACCTAGATAATGATTCCTCTGTTCAAAAAGTACAGGGGAGAGATTCGCTGGGTTTGAAGCGTCCAACCACTCTCTCGCTCTAGACTTCGCTTTTGTTGCCGCTCTCATGGTCTGTTCCCTTCTCCGTCGCGTCTAAAACGACGTTGACTCATGAAATATAGGAGAATGAAAACTAAAATAGCATTAATAGGAATAAATGAAATAAGACACTTAGCTTGGTCCGTCTTCTCCACAGAGGGTTAGTGCAGTCTTACTAACATAAAATTTAGCCTGGGCAGACTCGGGAACTGCGCACCAAACATGATGAGCAAGTGACAAAATAAGTCAGTCTACTCGAAACGAAGTAATGGGCACTTTTCAACTTTATCTGTACCACACACCACTGTGCCAATACGCTCGTTACGCAACAGCATGGAACTGGACTGTTCTTTGACAACGGTCGGTGTGAATTACATACGGTCATAACACAGACGTCGTCGTGGCACAGAAAGGCTCTCGGAAATTTACATGTAAAGGTCTACATCCACTCTATGAAACCTATGCTAAAGTGCAGGGCTGAGAGTGCTACCCATTGTACCACGTTTCTAGGTTTCTTCGATTCCAATGGTTTTTGGAGCGCGTGTGAATGACAGTTTAACCGCCTCTGTGGGCCATGTAATTTGACCTGTATCCGTACTCCCTACAGCAGCGATACGTAGTGTACTATAATACTCGTATATTCCCGCATGCCAAGCTTAATACTGATATGGAAACTGTGGCGTAGTAGGTGTCTCAACTCTTCCCTGGGAACGCTTGAAGTTTTTTCCAAGTTATCACTGACTCTCCTTCTAAGATAACAGCATCGAAATGAATGCTCCTATCCGAGTCCAAAAATGATGAATATGCTCCTGTTTAAAAGACTGACTGAGGAGTGGGGCACCAGGTGCCTCATCCTATCTTCCTCATCACCTTTAAAAATTTTCCAAAAATTTTGGCAAGCGAACATATTCGTGTAGTTTTTTACATCCAACTTACCATTCACTTCCAAAAGCTCACCTAAATTTAATTCGCTCAAGACCACATCCACCGCTATAAGTCGCTCACACCCTTCCGCTACCACTTACCCAGTCTCACTCATTCACTCATTCAGACCAACTTATTGTCATTATTTCTTTGTGTCTCTCTAAGTGTCACGTCTCTTGACTGACAGCTACAGTCTCCCTCATTCTGTCCTACTACTACAGTCTTCTCTCATTGTTACCGTCTCCCTCTGGCTCTCTCTTATTGCTACTACTACACTAACCCCTTCCCAATGTGCTGTGTCTTCTGTCACCATCTCTCACTTCTACTTTCTCCTTCTCCTTACTCCTCTCCCACTGGAAATGCCTCCTTCACTCTTTTCCTAGCACTGTTCTCTCATTGTCAACTATGTTCCACAGCCACTGTGTCCCTCTGTTTCTCTCACAATGCCACTGTGCCACCACTCTTTCTATAGCACAGTTACTGACTACTATATTCCAGTATTTATTACTTTTCCGTCTTGTACCCACTGCCACTGTGTCCTCCACCAGCATATGTTCGCATGCCAAAATTTTTGTGAAAATATATAAAGGGAGGGAGGATGACTCTGACAGCTGGTACCTCAATTTTCCGGCAGTGCTCTGACAGGAGCATTTTTCCAGTGGCTCCCTTCTTTCCCTGCCACCACAGGGTATGCCACTCATATGAAAAGAACCTCAAGGGTCAGTGAAATTTTGGTTTGCTTATGTGAAACTGAAATAAAGCGAAACTAATTTTATACCTCAGACCGAGTTTTACAAGTAGTAGGGTAATGTGAGTTCTGTGGAACATTTTGATATCAAAATATTTATGCAAATTAAATTCATCAATTAGTTACTTTCACCCCCTGATGATGTCATGGGTTTTCCCCAGCTGGCACATGGCTCCCATCCCCCACCCCTCTGGGAAATTGAGACCCTTCGCCCATTCCTTCCCCCCCCCCCCCCCCCCCACTTCCCTTTCCCCTCTCACAACACTCCCCACCAGTACGAGTGCACTTTTTGAAATTCGCTCACGTTTAAAGGCGGTTACTAGTTCAAAAAATGGCTCTGAGCACTATGGGACTTAACTTCTGAGGTCATCAGTCCCCTAGAACTGTAGAACTAGTTAAACCTAACTAACCTAAGGACATCACAAACATCCATGCCCGAGGCAGGATTCGAACCTGCGACCGTAGCGGTCTTGCGGTTCCAGACTGCAGCACCTTCAACCACACGGCCACTTCGGCCGGCTACGGTTTCTAGTGTACTTCCTTTGTTACCCATTAACCTATTGTTCTCTTACATTTCACCACTTTTGATACCAAATTAATTGACTAGTTAATTAAGGTGAAAAAATGGAAAATAGCTCAGTTGAGGTATCTTCCCTCCCATTAACTTATTGTGCTACATTAGGTATTCTTTCTTTGCATACCAGATGCTTCAGGTCAGGCCTTAGTTACTGGAATAGCGCACCTCCCACCCTAGAAAACTGATTGCCTAATTCAATCTATATCCTTTTGCGTGAGACAGTTTACCTTTATGGATAGAGCCCCCTTCTCTAAATGTTTTTTGATTGGTGGGAAATTGATTGCACTGTGTGGATTAATGTATATTTAAACAGTTTGTCAGGAAATTAATTGTAGTGTGTGAAATATTTCAACAATTGCATCGCTTTTTTATCCTGATGACGTAAGGAATACCATCGTAAAACATTCACCACATACAATTATATGGTCACGGATGACGCTAAACACATCCTGCGATCGCTGGGCTGTGCCATGTGCTGGACTCCACCGCAGCACTCAAACCCGACTGTGAGGCATGCACAGGCCGCGCACTGGAAGCCACCGCGCTCCCGGTCTCATAACACCACACTGCAATGGAAGGGACCACCATTTGTCTACCATTAATGGCACAGATCTCAGTATTAGCACATTGACTGTACAGAGACTGCATATCAATACTAAAATTGCACAATGCATGCTGAACACCCAGCGAGCTCCGCTGCCTGTGACAGCAGGCGGAAGCTACATTTTTTGTGGCCAGCCAGCAGCCGGGTCACAAAGGAGCTGAGGTCCCTTGTTCGCGTTGGAAAAAGTGGTTACTTCCCTCTGCAGCACCTGCATCTCAAACCAGCAAACCAAGCTGTCGCTCCTACGGACTTCAATATTGCAATCTGAAACCCACACTAATACCTCCTTTGCCCTGGACAAAGTAGCGGATACCTGGTAAATCTCCAGTTGTGGATGTCTTGAAAATATACCATTTGCACTACCCCCACTATAACAAACGGATTGAATAATTAATTAAATCAATATCTTCCGTGTGGGACACCATGGAGTGTGCTCGCAACGCCACTGTTTGTAACAATAAATTGAGCAATCAGGGATTTGACATGATGATTCGACATTTCATTAAGCTGTCTCTTCCAGTCGACCACTGACCACATTCATTGCGAGACAAGCAGCAATGGCTTGGATGTTTACAATAGTTCTAACCAATTCCACCATGACATAGAGCTCCCAGTGTAAAAAAGATCCGCTTTATTCAATCCGTGACTGGAATGTTGTGGACCATACACCTGGAATTTACCTCGCAAAATGTGAATTTCTCTCTTTCATACGAAATCGAGACGTACACGCATTTTCACAGCGCGTAAGTATCGTTACTTGTTGTGAAACTTCTGTAAAAGTATGGCATACACTGTATTTCTCTCAGATGCTCAAAAAGTCTGTTCTAATCAGCTTAACATCTGTTTCGTCCTGGATCACAGGACTAGAATATTAAACTAATTTTTGCTCATGCCAGACTGCTAAGAGCACCACGCTCTACCTCTGTCACAGGGTGCCTCCTCATTTGCGAACTCTTTTAAAAATGTTTCATCACATATGAAGCCTCTTAACGTAAGAGCACAGACAAGTTGTAATTTGATCACGTTATATATTCGATAATATAACTGACTTATCACAATGAATATCTCTCCCTGTGAAGATGAGAGACTGTTACTTCATTGAATGATTTATCCACAATGAAAAAACGCTTGATTACCAACCCAAACCCTCAATTATATCCATGGTACTCTAGTCCTCGCTTCTACCCACATGGTGGCACATCATTGATATCAATTGATATGCTAATGAATGAAACTGATCATGAGAGCACTTTGCACGGTGAGTAATTTTTTTCCAGCTGTCGGCTTACACTCGCCAGCCAGCTCAAATGGGAATCCCTAGACAGAAGACGATGTTCTTTTCGAGGAACGCTATTGAGAACCGACATTTGACGATGACTTCAGAGGGATTCTACAAACGCAAATATACATTTAGCACAAGGACGGCGAAGATAAGATACAAGAATTAAGCACTCGTAAGCAGGAATGAGGTAGTCCTTTAGCCTGACTCTGTTTGCTAATGAAATAGGGAAGGAATTGACTAGTAGTTGTATTGGGTACCACCCGCCACGCACCATACCATGGTTCGCGAAGTAAGCATATAGATGTAAAGGTAAATTTAGTCTACCTATTAAAATGTTACTCCATCGATTTATAGATATATAAACATCACAGAAGAACGTTGTCCCTTATCTGTTGAGAAAACAAAAGACGGAACTCCTTCTCTCGGTAAGAATCTTCGTATTAGCTTCAAATTTTCTCATTGTTGTCACTTCTCGAGATGTAATATCTTAGAAGAAGCCGTATATACCTCTCCTCATAACTCCTCTTTCGTCAGAGGATCGATGACCGCCCGTATTCTCACGAATCTTCCAGTCTTCGATATATAGCATCTGAATCCACATGATTTCCACGAGTTAGAGATGTACTCCGCCAAATCACAGCTGCTAATTCTCTCGCAGTCCCTTCACGTTCCGACAGCAGGTTCCATTAGTTAGAAGGCTATCTAGTCCTCCACCCATCACTGACCAGGTACAGACTATCAAGACGAGCAAAATAGCACACTAATGTACAGGAGTAAATTCACAATCATGCAGAGTATACGCAGATTGCACAAATAAATTCAGAAGTATAGCTCCAACCATTCATAGATATCAAATGATGGTCTATAAATATCACCCTGTACACGTCCTCATCTCTTTTATCACAGTCCTTTGATCAGTACGTTAGAAACACGGCAGTGTAAGGCGTCACAGACTTCATTGACAGCACAGTCTCTCTCTCTCTCTCTCTCTCGCTCTCTCTCCTAGTTATTTCTATAACATGCAGCAGAAAAAAACTACGAACTATAAATACTTCGCAAATGGCTTCTGGTAGAAAACCTGATAAGATATTACTGCGTCCCTCTCTTATGATATTTCTAAAACAAATACTGTCTGCATGTTGACATCGAGCTTATTTGGCGATCGTATTAAAAATCCAATTTACCCAATCCGAGACAGGGATAATGTTGACCTCCAAGATGCTACTCCGGGTGGGTGTAGAAAGGAATGTGCGCAACGGAAAATACTGAACGCTAAAATGAAGATTTGACCCTGTCTGACTGCCCCTGAAGCAGATTTGGAAAGTATGTGGTAAAGTGTTATGAGACCAAATTGCTGAGGTCATCGGTCCCTAAGCCTACACACTACTTAATCTAACTTAAAGTAACTTACGCTAAGGACAAGACACACACACCCATGCCCGAGGGAGAACTCGAACCGCCGACGGGGAGGAGCCGCACTGACCGTGACAAGGCGCCTCAGACCGCGCGGTTACCCCTCGCGGCCTGAAGCAGATCTTAGGATCTCTTAATGGTGATATTAATTCCTCCTTGTTGGTCTTTAACATATAAATTACATAAATGAATTATTAAGGGAACTAGTAACAACAAAATGGTAAATGTTGATTCTGCTTATACATTTATTGTAGATTAAAAGCCCTTTTATATATTACAAATGTTTATGTATCAATGTGCAGTGGACGTAAAGAGACACAAATGAATTTCGTAACTAATATTGCTGATCAATTGCCCGAATCTGTTCCTTTTTATAGCTACGCGATCTAGTATAAATAACGCGAGGTGACTGACATCGTCTATGTACCAAACACTAGAAGACAGTACTTTCAAAGATGATCTACAGTGTTGTGCAACCTCAGTGGAAATAGAACTTACGTGCTCACGCCTGTTTAGCTTTATAGCCCTAATAAGCGAAAGCAATTAGCAATATCACCTTATGTTCGGGGTCCAGGGCGTCGGAGTGATGGTTCTCGTACATGTCTGCGACGACAGAAGAACTCCAGCCACAAAATAAAAAACTCTTTCAACCACTAGGACGGCAGAAGGCGGTCCCGTGACTAGTATGATCTAATACTGCCTTCTCCTTTCTGTGTTCTACAGACAAAAAACACGAGCTCCCAGCCACAAGGACGGAATTCAGATAATTTCTCTACGTGAGTATAGACAGAGGAAGTGCTCTCAATCACTGAACGCTGCCTACTCAACGGCGACTCCCTACCCAGAGGCAAAGTCCAGAATCGTATGAGTTCGCAGCAGTACAGTGCCTAACCGTTGTAACTATAAAAATCTACTGAGAGCAAAGACAGCAAGTCAATCTGTATCAACAAAAGCTGGTACTAAGCGACCATCAAACATTGGCGCTCAAAACGCAAGACCCATTCTCTCCAGCGCTGGCTTCACAATAGACCTCGTCTCCCCTCTCTCATAACTGCAGAAGGTGAATCATATTTTCGAAAGCACGGAATATTCTCCCTCTTTGCAAATTCTTCTGAACGCCAACCAACCATATTTTAGTCTTTTGTCGTCCAGCGCGGAAAGTTTGCCAGGAAATACCTATCCCCATTAATTAGGAATTCATACAATGGCATGCTTCTCAGAGTAAAAATCCTCCTGCGTTATTTACGAAGTAACGCTTCCTTGTTCCTCTCTGCTGCTTCCAAGATTTTCAGAGTTTCCGGTTATCCTTCCGGCCTAGCTACAATACTGGCCAGCTTCCACTCTATTGCGCCTCAGCACTCAGTTGCCCCGACCCTCCGTCCTTGGCTACTTTCTCTTTTTAGCATGACCAACACACCTGTACAGGCTTTTCCACCCAAGGCCTGAGTTACGTCTGCCTTTTCATTTCCACTGGCGCTCCAACCTCTGCTGGTGTAGGCAATCATTCATTGCGCTGTTTCGATAATAAAGACGATCCATCAGCTTTCATGCAATATGCGTTAACAACTATTCACAAGGTGTACGTGACAATGTCAGTCTTATTTAAATACTAAAATATACGATGTGCTACCTATCAAATGGTACCTAATTCCGGTTGTAAATCACAGCAAAGTATGTGGATGAGTGCTTGTAAGGTGCGAAATTATAGCCACCTTAGAGATCATGTAGCTCGAATTTCTCTCGTAAATGTAGATTTCTCACTTTTATACGAGTTATTTTCAAATATAGGAAAAATCTGGACATACACGCATATTCACAGCGCTAATGTGTCGTTACTTGTCATGAAAATCTTGTAACAGTGTGGCATAGGCTGTGTTTCTCTCAGCTGCTAAAAATATGTTCTAATTATCTTAATATATGTTTCGTCCTGCATCACAGGACTAGAATATTAAACTAATTTTTACTCGTGCCAGAGTGCTAAGAGGACGCTCTACCTCTGTCCCAGGATGCCTCCTCACTTCCGAACTCTCTTAAAGTAAACAAATGTCTCGTCACATACGAAGTCTCTTAAAATATCAGCACAGAGAATTTTTACAGAAAAATAATGCATTTGCGTTAGGTGTTGACAACTGTACTGCATTTACAAGTAATTTTAGAATACATGGCACATGAGTAGAAGAGACATAAAATCGATAAATTACAAAAATTTCGGAAAACAGATATAAATTGAGGAAAAGTACGTCAAAATACAAGGAAACTAAGTGGAAATGAGGGAGTACTTGCATGTCTGCTTGGTGCAGCAAAATTCTTGTACGTAGGTTCAAATGGCTCTGAGCACTATGGGACTTAACATCTGAGGTCATCAGTCCCCTAGAAATTAGAACTACTTAAACCTAACTAAGCTAAGGACATCACACACATCCATGACCGAGGCAGAATTCGAACCTGCGACCGTAGCGGTCGCGCGGTTCCAGACTGAAGCGCCTAGAACCGCTCGGCCACACTGGCCGGCCTTGTACGTGGGAACGAGCTTATGACAGCAAGAGGAATGTGAGAGAAAGTTGATATGGAAGAACTGGGAACCAGGGAATCAGTCATTTTTCGTGGGCAGTGATAAGACAGATGGAACAGATTGTTTAACATGGACGACCACCAAATATAGAGTAATAAATTTATATATGTCGGAACGCAACCCTGATAGTGACCCCAAAATTACTGGCAACACCGTATAGATTTTTGTATAGTGTCCTTAGCTAAAAAGCATTTTATTACCAGCTGGGGGACTACAACATACAACTACATGTTTGATCCTGTGAAAGACTGTTTAGGTGTTTTAAACCCTAACAAACAGTATTTACAATGTGGTTCTCTGTACTCTCTACCAATCACAACCATGCAGTGTCAGCTAACAAATAGCTTGAAGAACAGTTGCTGCATGGTTTTTAGCAACATTCTGCTGTATGTCTATTGGGGTAATAGGGATACATGCCAGTTTACTGCTGTCTTTGGTGCTTTCCTGGTAAAGAGAACCATCTACTTCTAAACTGATATGAATCTGCATTAAGGAAGAAGGTCGCTGTGGCCGAGTGGTTCGAGGCGCTTCAGTCCGGACCCACGCTGCTACTACGGTCGCAGGTTCGAGTCCTGCCTCGGGCATGGATGTGTGTGATGTCCATAGTTTAGTTAGGTTTAAGTAGTTCTAAGTCTAGGGGACTGATGACGTCAGATGTTAAGTCTCATAGTGCTTGGAGCCATTTGAACCATTTTTTTGCGTTAAGGGATGATAGAAAGTAGATAGAATAATTGAGTGTGAGGGGTTGTAATGAGGTATAATTTAATGGAATTCGAAGCATTGTAGAGAGAGGGAGAAGGTGTAGCAGATCATTTACCACAGATTTAACCATTTTTTTCTGTTGTTCTCTCGAGGTACATCGTATACAATTGTGTCTTCTGTTGTGACTTTGAGGGCTATCTACCCTCAATCGTTAATGGCAAAACTGTCCCAACCACAGTCAGCAGAGGATTTCCAACACATGTGTGATGAATCATGCCCATAGACGAAAAACCTATTTCAACAATATCCTCTAGATGAAGGAAAATGTATGCGAAGTAATTTCTGTGCCATATCTTGGACATAACTCGAGTCTTCAGTTTCATAACTGCAATTATTCTAAGTTAATGACATGGGTTTGTGAGGTACACAATCACTGTGTGTACATTTGCTTCACAAATGTTGTGTGTGTGTGGGAGAGACTGTGTTCTGTTTACGAAATTAGTGCAGCATGGTGTATAATTTCACATGTCAAACACAGCTACTATGCGTTTGTGTTTATGTTCTTTGATCATTTCTCCCTTCCCAGTACATTCTTGGTATCGAATCCAAACACTACAACAATTCTGCAGAACTGATAGCACAAGTGGTTTACATAAAATGTTTCAAACTCATTCTGGTTGGAGCTCCCTCATGCATGCCTCAAACATTTCTTTTTCTCCCTAATCATCTGTTATATAACCGCAACACTCTGAAATGCGTCAGGCTCGTATCTATCATACACCTATAAGGAATGCTAAATTCCTCTCCATGCAAGGATCTAGAAAGATCCTGTGTAATTGGTCAGGTGATGTGAGTAAAACTGGTATGGAACAGTCTTCGCAGAATGGGCAGTTACAGAATTGGAATGAGAATACCGGTATATATCACTAGTACCGGTTAGTAGAAGTTTGGAACATGTGTTATGCTCTTTGTAAAAACAAAACACAGAGTCGTGTTGATTATTTGGAAGTCAGCTTGTTCTGTTCCTTCATGAGAGATCGAATTTAGTGGGGTATAGTACCCTACTACTTCTGGTCACTTTCAAATTATGTCAGAGACAGTGTTGCAGGGAGGGTTGGCTGAAGACAGAGGAAGACTTATAAGATGCATTCAGGACCCTTAGCTGGTAGGTTGAATGAAGGGTGGCCCATTTCAGAATGGAGGCTTGGGTGCTAGAGTTTTGAATCTCCGACTCTATCCCAGGAATACGAGAATAACTTGTGACTCCGTCCAGATAGGGGGAGAGTGACAAATCATCAAGAAAGCTTACCAAATTATAAAATGTTTCGGCTAAGGAGTGCAGTTTATACATCTCCTCTCTGTTGATAGCTATTTCCTACACTAAGAAACAGTATTTGCATCATTTGATGTAAACTGTGTAAAAGGGTTCGCGATATGTCTAAAAATGTCACAAAGTAACGGAGGGGGGGGGGGGGGGTTGGTTAGCAATGATACAGAAATTGAGAACCATGCTGCAATCTCATTGGCTGACAGCATCACGAGCTCCACGTGATGAGACGTTTTGTTGGCGTTTGGACCTTGATTAGTTGTGTAAAATGTGTTGAAATTACGGGAAACCTCATAAAATTACAAAGACTGATGGAAAATACGGAAAATTGATGAAAATACGACAAAAATCTGGAGGGATGAGGGTACTTACATGCTCGCCTGGATGTATGAAAATCATTCCATTCTTCCACCGATTGGACTGGCAACTGATAGTGCATACAACCCGTGCTCTAAGGGTTTAGGTCCTACAGAATACCCTCTTATTCCACATGTGGTTATGCACTGTAAGTCATAAAAATGAAAGATGCAGTGTCCAAAGATTTGAAGGTCAGGATGACTACCACCAAGGACACCGAAACAGCAATCATATAACTGCATGAAATATGCACCACCAATATGAGGAATTAATGTTCAGAACCTCTTGGGAAAACGGAACACTGAGGCCTCTGATACCATATCGCAGCGGAAGATGAAATTAAATGAAGTGGTCATCATCTTCAGGCAACCATTTGGAAATGTTCCAAAACGCCACAAACTCTTCCAGTTTCAGTATGTTGTAATGTCCTCCACATTTTTGTCAATAAGAAACACCGCCTCTGTCTTTTATTTCAGCCATCCTGTGTGTTGTGGGAGCAGCATAGTTTACACCATGTGATGTCCAACTTCCTATGAGAGCCCATGGATCAAAACCTGTTAATGTCAGTTTAGCACCTGACACAGAACTCGAAGACATGGTAGAAAAAGAAATGTATAGCGTTGTACAAAGCTGCACTCATACAATGCTTGGATCCGTTACAGCAGAAAAACAATGTATCAGACTGCTTATGAAAGAGCAAAACAGGAAACATCTCTTGTGATTAATAGTGTGTGACATATCGTCCTTCTCTAGTATGAGGGACAAAACTTTACTCTGGTTTGTGCAAGCGACTTTGATCACTGCTCACCTGCTCCAGTGGATCAGTACATGTATATGTAAGAGAATCGTCACATAAGCTTGATGTCAACATGCAGACAGTATTTGTTTTTGATATATCATAACAGAGGGATTCAGTAATATCTTATCAGTTTCTCTACTGGATGCCATTAGCAAAATGTTTACAGTTCGTAGTTTCACTCTGTTGGATGTTATAAAAATAATGAGAAGAGAGAGAGAGATACTATGCTGTCACTGTAGTCTCTCACACCTCACACTGTCATGTTTCTAATGATAGTCCTAGGACCACTACATTAGATGTGGATCAGGATGTGTACGAGGTGATATTTACAGACCATCATTTGATACCTATGAATTGTAGGAGTTTTGCTTCTCAATTTATTTGTGCAGTCTGCGTATACTCTGCATGATTGTAAATTTCCTCTTGTTAATTAATGTGCTATTTTGCTCATTGTGATTGTGATACCTGGTTAGCGATGGGTGGAGGACTAGACAGCCTTCCGATTAATGGAAGATGCTGTCGGAATGTGAAGGGACTGCGAGAGAATTAGCAGCTGTGATTTGGCGGAGTACACTTCTTACTCACGGAAATCATGTGGATTCAAATGCCAAACATCGAAGACTGGAAGATTCATGAGAATATCCGAGGTCAGAGATCCCCTGACGAACGAGGAGTTGGGAGGTGAGGTGTATGCAGCTTCTTCTAAGATATTACAACATCTCACATACATCTTGAGAAGTGATTGCAATGAGAAAATTTGGAGCTAATACAAAGATTTTTACCGAGAGAAGAAGTTCCATCTTTTCTTTTCTCAATAGATAAGGAACAACGTTCTCTGTGATGTTTGTAAATCTATAACTCGATGGAGTGACATTTTAATAGGTAGACTAAATTAACCTTTATGTCTATATGCTTACTTCGCATACCATGTTATAGTGTGTGGCGGGTGGTGCCCTACACAATTACTAGTCATTTCCTTCCCTATTTCACTATCAGAGTCAGGGAAAAAGACTGCGTCATTCTTCCTTATAAATGCTTATTTCTTGTATCTTATCTTGCTGGTCCTTGTGCAGAATGTATGTTTGCAGTGGTAGAATGCCTCTGAAGTCATTTTAAAATGTTGGTTCTCAATACTGGTCCTCAAAAAGTACATTGTCTTCTCTCCAGGGATTCCCATTTGAACTGGTTGGCGAGTATAAACCGACAGCTAGAAAAAAATTACTCACCGTGCAAAGTCACTCTCATGATCAGTTTCATTCATTAGCCTATCAATGATGTGCCACTAGGTGGGTAGGAACGAGGACTACAGTACCATGGATATAATTGGGAGGTTGGGTTGGTAATCAAGCGTTTTTTCATTGTGGAGAAATCATTCAATGAAATAATAATCTCTCTTCTTCACAGAGAGAGATATTCATTGTGATAAAATCAGCTATATTATCGAAGATATAACGTGATAAATCTAATATTTACAAACTGTCTGTGCTCTTACCTTAAGAGGCTTCATATGTGATGAAGCGTATAGTTACTTTAAGAGAGTTCGAAAATGAGGAATCATCCTGTGACAGAGGTAGAGCATGCTCTTAGCTGTCTGGCATGAGCAAAAATTAGTTTAATATTCTAGTCCTGTGATCCAGGACGAAACAGCTATTAAGATAATAAGAACAGACTTTTTGAGCATCTGAGAGAAATACAGTGTATGCCATACTTTTACAGGAGTTTCACAACAAGTAACGATACTTACGCGCTGTGAAAATGCGTGTACGTCTCGATTTCCCCAATATTCGAAAACTTTTCGTATGAAAGAGAGAAATTCACATTTTGCGAGGTAAATTCCAGGTGTATGGTCCACAACATTCCTGTCCCGGATTGAATAAAGCGGATCTTTTTTACACTGGGAGCTCTATGTCATGGTGGAATTGGTTAGAACTATTGTAAACATCCAAGCCTCTGCTGCTTGTCTCGCAATGTATGTGGTCAGTGGTCGACTGGAAGAGACAGCTTAATGAAATGTCGAATCATCATGTCAAATCCCTGATTGCTCAATTTATTGTTACAAACAGTGGTGTTGCGAGCACACTCCACGGTGTCCCACACGGAAGATATTGATTTAATTAATTAGTCAATCCGTTTGTTAGGGTGGGGGTAGTGCAAATGGTATATTTTCAAGACATCCACAGCTGGAGATTTACCAGGTATCCGCTACTTTGTCCAGGGCAAAGGAGGTATTAGTGTGGGTTTCAGATTGCAATATTGAAATCCGTAGGAGCGACAGCTTGGTTTGCTGGTTTGAGATGCAGGTGCTGCAGCCGGAAGTAACCACTTTTGCCACCGCGAACAAGGGATCGGAGCTCCTTTGTGACCCGGCTGCTGGCTGGCCACAAAAAATGTAGCTTCCGCCTGCTGTCACAGGCAGCGGAGCTCACTGGGTGCTCAGTATGCATTGTGTTATTTCAGTACTGATATTCAGTCTCTGTACGGTCAATTTGCTGATGCTGAAATCTGTGCCATTAATGGTAGGCAATTGGTGGTCGCTTCCATTGCAGTGTGGTGTTATGAGACAGGGGGCACGGTGGCTTCCAGTGCGCCGCCTGTGCATGCCTCACAGTCGGGTTGGAGTGCTGCGATGGAGTCCGGCACATGGCACAGCCCAACGATCGCCGGATGTGTTTAGCGTGATCCGTGACAATATAATTACATGTGGTGAATGTTTTACGATGGCATTCCTTGCGTCATCAGGAGAAAAACGTGACACAGTTGTTGAAATACTCCACACACTGAAATTAATTTCCTGAAGAACTGTTTAAATATACATTGGTCCACACAATCAGTCAATATTTACAGAAGGGGTACTATCCGTCAAGGTAAACTGTCCCACACAAAATATATAGATTTGATTGGTCAATCAGTTTTCTAGAGTGGGAGGTGTGCTATTTAAGTAACTGAGGCCTGACCTGAAGCAGCTGGTATGCAACGAAAGAATACCTAATGTGGCATAATCAGTTAATGGGAGGGGAGGTACCTAAACTGAGCTAATATCCACCATTGTTTTCGATCAGTTTAATTAATTAGTCAGTTAATTTGGTATCAAAATTGGTGACATGTAACAGAACATTAGGTTAATGGGTTACATTAAATGGGTGACTAGAAATCCCCTTCCAAGTTGCACGAATTTCAGAAAGTGCACTCGCATCGTTAAGGATGGTGGTCAACAAAAGTTGGCATATTGCTTCAGTACAACAATGTGGGTTTCCCAGTAACCTTTAGGCGACACTATAGGGATATTGCTCCTTGCTACGTCCCTGTATAAACAATGTTTTCGCTTCACGCGTTCAAGTAAGGGTACTTTGAGCCTCTGTATCCAGATACGGATAGTGACATTAAAAAAAAAAAAAAAGAAAAGGACATTTCAGGGTTTTTCGAGATCGGTATTTTAGGAATATGTCGTAAAATTTTTAGTCATTTGCCTTGAATAGGCGTCTTCGGATCCGCAGATCGATTGGCAAATATCTTTTCTTTTTTTTTTTTTTTTTGAGTTTTCTAAGGAACCGCCCATAAACTATGGGCCCTTACTGGCCACGGTAGCCCACATCAAATGTGAAAGGAACCAACCGATATGCTCTATTTGCCTAAACAGGAAGAGATGTGTAATATTCATGCAGCAAGATGATCGTTCTGTTGAGTATACAGGTGGGCTATCCATAACACTTGACCGTACCTTGCTAACACCAATAGAATCCGAAGTATGTGATCCGTAAGAATCCCGTTTTGATGTGTGGCGTTTTGGGACATATTAGATAGCTTCCTCCCTAACAATAACTAACTCAGCAACGAATTTTGTTTGATACGCAATATGACCGTACTTTCTTTAGTAAGCGTTGGACAGAGGTGGGTTTCGCAACGTGTGTGACCCGATGCCTCACACGACTGCCTCAGAGTCCACATCAAGCAGGACACCGAAAGGCCGAGGTGGTGTAAATCAGGGCAGAGATTTCATGTCGCGTCTCGGACGCTATCAACTGTAAAAGTGTGCCATGCGTTTCACCCTGAGGTTGCGCCAAAGTGCGCCTTTGTAACTGCGCTAGCGTTGTGACTTCATTACCAGGTGCGATAGCTGTTTCGGTCTTGCTATCAGAACCAGTTTGCAAGGACACCAACTATTTTTCAAATGTTGAGATACGAATTGCTCTAGACAGTAACTTGAAGACATTCTTCACAGGAATGTTACCGCGGAGAAAAGCTCTTGAACTTCTTTTCTTTATCGTAGAGAAGGTTTCTCGACTGATTTGATATACGCCTCCATTTCTTGCTTTCTTTCTTTCCTTGACATTTTTCTCCCATGGTACTTGATAATATGTGATACTGTAACCTTTGCAGTACTAAAACTTTAATAAAACGTCTGCGGTGATACGTTCAAACATGCCCTGTCCAGTGTGGTTTCCTCACTGATCAGACTCCGACACAAGGCAGTATGTGCCGGACTGATGCAGCTTCACGAACTTCTTTAATTTTATGCCATATAACGAGGCCAGGAGGTTTTCATTCTCAAAGAACGTGTCCTTAGCGGGCGGCGCTGCTGTGTTATTTGCATATCTCCTTCTTCAGGTGTACCCTTGTATCTTGCTGCTTTGGTATGGGAGTTCAATTTTTTTCTCTAAGAGAATTTTTTTCTTTCATTGGCTCTGCGACTCATTACGCGGTTTTCCGTGCTGTATAACGAGCGTCCACCTTCTTTTATATTGAATAGTCTCACTACAGGTTTGTTACATTTGATATACAGCATACCTGAACAGTTTGCACTAATTTGATTTCATGTCATTGCATCTTTATTGATCCATTTATCTTATACTGTTTATAGGTCTTCCTTAGCTTCAGTCACAATGGCAAACTCATCTTTGAAGCAACGCATAACTCTCTGCCACTAACAGCATTGCTTTAGTTCGAAATTTTTCTTTCTTTTGCTTCGTGGTACCTTAAGTAAACCAGTTGTTCATATACTTCTTCTCCATCCCAGGGCCTACAGTTCTTTTAGAGTTCTGTCTTTTTGGTCCTCATAAATATCTGAGGGCATTTGACTGTGCCTTTACTTACTCTAATGTCCCCTTACAATTTAGAACACCTTATTTCGATTACGCTGTCAAATGCTTATTTTAGGTTCTGACATTCGTATAATATGAAGGATCCTGGCTGTTCTTAATTATTGTTTATATCGTTAAGCATAGGAACAAATAATCAAGCAACAGATTTTTTATTTTATTCTAGTTAATGAGTCATAGTGTTCGACGTCAAAATGATGACAGTATAGTTCTCACCTTCACCTATTAATTATGTTATCAGTCACATTTAATAACGATAACGTTATGCGTAAGAACAGCAAAATGCGATATGTTTACAGTCAGCTACACTTACCGGAGATGCAGTGCCAGTGAAAGTCAGGATCCGACTCTGAGATTTGGTTCGATAGAAAGTTTCATTTTGTAACAAATGTTTATAACAACGTATATTCCGCGAAAGAACAGAGAACTCCGCGCTATGTACTTTCTATTGGAGGTGTTATTCCTGCAACCTAGAAGAGGGGCACTGTGTAGTTTATAAGATATGGCGAGAAACAAGGGTAAGTCTGAACGTTGTGTCTCTCCACGAGGTGGACATGTCCTAACACAGAACTTAACAGCTCTGGGATCTGGAGACTAGCTACACCAGCAGCTTTGAGTGACGACAAAGAAATATTCCACAAAATTACCAACCGAAGAGTGCCTAGGTTGATGACACAAGCCAACTTCAAATTTTTTTAAGCAGGGGAGATTTACCCTAATATGTAAGTGGAAGGGAAATTCACAATAATTGTAAATGGATAATTAGCACAATTATTTTACAAAATGTGTATTTTCAATGGAAGCAAATATGAACAGGATTTAGGTTTTCAGAGAGTGCCTTCATTTAGAAGGCTTTGTTTCGAATAGTGTTTTTGAGTTCTCAAGAAAATTTTTAGTTTAGAAGAGGAATTCTATTTTTAGTCCTAAAGATGACTTTTAGATCCACAGTATACTTTTGCTTTCTAAGAGTATTTTTAATTTTCGGAGTACTGTTAATTTCTCAAGATTATTTAAAACTTTTCAAGAGGAATTCAATTTTCAACAAGTGTGTAGTGTTCCATGGAGCAATCTTAGGGTCAAGAAGGGTTTGGCTTTCAAGAGGACTTCCAACTCTAGGGAGCACTATACTTTTGCAAAAGAGTTTCAGTTTTGCTCAGTATTGCGTAGTTCTTTGACAGGTGAATTTCCTGTGACCCTTATTATACCTCATTTCTCCTGCTGCCGGAGGAGAGAGAGAGAGAGGGGGGGGGGGGGGAGACATCGTGAACAAATGCTTCAGTTATTGATGTTAGTCTGATGGAGCTATCTGGAACACAATCTATTACTGCATGTCGATTTTCCTTGGGTCTAATACCTCACCTGTAGGAATCATCACGAATATTAGAAGCAAAAATTATATGAAATCAGACTGCCATCTTTATAGACGATATCTAAAAGGACATTCATAAGAGGGTCAATTTATATTGTGTTCTTGCTTTTAGGGGAGGTTGTGATAACATCGCATTATTGGTTGGTGAGTAAGCCACGGGCAGACAGCACATCCGATCATACATGTAACTGAATCAAGTTAGTTAATTATAAGCTTCATAAATCAGTTTACAGGCTGTGTATATATAATGTATTTCTGTGTGTCGCTGCATGCTGGGCTTACACATATTACTAAATAGTGCAGTGACAGAAATGGAAATTTTAGATGCTTCTCAAGTTACAAGTGAAACACAAATTTAGCGGCGAAGTGAACACATGGTGCCACTGATTAATGAAATAATCTAGTGTAGTGTATGAGTTGTCAAGATGAAATGATTTCATATTAGATGTAAAATTTTCTATCACTCTTGTCAGATATTTTAATTTATTGGGTAAATTATAAAAAAAAAATATAGGTGTTCACTGAACTTCTTTCTGATCCGCTCACAGCTTTAGTAATGTGTGATGGTCATTTGTTCTTTTAGTGTTCTAGCTGTGGACTTTATAACCTTCTCAAATTGAAATGGATTATTTGAAGATACAATTAGAATGCCTACCTCCTAGAAGAGGCGAGTACAAAATTATTGTGGCTGAATATCATACACTTCTCTCACTGGTCGCTTTTACGCGGTCAGTGCATTCGTCTAATGCCGTGAATTGCCCCATAAAAATGCACTGTAAGAGATTAGGTAGAAAATATACAAAATATTTTGAGATGATTTGTTTGTTTCCAAAACTAGCAACTACGTGGAGAGCTGTTTGAATAGCTCAGTAACATGTTTCTTTCCTGAATCACGCAAGGAAAATGGGATGGTTCCTATGAAAACGATACAGTTGATTTTCTTTCATCAGTCCGTACTCGTGCCCCGTTTGCATTGACTTTACTGTCCACATATACTAAACAATAACTTGCTTTCCTTTCTTCCTTGTACCAGTTTTAATTTTCAACACGTAAACCAAATATTTGGAGCATTCTACCCTAATCACTGGCTCCTTTTGTCTGTTAGTGTTAATAGATTTTTGTACAGAGCTGTTCATTTTCAGAGAATTGTTTATTAATTCCTCATAATTCGATGGTCATATATTTTTACGACATATCGTTGGGTCTATTTTCTGTAGAAAAATTAATTTATCAGGGGAAAATAATGTATAAAGTATTTCAACTCAATTAATATGCACTTAATAGGTCAGTAAGTGTGGTCATCGGAATCGTAATTTTCCATTCTGTCTGAATCGGCAGCTGGATTTTAAATTAACTTATTAAATGTGTACTCTCTTTTTGTATTTACTGGACGTAATGTCACGGCCTCTCCATGTGCATGGAAGGTGCCAGAAAAGAATCTCTGGTTTATAACTGACGCCATCAAGGAGTTCAAGGGGGGGTGGGGGGAGTACCGTCTTTCTGGGAACCAAAACTCCAGTTGAGGCAAGGCACAAGTCTCAACAATACAGGTGTATATCCACTGAACAGAGTATATGCAAAAAGAAGGATCATTACGATAAAAATTATAATTCTGTTCCCTTTTAGGCTGCCTCAATTACAATGTTATCATTTCAAAAACTAATTACAAGAAACGTAAGCCACTCTTCTCATGTGTGGTATTTTCATCAGACATAGAAAAATTCATACCTACAACAAAACCAACAATTAACCTTTACATTAAAATTAAACATACACAGAAACATTAAAAAAATAAGCCAGCATCCACATGAACAGCGATATTCTCGCCTTGAGAAATCCTTCCACTAATTCAACAAATATGCAGCCCCACCTTGGGTTTTTACAATAGCATGGAGCTAACAGTGATTTTTCCATCACTGAATACTTTCACTAACTCCACACACAGGTGATGGGGTGGGACGTCGTAGGTAGCTAGACGGGCAATGTTTACCTATGGGTCTGGGTAGAGTGGTGGCAGTTACCATCAACATATCGGGCAGAACGTGATGTCGGTACAATTTGAGAACACGAGGCATGAGAAAAAGAAATCCAACCACTGGCGATGTGTGCCACTAAAAATTATGCTGTCCGTGCACTGCTAACTGCGACAGAACTTCCTGGAGGCACCAGGGCGGGAAACCAAGGAACACAGTCTCCCCTGATCCAGGAAGGGAGTTTTATCACACAATGGTCTGCAGTTCACGTGTCAAACTCTGATCAGTTCGATGGAACAGTGTGGGATCAACGTCTACTGGACGACTGTTCACCACGCCTCTGCAAATCTCACTGAAGGATGTTTCCTAGAAGATGGTGGAATATGTCTTGCAAATCATAGCAAGTTTAATTCATTACATCTCTGGTTTTTTCCACCTGCTGGCTAACAATAGGTAAAGTTGTAGTCAGTCTCATTAAAGATGCACCTAAACTGCCAACTGCACCGAATATTAATTTAAGAACTAAGAGACCATAGTTCAGAGCAAATGAAGGAAGAAAGCGCTGCAAAAAGGAAAGCACGACAGATCCGCTGAAAGGCACCTCGTTAGGATTGGTGATTTGTGCTAGTCCGAAGTTATCCACGGTCGCACGTAGTGGAGACAAAATTTCAAAATTTTACTTATTGTTTGATGATCCTTATACGATCGAGAAGATGACTAGTGATCATTCATATCTGCCAATAGACCATGGCGCCAGCGTTGAGGAGGAATACAAAATAAGTATCGATAGACTTTGTCAGAACAGGTGATACAATATGGGAAATGGGTCTTAGAGTTAGGGACTTGTCAATTTCTGATACATGAGAGAATAACGATCAGTGATGACAAGGCAAGGGATAAGCAGCATAGTATGCATTGTTGGGCCTAGAGAATATGAAGAGGTGGAGATAATACTGCAGCATTCGAGCAAGCGGAAGATGACGTCCAGATAGTCGGAAGATATACGACCGTATAAAAGGCGTTTACTACGGCACTACAGACCAACAAGAGCAACAGTCATACAGAATAGTAGAAGAAGTGGAGACCGAAAATATGATAGGAACGAAGTTGGTCAAACGGTGAGTTGAAGCCTCGGATCAATTCATGAGTCGTGTTCGGGTGCCATGATTAGCAATGAACTGCACTTGTGTCCACGGTTTAAATTGTTACACAGAGAGTAGGAGAAATCCATCGAATGTGTCAGAAGCACATTCCCAATTTATTTATTTATTTGAGAAATTCAGGACTCTCATAACGGTATAAACACAATGAAGCAATGTAGTCTATCCCGTTTTGAATTGCGTAAAGGAAAACTGGTCTTTGCAGGTATCTCACGGAAAGCATTACGCTCTGGAGGAAGTTAACCCCCTGACAGCCTGGTGAGAGTGAGCAAACGGACGGCTGCGAAACTCGTCGAGCAATCACGTCCCATTGTCGTCACCAACTTCTCGGGCAAGCTGGGTAGCGTGCCAGCCGTCTACATGAAAGGCGTCACGTGTAGCGTTATGAAACTATGCAGGCTATAATAAATATTTCGTCCCCCTCGCCGCAAAAAAAGCTAAACAAACGATGCAACATGTTTTCAAAACAGAGGACAGTGGTTCTCTTTCTGCCTGGCACAAAATAGTGTGAAATGGAAAATCTACGACATACATTCTGAGTCTGTTTGTACATAACTATTTAAGCAAGCGGTCTTGCCGACAAAAAATGGTCACAATCTTAAATATGTGCATACCACCACAAGTACAATTTTTCCTGGAGACAGTTTCTATGTATGCACACAAATTCCTGAGCGACTTAGTGTAATTGATATCGTCTGTATGTAGACACAAAGCTAAATTAAATTATATTGGTATCATTTTTAAATACAGATCAATAACTTTATCATCTGCATCGGTCAAGAGGGTGCCTAAAGAAATGGAACTCAATGGGCATAGACGATGTAGTAGCTGATGGCTGTACTACGTACACAAACAAAAATATACGGCAAAGGAATTCAAGACAGGTTGGCATGATGGGTGGCCAAATGTTTAACATAGACAAGAGACACTGGAAGAGGTGGCTGAAGTTTTCTATCTTTAAAGCACAACAGGTAAAGAAGGAAGATGAAAGAAAGACATACTGTATTATAAAAATGGATGATGATGGTTCAGATGGCTCTAAACACTATGGGACTTAACATCTGAGGTCATCAGCCCCCTGGACTTAGAACTACTTAAACCCAACTAACCTAAGGACATCACACACATCCATTCTCGAGGCAGGATTCGAGCCTGCGACCGTAGCAGTAGCGTGGTTCCGGATTGAAGCGCCTAGAACCGCTCGGCCACAGCGGCTGGCTATAAAATGGAGGTACACACGTATGTATGCATGTATGTTTGTATGTATACAGGGCTATTACAAATGATTGAAGCTATTTCACCAATTCACTGTAACTCCATTCATTGACATATGGTCACGACACACTACAGATACGTAGAAAAACTCATAAAGTTTTGTTCGGCTGAAGCCGCACTTCAGGTTTGTGCCGCCAGAGCGCTCGAGAGCGCAGTGAGACAAAATGGCGACAGGAGCCGAGAAACCGTATGTCGTGCTTGAAATGCACTCACATCAGTCAGTCATAACAGTGCAACGACACTTCAGGACGGAGTTCAACCAAGATCCACCAACTGCTAACTCCATTCGGCGATGGTATGCGCAGTTTAAAGCTTCTGGATGCCTCTGTAAGGGGAAATCAACGGGTCGTCCTGCAGTGAGCGAAGAAAGGTTGAACGCGTGCGGGCAAGTTTCACGCGTAGCCCGCGGAAGTCGACGAATAAAGCAAGCAGGGAGCTAAACGTACCACAGCTGACGGTTTGGAAAATCTTACGGAAAAGGCTAAAGCAGAAGCCTTACCGTTTACAATTGCTACAAGCCCTGACACCCGATGACAAAGTCAAACGCTTTGAATTTTCGGCGCGGTTGCAACAGCTCATGGAAGAGGATGCGTTCAGTGCGAAACTTGTTTTTAGTGATGAAGCAACATTTTTTCTTAATGGTGAAGTGAACAGACACAATGTGCGAATCCGGGCGGTAGAGAATCCTCACGCATTCGTGCAGCAAATTCGCAATTCACCAAAAGTTAACGTGTTTTGTGCAATCTCACGGTTTAAAGTTTACGGCCCCTTTTTCTTCTGCGAAAAAAACGTTACAGGACACGTGTATCTGGACATGCTGGAAAATTGGCTCATGCCACAACTGGAGACCGACAGCGCCGACTTCATCTTTCAACAGGATGGTGCTCCACCGCACTTCCATCATGATGTTCGGCATTTCTTAAACAGGAGATTGGAAAACCGATGGATCGGTCGTGGTGGAGATCATGATCAGCAATTCATGTCATGGCCTCCACGCTCTCCCGACTTAACCATATGCGATTTCTTTCTGTGGGGTTATGTGAAAGATTCAGTGTTTAAACCTCCTCTACCAAGAAACGTGCCAGAACTGCGAGCTCGCATCAACAATGCTTTCAAACTCATTGATGGGGACATGCTGCGCCGAGTGTGGGAGGAACTTGATTATCGGCTTGATGTCTGCCGAATCACTAAAGGGGCCCATATCGAACATTTGCGAATGCCTAAAAAAACTTTTTGAGTTTTTGTATGTGTGTGCAAAGCATTGTTAAAATATCTCAAATAATAAAGTTATTGTAGAGCTGTGAAATCGCTTCAATCATTTGTAATAACCCTGTATATGTTCCACATCTCCTCCTAAACCACGGGACCGATGATGGAAAAGAAGTGTAGCTCACGACGCACACATACCCAGACTTCTTCATTCAATGAAAGCACTTAGTGACTCGCAACAAGTTTTACACATAATCTCAAATCTTTACGAAACTTTTTCTTGGTGACAACTCCCGAAAAGTAATGAAAGGAAAAAAGTTTATGGCTTACTGTATTTTCTCTGTTTAAGCAGTAGAACTACTGCGTCAGATATGACGTTTTAATTATATATTCTTTTATCACTAACTACATTCAGGACGCATTTTTCAGATAGTATTCTCGTATTCCAATGAATGTGCCAGCAAAGTTGTATCACCTAGCTCAGGCGACATGACCTCATAAACACTGAGATGCGTGAAGAACTATAGCATCTTGCATGGCGTTCAAATGTATTACTTCTTTGCTACCAGCAGCTGTATCCGCATCACACCACCTTCACCGATGCAGATGATAAAGTTATTCTTTTTTTTTTTTTTTTTTTTTTTTTTGAGCACTATGGGACTCAAGTGCTGTGGTCATCAGGCCCCTAGAACTTAGAACTACTTAAACCTAACTAACCTAAGGACATCACACACATCCATGCCCGAGGCAGGATTCGGATTCGAACCTGCGACCGTAGCAGTCGCACGGCTCGGGACTGCGCGCCTAGAACCGCGAGACCACCGCGGCCGGCGATAAAGTTATTGATCTGTATTTAAAAATGATACCAATATAATTTAATTTAGGTTTGTGTCTACATACAGACGATATCAATTACACTGCTCCATGCCGCCGTTGGATAAGCAGCTGCAGCAGCAAGTCGTATACTCCTAGCTCACTCATTTGTTACATAGTTTAATTCTTAATTTCTTTGCGTGTCTTTGGTACTTGCATTGTCTAATTCATAAATTTCTGGCGTATTATAGTATTTGAGAGTTGTAGCATCGCGTTTTAGTACCTGAATAGTGTAAATTCGCGTAGTCGTCTGTCTTCTGTTTTTGTTTTGAACGGCCAGTGTCGGTTGGTCACAGTCAGTGTGCTCCCTGCCGCCGTTGGATAAGCAGCTGCAATAGCAAGTCGTATACTCCTAGCTCACTCATTTGTTACATAGTTTAATTCTTAATTTCTTTGCGTGTTTTTGGTACTTGCATTGTTTAATTCATAAATTTCGGGCGTATTATAGTATTTGAGAGTTGTAGCATCGCGTTTTAGTACCTGAATAGTGTAAAATCGCGTAGTCTCCTTCCGCCGCCGAGCAGTGTGTCAGCAGTGCGCAAGTAGCAGCATTATTGCATTTACTAGGCAATCTTGTATTTTAATAACCGTTTAAATTTTGTGTCTATTTGTTTGCGCTCTCTGTAGATTAGTTCAGACGTTCTTTGCACAATAGTTTTTAGCATGGATAGGGACTGCAACTGCTGTGTTCGGATGTAGGCTGAGTTGGCATTACTTCGCTCCCAGCTTCAGGCAGTGTTGGCTTTGGTCACACAGCTTGAGGCTGTTGCCAATGGGCATCACTGTGGGGTTCCGGATGGGGGTTTGTCGGGGACGGCCAGCTCGTCCCACGCATCCCCCGATCGGACTACGACTGTGGTTGCCCAGGATACTGCCCGCATTGAGGCTGATCCGTCACCTATGGTAGAGTGGGAGGTCGTCTCAAGGTGTGGCAGGGGGTGAAAGACATTCTGGAGGGCTGAACGGAAGGCTTCTCCAGTTTGTCCGACGAACCGGTTTCAGGCTCTGTCTCAGGCTGATACTGATCTTCGGCCTGACATGGCTGCTTGTCCTTTTCCAGAGGTTGCCCCTCAGTCTGCAAGATCCGGGCGGTCACAGAGAGTGGGCTTACTGGTAGTTGGGAGCTCCAACGTCAGGCGCATAATGGGCCCCTTAGGGATATGGCAGCAACAGAGGGGAAGAAAACCAATGTGCACTCCGTGTGCATACCGGGGGGAGTCATTCCAAATGTGGAAAGGGTCCTTCCGGATGCCATGAAGGGTACAGGGTGCACCCATCTGCAGGTGGTCGCTCATGTCGGCACCAATGATGTGTGTCGCTATGGATCCGAGAAAATCCTCTCTGGCTTCCGGCAGCTATCTGATTTGGTGAAGACTGCCAGTCTCGCTAGCGGGATGAAAGCAGAGCTCACCATCTGCAGCATCGTCGACAGGACTGACTGCGGACCTTTGGTACAGAGCCGAGTGGAGGATCTGAATCAGAGGCTGAGACGGTTCTGCGACTGTGTGGGCTGCAGATTCCTCGACTTGCGCCATAGGGTGGTGGGGTTTCGGGTTCCGCTGGATAGGTCAGGAGTCCACTACACGCAACAAGCGGCTACACGGGTAGCAGGGGTTGTGTGGCGTGGGCTGGGCGGTTTTTTTAGGTTAGATGGCCTTGGGCAAGTACAGAAAGGGCAACAGCCTCAACGGGTGCAGGGCAAAGTCAGGACATGCGGGGACCAAGCAGCAATCGGTATTGTAATTGTAAACTGTCGAAGCTGCGTTGGTAAAGTACCGGAACTTCAAGCGCTGATAGAAAGCACCGAAGCTGAAATCGTTATAGGTACAGAAAGCTGGCTGAAGCCAGAGATAAATTCTGCCGAAATTTTTACAAAGGTACAGACGGTGTTTAGAAAGGATAGATTGCATGCAACCGGTGGTGGAGTGTTCGTCGCTGTTAGTAGTAGTTTATCCTGTAGTGAAGCAGAAGTGGATAGTTCCTGTGAATTATTATGGGTGGAGGTTACACTCAACAACCGAGCTAGGTTAATATTGGCTCCTTTTACCGACCTCCCGACTCAGCAGCATTAGTGGCAGAACAACTGAGAGAAAATTTGGAATACATTTCACATAAATTTTCTAAGCATGTTATAGTCTTAGGTGGAGATTTCAATTTACCAGATATAGACTGGGACACACAGATGTTTAGGACGAGTGGTAGGGACAGAGCATCGAGTGACATTATACTGAGTGCACTATACGAAAATTACCTCGAGCAGTTAAACAGAGAACCGACTCGTGGAGATAACATCTTGGACCTACTGATAACAAACAGACCCGAACTTTTTGACTCTGTATGTGCAGAACAGGGAATCAGTGATCATAAGGCTGTTGCAGCATCCCTGAATATGGAAGTTAGTAGGAATATAAAAAAAGGAAGAAAGGTTTATCTGTTTAGCAAGAGTAATAGAAGGCAGATTTCAGACTACCTAACAGATCAAAACGAAAATTTCTGTTCCGACACTGACAATGTTGAGTGTTTATGGAAAAAGTTCAAGGCAATCGTAAAATGCATTTTAGACAGGTACGTGCTGAGTAAAACTGTGAGGGACGGGAAAAACCCACCGTGGTACAACAACAAAGTTAGGAAACTACTGCGAAAGCAAAGAGAGCTTCACTCTAAGTTTAAACGCAGCCAAAACCTCTCAGACAAACAGAAGCTAAACGATGTCAAAGTTAGCGTAAGGAGGGCTATGCGTGAAGCGTTCAGTGAATTCGAAAGTAAAATTCTATGTACCGACTTGACAGAAAATCCTAGGAAGTTCTGGTCTTACGTTAAATCAGTAAGTGGCTCGAAACAGCATATCCAGACTCTCCGGGATGATGATGGCATTGAAACAGAGGATGACACTCGTAAAGCTGAAATACTAAACACCTTTTTCCAAAGCTGTTTCGCAGAGGAAGACCGCACTGCAGTTCCTTCTCTAAATCCTCGCACAAACGAAAAAACAGCTGACATCGAAATAAGTGTCCAAGGAATAGAAAAGCAACTGGAATCACTCAACAGAGGAAAGTCCACTGGACCTGACGGGATACCAATTCGATTCTACACAGAGTACGCGAAAGAACTTGCCCCCCTTCTAACAGCCGTGTACCGCAAGTCTATAGAGGAACGGAAGGTTCGAAATGATTGGAAAAAAGCACAGGTAGTCCCAGTCTTCAAGAAGGGTCGTCGAGCAGATGCGCAAAACTATAGATCTATTTCTCTGACGTCGATCTGTTGTAGAATTTTAAACATGTTTTTTGCTCGAGTATCATGTCGTTTTTGGAAACCCAGAATTTACTATGTAGGATTCAACATGGATTCCGGAAACAGCGATCGTGTGAGACCCAACTCGCTTTATTTGTTCATGAGACCCAGAAAATATTAGATACAGGCTCCCAGGTAGATGCTATTTTTCTTGACTTCCAGAAGGCGTTCGATACAGGTCCGCACTGTCGCCTGATAAACAAAGTAAGAGCCTACGGAATATAAGATCAGCTGTGTGGCTGGATTGAAGAGTTTTTAGCAAACAGAACACAGCATGTTGTTATCAATGGAGAGACGTCTACAGACGTTAAAGTAACCTCTGGCGTGCCACAGGGGAGTGTTATGGGACCATTGCTTTTCACAATATACAGGGTGGTCCCGAATTCATGGTACAAACTTTAATGGTAGGTGCAGGACATTGTAACAAGGATATATTGTATAGGAATGTATAGTCCCAGGTGACGCGGTGAGGCGTAAACAGGGGAAATAACGGCCGAAAGGAAAACGAAAGATTTTATTGAAATCGTTGTTGACAAGTGTCATGTTTACAGTAAGTGTTCAAAATTGCGTCCACCATGAGCGATACATGCTTGACAGCGTCGGTGCAGCGATTGGCGTACACGTTCAAAGATGCCTGGTATTTCACGCACACCTGCAGCAGCTACAGATATGCGAGCAACGAGATCCTCATCTGAGTCAACTGGAGTCTCATAAACAAGACTCTTAAGATGTCCCCATAAAAAGTAATCGAGGCAAGAGAAATCAGGAGATCGGGGTGGCCAAGGGACTGGTCCACCACGCCCAATCCATCTAGCACCAAACGTGGCATTCAGGTAATTCCGTACAGCAGTGCTGAAGTGTGCTGGCGCTCCATCGTGCTGAAACCACATGCGGTTACGAATGGCGAGCGGAACATCTTGCAGCAGTTCTGGTAACACTTCTTGCAGAAAAATAAGATAGCTTTCGCCACAGAGTCGCGTGGGTAGTAAGTATGGCCCAATCAAAAAGTCGTTCACAATACCAGCCCACACATTAATACCGAAACGTTGTTGATACGCATGTGGACGCGTTGCATGTGGATTATCTGTTGCCCACACATGGGAATTGTGCGCATTAAAGACACCCTCGCGTGAAAATGTCGCTTCATCTGTAAATAGCACATGACCTACGAAATCCGGCTGCAACGCACATTGCTGCAACAACCACTGGCAGAAGTTCACGCGAAGAGGATAATCTGCCGGATTCAATGCTTGTACTTTTTGAAAATGGAAGGGGTGTAAGCGATTTTCATTTAACACTCTGCATACAGTCTGATGACTCACATGTACGTCACGCGCAACAGTTCTTGTGCTTGACTCGGGTCTATCAGCCACTATGTTCAAGATGCGTTCTTCCAGTCTTGGAGTGCGTACAGCTCTTAATCGACCAGCGTCATGTCTGTTGACGTCGAACGTACCTGTTTCACAAAGTTGACGATGTAACCGTTGAAAAATTCTATGATCCGGCATTCGTCGATTAGGATACTCCGCGCGATACATTCGTAACGCAGCTCTGGCGTTACCATTTGCACGGCCGTACATGTAATGCATGTCTGCTTTTTCTGCATACGTAAAGTCACCCATCGTCTACGGCAGCACAATTGTGAATGGCGCTTGTCCCTACTGCGATACATCATGTTCATCTACTGCCCTCTACCGGCAGTGACACCAACCGATCACTCCATTTCTCTTTCCCCTGTTTACGCCTCACCGCGTCACCTGCGACTATACATTCCTATACATAAAAAACCTTGTTACAATGTCCTGTACCTACCATTAAAGTTTGTACCATGAATTCGGGACCACCCTGTATATAAATGACCTAATAGATAGTCTCGGAAGGCCCATGCGGCTTTTCGCGGATGATGCTGTAGTATACAGAGAAGTTGCAGCATTAGAAAATTGTAGCGAAATGCAGGAAGATCTGCAGCGGATAGGCACTTGGTGCAGGGAGTGGCAACTGACCCTTAACATAGACAAATGTAATGTATTGCGAATACATAGAAAGAAGGATCCTTTATTGTATGATTGAACAAACACTGGTAGCAGTTACTTCTGTAAAATATCTGGGAGTATGCGTGCGGAACGATTTGAAGTGGAATGATCATATAAAATTAATTGTTGGTAAGGCGGGTACCAGGTTGATATTCATTGGGAGAGTCCTTAGAAAATGTAGTCCATCAACAAAGGAGGTGGCTTACAAAACACTCATTCGACCTATACTTGAGTACTGCTCATCAGTGTGAGATCCGTACCAGATCGGGTTGACGGAGGAGATAGAGAAGATCCAAAGAAGAGCGGCGCGTTTCGTCACAGGGTTATTTGGTAACCGTGATAGCGTTACGGAGATGTTTAACAAACTCAAGTGGCAGACTCTGCAAGAGAGGCGCTCTGCATCGCGGTGCAGCTTGCTCGCCAGGTTTCGAGAGGGTGCGTTTCTGGATGAGGTATCGAATATATTGCTTCCCCCTACTTATACCTCCCGAGGAGATCACGAATGTAAAATTAGAGAGATTAGAGCGCGCACGGAGGCTTTCAGACAGTCGTTCTTCCCGCGAACCATACGCGACTGGAACAGGAAAGGGAGGTAATGGCAGTGGCACGTAAAGTGCCCTCCTCCACACACCGTTGGGTGGCTTGCGGAGTATAAATGTAGATGTAGAATTTGCATTCGGTATCCTTATAATCCGCCTAATGTACTTACAAAATTATGTCACTGTGTGACACATAGGAGATACACGTCATAAACATTGACCTGCGTAAAAACGAAACTGCAGAGCGAAGTTCACTATAGATGCAGACGAACTATGTGTGCAAATATGGGTGAACTACGTGAAATTTACGCGAAAAATGTGTGACATGTGGGTATGCGGGCAAAGACAAGGGCAAGAAGCTCCTCGTAAACGCTTGGATCGATTTCAGCCGTGTCTGATATACATACTACTTATTATTTGGAAAGAAATACTGTGGGGATAAGAAGAAGTGACCTCCTATTGGGGTGGGGCTGATAAAGGGGAGAGATAAGAGGGAAGGAGGAGACAGACAGGTAAAGAAAAGCAGGAGGAGATGGACAGAGGGAGGGGGAAGTAATCAGAGAGGGAAGGAAATGGACTGACAAAGGGAGAGGAGGAAATGGACACAGAAATAAAAGAGGAGGAGATGGATGGAGAGAGGGAGGAGGAAGAGATAGACAGAGAGAGAGAGAGAGAGGAGGAGGAGATGGACAGAGGGGGAGGAGGAAGTCAACAGAGAAAGGGGAGATGAGATGGAGAGAGGGGAGATGAGGAGATGAACAGAGATAGGAAAGAGGAGGAATGGACAGAGAGAGAGGAGCGAGGAGACAGTTGACAGAGAAAGGGAGGGAGGATTTCATGGACAGAGAGAGGAGGAGGAGGAGACAGACAGACAGACGAGGTTGACAGGCAGAAGGGAAAGGAGGAGGTAGACCTACAGGGGGTGTGGGGGAGATAGAGGGGAGGAGATGGACAGAGGGGAAAGGTGCAGAATGACTGAAGAGGAAGGAGGAGATGAACAGAGAAAGGAAAGACGAGGAGATGGACTGAGACAGGTGGAGGAAGAATTGGACAAAGAGAGGACGACAGCAGGACAGGGAAGAAGGAGAGGGTCAGAGAAAGAAAAGAGGAAATGGGCAGGGAGAAGAGGGCGAGGGGATGGACAGAGAGAGGGGGAGAAGAAGACAGACAAAGAGGGGGAGTAGGACTTAGAAGAGACGAGGAGCAGATATGGGGGAAGAAAAGACTGATTTAAACGGGATAGGAGGAAAGGGACAGAGGGGAAGGAGCAGATGGGCAGAGGGGGAGGAGCAGATGAATAGAAAGAAAAGTGAGTAGGAGATGGAAAGAGAGGGAGGAGGAGCAGATGGACAGGAAAACAAGGGGGAGGGGGGGTGAACTCCTAAGGGACCAAACTGCTGAGGTCATCGGTCCCTAGACTTACACACCACTTACACTAACTTGTGCTAAGTACGACACACATACCCATGCCTGAGGGAAGATTCGAAAAACAAGGGAAGAACAGATGACTACAGAGAGTGGGGAGGGGGAGATGCACTAAGAAGATTGTAATAAATACATACCTTGGGTACTCAGCTAATATAATTATATTTTTCTGCACATAAACTTTCTTTAGATCATTACATATTGGTACAGGTTCTTGAAATAAAAATGATCTTGATTACTGGCATTCAGGGCATGCTCTTGTCCCAGAAAGCCTTGTATTTGGTAAGTTTTAAGTGGCCGCAAATATTTCGCAAAATACCCCTCGAAAACTATGTTAATAAGGAAGCAAAATTAGCGATTAACATGTCATCGACGATGAGGTCGATAGAGACGCAGCTCAAGCTCGATGCGAGAAGGAACACGAGCTGACACTTAATGTCAGAGGGTCATGTGTAAAAAATGCTTCAGGGTAATGAGGATGGGTACACTTGTTTTGTTGATTTTTAGAAAGGCTTTTGACTGAGCTGACTCAAATATATTCCTAAAAACCTTGGGAGGCGCCAATGTAGAAAGCAAGGACCAAAGGAAAAGTGCACATTATAAAAGGGTGGCAGTAAATCAGACAAGACAGGTATTGGAAGAAGTGGTGCACAGACGTGTTGTTTTTCTCTAAGGCTCAATATTTATGCTGGATAATTAACAGAAAAAACATAAAAACAAGAGGCATAACAGTAGGAAATCAAAGGATAAAGACGATTAAATACAGAGATTACAAGCAGCGCTCGCAGAATCAGAGAAAGAACTACTAGTTGCAGAAGTGGAAGAACAGAATCGGATAAAGACAAATGTAGAAAGTACGAAAGTTACGAGAATTAGTAAAAATGAAAGTTCGATCGAAGTATGATTATCAAGGAAACCAGTTGCATGAAGATAAATCTCTTAGGTACTTAGAAAATGTGATGGGGAGAAATGCAAACTTTGTGAAGAAATAAGTAGTAAAATAAGAATCGACAAAACTGTTTTTGAAGAGGTGGAAAGATTGATGATGGCACAAAGTGTCCCGATAAGATGTTTAATGTGGATTATAGTATTATACAGCAGTATTCACAAAAAAGAAAAAAGACAAGTACTTGCGTAGTTTGAAGAAATGGTTGCAGAAAAATACGCCTAAAGTTAAATGGACTGATAGAATGAGAAGGAAGATGGAAGGAAGGAATACTAGCGGAAATAGTAAAAATGAAGGCAACATCTTGGCTGGCATGTATACTGCTAAGAAATTCCTGCAATGGGCATCTACCCGAGGGTGGTTGTGGAGGAAAGAGAGAGAGGGGAAGAAGGCTTGGAATGCGGTAAGACATAACATGTAGATCACGTTAGCAGCGGATTAAGAAAGAGGCACAAAGCAGGGTAAAGTGGAGAACGTCCGTTTCTACCCGTTATGACATAGATTAACCAAAGAAAAAAACAGAGGCAAATCAAAAGTTTCTTAACGTTTACTATTCATTTAATAAAAATGGTTCAAATGGCTCTGAGCACTATGGGACTTAACTTCTGAGGTCATCAGTCCCCTAGAACGACTTAAACCTAACTAACCTAAGGACATCACACACATCCATGCCAGAGGCAGGATTCGAACCTTGGACCGTAGCGGTCGCGCGGTTCCAGACTGTAGCGATTAGAACGGCTCGGCCTCCCCGGCCGGCTATTCATTTAATATCATTTAATTTCAAATTCACCTTGAAATCTGACCTCGTTTGTCCTACTTAGAACATTCGGAAGGTAGAAATTCTTTGGACACAACAGCATGGTGATATCATAAACATCGCATGGTTTGCTCTGGGTGGTTATAATTGAAGTGCACCTACACAGAGACGTCCAGTGCGGGCTGTAACTATCGTATGGAAGCGAATCTTAGTAGATATTCTGATGCGTTAATGCGGAACCGATTTACTGTGGAAATAGTTTGTTGCAGTTTCGGCCACCAGTTGCAAACCTGGCGCTGTGAATGCAAGAAAGACATATAGAAATGTTTCCATTTGTAATTGACTGGGAATGGGACGTAGGCAGAAATCGTCAAACGAGTGAGAAAGGATTATTGTTGTTTTTATTATTAACCGTCACTTACACAGTTTAAAAAGTTTTCGGTGACGCAGAGTCACTGTCATACAGTACTTTCTAAAAGAGTAAACCAACATTTGACTGTGTATTATTATATTTATCATTTGTACTATTCAGATACTAAATGTTGTTAGACGCTGGCCGCGGTGGCCGAGCGGTTCTAGGCACTTCTATCCGGAATCACGCGGCTGCTACGGTCGCTGGTTCGAATCCTGCCTCGGGCGTGGATGTCTGTGATGTCCTTAGGTTAGTTAGGTTTAAGTAGTTCTAAGTCTAGGGGACTGATAACCTCAGATGTTAAGTCCGATAGTGCTTAGAGCTATTTCTTGTTAGACCATTAGTCAATCTAGATTTACACAGTTCGTTCAATAGGACTACCAGAGACGTCGACGAGATGCTACTGAGCGCTAGCTTTGAACCTGGCGGTAAAAATTGTAACTATTTTTTTTCAACGTAAATGCGTTCCTCATTTACGCTGTAGCATATCAACCAAGTTTCACTGCCATACTATAATTGAAGCCCGCACTGGATCTCCGTTAGTAGTTGCACCTTAATTGTAACCACCCAGTATGATCGTTTGTAGATACTCCAACGGCTGCAACTGGGAGACATATTTGAGTGTTTAATTTTTAGGGCAGAATTTCAAGGCGAACTCGCACATCCATGTGAACTAGAACTACTACTATTGCCATATTGCTGGTAACGATGTTTAAGTATTTAAATAATGTATCACTTGCTATCACTTGTCCGTGACTGAAGTTGCGTTGCGACAATCACTTAGAAGAAATAAAACGCTTCTCAGGCGCAGACGGCCAGCACAGTCTTTAAAACTAACCATTTGGGTCTCTCTGCCTGAAGAAAACGCCTGTCGCTGCAAAGTTTCGAAGGACGTGCATATCGGCGTCGCCAGTTGTCGTTGGTCACTCGTGGCGACAGACCTTGAACGCGGCGATAACCAGGAGCGTCCCGCGACCACCGGCACGCCACGTGCGCCACAGTGGAGAAGGAACTGTCCGCCTGCAGTCGTCCCTTGATACCCGGAGTGGTCAGCAGGACAGCCCTTGTTGCACTCGCACTGGGACGGGGCCGGGAACCAACAGGAGCACCGACGGTTCGTTTGCTTTCTGGTCGCCAGTCATTTTCGATATGTTATTCCATCCTACCACAACGTGCATTAGTGTTTTAGAGTTCATTATACGTCTCACTGTTGCAATGGATGTCAACTGCAGGACTGTTCCACCCCACTGTACGCTACATCTACAACTAAAATCTGAAAACCACTTTGAAGTGCATGGAAAAGGATTGTATTGTATTGTATGTTAACCGGGGAACTGGAGACGACGGAAAGGCTCCGTCCCCGCCGCAGCCGCAGTGGTCCACAACCCCACGACGACTACCGCAATCCACTTCACCCCTCCACCGCCTCACACCGAACCCAGGGTTATTGTGCGGTTCAGCCCCCGGTGGACCCCCCAGGGAACGTCTCACACCAAACCCCTATGTTTGCGTGGTAGAGTAATGGTGGTGTACGCGTACGTGGAGAACTTGTTTACGCAGCAATCGCCTACATAGTGTAACTGAGGGGAAATAAGGGGTACCAGCCCGCATTCGCCGAGGCAGATGGAAAACCGCCTAAAAACCGTCCACAGAGTAGCCGGTTCACAGGAGCTCGACACAAATCCACCGGGCGGATTCGTGCCGGGGACCAGGCGCTCCTTCTCGCCCCAAAAGTCGTGCGTTAGACCGCACGGCCAACCGAGCGGGCTATGGAAAAGGATACTTCCCATTGTACTAGTTATTAGCGCTTCTCTTCAATCTATTTGCTTATGGAGCGTGGAAGGAACGATTCTTTAACCGTCTCGAAGCGGTCAATTGAAGTCATAAAGTCTGTAAATTAATCCTCGATCACATTTGGCACTTACAAACAGGAGAAAAAAACCTCTATTGTGACAAAAGTAAGTTCAATTGACTGAGGGCTCAATACACAAAAAAATTTAGAAATATATAAAAAACATGGCTAATAATCCTTCTTACTAGCCATACATACCATTAAAAGCAGTCTGACACAAGTATCATCGCAAGTAATCTGTGCACATAGGTACATAACAAGGGCTGGTGATGGCCTGCGCCATCGTATACTTACACAAACATAACTGTAACCAGTAGAGGGCAATGATGGACATAAGTGATCAGCCTCATATCGCCCTGAACCGGCTACAGTTATGATTATACGGCGTTGTCCAAAAACATGCTGTAATTTATAGGTGATTGAGTTTTATTTTATTTTACTTCTTCGACCTGTACTCCTTGGTTCTCAGTGCATGTGGAATGCCTTTTGACCATACAGGCCATGGCTCGTTCACATTTTTCCGTACGTATAGAGCGGACAAGCTGTGTTATGCACTCTGCAAGGTCATTAACGTCAGTAGGTCTTCTAGCATACATGCGTTCTTTCACCATTCCCCGTAGCCAGAAACCGCGAGGAGTCGAATTGGGTGACCGTGATGGCCACGCCAAAGGTCCACCTGTTGAAATCCAGTGTCTACCAAATGTTTCATTCAGGTAGTCTCGAACTTTTCAAGAATAACATGATGGTGCACCAATTGCTGGAAGCAGCCTGATGTTAAGATACCGAGGAGAAGAATATCAACAACAAAATTCTGCAACATGTCTAGGTAAAAATCTCTCGTGACTGGCTGATCATTTAAAAATAGGGACCAAGTACTGCAACCTTTGAAATATCACACCATAGTTAAGTTTCGGAGAGGATCGTGTTTGCTCTCTTAGTCATGGGGACTGTCTGTACTCCATATGACTGAACTGTGGTTATTCATGTTGCCGCTTCGTTTGACATAAAGAACAGAACATTAGGGTTTATATCCATCATTTCTAGCAACACTTCTGCATCCCGTAAACGAGCGGTATTACCAGCGTCAGATAGGGCCTGTAAGGCTTGAATGTGGTGTGGTTTCATTCCCAGATCGACGAGGACAATTCGTAAGACATTTGTCTAAGCGATTCCGTTTTCCACTGCTAATCTCTTACTTGACTGTCTTGGACTCCTAATAATTTTGCCTTGAGCATTTATGATGTTACCTTCCGTTCAAATATTTCTTGCACGCCCTCTCTTTCCTATACAATCATTGGTCCCGGATCCGGTGCGAATAAATTTCTCATGCTGTCGACGGATAATTAAACGCCTTGGAAGATGCTTATGAAACCATTGCTGAAATAATTTTCTCTGTATTGTAGGTAACCCAGACCCTTCGATCCGTGCTCCTGCCTTTCTTCTCTCTTCCAGATTATGTCGGGTAGCCTCCCTAGTCTGCATCAAAAGAAAATTTAAACTTGTGTCCTACCGTATGAGTGGCAACATCTTTTTGGACAATCATGTAAAAGTATAGGACGCCGCCCCCCGAGCCGTCAGCATCACTTGATATGTACCTACGTGTATAGATGACACTTATGTTAAAATACTTTTAACTGTATGTATGGCTAACATGTATGTATGTATGGCTAATATGTATAATTATTAGCCAAGTTTTTATGTATTTCTAATGTTGTTTTCCTCTTTGAAACAGATCAGATGATGGCAGGAAGCCGAAACTAGTAAACGTTAACTGTAACATTTATGTATAAAGCCTCGATGAGAGCTGTATTGAGTCTAATCTTATCTTCGAGATCCCTACGGCAGTTTTACGTAAGCGACTGTAGCATATTCCAAGATTCCTCACTTAGCCTTGGTTCTGGAGACTTTGTAAGTAGGTTTGGGGGAGGGATAGCTGAGGTCTGTATGTAGGCATCTGCCAGCTCCAGCATATCCATGACGCTCTCCCATACGCCAGTTAAACCTGTGACAACTTGCGCTGTCCTTCTTTGGATACGTTGAATGCCCTCAGATAGTCCTATTTAGTACGAGTCCCACACCCTTGAACAATATAGTAGGATGGATCACAAGTGTTTCATAAGCAATTGTCGTTGTAGATTATTTGCTTTTCTCAGTACCCCCCCCCCCCCCACCCCCCATGAAGTGAAGTCTACTATCTTCTTTACCTACGACTGAGCCATCGTGACCGTTCCGCTTCTTGGCCTACAAATTATGACGTCCAGCTATTTGTATGACTTGTCTGATTCCAATTGTATCTCAGTGATATCGCATTCTCGGTATTTCATTTACGAAGTGCATAATTTTACTTTTAATAGCATTTAAAGCAAACTGTCAATTTTTACACCACTTTGAAGTCTTATCAACATCTGACTGAACACTTGCGTTCCTTTTTGCGGACAGTACGTTATCAGACGTGACTGCATCATTTGCAAAACGTTTGAGGCTACTATTTGTTTGTGTACCAGGTCAGTAGTATATAACTTGAACCGCATGACTTCAATCAAACTTCTCTGGGGTACGCCTGAAATTACTTCTGTGTCTGTAGATTATTCTCCACCTAAGGTAAGACAAGCATTATTATTACCAATTCCTCAGTCGAGCTTAAATTTCTCTTGATATCATATATTATGTATTATACGTGTCACTGTTAGAATGGCCGGCCGGATTGGCCTTGCGGTTCTAGGCGCTAAAGTCTGGAGCCGGGCGACCACTACCGTCGCAGGTTCGAATCCTGCCTCCGGCATGGATGTGTGTGATGTCCTTAGGTTAGTTAGGTTTAATTAGTTCTAAGTTCTAGGCGACTGATGACCTCAGAAGTTAAGTCGCATAGTGCTCAGAGCCATTTGAACCATTTGAACTGTTAGAATGGAAAGTCAGTTACAAGACTGTTCCATACCATCATATGCTAGTTTACGGGAGTAATAACAACCAGGCAAGCGAAGTGGTGCGATGGTTAGAACAGCAAACTAGCGTTCCGGACGAATGAGATTGAAGTACCTGTCCGATGATCGTGGCTTTAGCTTCCCTTAAATCAGATCAGGCGAGTGCTAGGATGTTTCCTTTAGATCTATTTCCTCCTGCGTCCTTGAGCGGTTGAGGTAATATGCTGTCTCTAGTGACAGTGACGTCGATGAGATTTCAAACTGCAATCTTTCTCTCTTTCATCGACGAGGAATGGTAGAACTCAAAATACAACAAAGATTTCATTATATTATTCAGAGATTATACGCAGTGGATTCAATTATTATCAATAGGATAGATTTTCACGGTTTTGGAGTGAAGACTTTAGATTGGTATATCACAATCACGAACATCAGTGATTATGTAGACCGTGTCGGTATGGTAAGAAAATATATGAAGAATATCTCATTATTTCCGCACCAACACGTTGCTCATTTACATATGTTACTGAAGTATCTTAATACTATGGTTGTCATAAAGGAATTTAGTTCCATTTATAACATTTCAGAAAAATTGCTCTTTTATAATGGTTGTCCCGTATCTCCATTTCTAGACCTATTCTAGGAGATAGTACGTCTGAGACTTTACTGAAAAAGTGCGTTGTAGGTAAACTGTTTAGGACGCACTAAAAGTAGCTTCTCCAACTGCCAGTAATTTGTTGGATGGTGAAGGAAACGGTGCAAACTTCAAAGCTTTTAATGAAACGTGGCTAAAATTAGAACCTTCAAACTGAGTATGCTAACCTGTAAAGTCTGCTGCTCTGTTTACCATTGCTTAAAATTTATTTTTTAATGTACTAAGGTAAGGGCTTTTTGTTACATTCCCTAGTTTGTTAAAGAAACTAATTTTTATCATTTTAATGGTAAAAGTTTTCACCGTTTCCTCCACCCTCCAGCATATTACCGGCAGTTAGAGAGACAGTGTTTAGTGTGTCCTAAACAGTTTGTCTAAAACGCATTTTTTCAATAAAGTCTCAGACCAACAATCTCAGAGAAAAAGGCCTAGGAAAGGAGATATGAGACAATAATTATAAAAGTGCAATCTTTCTGAAATGTTGTAAATAGAACTAAATTCATTTATGACAACCATAGCATAAATAGAAAGTGATGTTCTTATTTATAAATTATTGCACAATAAAACATTTACCTTTTAAGCTCACGGTGGATGTATGTCTTTTTCTTCTTCTGAAGTGCATTAAATAATACCTTTTCCTGTATAGTGGTTTGCCAGATAGCTTTATTAATCGTTTTAGCGGTGCGTCGGAAGTGACAGTGTACAACAGGTGCCCCAGAACAAGTAAGGACATGGTAGACCTCATACAGGATGAGCATCGCTCGCTGTCACGTAAAAGGTTTCAGGTACTGGAAGTGCCCAGACATAGCATGAGGGAAACTATTTTCATCATCTGTTGCAGTAAACCATTACTAGCCACACGCGACCTTTACTAATAATTTCTGAACTTGAAGATTATCTGTTGTTGTTGTCTTCAGTAGTCCAGAAACTGGTCTGATGCAACTCTCCATGCTACCCTACCCTGTGCAAGCTTCTTCGTCTCGAAGTATCTACTACAACCTACATCCTTCTGAATCTGCTTAGTGTATTCATCTCTTGGTCTCCCTCTACGATTTTTAACCTCCACGCTGCCCTCCAATACTAAATTGGTGATCCCTTGATGCCTCAGAACATGTCGTATCAACCGATCCCTTCTAGTCAAATTGTGCCACAAGTTCCTCTTCTTCCCAGTTCTATTCAGTACCTCCTTATTAGTTACGTGATCTATCTACTTACCTTCAGCATTCTTCTGTAGCACCATATTTCGAAAGCCTCTATTCTCTTCTTGGTCAAACTATTTATCGTTCATGTTTCACTTCCATACACGGCTACACTCCATACAAATACTTTCAGAAAAGACTTCCTGAGACTTAAATCTATACTGGATGTTAACAAATTTCTCTTCTTCAGAAATGCTTTCCTCGCCGATGCCAGTCTACATTTTATATCCTCTCTACTTCGACCATCATCAGTTATTTTACTCCCCAAATAGCAAAACTCATCGACTACTTTAAGTGTCTCATTTCCTAATCTAATTCCGTCAGCATCACCAGATTTAATTCGACTACATCCCATTATCCTCGTTTTGCTTTTGTTGATAGTCCTCTTATATCCTCCTTTCAAGACACTGTCCATTCCGTTCAACTGCTCTTCCAAGTTCTTTGCTGTATCTGACAGACTTACAATGTCATCGGCAAACCTCGAAATTTTTATTTCTTTTCCATGGATTTTAATTCTTACGCCAAATTTTTCTTTTGTTTCCTTTACTGCTTGCTCAATATATAGATTTAATAATATCGGGGATAGGCTACAACTCTGTCTCACTCCCTTCCCAACCACTGCTTCCCTTTCATACCCCTCGACTCTTATAACTGCCATCTGGTTTCTGTACAAATTGTAAATAATCTTTCGCTCCCTGTACTTGACGCCTGCCACCAGAAGTTGACAGAGAATATTCCAATCAACATTTTCAAAACTTTCTCTAAGTCTACAAATGCTAGAAACATAGGCTTGCCTTTCCTTAATCTACATTCTAAGGTAAGTCCAGGACCAATATTGCCTCACGTGTTCCAACATTTCTACGGAATCTAAACTGATATTCCCCATGGTCGTCTTCTACCAGTTTTTCCATTCGTCTGTAAAGAATTCGTGTTAGTATTTTAGAGCCGTGGCTTATTAAACGGATAGTCTGGTAAGTTTCACACCTGTCAATACCTGCTTTCTTTGGGATTGCAGTTATTATATTCTTCTTGAAGTTTGAGGGTGTGTCACCTGTTTCATACATCTTGTTCACCAGATGGTAGAGTTTTGTCAGAGCTGGCTCTTCCAAGGCTATGGTAATTTTCACACCTTTCAGTACCTGCTTTCTTTGGGATTGCAATTATTATATTCTTTTTGAAGTCTGAGGGTATGTCACCTGTTTCATACATCTTGTTCACCAGATGGTAGAGTTTTGTCAGAGCTGGCTCTTCCAAGGCTATCAGTAGTTCCAATGGAATGTTGTCTACTCCCGGGGCCTTGTTTCTACTCACGCCTTTCAGTGCTCTGTCAAACTCGTCACACAGTATCATCCATTTCATCTTCATCACCTCCTCTTCCATTTCCATAATATTGTCCTCAAGAACATCGCCCCTATATAGACCCTCTACATACTCCTTCCACCTTTCTGCTTTCCCTTCTTTGCTTAGAACTGGTTTTTCAACTGAGCTCTTAATATTCATACAAATGGTTCTCTTTTCTCAAAAGATCTCTTTAATTTTTCTGTAGGCGGTATCAATCTTAGCCCTACTGATATATGCTTCTACATCCTTACATTTGTCCTATAGCGATCCCTGCTTAGCCAATTTATGCATCCTGTCGATCTTATTTTTGAGATATTTGTATTCCTGTTTGCCTGCTTCATTTACTGCGTTTTCATATTTTCTCCTTTCATCTGATAAATTCAATATCCTTTCTGTTACTCAAGGATTTCTACTAGCCCTCGTCTTTTTACCTACTTGATTCTCTGTTACTTTAACTATTTCATCTCTCAAAGTTACTCATTCGTCTTCTACTGCATTTCTTTCCCCCGATCTTGTCAATCGTTCCCTAATGCTCTCTGAAACTCTCTACATCCTCTGGTTCTTTTAGTTTATCCAGGTCCCATCTCCTTAAATTCCGACCTTTTTTGCAGTTTCTTCAGTTTTAGTCTACAGTTAACAAGCAATAGATTGTGGTCAGAGTCCACATCTGCCCCTGAAACTGTCTTACTATTTAAAACCTGGTTCCTAAGTCTCTGTCTTACCATTATATAACCTACCTGGAACCTTTCAGTGTCCCCAGGCCTCTTCCACGTATACAACCTTCTTTCATGATTCTTGAACCAAGTGTTAGCTATGATTAAGTAATGCTCTGTGCAAAATTCTACCAGGCGACTTCCTGTTTCAATCCTTACCCCATCCCATATTCACCCACTACTTTTCCTTCTATTCCTTTTCCTACTGTCGTATTCCAGTCCCTCATGACTACTAAATTTTCGTCTCCCCTCACTATTTGAATGATTTCTTTTATTTCATCAAACATTTCTTCAACCTCTGCGTCGCCTGTGGGGCTGGTTGGTATAGAAACTTTTACTACTGTGGTAGGCGTGGGCTTCGAGTCTATCTTGGGTGCAATAATGCGTTCACCTTGCTGTTCGTAATAGCTTACCCGCACTCCTATTTTTTTTATTCATTATTAAACCTACTCCTGCATTCCCCCTATTTGATTTTGTATTTATAAGCCTGTATTCACCTGACCAAAAGTCTTGTTCCTCCTGCCACTGAACTTCACGAATTCCCACTCTATCTAACTATAACCTATCCATTTCCCTTTTTAAATTTTCTACCTACCTGCCCGATTATGGGATCTGACATTCCACGCTCCTTTCCATAGAATGCCATTTTTGTTTCTCCTGACAACGATATCGTCCTATGTAGTCCCCGCCCGCAGATCCGTATGGGGGACTATTTTGCCTCCGCAATATTTTACCCAAGAGGACGCAATCATCGCTTAACCATACAGTAAAGTTGCATGACCTCGGGAAAAATTACGGATGTAGTTTTCCCTTGCTTTCAGTCGTTCGCAGTACCAGCACAGCAAGGCCGTTTTGGTTAGTGTCACAAGGCCAGATCAGTGAGTCGTCCATACTGTTCTCCCTTCAACTACTGAAAAGGCTGCTGCCCCTCTTCAAGGACCACACGTTTGTCTGGCCTCTCAGCAGATACCTCTCTGTTGTGGTTACACCTACGGTACGCCCATCTGTATCGCTGAGACACGCAAGCTTCCCCACCAACGGCAAGGTCCATGGTTCATGGGGGGATGGTTAGTTTTTACTTTTACACTGGAAAAATAATCAGTTATTTAACAAACACATTTTTTCCAGTCTGAAATATTAAGAACATACCTTTAAGGATACCTGTGAACATAGAAAATTTCAGTTTCTCTACTTAAGCGTTGCTAACCATCCAACAATAACAGTAAGACAGTTTTCTTGGTATTACCGAATGAGTTAAACGTACCAAAAATTCTTCCACGCAAAATGTGCAGGTCTTGTAGCTCTATTCAACCATACTGATTTAGTACAGTCATTTCAAATTCTGAAGTGAACCTCGTAGTTGTTTTCCAGCAGATCTGAAAAAATATGAGTCTCACCATTCGAATGCTTATCAGTAGTTTGTATTGGGTTGTATCCATTAAAAAATCTTTAAGTTAGTCACACTTTTCGCAACACTTCCTATGCAATCAGTCATGGCCACTCGACAGAGTGGTGATGTACTGTACGCCATGTTATATCGTTCCGAATAATGTGTTCCATGATTTTCAATATGTACAGAAATTTAGAGATAAGCTTTTACATCCACTGGAAAGCCAAGCTATTCGATCTTAGGATATATTCCAAATGTTCGCAAAATGCCAGGCTTTGGTACACCTTTTAGTAGACGGGACTTAGCGGTACCATTTTACACGGGATTTTTATTCTACGAATGGTATGTGATAAATGTGAACGAAAAAGGTAATAATGACGTAATATATTAAAAATAATATTTGACCTAAATTCCTTAACTGTCTGCAATTTCGTTTTAAGCTGCCTGGTCATCATTCAGCGCCGGATGACTTAATTTCTAGATCCTTCATTAGAAATACGCGGAACGATCGTGGAGTAATATGATCTTCCCTGTTTCTCTTTGTGCGCGTAATTAGAAAACTGTAGTCTCTAACCGAAGCATCGTTCTGAATTACTAAGATAAATGCATAATTGGCAACTAGCACGTAAAATTTATGCCTGAAATGAAAATAGAAGAATAATGTAATAACATATGCCCGTTTGGTTTTTTACAGACATAAAGGGCCAAGAAAGTCAAACTGTACACGCTTACGTGTCATTATTTGCAATCAACAACACGATACTTGTATTCATTTCTCTTTCGCACTGTAACCAAATATCTGAAATTTGGCAGCATCATCGTATCCCTTTGTAAAATAATGGCTGAAATATCGACCTTGATAACTGTAAGTTCGCATAATGCCATTCTTTAATTCCGAATCGCTGCTACTACAGTGTCCGGTGTACAGCGAACCGACAACTTTACACTTCGTGCTTTATCTCTAACCTGCACATCAGTAAAGCGAAAAGCTGGAGCTTCGCTGATTTGTAAGTAGACCAAGGCTGTCATAAACAGAGTTGGACAATATCAGCTGAAATGTTTGTTCTTAACCGTTGAATTTCGTCTTCTAGATTTAGTAGGATCATTCAGGACTATGCTCACCAATTCAGATCTCACCGTGGTCGAAGTTATTCATCTAAGGTAGGACAAATCTCCTTGATCTATCTGTCTCACTGAGTCATGTTACCGGTAAATTTTACCACTCAGTAATTCACTGAATACTCTCTCCCTTCCTCACGTCATTGCTCTTTTGCATGAAACAAATTCTTTTTAACAAAGGAATGCCACTTTCAACACAGATTATGACAAAAACAATGGAAACAAAACAAGATCAATCTGAAATAAGATTAGAAGTACGTGCACATTCGTACTGTAATTACGATCAGCATTTATAATGAAACTAAGTCTTGCTTAAAGCATCAGTTGATATCAGGAGAACGGTATTTAATAATTAATTCTTCAGATGTCTTTAATTACGGTGGATTAGCTTTTAGTTATGACGAAAAGTTAAGTTTATGAAAAGCGACAAGCTGTTACAATGATTAAATTTTATACCCAGTATGTTTTATATGTGTAGTTATGCATCTTTGGAATGTCTATAAATAATGGATTGCCATTGACGAATTGCGAAAATTTCGTGTTCGGCTACAGTAACTACATTTAAAGACATGTTAGTTATTACAGAATTTAATGTAGCGAAAGGACTGCCAACGGTTACATTTGTAATAGAAGTCAGTACTACTATTATTATTCTTCTCCTCAGCGTCGGTATTTTCCAAACATGTCCTCCATTACGAACGAATTTGTTCACCGTTCATATCCTCATTCGGCCCAGGTCAGTTAAATCAATCTCGTTGTTTTGAATTAGTGCATGATCAAAATTGTTGGGACCACCGTCACATTTCCCGAATAACTGCACAGACCCATTCAAGCCGTCTGATTGCTGGCCACTGTCTCTGTACACTGCCAAACACGGTATGTGGTTGTTTACTTAGTAGTGATATCGTGTATGTTCAAACAGTCCTTATGTTTCACTACTTATCAACACAATTCGAAGACCATTATTAACAAAAAACACGTAGTTATACATAACAGAGTGAGTAGCAGACAGTCTACATCTATGTCTACATAATATGTGTAATCCACAAGCCGTCGTACAGTGTTTGGCGGAGGGTACATCGAACCAGTATTATCGATTTTCTTTTCCATTCCATTCGCGTACTGACCGACAACAGGACGATCATTTAATGTCTCTGTACGTGCCCTAATCTCTCTTCTTCTTCCTCTTTTTCTTCTTCTACTACTACTACTTCTTCTTTCTGCATGTCTTAGGCATCTGACTATTTCCCCGTCTTCGTTAAAATTATCAATCTTTCTCCCTTTTCCTAGGTGTTCCTTAAGGTCTTCTTCCCACTGGGTAACAATTATTCATTAATTTTGGTATTCCGTCGTCTTCCATTCTTGTGATACGGTCCTTACAACTGTTGCTGTATTCCTTAATCTGCTCATTTAAGCTTTTCTGTCTCATTTTCTCCGGTTGTCAGCATTCCTCGTTCTGTCGCCTGTGTGTATCCAGCTACTCTTCTTAGAAATCCCATCACCAATGTTTGTATTCATGTTAATTTCATTTTGTTACTGTTCATGACACATTTCTAAACTGTTAATGACATCGTGTTGTAGAACTTAGAGCCGGCCGGGGTAGCAGAGCGGTTCTAGGCGCTACAGTCTGGACCCGCGCGACCGCTACCGTCGCAGGTCAGAATCCTGCCTCGGGCATGGATGTGAGTTCTAGGGAACTGATAACCCCAGAAGTTAAGTCCCATAGTGTTCAGAGCCATTTGAACCTTTTCTTTTTTTTTCATTTTTTTTTTTTATTTTTTTTTTTTTTTGTAGAGCTTAGATAGAATTACCTTTCTTACATAAGTTATGAGAGTTCTGTAGCTTTTCCCGTAAATATAATTAAATCTGTCTATTATCTTTCGTATGTCCATTTCTGTGGTGGACGAGTTAGTATCTGTTAAGACTTCAACGACTTTTGCTGATCATTTGTTATTAATTTGCTGGGAATTGGCTCCTTGCACCTGAAAGCCAAAACTTTTTTTCCTTGAAGATACTAATACATTATGTTACTGTTGTGGAAAAATTTGAGCAGCTCTTTGGAGTTGTTCTCGCTATAAGCAATCATGGCTTGATCATCAGCAAAGAGTAATTGCGGCGGGGCGGGGTCGGTCGTCTGCGTTTTTCTTGCCGGCCGCGGTGATCTAGCGGTTCTAGGCGCTCAGTCCGGAACCGCGCGACTGCTACGGTCACAGGTTCGAATTCTGCCTCGGGCATGGATGTGTGTGATGTCCTTAGGTTAGTTAGGTTTAAGTAGTTCTAAGTTCTAGGGGACTGATGACCACAGATGTTAAGTCCCATAGTGCTCAGAGCCATTTGAACCATTTTTGCGTTTTTCTTAATGCTATCGTTCAGTCCACCTACCTCGATAGGATTCTTGCCGATATTCCTTCACTCTGTGGTAGCAGATATGTGCTGGTAGTGTAAAGCAGCGCTGATGAAACTACCACCTAATACGTACCGCATAGAGGCAGCGTAACTCTAGTTGAAAGTCAGCTCCTGAAAGTTAATGATTAAAAAATCGGACGTTTGGGATATTCGGTCTACTCGCAGAAAAGCGTTTAACATTAGATTAACTCTTCTTTTTATTCATATGGAAAAACATGAAATGGCTACCAGTTCCGTATTTAATATGGTGAAACATTATCCTTGGAAGTTCACTGTCTATACAACAAATTTTCATTCGAAAAGCAGCCAGAATTTTAGCAGTCCGACCCGACTAATTTTCACGTTCTACCATTCACAGACCCCCACCTATTCGCGAGTCAAACATTCGGTCGTTGCAGTGGTCTTCTTCGTAAGAAGTGCTCGCCAAATTATTCCGTACAGAGCACGTAATACGCCACGCGGAGTTCTTATTACCATCAGAAAATTCAACGCTCATATCTCTCAAACTATTTAATTTAGAAACAAAAAACCTTCATTAAAATGCTCGTAACTCCAGTCGCTTTAGTCACAATATATTCGAACCGAAATTAGCTCGCTATTTTCTCATGTTACAGAGAATTTTTAAACAGCGATCTGAAATCGTGTTATCCGTAGGCTGGCTAGCAAGCGACTCCTCTCGATGTACTCTCCTATCTGCCCATTTCTCTATTCGCGCGGGAACAGCTTAATTCTGATTGGCTGTTGATCTAAACGACCAATCAGAACGTTCCTTATAGTTCACACTCGCGACAAATCTTGCTTTATCAAATCAATAATTTGATGGTAATTAACGTCAGCAAAACTTCAAATTCTTCTATTTTGTTTAATCACAATAAACGAAGTGCGTAATATTCTTCAAATTGATAAAGAAACTTATTCCGCCTCTAACTTCAATTCTGGATACTTTTATAGAAAAGCAAGCATACACCGACAAACATCACCTGAATCGTGGTAGTGATTTTTTGAAAAAGAGAAAAGTAATAGTGCCAATTTGGGTACTATTGTTATTTTTGAATAACGGTTAATTCATTCTTTACTGAAAATAATTAGTACAATAGTAGACTATTTGATAGAAGAGGATGAATTTCAATGAATATTCAGTTTTCTTGGAAAAGAGTTTTGTGAAAATAAGCAGTAAGTTTTGAGTACACTAAAATTCTGGAAGGTTACTAACAAAGTTTCCCCTTTAAATGTATATAAAAAAATACGAATTATGATACATGTATATGTGTAAAGTAGGGTGCAGAAACTGAGAATGGTGGCTTAGACGTACTGTATTTTGCAAATACTAAATTTTGAAAAACCTGATACGAGTCTATACGAGGATAGGGACAGATGACTGGACGCTGTATCCTAGTGAAATGCCTTTAAAGCAACCGAAGTGTAAGTGTGAGAAAGAAAAATGTGCTACCCCAGTGCTGCTACAGAAAGTGTTTTCTTGCTAAAGTACGTAAAAAAAAACGTTCCCCAAAGCGAAAATAAAATAACGAAAGAAACCTTTTTTCCACAGCGATGATTAAAGCTAGTATTATCCTACTAGAAAATTTTGTTTAATAACGCTAATCAAGTCGAATCTTTTGTATAATAATATATTAGGTTTCATGGACACTAATATAGCGACTGTAAAGAGCATTAAGTGGTTTATTTCATTTCAAAACGACATAGAAATTGTTAAAGTAATTGTTTGAAGCAAAATTTAATTTCGCTGAAAACTTGAATATTTACTAACGTGAATGATTTGATAAGTTTTTTTTTTTTTTTGGAAAACGTTAAAATGTGGAATTTTGTACGAAAAATATTATTTCTGAAGGAAAAGGGAAAATTTGTAAATCATGATATTCCGTTCATTTGAAAAAATTGTAAGTAGGAACAAGTTTCATTAAAAATTCCATAGTTAAATTTGTCGGTTCAGTTAAAGAATTCAGTAATAGCATAGCCGTTATATGAACCTTAAATGCACTTAAAATTAATTTTAGGTTGGTAAGGTGTGTGTAACGGCAGCAAGTTATTACGAAATGACATTCGTTGCAGTAAGGCACGCAGCCGTTTAGTACGGTGCCTGCAGGATGGCTTTTTTTTTTTTTCCTTACAGCACAGCTGACGCTGCCTGCCGTGAGAACTGCATAGCGTAACATTCAGTCGATATGAAGATTCATTCCCTCCACGAATCTAAAAAATCCATACTAGAAATTATCCGATTTTGTTCAAATTTGGTAGGCAGCCTTTTGTATTAATGGAATGAACTTGTCAAAATTTCAGATTTTTATTTATTATAGTTCTGGAGATAAAGAGAATTACATAAAACGCCTAAATCCTACGCTTGTTTTTTAAAACCAAGTTAGGAACAATAACAAACTGACTTTCATTATCATTTGAAGCCATTCCCAAGTTATCGGTGCATAAAAATCAATTAATTAGAATTATCTTTTTAAAACTTTAGTCACTTTGCATTACGCAATACAAAAATTGGCCAGAATTATTATTTGGTTATATTTTGCCTTGTGAGTGCATGAGAATGATTCAGAGAGGGTGTGTAGGACATACATTAAAATTTAATATTTCATTTTACGTAAAACCTTGTACAAACGAACCGTGGGAAAGTTATTTTGCAACCACGATTCAGGTGACGTATGTCGGTGTGGGCTTGCTTTTGTATAAAAGTAGCCAGAATGGAAGATAGAGATGGAATAAGTTTATTTATCATTATGAAGAATATTTTGCACTTAGTTTATTTGGATTGAACAAAATACAAGAATTTGAAGTTTTGCTGACATCAATTACTATCAAATTAGTGATTGGATAAGGCAAGATTTACCGCGAGAATGATCTGGAAGGAACGTTCTGATTAGTCATTTAGATGAAAAGCCAATCAAAATTGAGCTGTTCCTGCGTGAATAGAGGAGTTGGGCATATTGAAGAGTACCTCGAGAAGAGTCGCTTGCTACCCGGTCTACCGATAACACGGTGTCAGATCGCTCCTTAACAATACTCCGTAAGATGAGAAAACATTGAGCTATTCGAACATATAGTGGCGGAAGCGACTGGAGTTACGAACATTGCTTGAAGTCATAAGTGTAAAAACGTAATTTACTTAACTCGGCATGTCGTCATAATAAATAAATATAAATATTAAAAAGAATCGCAGACAAACAGCATCCTTGTCTTTCTCCCAAATTTGTCCTGGTCTTGGATTGTTCATTTACTACAACAGTGGTTTGTGATCCTCGTTACGTGCTTTCTACTACCTTCATTATGTGCAGATGTATACCTCTTTCTTTCATTATCTCCCATAACTTTTCTCTGTTTATTCTATCGAAAGCTTTCACTTAGTCTATGAATTTTTTTCCTACTGAACACTGCGATTTCCTACTGAACACTGCGTTTCTCATTGATGTGTGTAATAGCGAACGTATCATGTGCACACCACCTTCCTATCCCAAAGGCCGTTTGCTCCTCTAGTAGAATATTTTCAACAACTGCTACTAGTATCTGTGTTACTATTTTAGAAAACACTTTATACCACGTGTTTAGCAGTGAAATGCCTCTATAGTTTTCGCAATTACTTCTGTCTCTGTTCTTGTGAACAAGTATCATTGTAGCTAATTTCCAGTCTCCTTGAATTTTCTTATTTCTCCAGCCTCTGCTAATACAGTTGAGAAATCTGGCTACCAAAGCGGGACGTAAATATTTCATTAGGCTTGTGTTGCTTCCATCATTGCTCGGTGTTTTTCTATTTTTCAGTCTACAAACTGCACCTGCTAATTCCTTCATTTCCATTTCATCTAGTCGTCTCTTTCTTTTCTTTGCGAACATCATTTTCATCATGATTTTTATTTACAGCGCCTTTTGTTGCCCAGTTTCTTATAGTAGTCCAGCCATTGTATCTTCTTTATCACTTATAATTGTTGCATCATCTTTTATATTTATGTACAAGCTCTCCATCATTTTATAAGAAAATTTCTATCTACCATGGACATCGTTTTCCACTTCTGAAATGAATGTGTCCCATGTTTCTTGAATAATTTTCCGAAATAGTTCTTTGGCTTCTTTTGATAATATTTTATGTTCCTCTCCATTTACAGATGTCCCGTTCCGTAACCATTTCAAATATGCCTCTTTCCTCCCCTTTGTCAATGTATCTATATCATTGTTCCAGTAGTTTAATCCTTTATTGTTCTTTCTTTGACTTCGATACCCTAGAGCCTCTGCAGTTGCCTGCTCTTTTACAGTTTTAATATTTTCCCATTTCCTCTCTAGATCTTTGCTTTCTTCTGTTTTATCAGACATTTTATTCAGTCTCTCCCAGTAAAGGTACTACGTGGAATTTTCTTTTAGCAAATATGTTTCCATGTCTTATTCTCGTGGTTTTTAGAAGCCTTCGTCTTCGTCTGTTGTGTTTTAATCAGTATCACTGGGAGTAACAAAAACATTCCTTTGTATTTATTTCAGCCCCCTATATTCTTTCCCATTTGTAAATGTCACAGCAGTTTTCCGTTTTGGCAAAAAGTAAACTATTATCGACTGCTGTCCTCTTTCTACCAAAGTTATTCTGTGTACTTCCTTACATCAGAAATAATTTATTCATTATTCGAGGTCATTGAAACTAAAGAAGTCTCGTAATAGTTTCCGATTTCTATTGACGATGTTCTCTCTATTGTTTCCCCTTATATAGTCAATTGGAGCATTTCCAAATCTGGCATTCATTCCCCTCCAACAATGAAAAGCCATTTTTGTTGAGGGTTTGAACGGTCTCTTGGAAGAGCTCGTAGAAGTTTTCTGAATCCTTTATTCCATAATCTTGTGAGTATGTTCATATGACTTTTAAAAACATTCTTTCTATCTTATATCTGTTACAATTCCTTTATTCACCGATGAGTATGAGTGTATCTCGTTTTTCCATTTCTTTACAAAAAATTCTACTCCTGCTGATGCTGTTCTTTCCTATGGGACTCCATTATAATTCATTGTGTATTCTCCTAGATATTTTGATACTTTAGTTCCTTTTCTTCTCTGTTATTATATATGTATGTTCTTTTCTTCTATTTCGTTGGTCCCAATTCTTATAATCCATATCACCATTCTCAGACGATCTTTGATTCCACATATTTTGTCCTTTATTTCGTTCCGATCTTCATAGTTTCCTTTCATCCGAATCTTTTCTGTCATAGTTCTCTGTGATAACCTTTCTTCCGCCAGCGTGTCGAGAGCTGCGCAGGTTAAGTCGTGTGGTGGGGTTGCCACCTCTAGGTATCGCGACCTGCCTGTTCTTATGTCGGTATATGTCTCCCTTACCCAGAAAGCCCCAGTTTGGAGGAGCGCTACTCTCTCAGATCTCATTCTGATGGTCTCTTCGCGATATATTCGATGATTGGCTTGACAGTCACACAGTCTCCTTCGAATTTAGATTCTCTGAATTTACCCAACACGGTTTTTCGAACATTGTTCCAGGAAACAGTGATCTAATAATATTGTAACCGTTTTAGTAAACACAGTCGTGGTCGCATTTGAGTTGTTGTAAATTCCTTGGTGAGAGCAGGAATCGCTGGCGCGAGGAGGCTCGTCCATGCTGGCGTTGAGAACACTGCCTTCTCAACGCCAGAATGGACGAGCATGCTCCACGCCAGCGATTCCTGCTCTCACCAAGGAGATGATGATCTCTGTAGTAGATCGAAACTGGTCATCCTCAAACAAAAAGTAAAAACTTATATGCGACCACGACCTTGCTTACTAAATAAATTACGTTGTGTTGCTTCAAAGAATTGAGATTTGTATTCTCTAAGAATCTGTGTTACACTGTCGTACGGGCTACACCAACCAGATATCCCAGCAGCGCGTCTCAGAATTCCTTCGATGTCTGTTGCCGTCCCTGCTTGATAATAAATCCAAACATCAGACCAACATTCTGGAATTGCTCACATCAGCGTCTCGTAAGCGTTATCATTTACAGATGAAAAACATTTCCCCAGAACCCTTCCAACAGCTCTAAATCTTCCGTTCGCCTTACATAATACTGATTTTACGTAATTGCCTCGTTTCACATCGATTCTTAGTGTAACCCATTAACACTTACGTGCTCAAGATGTTCACCACTGATCTTGCAGTGAGAGAGTATCGTGTTTTTACCCCTGCTATACACATTATCTGGCATTTACCCACATTTCAATACAGCTTGTATTTATTATAATAAGTGGAAATTTTGTTCAAGTCTTTGTACAATTCCTTACGATCGTCGAACTACGACAATTTGCTGTACACGACAGCATCGTCAGCCAACTATGTGATAAAGCTGCTGATCCTGTCAGATGAATCTTTTGTATACGGTGAAGTCACGTTAATGTGACCACGGCCTATGTTCGACGTCTACGCGTAATAACCACTCACAGACGGCACGAGACAGAGCTAGGATATATAAAGTGCGGAGAGGGGTCGCGGAACACCATGCCGTCGTCATCACAATCCGGAAACGATGCGATTTACCTGACGTCCAAAATGGCTTTGGAGCCAAGGGTGGAAGCATTTAGGAAGCAGCTCAGTTTGGAAACTGTTCGGGTGGCACTATGTTTGAAGTACACCGTGCACACAAAGTGGCGCTATCGAAAACAGACGCCGGGCCCACTGTGGTGCACTGCATACCATAAATGTGCGATATTGCAATACCTGTGTTATTCCGACTTACGACGCGAAGTTCCTTTGGAGCGGCAGTCGTGGTTGACGACGTATGGAAGGAAGTTTGGGTCTGGCCGTGAGTCCTGCTCGGGTAGCCAAATGGTAAGGGTGCCGCTCGCGATAAGCGGAAAATCTGGGTTTGAGTCCTGGTCTGCACAAATTTTCGTTGTCGTCATTCCGTTACACAACTGATTATTGTCCCTATTGGCAACTGCGAATACGTTTCATGTATGGATGACGTGGGTAATGACAGCTGCACAGATGTGTACAGGCGAATAGAGATGCAACTGTTGAGCAACGGAGCGCCCAGATCAACCAAGGGGCTACCAAAAGTGTCTCCTCAACGACGTCCGGCAAACGTTGCTGCATGTAGGCCTCCGCTGCAGGCGCCTGGTTCATGCTGACTGCTGCTCATCGGCGACGAAGGCTGGAATTTGTACGGCAGTACCGCAACAGGAGGTCCACTGAGTGGCAACAGGTGGCTTTCTCACATCAGTCACATTTTATGCTCCATTGGACAGATGGCCGTTGGTTGTACGGTGTGAAAGCATGGGGGTCCAGACCGGAGGAGACAGCGTTATGGTCTGGGGAATATTTTCGTGGCATTCCCTGTGTGATCTCGTCATTATGGAAGGCACAGTGGATCAACACAAGTATGCATCTATCCTTGGGAACCATGTCTACCCCTACGTGCAGTTCATTCGTCCTTGACGCGATGGCATCTACCAGCAGGACATTGCAGTGTGTCACACTGCTCGCATTGTACTTGCGTAATTCTAAGAGCACCAGGATGAGTTTGATGTACTCCCCTGCCCACTCCCCGGATTTAATGCAATCGAGAATCTGTGAGACTATCTCGATCGAGCTGACTGCGCCATGGATCCTCAGCCGAGGAACGTAGCGCACCTGGCCGCATCACTGGAGCCGGCAAGGCTCCACTACCCGGAACATTGACTCTCTTCCTGCGCGTCTCGCAGAGGTTCGCGCTTCAAAACGCGCTTATTCAGGCCTTTGGCTAATGGTTACATTACTGAGACTGGACGGTGTATATACTGAGAATATTTGAGACGCTATTTACCTTCCCTCAGGCGCACCCGATGTTTCTTTCTGTGGAACATGCGCCGCGTAGTATAACGTACTGGGTTCTATCAGTGAAATATTCGTCGAACCTTCACAAGTTTACGGATATACTCCTTATCATCGGATCTTGGTTAGTCGCCAACGATGTGACACAACATTGAAAGCCTTTGGAAATCTAGGTAGACAGATTCACCAGTTCGCCTGTGTCTACAGTTTTCATGGCGATGTGTGTGATTAAAGCAAGCTGTGTTCCACGCGAGTGGTTTTTCCTGCATCTATGCTGATTCTTTGAAAGAAACTAATTTTCTCCAAGAACATCAGAATATTTGAGCTTCGGATATGACATAGGATTCTTTGACACAGACAGATGTCAGCGATATAGGTCAGTAATGCTGTGTATTCGATCTCTGCCCTTTTCTTAAATCACAGGGATCTGCGCTTTTTTCCAGTCCCATGGATCTATTTGCTGCACAAGAGATTCTCGATCAATATGAGCTTGGGAAAAACTTAAATTAGATTCCGTATTGAATGAAAATCTAAGCAGATTTCCGACACTGGTGTCTTGCTCGCTTTGAGCGGTCTTCAAGGTTTCTAGATACTGGAGGCGCTAATACCGATTGTTTGCTGATGATGCTGTGATGTACGGGAAGGTGTCGACGTTGAGTAATATGAGCCGTGGTAAAATTTGCTGCTTTGAACAGCGCGCCGCAGCGCCTAGTGTAAAGCAGTCGCCTTCCATTTCTGGCGGTTGTGCCGCTGTGGCAATCGCAGCTTTGGTGTCTCCCTCTGGTGGGAAAGGGGAAGAAGTTGCCCGTTCACGTGCATTTAAGGGGCGCTATGAGCTTGGCAGGGGTCCCCGGACTCTTACACGCTTAGTGAACATTCGCGCGCTGGAGATCAACGCCTCGTGTCTCTGTGTGTGCCGTCGTTTGTGCTTAAGTGGTTCAGTGTTATTCGTTTTGTGCACCTACGTTCGCGTGTGACAATTTTCGTCTATGTGTGTGTCCAAGTGTCTGAACAAATTTTATCGGACTCTACGTCCGTGAACGGCTCCATGTATTTTAAAAAGTGTTTGTCTCCGTTTATATGTCCACCGTATTTTTTCTCTCATTGTCTTCATTTGTATCTTTTGTGTTTCTCGGTGGCCAAAGAGCGGCGTAATATGCTGCGGCTGGCCTGCCTGTAAACAGGTTTAAAAATAACAATAAAGAAAAAAAAAACTTGGCAGGGTGTCAGTCTGTCAGTCTCGGCGAGTCTGGTCAGTTGGTCAGCCGGGTCAGTGTGGGACAGTCAGTGTCTGTCTGTCGTCCGGAGTGCTAGTATGTGTTAGGCCGCCAGTCTGCTCGAGTTTGTTCAGGCAACGGGCATTGGCGGTTGGATCGATCGGTTGGTCGGTCGCGCACTGGGACACAAGATGACTGGTCCGTCTTGAGCGTCGGCGCATGTGAGGTCGCCACGTCAGGCCAGTGGGCTGCGCCGTATAGCGAGGGGTAGTGGCTTCGCGGCCGACACGAGAGCAACAGGAGACAACCCACGACATCAGACTGGCCGGTGCGAGCTGCGACGCCGTGAGACGGGAGATCGGTGCGCCTTCCTGCGTCCGTTGAAGCGGCTGGCAGCGGACGGTTCGGGAGAGCGTTTCGGGGGTGCTGCGTCAGGTCTTCGCCAGAAATCGCAGTTTATTAGATGTTAAGTGACTCGAGATATCTTCTTTCATTTACTTGTTAAATTCTACTTGTTTTCTTGGTCAGCCTCTCGTCCCCAGCTTGCTCCTCTGTCTCTCGTCCGCATTTGTTAGGCAGTTAGTGTCTGTCTGTCTGTCGGTTTGCCGTACGTTAGTAGCTGCCTCTGTCATGTTTTTCGGATTCGGTGTTAACGAATTTATTGCTTAAGGTGTAAAGGCCGAAGTCCTGAAATATGTTTTTATCTTGCCTATCATATTGAGAGGTGGTATATGTGTAATGTAGAGCATGTTTGTACATTTTATGGTTCAAATGGCTCTGAGCACTATGGGACTTAACTGCTGTGGTCATCAGTCCCCTAGAACTTAGAACTACTTAAACCTAACTAACCTAAGGACATCACATACATCCATGCCCGAGGCAGGATTCGAACCTGCGGCCGTAGCGGTCGCGCGGTTCCAAACTGTAGCGCCTAGAACCGCTCGGCCACTCCGGCAGGCCTACATTTTATGTAAGACTGCATTTCATGGGTTTTTATTTAATTGGTCATTTTAGTATATAAAGTTGACACCCTTCCACCGTGAGAGTTCTTTTAAAAACAAGTTGCACTTTCGGTGGCAAATAATTTTAATGTGAGTGTTTTGTACTATTTCCATCCCTCCTACGGGGTGCATAGTTTATGTATTTGTGTGAATTGTTAAAATTTTTAGTTTAAAGTAATCTGGTGTGATGCAGATTTGCACCAGTGTAGTCTTTCAGAGGTTCTTGTGAGCGGTCGTGACTACGTCCGTGTTAAAAGGCAGCGGCAAGGTTCTCAGCCCGAAAGCTCATAATGTCAAAAAAAAAAAAAAAATTATTTCTACCTCTGAATAAATTGTAACTTGGTACTTACAGGGTGCATTCTGATAATAATTTTTAAATCCGTTTCAAAAAAATGGGCTTTTAGGAATAAATTTCCATTTATTAAAAAAATTCAATTTGTTTTCATCAGTTACCCACTGGCAACTACTTCCACGCTCACATAGTGTGATTACATGTGTTAATGTTCTTGATGAATCGCTAGTAAATAAAGTAAATTCTTAAGAAAAGGTTTTGAAAGTAAATTCACGGTTCATAATACTTGGGCAAAATTTCTAGTTGGTGTAAGAATGGTAGCCAGTACTAAATGTAGAAAGATTTAAGTTAATGCGGAAGAGTAGGAAAAACTATTCCGTAGTGTTCGGTTGGATGGCTGGCTGATTTGGGGGAGGGGACCAAGCAGCGATGTCATCGGTCCCATCGGATGAAGGAGGGATGGGAAAGAAGCTGGCCGCGCCCTATCAAAGGATCCATCCTGGCATTTGCCTGAAACGATTTAGGGAAATCACGGAAAACCTAAATCAAGGTGGCCGGACGCGGGTTTGAACCGTCGTCCTCTCGAATGCGAGTCCAGTATGCTAACTACTGCGCCAACTCGCTCGGTCCGTGGTGTTCGGATACGGCATTAGTAGTGAGTGTCCTGCTTGTCACATTCACCTCGTTTAAGTTCCTGGGTGTAACGTCAAAGGGCGTAATGTCTAGAGAGCAGGGTCGCCAGGGTGTTGGACCGTTGCTTCCAAACCACCGATCCGGACATAACTCCCCTCTCCAGACATTACGCCTCTTGACTTTTCTTTCTGGGACTATGTCAAGGACAGAGTCTTCGCTACACCAGCTACTGACGTCGACGAACTGAAAGCTAGCATACAAGCTACTATGGGTACTGTGACAGAACACATGTCACGAAACACCTGGCGGTAACTGGAATACCGCCTCGACATTCTCCGAGCTACCAAGAGAGCACACGTTGAGGTTTACTAACCTAAGTGGTCTTTAAAAAACTAGTAACACTAACCTATGTAAAAAATTGTTATATTCAGGGCAAACTTTGTGTGCACCCTTTATATCTGCTCTATTATTCTTGTTGCCTCACGTTGTACTTTAACCACATCCTTACGTGAAGACACGCCAGTGTACTTCCAACCGCTGCACTCAGCCGGGAGTTATCACATATTGACTTTATACACAAAATAATTAGCAGAGAGCACTGTTCAGTCTTGTACTGAAGAAATACGACTCACTTGATGCAATATTTGCAGCAGTCAGACCATTATATACTCAAAGTTCTGATGTCGCAGTGTGATCATGCTCACCACGTCTTATACCGTCTGCTTTCTGCTTGAGACTGTGTTTTTGTTTCTTTTCAAACGTTCCGATGCGCGCGCCCTCCATGACATCAGCACTTTCCCTATTCAAAGATACATAACCACCGACGCTGATCAGGTGAGACTATACATAAAGTACTAAATTATCATTCTCTTTGCCTTGTCTCTACACATTTCTGTTGTTCCAAATATAGCAGTATACAATCGTACACTTATACATAACATGAAAGTTACATGAAATAATTCAAATAAAAACTTTTTTAGAAACACACAGGAAAAATTTGAATATGTCTTGTTACTATGTTAGTGGATAATTACAGTGGATGTATTATACCTGCAAAGTTACAACTAGTACGAAAGGTCCACAAGAGCGAAGATAAATATATGACAAACTCTACTGTCTATCCTCGACTTTCCATCTACATTTATACTCTGCGAATTAATGTCAACTGTATGGCAGGGGATACTGTATGGCAGGGGATACCTCAGGGAGTCACACCTAGTGATACGTGGCTGGCGACCACGGGGCCCCGAGCTGAGTCCTGGCATAGCTTCCACTTGCTTATGCCAGGCTCCTCACTTTTATCTTTCCTATCTGGCCACCCTCGGCCAGCTCTTGTTCTTTTCCGACCCTGACGCTATTGGGTTTCGAGGGCTAGGGGTCTTTCATTTTCCAACCTATACTTCTCATGCAGCGTCTGACCCGGAGCGAGCGGCTGCAAAAGGCGTCTGTATCCCATGTTAGGGGCGGCCTCCAGAACTGCGGAAGGCAACGGAATACCACCGCAGATTATCTTCCCTGCATAATGCAGTCTCCATTTTATGCACAAAAATGGCTTCCTCTCATGTTAAATCAGTGTCCGGAGGTAAAATAGTCCCCAATTCGGATCTCCGGGGGGGACAACTTGAAAGGAGGCAAAAAATCAAAACGAGAATTGGTACCTGGAATGTCAGAACTCTGCTACAAGCAGGAAAACTAGAAAACCTTAAAAGAGAGATGGAAAAGAATCATATGGACCTCGTAGGAGTTGCTGAGGTAAGATGGAATGGACATGGAGAGTTGCAGTCAGATGAATATGTATTCTACTACTCAGGAGGAGAAGTAAAAGGAATTAATGGAGTAGGAATGATTATGACAAAGGAATTGGCTAAATGTGTGGAATATGTAGACTATGCAAATGACCGGGTTATTGGTGTAAGGCTGAAAGGAGCACAAAAAGATTTACTGATTGTCCAGGTGTATATGCCAACTTCAGAACATGATGACCAAATTGTAGAGGAAACGTACAATGTAATAGAGAGAATAGTGGACGAAAATGAAAAATGTTGCGAAATAGTAATGGGAGACTGGAACGCCATTGTGGGAGAATGGAAAGAGGGAAACATAGTAGGCAGTCATGGTCTTGGAAAGAGAAATGACAGAGGTGAATGGTTAATTGACTTCTGCAGGGAAAGGCAGCTGATAGTGGCAAACACATGGTTCAAGAACCATAAGAGGAGGCTCTACACTTGGAAATCACCAGGGGATAAATATAGAAACCAAATCGATTTTATACTGGTAGAAGAAAGATACAGGAATGGAATCAAGAAGATGCACACATTACCAGGTGCAGATATTAATAGTGACCACAACTTACTTATGGCAGAAATAGAAATAAGAATGAAAAAACTGAAAAAGGCGACAATGGTGAAGAAATGGGATCTAGAGAAGACAAGGTCCAACAAAGAACAAATTACAGAAATGCTGTCTCAGGACTTTCTAAACACATTACGAGACAAAGAAGCACCTGATAATGCCAACGAGTACTGGAATATGCTGAAAGAAGGAATCATTAAAGCAGGACAGCAAAATATAGGATATGTAAAAGGGAAAAGGCCAAAAAAACCATGGGTCACACAAGAAATGATTTCCAAGATGGAGAAGAGAAGAAAATTGAAAAACAAGAACACTGAAGATGCAAGAAAGATATACCGAAGGTTAAATAACGAACTGCGAAGAGAAACAGAGCAGGCTAGGAAAAAATGGCTAAAAGAGGAATGTGATGAAATTGAAGAACTGGACAGGAAAGGAAGATACGACTTACTATACAACAGAGTAAAGACTATGACATGGGAACAAAACAGAGCAGGAAGTGCTACTATGGAAATTTTGAGTAAAGACGAAGAGGTAGTGTATAAAGATCGTGACGATGTCCTCCAGAGATGGGAAGAATATATAAAAGAGCTATATGACACAAATAGCAAACCAGAAACTCTGGAACTTGAATCACACAACAGTGTAAGTGATGAAGAGAAAGGACCGACCATCATAATGGAAGAAGTAAAGTCTGCCATTGCTGCAATGAAAAATGGCAAAGCAGTAGGTACAGATACAATACCGGGAGAAATACTAAAATGCTTGAACCACAATGGAATAAGAGAAATATTGAGGTTATGTAATAAAATATATGACAGTGGTGAATGGCCTGAGGACTTTTTGACAACAGTAATGATTCCATTACCGAAAAAACAAGGAACCTAGAAATGCAGCGAGCACAGGACAATCAGCCTCATTTCACATGCAGCCAAAGTGATGTTAAGAATAATTAATAAAGGACTTGAAAAAGTAATAGAGGAGAATCTCGGCGTGGAGCAGTTTGGCTTTAGACGGAATATGGGCACCAGAGATGCAATAGGGCTCCTACGAATCTTGGGAAAAAGGTTTATTGAAAAAGGAAGAGACCTATATATGTGCTTCATCGATTTAGAAAAGGCATTTGACAATGTGGTTTGGGACAAGCTGGCGACTATTATGAGGGAAAAGAGAGTGGACTGGAAAACCAGAAGACTTATAAACTCATTGTACCTTAATCAAAAAGTTTCAGTTAAAGTGAGAGGAGAAAGTACAAGCTGGATCTGACTAGGGAAAGGAGTAAGACAAGGATGCTGTTTATCACCTACTCTTTTCAACCTGTACTTGGAAAATATGATTGACCAATGCTCATTAGATGACAAAGGAGTAGAAATTGGAGGAAGAAGAGTAGGGTGCTTGAGATTTGCTGATGACATGGTCCTTCTAGCTACAGGGGAAAAAGAATTACAGGATTTGGTGGACACCATTGCAACTAACGGAAAAAAATATGGAATGAAAATTAACACAAATAAAACAAAAGTATTGGCAATAGGAGGAAATAAGGAAATAAAAATTGTGCTGAATGGAGAAACACTAGAACAGGAGCAAAATTTTAAGTATCTTGGAAGCAGGATAGACACCTACTGGAAGTGCACCACAGAAATTAAAACAAGGATAGCAATGGCAAAAGAGGCGTTTTATAAGAAAAGGAGAATCTTCTGCAGCGGTATGGACAGAGAACTCAGAAAGAGACTCATAAAATGTCTTGTATGGAGTGTTCTTCTATATGGCGCAGAAACATGGACTATGAGGAAAAAAGACAGAGAAAGGCTGGAGGCTTTTGAGATCTGGACATGGCGGAAGATGGAAAGAATAAGTTGGACGGACAGAGTAAAAAATGAAGAGGTACTGAGAAGAGTGGGAGAGAAAAGACAGTTACTAGATGTAATAAAGAGAAGAAAAAGAAATTGGATTGGGCATATATTAAGAAAGAATGACGGACTGATAAAAACAGTTTTAGAAGGTTATGTAGAAGGGAAAAGGAAGCGAGGAAGCAAGAGATTCCAGATACTGGATGACATGATGGACGGTACAACATACAGCAGCCTTAAGAAGGAAGCAATGGATCGCAGAAAATGGAGAGGCAAAGGACCTGCTAATATAGCAGATAACTGATGATGATGATGGCAGGGGATAGTTTTTATTATTCAGAACACTACAGATTCTTTCTATTCTGCTTCCCGATGGAGCGTGCGTAGAATGTGGGGTTACATGCCTCTGTGCAACTGTTATTTGCCTAGGTTGTCTGTACCATACCTAGAGGGTGGAAGAATATTCGTAATTTCTTGGCGTAAAAGGCACCTGAAGTACGTTCTCCAAAACGTACATTCTCTTTCTTTGAGTAGCAATTTTCAACATTTTTATTACATTTTCTCGCCACTGCAGCCCGTGTTTATTTGTAACGCTCTTTTTTCTATATGCTCAATATTTCCTGTGATTCCGTCTTCTTACGGTTCCCATAAACATGAGCAATATTCAGGAACGAGCCGTACAAGTTCTTCGTGAGAAAAAAACAGCAGCTTTGTACAACTACTACTAATGAATTTTTTCAGCTACAAATGTTTTTATGTGGCATTCCATTTACTCTTTACATAATGTTACGTCCAAATATTTGCGTGACCTGAAGGTATTTATGACTCATTAATCCTCAAGTCACAAGATGCCACTCTTTTACATCACGTAAAATGTACAACTTTATCTATATGTTAGCCTAGTTGATAATCCTTTGTCGAGATTTTATATGTTGGCCTAGTCGATAATCCTTTGTGGAGCTTGAAGTCGGCAAGACTGCAATTTTCACCTACTGTTTAGAACGCGTCTACGTCGTACTAAAACTGAAGCGTTTCGAAAGTCTGTTCATTACAATCAGAGTATAATGTGTCCTGAACGAGAGCTGAGTTTCGAGTGGTTGATGTTTTCGAACGCAATGTTGGTAAGTCCTAGGATTCTGCTTGGCATACATGTGAGTACAATGTGAAACATAGGGCAGCAGTTCGTTGGTTGTGTTCTATTTCACTATTTCATTGTATGTTGTACAATGGGCGTTGAATGAGTAATGCAACATATTTTTTCCTGGAAGCAGTTTGGTCTTATTCAGCATCCAATACACCGTGTTATTCCCCACTCTTTTGGCGACAAAAACCTGTTTTGCAACATGTTCTCCGTTCAGTGCTACGGCCTTACGCTACCTTACTGGGAGGTCTGTATGCCCGCTTGGTACCATTCTACTGGGCGACATTGGAGCCAACGTCTTGTTGCATCAATAACCTCCACATCATCCGTACTGCGGAGTGGATCCATCATTAGGCCAAACAGATGGAAGTCAGAAGGTCCGATATCCGGGCTGTAGTGTGCATGAGGAAGAACAGTCGAATGAAGTTTCGTGAGATGTTGCAGTGTGCGTAGACTTGTGTGAGGTCTTCCGTTGTCGTGGGGAAGCAGAAGTTCGTTTGCATTTTTGTGGCGACGAACATGCTGAAGTCGTTTCTTCAATGTCTTGAGGGTAGCACAATATGTTTCATCGCTGAATGTTGCACCATGACGAAGGACATCAAACAGAGTCCCCCCTTGACAGTTCCAGAAGACCGTCGCCATGACTTTACCGGTTGCGGTTGTAAATTTGAATTTTTCCTTCAGAGGAGATGTGGCGTGGCGCCACTCCATTGATTGACGTTTTGTTTCGGTTCGATGTGATAAACCCATGTTTCATAGCCTGTGACGATGTTCGACTAAAAACTGTCGCCTTCAGGCTCATAACGTGCAAGCAATTCTGCACAGATTTTCCTTCGTTGCTCTTTATGGTCTCCTGTTAGGCGGCTAGGAACCCAGCGGTCACTCGCCGTGGAGTGGTGGACGAGTGTGTCAGTACTACCAGCAGGGATGTCCAGTTGAGCAGGGAGGTGCTTGATTGTCATCTGTCGATCACCTCGGATGAGAGTGTCCGCACGTTTCAACACTGTAGGAGTCACGGTTGTGTGCGACTGGCCGGACGCAGGAGATCGGACAGCTCTGCGCGGCCGTGTTGCGAAGGTGACAGAAGCCTCGCCCAAGCACTCGCCGTGACTTTCTAAACGGCCAGGTCTCCGCAGACATTCTCCGAGCGCCCATGAATATCTGATTTTCTGCCAAAACAAACTGAGTGACAGCTCTCTGCTTGGAACGTACCTCCATTACGGAGCCGCGAGGGGTAGCCGTGCGGTCTGAGGTGCCTTCCCACGGTTCGCGCGGCTCCCCCGTCGGAGATTCGAGTCGTCCCTGGGGCATGGGTGTGTGTGTGTTGTCCTTAGCGTAAGCTAGTTGAAGTTGGATTAAGTAAGCCTAGGGACTGATGACTTCAGCAGTTTGGTCCCATAGTCCTTAGAACAAATTTTTTTCCATTACATATGCCATTTTGAAGGCTACGTATAGTGCCGCCACCAGTCGGAGGTTCGTGAAACTATAGGGGCTGAAGCAGGAATATTCCACGATCTCCCACAACAAATTCCGCATATTTCCAAACTAAATTCGCCGATAAAAATGTGTCGCATTAATTACTGGACGTCTCTCACATATGCGTGTGACCAGCATTATTTCCCAATCGTGAAGAAAAACTCTCTGCTCATGGAATTTGCAGTAAGTTATGGTCAAGAGGGTCAAGAATATTGATAGCTCCCTCGCTAGTTCTGTGTAGGACAGGAAAAACATCGGGTCCTGTATCATTACTGAAATTTTGGAAATTTAAGTACATTTACTACGGTATTTGTACCGATTACTATGTCATCCATCTCATAGGGATACGGCTGTTGACTGACGGAAGTGTTCGTTTGCGAAGGAGTTGAAGATAGAATTCTTCCTTTCGGTTTTGTTTTTCTGTTTTCTGTTTCGACTCCTGCCTCTCTCGCAAGTGTGTGGATACCGATTTTCCTTCCACTGATAGTCTTGAATTATAACCAAAATTTCTTGGCGATTTTAGACAGGTGTAACTGTGGTAACAATAAGACCCGCTGTAGTTAATGTCGATTTAAATTTAATACAGTTTTTCCTGTATAGTTTATCTCAATCGAGACCCCAGGACACCGGAAAAAGAAGATCAGTATTAGCTGTTAAGCATTTCCGATCCACTTTCCCTTTCTTGTACTTGGAAATCCTTTCTTTTATTTGTAAGAGTTTCATTGGCATTATACAATTTGCCCAGGTAGTCCTGGTATCCATGGTTGAAGAGACACACGTGAAGTCCAAATTTCTTGATTGCATATCCCAACGCCTCATCTACGCTGCCGATCAACTTGCTACCCAAGCTTCCGTTGTAGTAGCTCACCTGCAATCTTGTCGTCTTCTAAACTACTTCCTCAGAGACCAATCTGGATTTACTCCCGGCTCTTCTCATGGTTTTAATTGAGGAGCTACTCGACCGAATAGTAGCGGCTTCGGTCAATAATACCATCATACCGACCGGGAGAGCGGCGTGCTGACCCCACGCCCCTCCTATCCGCATCCTCCACTGAGTATGACACGGCGGTCGGATGGTCCCGGTAGGCCACTCGTGGCCTGAAGACGGAGTGCTTTTGTTCTCATGGTTTTCAGAGAGAACATGCAGTAGAAGATCGGCGATATGCCGATTCAATATATAATGTGTCTTTAAATCCCTTCTTGTTATTACATTGGCGATGATGTCTATGGTGTATTGCGTTTTCTCGTAGAACAAAATTTTCCTCACATCCGGTTTGTTACGATTACAGCCACAACCTTCTTGATGTGTAAAGAGTAAAATGACACAACCAGAAATTCTGTGAGTGTGGTAAAAGCCTGTTGATAATGAATTTCTTGATTCTGACTTCAAAAATGGTTCAAATGGCTCTGAGCACTATGGGACTTAACTTCTGAGGTCATCAGTCCCCTAGAACTTAGAACTACTTAAACCTAACTAACCTAAGGATGTCACACACATCCATGCCCGAGGCAGGATACGTACCTGCGACCGTAGCGGTCGCGCGGTTCCAGACTGTAGCGCCTAGAACCGCTCGGCCTCTCCGGCCGGCCGATTCTGACTTCCATAGCACTTATACAGTCACCAATAGTGCGCAATGATAAACATCATGTGGGTTAAGACATGCCATTTATACACCAATGAGTCCTTTTTTTAACCTTTTGTCTCCATATCACCCCTTCATCCTCCCTTGCAACGCTCTGTCCACAGCAGTATCATTGTACTGTAATATAATCCATGGAGAAGGAACAATATCTCAATCGAACAAATGCTTTCAGGTCGGACGCAGATGACGTTCAGAACATAACAGCACTATAACAAAAGAAGGCAACAGTGATGGACGCTAAGATATATAAGTCAAACCCCAACCCAACGGCGACGGCAAACACCATCTCCAAACTCTTCCTCTGGTAAGTGAGCCACATCCCATTCTCTACGCTTGTTTTATCAAAGCAATGCTTTGGAACAGTTCCTAGAGTGCATTGTGCTTAGCCAAGTGGGCCGTTGTTGAGACATGAAAGATGCATGGAGCATGACACTTCATATAATTCACACTATTGTAAATTCTTTGTCGTTCAGTACTACAGGATGAAAAAAATGCGAACGTATAAGCACCGACATTGAAGTATTGTTGGAGATTTTATCATCATTTCGATGGATGAATCCTTCAGATTATCTGTGGAACATGTGACTAACTAACAAACTAATTATACCACGTTCTAGTGCGCTTCTCTCAAATCACTGTACTGTGAGGAGGTGATGGTGTTGGAGCTCGTACTGGCAAATGCAGTGCCAGCCGCCCAATTGATAGGCTAAACACGGAATCTCAGTACAGGGACCATAAAGTATTTTATGCACAGAATTATTCACAGAACACTGCGTCATAATCCTTCTGTAGAAACTAGAGATAACTGCTACCGCCAGAGTCAATTACAATGGCCAACAGCGTGTGAATTACATCGTCAGCGTTGGCTAACTCGCATTGTAAGTGTTGAAGGGCAGACTACAGTGCAGCAGATGGTTCACCAATAAAATGCTGGATAACAATAACAACTGAACAGCCGTGCCACTGTTGGTGTGCAAATGCCTTCATCTCAGGTGAGTAACTCTTCAGAGAAGTTAAGGAGGAGAGAACTAGGACAGAGTGTTTTATCATTGACATGATTGATGACATTACCGATGACGTCATCGATGAGTTATGGGATTTCCCTATCCCCTCAATACTCATCCCTCTCAGAAAGGCTAATTGCCATATGTCTGGAAGGGAAATGAGCGTTTAGCGTCATTAGTCGGGAGGCCCCTTGCGAGGCATTTCCAACCGTCTTGGTGCAGGTATTATTACATTCGACGCCACATTGGGCGACCTGCGCGCCGGATGGGGATGAAATAATGATGAAAACGGCAATCCGTCGCGCTGACCACTCAACTATAGGGGCGGACGAAATATGTATAAAATGGCATGAATTCAGAGTTTGGCGGGAAATTAAAATATCGGCGAGAAATTAAGAAAATATCCCAACTGCACTAGTATATTTCGTATGGGAGGACGGTTGCTGTTGTTCTAAGCATAAATGGGTGGGAAATCCAAGACTGGCATGTCGGATGACTTGGAATACTGGCCCTGGCTCTATGACGTCTGAATCAGAGATGTGGAACCTAAGCTAGCGATCAGACATGGCGACAGGGGCATACTGGCGCAGCTCCATGACTCCACAATCCAGCTCAGCCTGTCAGAGCATTTGCACCACTATAGAATTTTGGTACATTACACCAGAGCTGGAATACTGGCGTAGCTCTATGACGTGAGAATCCAAGAGGGTAGGACAAATGGAAGTAACTTCCTTGCAGAGACCTGTAGGGCTAACTATAACAGTAAGGTCACGGTGTAATTCCATCCTGCCTGTCTCAATTTAAGTAATTCCCCTGCTTAAACAAATGTTTATGTTTGTCGAGCACATATATCATACAGCATCGTAAGTTAAAGTCCAAACTGTATGCTGCGTAGTAGCAACAACTTTATCTTTATTTACACAAACACTGTTGGGGGAAGGGGGAGGTTCTCCTCCTGTGACCGTGCACCTCTCTGCACCGCGCCGCACTGCCGCCCCGCACCACACTCGCCGGATGCCTGCTGGTGGCCAGAGACACTTCGTCTCACCTGAGCCACAGCTGAGCTCTGTCACCTGGGCTTACCGAGTGCCTCGCGTGTCAGCGCCGTGGCTCAGTCATGACGAGACCATGTTCTGATTGCAGGGAATATCCTATTGTGAAAAGCTGTATCAAACAACTATATAAGGGGGATGACTGGTGTTTTGTTGTCCTGCAAACCAATGCAGTACTGCTCCATTAACTGCCCGCATCTCGTGGTCGTGCGGTAGCGTTCTCGCTTCCCACGCCAGGGTTCCCGGGTTCGATTCCCGGTGGGGTCAGGGATTTTCTCTGCCTCGTGATGGCTGGGTGTTGTGTGCTGTCCTTAGGTTAGTTAGGTTTAAGTAGTTCTAAGTTCTAGGGGACTGATGACCATAGATGTTAAGTCCCATAGTGCTCAGAGCCATTTGAACCATTTTTTTGCTCCATTAACTTCACTTTAAGATATGTACCCAACCACCGTTTGATAGCGTTAAATCGTCATCAAAACGTTCACACTCAGAAGATAATACCTTAAGAAATCTGCTTCATATGCTGGAACATAGTTTGATGAGGCTCTCTCATTTATATGCAGACGTTTCTCAAGCCACTTTCTTGATAGTTATTGTGTGTGAGAGAGATATTGTAGCCATATAATTTTCTGTTCTGTTCTTGTTCTCAATGTTACTGCGGTACGGTTGTTAAATGTTGCTTTACTGCACACGACTATTTGTGTCAAGGAGTTCGTCTTCAGCTTTCGCCGAACGATAGCCACAGCTTTGGAATGTGATTACGTTACATGGTTCGTTCGTTGTATGACGCGGAAGTAAATGACATTTGACTGTGTCTTGTCCACTAGAGGAGGTGACATAGCCAGAAGGGTCCCTCACTCCAAGCTATCACACACCTTTCACTAAGTGGTTTTGACCATGATGTGCATTGCGGCTGTTGTTGTGGGTGGCGTAGCGATATTCAGACGCGGTATTTGTGTAAATACACAAACGTTTCTGCCATATTCTATCCTTATTGATAGATTAGAACAACATGCAAGTATTGCGGAGATGCTTCGGGAACTCAAATGGGAATCCCTGGAGGGAAGACGACATTCTTTTCGAGCAACGCCACTGAGAAAATTTAAAGAAATGATATCTGAAGTTGCCTGCAGAACGATTCTACTGCAGCCTACATACATGTCACGTTAGAAACACGAGGACAAGATATGAGAAATTAGGGCTCATAAGGAGGCACGTAGATAGCCGTGTTTTCCTCGTTCTATTTGCGTTTGGAACAGGAATGGAAATAACTAGTAATGGTACAGGGTACCTTCCGTCAAGCAACATATAGTGGCTTGCAGAGTACATATGCAGATGTACAAATATTGGCCAATGATCTTAGGTCTCATTATTCTTTCAAGTAAAGTCGTTGCGTCACTACATTTTCCTTAAAAGCGTAACAACCATCAAGTAACGAACGATATATCGAACCATCAAGTGACGATACTTTAAATGGTTATGTGCCTCTGTATGAGACATGATTTTTCCTGTCTTCGAGGTTCTTATGTGAGATGTGACCCATTCTGTTGCTTGCCTGAAGTTTGCGACCACAGTGTGCAGAATCTGCCTGCTGAAAGTATATCAGGCACTGGAAACAGGTTTCCTACATTGTAATAACAACGGTGCTGTATTCTAGGCGACTAGTGTAGGAATTCTAGTTGTCTTATGGATGGGCGCCTACAGGAGAAGCGGATTGAAGACTTCGATTATTTGGAAACATTAACAAGTCGTAATATCACTAGCACAAATATTCGCCAAAAATGTGCGTGTAACTCTTGGTTTCTTAGTTGTTGTTGTGGTTATGGATCTGAAGCAGGAATGGGAGCGGTGGGCAATTCTAAAACTGCCCTTCGGTTATGCTGTCGGTATGTATTGGAACTTACGGTCAGTGTTAAATACGATTTCTACATGCCACGTGGAAAAGGAGGTTAGCGCTTTTTGGGTGGAAATTTCATTGATTTCGATATGTTATTAGTTGATTTCACTATAAAACTGACGTGAAAATGCAGTGGTTTGTTGTATGTATGTCGCCTGCAAACATTTTGGAAAAAGCAGCACTAGTATCCCTGGTTTCGCATTCTGGGGTGACGGAGCTGCAGCAGTATGTCCTGGTCAGCCATCCAAAGAGCGCAGTTTGTAGCAGGGTGCACGGCTTGTACCAGGCGAAGATGTTCACGTGCATTTCTCACTGTATGTAGTGACGCCTGCTGATCGATTCTTGTAGGTGATGGCATCCAAGCCCCTAACCATGCATCATGTGGTGTTGCTGAGACTCGTTGCACATAGTCAGCGTGCAGAGTGCTAACTGTGCGACGGTGGCATCAGCAGTGGGCAGAGATCTTGTAGGCTACTCTAGGAAAGAAAAGTTAGAACATTTCAGTCACATTCTTCTAACACAACAGAACGCAGTCCTGTTCTAAAATTAGACTATGTTCAAGTGTAAAATATTGTGAGTGTCGGTTAGACAGTCAGTGAGAGAGCACTGCGAGTTCCTGCTGCTAATAAGGCGAGAACACCATTTGTTTGTTACATATTTTTACGATCTTCGAACAGTAGCGACTTATTTTTAGTTACCTTTGTAGTTACTAGTACATTTTTGTAATTTCTTGCGTGTTTGAGTTCTTGCTAGGAGCAACCTTTCATTTTAAAAACAGTGTAGCGTACAGTACTGCCGTTGCTATTGACTGTTGTATCGACCCTCGTATCGTACAAGCTTTCGTTTGTTTTGCTTAGAACAGCTCAGTGTCGGTTAGACCATCAGTGAGAACCACAGAGTTCCTGCTACTAATAAGGTGACTACACCTTTTGTTTATTACATATCTATACGAGTTTCAAACAGGAGCGAGTTCAGAAATGGATACGCACTGTGATTGCTGTGTACAGATGCTAGCTGAGTTGGTGATCCTTCGCTCACAGCTCCAGGCAGTGTTGGCTTCCATCTCACAGCTTGAGGCTGCTTCCAAGGGGCATCACTGTGGGTGGTCAGACGCGGAGATGCGAGGGACGTCGAGCACGACCCACATGTCCCCCAATTTATCCACTGCTGTGGCCGCCCCGGATACTGCCTGCACTAAGGTTGACCTCTCACCTATGGTCAAGTGGGAGATTATTCCAAAGTCTGCCAGGCAGCGAAAGACTTTTCGTGGGGCCGATCGTAGGGCCTCCCCAGTTTGTTTGACGAACAGGTTTCGGGCGTTATCTGTGGCTGACGAAGTCTCTGAGTCGGATTTTTGAGTGGTTCAGAAATCTTTTAAAAAGTCCTACAACATCTGTAATGGACTATGCTCCGTGTTATTCAGTGATATGAACAAAGCCCCAACCACAAACAACGCAAAGAACTTACACCGAAGCGCCAAAGAAACTGATATAGGCATGTGTGTTCAAATTCAGATATATGTAAACAATCAGAAAACGGCGCTGCGGTCGGCAGCACCTACATGAGAGAACAAGTGTCTGGCGTAGTTGTTATACTGGTTATTGCTGCTACAATGGCACGCTATGAAGATTTAAGTGAGTTTGAACGTGGTGTTATAGTCGGTGCATGAGCGATGGGACACAGCATCTCCGAGGTAGCGGTGAAGTAGGGATTCTCCCATACGATCATTTCACGAGTGTACCGTGAATATCAGGAATCCGGTGAAACAACAAACTTCCGACATCGCCGCAGCCAGAAAAAGATCCTCCAAGAATGGGACAACCGACGACTGAAGAGAGTCGTTCAACGTGACAAAGGTACAATCCTTCCGCAAATTCCTGCAGGTTTCAATGCTGGGTCATCAACAAATGTCAGCGGGTGACCCATTCCACGAAACATCATCGATATGGGCTTTCGGAGCCGAAGGGCCACTCGTGTACCCTTGATGACTGCACGCACAACACAAAGCTTTACGCCTCGCCTGGACCCGTCAACACTGACATTGGACTGTTGACGACTGGAAACATGTTTCCTGGTCGGACGAGTCTCGTTTCAAATTGTATCGAGCGGATGGTTGTGTACGGGTATGGAGACAACCTCATGAATCCATGGACCCTGTATGTCAGCAGGGGACTGTTGAAGCTGGTGGAGGCTCTGTAATGGTGTGGGGTGTGTGCAGTTGGATAAGGGACCCCTGAAAGGTCTAGATACGACTCTGACAGGTGACATGTACGTAAGCATCCTGTCTGATACTCTGCATCCATTCATGCCCATTGTGCTTCACGAGGCACTTGGGCAATTCCAGCAGGAGAATACAACACCCCACACGTCCAGAATTGCTACAGGGTAGCTCCAGGAACACTCAGCTGATTTTAAACACTTCCACTGGCCACCAAACTCCCCAGAAATGAACATTATTGAGCGTATCTAGGATGCCTTGCAACGTGCTGTTTAGAAGAGATCTCCATCCCCTCGTACTCTTGCGGATTTATGGACAGCCCTGCAGGATTCAATGTGTCAATTGCCTCCAGCACTAGTTCAGACATGCCACGTTGTCTTGTGGCATTTCTACGTGCTCGCGGGGGCCCTACGCGATATTAGGCAGGTCTACCAGTTTCTTCAGTGTATGTTACCGTGGGTACAAGTACGAAATATTGCTGCGGTTTTGAGCACGACGAAGCCTCTGTTCTATTCGCTTGTTAAACGAAATACACCTATGATGCCCGCATACATAGCAGACGAAATCGCCGTGGAGCAGCATCATGTTGTATCAAAGCTGCCACCAGATCACTGCTATTTCAGCACCATCGAGCTAGTATGCAGCGATTCTTTACAGTAACAGAGGTGGAAAGGCTGTTGGGTGAAGCTCTTGCGACTGTGGTTGCAGTCTCGTTGAGGAAAAATAGCGTTGATAAACATATTCGATCTGCACAGACAATGGAAGGTATCATTAGTGACCGTGAACAGCTAACGATGACGATGAAGACGGTTTTATCGCTGATTCAGACAACCGTGACGATTGGCAGCTGTATGGAATTGCGCCATTGTCGCAGTACATTGGTGAGTGGAAAGCTACGAATACCGGCTATTTACTGCAGCATTGTGGTTATAAAACCTAGAGCGAGAGGATACTGTCTCGGTTAGTTATTTATTTTGTTAACTATGTACAGCATTGTTTTCAAGACGTCGGTCATCATCAAACGCCTGTTTCCCGTATTTCTTCGCCCCGTCATCGAAAGCGTGTGCTTCGTTAGAGTTACATCTACAGTATTACGCGGTCGTTTATTTGCTGTCATTGTGCTATCAACTCAAAAACGAATTGTTATTGCTCAGTAGCTTACATTTACGAAGTGGAACGAAAATCTGTATCGTCTGCTGCGTGTATGGAGGCCACAGTTGCAACATCACTATTGCAGTATAGCCAGCCTAACTTGACATAACGCGAACTGTGAAGTGCAGTGTTTCGTCTGCGGATGTGTCGGTGGATTACCATGAATACACCATGTTAATACGAGTATAAAAAAAAAAACTTTAATTTCTTTCATTTGCCTGCAAATGACAACAGTAAACTACAAAACCAGGTGGTGACATTTGGAAAGCAAATCTTCGTGATTTCAGATTAAAGGAATAAAATTATATGGAACAATGTAATGTGTATCATAGTATCTGCGGCAATCGTCAGACGTACTCATGTACTATTTGTAAGACGCCTTTACAATAATGAATAACGATCGTGACGTATCCGACTCACAGATTTTTGACATTTTTAAATATAGTCTAAAGGCGTGCCTATTACTACAAATTTAAAATTTTGTTACTTAGGTGTTTCTGTTGCTGGCCTCGTTGTCTAATTTTCAGAGGTATAACTTTGGTCCCCGGATTTGTCTGTATGACGAAATATACTATTTCCAGGTTTGAGTTGATCGTTTACTAGCATAAAACTACTACCTAATAAAACTGTGTGTCCAACACTCCATCAATACTTCCCACCAAGTGCGAGCAAGAAGCAGGATGAAGATTCTATTATAGATGTAGCACCAAAGAATTTAGTCGTCGTTGGTTGGTTGGATTAAAGAGGGGGAAGGGGGGGGGGGGGAAGGGACCAAACTGCTACGTCATCGGTCCCTTTAGTTGTCGTCACAGATATTCAGCGGAACTGTTTAGATTTATTCTTACATATTTTGATTTTTATATATCATAATAGAGTATGTAAACATTTACGTAAATTTTAGCACATTTATGTCTAGTTAATCTTAAGGACACAAATGTTAAATATGTATTCAATGAAATAGTCGTTCAGAAGCTATACAGATCAATTTTTATACAAGGCTTCTATTTAAATTTATGTGAAGAGATCGATACCTGCTGATGTCATAGATTTCGTAACATTCATAACATATATTAGGCTTGATTACATCACTTATTGCAGAGCACTTCCATTGTAGCCCTGTTTTAGAGGTTACGAGCACAACGATCCTACGTGAGGTGAAAGGATTCGGTTTTCACTGTCTTGCTGCTGCTCAAAAAACACAGGTCTTTGGATGTAATGCGCTGTTTTGCTTAGATAGATCTAAAAAATGTTCTCATTAATCAATGTGACAGTGGAAATGCAGTTATGGACTGACGATCGCAGTACATGTCACACTCAAGTAGTGTGTACGAGCTGCGGACGCTCTGCGGACACTAAAACCTAAGTGTGGATTGGAGGTGCTATGGTGGACCAAAGCTAGTTTCTCCTCGTCCAAGCTTGGATCATTACTGTTGTTCGATCAGTAATTGAGCTGATGTGTATACTGGACGAGTCTTCCTTTACCGTGGCAACAGTTTGGAATCGGAGTTTTCGTCAATCAGAGCCATAATGCTGCTGAAAAAAAAAGAAATTTAGTTTGATGAGGATCACGTGGGGTCCCTGAAATGGCCAGCTCATAGCCCATTGAATATACACGACTCAGTCTCGTTAATGTCAGAACTGCCTATGTTCAACGTCAAGATAAATAACACTCAGAGATGGCAGGTAGCAGCACTAGCAGTAGAGGGTGTATTAAGTGAGTCGTTGCCGTATTGACGAAACGGAGCGATTTATCTGATGCCCAAAAGGACACGATAATTGGCTTTCGCGCCGAGGGTGGAAGCATTTTCGAAATATCTAGTAGTGTTAGCTGATCACGTGCCACTGTGGTTACAGTGTACTGTGCGTGGCAAAATGTCGTTACGTAAAACTGGCGCCACTGAAACTGTGGTGCAACCAAAGGCCACAAATGACAGGGGTGAGCGATGACAAATAGACGTGCACCTGTTGAACAACTGATCGCCCAGATGAACCAGTAGCGCTACCGCCTATGTCTCCTCGACGACCGTTCATCGAGAATTGCTGCGTATGGGCTTCCGTGTGGCGATAGGTGGCCTTTACAGATGAATCACGTTTTATGCTCTGTCGGACAGGTTGCCGTTGATATGTATGGCTTGAAACTTCTAAAAGCAAAAACCAAGCAACAATCATCAGAAGGGTCAAGGCCGGAGGAGGAGGCATTACGGTCTGGGGAATAATTTCGTGGCGTCACATGTGTGATCTCGTCATTCTAGAAGGCAGACCACGCAGTTTGTTTTTCCTCGGACGATGGCAGCTACGAGCAGGGCAACGCAACGTGTCACACAACTTACAGTGTACGTGCATGGTTCGAAGAGGATGAGTTTGCCGTACTTCCCTGGTTGCCAGAATCCACGTTTTTAAGCGCAATCGAGAATCTTTAGGACCACCTCAACCCAACTGTACGCGTCAAGGATCCTCAATCGAGACATCTCGCAGCTGGCCACGGCACTGGAGTCGGCATAGCTCCAGGTCCATTTCTTTGAGTCATCAATCTTCTGAATGGTTTGATGCGGCCCGCCACGAATTCCTCGCATTCGGGGGGACGACGGTTCAATCCCGCGTCCGACCATCCTGATTTAGGTTTTCCGTGATTTTCCTAAGTCGATCCAGGCAAATGCCGGGATGGTTCCTTTGAAAGGGCACGGCCGACATCCTTCCCTAATCCTATGAGACCGATGACCTCGCTGTCTGGTCTTATCTCCCAAACAAGCCAACTAATTCCTCTTCTGTGCCAACCTCTTCATTTAAGAACAGCACTTGCAACCTACGTCCTCAATTATTTGCTGGATGTATTCCAGCCTCTGTCTTCCTCTGCAGCTTTTTCCATCTACAGCTCCCTCTAGTACCATGGAAGTTATTCCTTGACATCTTAACAGATGTCCTATCATCCTGTCCCTTCTTCTGTTCAGTGTTTTCTATGCATTCCTTTCCTCTCCGATTCCGTGCAGAAAGTCCTCATTTCTCAACTTATCAATCCACCTAACTTTCAATATTCACAACATCTGAAATGCTACGATTCTCTTTTTCTCGATTTTCCCACAGACAGTGTTTCACTACCATACAATGCGGATTTTCAATATTTTCTTCGTCAAAGTAAGACCTATGTTTGATACTAGTAGATTTCTCTCGGACAGGAATGCTCTTTTTGCCAATGCTACTCCGCTTTTGATGATCTTCTTGCTCTGTCCGTCGCAGATTTTTTTCTGTCTAGATAGAAGAATTTCTTAACTTCATCTACTTTGTGTCCATCAATCCTGACGTTAAGTTTCTCGCTTTACTCATTCCTGCCACTTCTCATTACTTTCACCTTTCTTCAATTTACTCTCAATCCATATTCTGTACTCATTAGATTGTTCATTCCACGGTAGCGTTCTCGCTTCAAATGGTTCAAATGGCTCTGAGCACTATGGGACTTTACATCTGTGGTCAGCAGTCCCCTAGAACTTAGAACTACTTAAACCTAACTATCCTAAGGACATCACACACATCCATGCCCGAGGCAGGATTCGAACCTGCGACCGTAGCAGTCGCGCGGTTCCGAACTGAGCGCCTAGAGCCGCTAGACCACCGCGGCCGGCGTTCTCGCTTCCCACGCCCGGGTTCCGGGGTTCGATTCCCGTCGGGGTCAGGGATTTTCTCTGCCTCGTGATGATTGGATGTTGTGTGCTGTCCTTAGGTTAGTTATGTTTAAGTAGTTCTAAGTTCTAGGGGACTGATAACCATAGATGTTAAGTCCCATAGTGCTCAGAGCCATTTTGTTCATTCCATTCAGAAGATCACGTAATTAATTTGCACTTCCACTCCGGATAACAATGTCATCAGCGAATCATATCACTGATATCTTTTGGCCTTGAATTTTGATTCCACTCCTGAACCTTTCTCTCATTTCCATAGTCGCTTCTTCTATGAACAGACTGAACAGTAGGGGCTTAAGACCATAACCCTTGCTTACACCCTTTTTAATCCATGCACTTCGTTCTTGGTCGCCCACTGTTATTATTCTCTCTTGGCTCTTGTACATTTTGTAAATTACCCGTCTCTGTCTATAGATAAACCCTATTTTTCTCTGAATTTCGAACATCTTGCATCATTTTACATTTTTGAATGCTTTTTCCAGGTCGACAGATCCTATAATCCTCTCTCAGCCCCTTAGGTATCAGGAATATGGGTGAAGCATCCGGAGAAGCTAAAAGTCTAACAATTTCATTCACAGCATACATCAGACTCAATATTATCGTCTTAGGACGCAGCAGAATATCATCAACAAAACGGATTTGGTATTGAATTTTATCAGTTACACCCAACTATTTAGTAACTACGTCGGTAAACTGTTCTAAGATATCACTTAACTGTCTAACCTTACCATCGTCAACGTGACTAAATTCGAATTCCGAATGAAATGAGCTTAAGGAATTAATATTACTAGTGAGGTGGCAAGAATAAAGGGTAATTTTCTGAGACGGACAAAATTTAAAGAAAAAGGCGTTACCAGCAAAGTTTAAAACCAAACCTGTTCGCTGAATGAAATCATACCCAAGCAAAAAGGTGAAGGACAAAATTTTAATTATAATGAGTTTAAAGGGCAAGAAGAAATGCAGGTGGATAAAGTGTCCCACACCCCACCCACCAGAGGCGACTCTTGGCCGTTGGCGAACTGACGTCTCTGGGTGGAGGACGTATAGGAGGCAACCTACTCAGACTGCGAAGCTCGAGATACCAGCGATAGTCAAGCGAGGAAACTGAACTTCCAGAGCCCACAAGCCCAAAATGGGTTGTCTGTTGAGGCGAGGACAAAGATATGGAAGAGCAGGTCTTTCGAGCCCACAAATACAGTACATGCACAATGAGTGGGGAGCTTCTGACTAGAGTTTTGCCGTGTGCCCGGTGGCGTCAGCTGTTAGGCCTTGCCCGTGTAACCGGACACTCACGAACCAGATATGCGCCCCACACTTAAAACAATTCTTACCAACTACTGAATTAAAGGGTGACTGATGACACTCATCTTTCGAAATGAAAGGAACAGATTAATAGTCCCTACCCTACTCCCGTTGCTCATCCGCAAATTTATGTGCTTCATTCGAAATGAGTAATTCATTCAACTCAGAAAAGGTAGCAGGTCTGTGGGTAAGTACGAAACATGAACAATCCTCTGGTCTCTTGCCTTTCAGACTGTTCGAGAGACTATCCCGCTCAGTAACATTCATATTCAAGGCGGAGGAGGCCATACGAACCCACTCAATACATTAACTTAGTGTCTCATAAGATGTTTGCACATGCCAATAGTACTCAAACTCAAGCTCGTTACGAATGCGTGGTGATAACTTTCATTCTATAATCAGAGCTCTGAACTGGCCCAAAGTACCTTGTCTTCGAAGTATGTCAGACAACAAATCGCTCAACAGTTCTTTTGACAAAGGATAGATCAAAGGAAGTAACACGGAACGCGAAACTTGTAAAGCATCGGTACCGAGCTCAAATAGGATTAACAACCACAACACTTCACGAACTTGCTTTAATTGATCAACGGACAACTCGGAAACCCCACTGAGCAAATACATAATCGTGTTGGTCAACTTGGCAAAGGAATCAGTGACCGACCTGCCGCTGCCTTGATTCTTCACATACCTAAATGGTTTAAATGGCTCTGAGCACTATGGGACTTAACATCTGAGATCATCAGTCCCCTAGAACTTAGGACTACTTAAACCTAACTAACCTAAGGACATCACTGCTCGAGGCAGGATTCGAAACTGTGACCGTAGCGGTCGCGCGGTTCCAGACTGAAGCGCCTAGAACCGCTCGGTCACTTCGGCCGGCTTCCACATACCTCAAACTCTGTTACTAACTAACAGTTAAATTACATTTATCCATACTGCCAGTTTCACTATCTAAAGCCAAAGAACCAGCACTGATCTGATAAAGTATCACCCTAACAATTAACTGTCTAACGGTCTCTTTTTTGCTGATCAGTAATCTCAAGGTACGGGGGAAATGTGAAGAGGATTATCCAGTGCTCTGTGACAAAACTCCCAATAGGCTTGCTCCTCATCTTGAGCTCATATTCGAGGTGTTCACATTTGAAGTAAGATAAGCCCAAGCAAGCTCAGAAATCCACAGCAATATAGTTCTCTGAAATAGTTAAAATAATTGTTAGTACCTCACAACTCTCAATTGTCAAAGCAAAAATGATGCAAGAGGGGTAGAACATTCTGCGTCCTCTTTACCCGGAAAGGAAGTAACGGCGCTCTATGGCTACCACTGAATCCCCCGAATAGGAAAGGGAAGGGGCACGTGATAAGCAGACCAATGATGATGGCGTCATTTTTCCTTTGACAGTTCACATTTATTTACAGAACACGTTCGCTAATAAATGGAATACGATATTAAACATGTGAAACAATGAACTACAGGACTTTTTTTTCGAAAATAATCGGTTTAAGTCAGTGATCAAAGGCCCCAAGCCACAAGCAAGAAATCAGTAATAAATACACACATGAAAAACGTTTTCCATCACCTCGGTTCCGAGAGTTTCGGAACCTGTACCGAAAATTGGAATGGAGATCAACATAAACATCATTTCCGCCCTTTTTATTGCTCATGAAAACCACACATTGCATGTTGTACCACCATTCAGTGATACCTTCAGAGGTGGCAGTTCAGATTGCTATACACATCGGTACCTCTAATACCCATTAGTACGTCCTCTTGCATTGATGCATGCCTGTATTCGCCGTGGCATACTATCCACAAGTTCATCAAGGCACTGTCGGTCCAGATTGTCCCACTTCTCAACGGCGATTCGGCGTTGATTCCTCAGAGTGGTTGGTGGGTCACGTCTTCCATAAACAGCCCTTTTCAATCTATCCCAGGCACGTTCAATAGGGTTCATGTCTAGAGAACATGCTGGCCACTCTAGTCGAGCGATGTCGTTATCCTGAACTAAGTGATTCATAAGATGTGCACGATGGGGGCGCGAATTGTCGTCCATGAAGACGAAGGCCTCGCCAATATGCTGCCGATATGGCTGCACCATCGGTCGGAGGATGGTATTCACGTGTCATACAGCCGTTACGGCACCTTCCATCACCAGCAGCGGCGTACGTCGGCCCCATATAATGAAACTCCAAAACATCAGGGAACCTCCATCATGCTGCAGTCGCTGGACGGTGTCTAAGTGTTCAGCCTGACGGGGTTGCCTCCAAACAAGTTTCCGACGATTGTCTGGTTGAACGCGTATGTGACACTCATCGGTGAAGAGAACGTGATGCCAATCCCGAGCAGTCCATTCGGCATGTTATTGGGCCCATCTGTACCGAGCTGCATGGTGCCGTGGTTGCCAAGGTGGATCTCGCCATGGACGTCAGGAGTGAAGGTGCGCATCATGCAACCTATTGCGCACAGTTTGAGTCGTAACACGACGTCCTGTGGCTGCACGAAAAGCATTATTCAACATGGTGGCGTTGCTGTCAGGGTCCCTCCGAGCCATAATCCGTATTCAGCAGTCATCCACTGCAGTAGTAGCCCTTGGGTGGCCTGAGTGAGGCATGTTATCGGCAGTTCCTGTCGCTCTGTATCTCCTCCATGTCCGAACAACATCGGTTTGGTTCCCTCCGAGACGCCTGGACACTTTCCTTTTTGAGAGCCCTACCTGTCACAAAGTAACAATGCGGACGCGATCGAACCACGGTATTGACCGTCTAGGCATGGTTGAACTACAAACACGAGCGGTGTACCTCCTTCCTGGTGGAATGACTGGAACTGATCGGCTGTCGGACCCCCTCCATCTAATAGATGCTGCTTATGCATGGCTGTTTACGTCTTTGAGCGGTTTTAGTGACATCTATGAACAGTCAAAGGGACTGTGTCTGTGATACAATATCCTCAGTCAACGTCTATCTTCAGAAGTTCTGGGAACCGGGGTGATGCAAAACTTTTTTTGATGTTTGTACAAAATTGCAAGATAATGAGGTAAGACATTTCTCAGTGAAAACAACTTGGTATTGGAGTTATTATAAGAATTACTCTCCAAATATTTTAAGAACACATCGCCATTTAAAGCTCTTAAAAGGATTTTAAGAATGAAATTTAAATTAATTTCAGTATTAATCAGACTAGCTTTTGAAAGCAACAACTGCGGCTGCGAGTACTGTAACCGCTCCTTCTATTGAAAATGTCCGTTGATGTAGGTCGTGCTCCGACCAAGTAGCGATAGAATGTCTGTATACTGTCTGATAAGGAACGTTAAAAAAGAAGTCTGTCCTGATGCACTATATTCACACCAAGTGCGTATTAATTGTACCGGCCAGCTCAAATAACCGCATGCTCCCTGACGTGTACGAGCACAGCTACGTGTAGATGCATACAAACTGCTATTATTGCACTAAATATGGTTACAGCCTATATACAGCGGTAGTTTCTCCACTAAAGTTTTCAGTTTACGTAAGCTAAATAGTCTGAATCAGTACGACAACTTTTTTAGAGCGGCAAAGAATATATATATATAACACATCAGGTTAATAACAGAGCGCTGCACACACACACAACACACAACACACACACACACACACACACACACACACACACACACATATATATATATATATATATATATATATATATATATATATATGCAGCGCTCTGTTATTAATCTCTGTCGTTGCACTAATAAAATGTTTCGTAAGCACGTAATATTATTTGGTTTGAAATAAATGTCAAACACGGTAATTTCATGTTATGCTGGTTTATTATAGTCTAAGCACATCCTATCATTGCCTTAAAGAAGTAACCTTTCCCTAAGCTTGGTGGAATTAGTTACTTAAATTTCAGTCAAAGAGTTTGGAATAAGATCTAGATTTCACCAGTTGCTTTAACGAAATCTAAGTATTTTCCCACAATTCGGTACTAATATTTACTTCCTTTTTCGTTAAGACAGTCCATCACTTTGGGACAAAGTTCAGTATTCCATTGATAGTAATCAATTTAAGACAAATTTCGGTTCTTTTCCTATCTTGAGTTTCCCTAATGATATACTCACAGTTGCTGATCTACCTATTTCAAGCTTAATGATTTCCAGCAGATCGTACAAGAGCACACGTTAAGTTACGACACGAACAAGCAAGCGCTAGAAGCACATTAACAATGTATAGCTTTATCTTCTGTATTCCGCGGTGTCCTCAAAGAGTACTCACAAGGAGTATTCTTTGAGTTCACTTGTACTACTCCGCGATCTATAAGTACACTACTTTGCAATCTACTTTTACTTTAATTTGATACAAAAGGGATTCTATTTTACTTTCTTTTGAAAAAATACTAAGTTACATCATACTGGATTTCTTTTCTAGTTCTTTTTACCTTGTTTCTCTTCAGTATACTTACTACTATTAAAGAAATGCTATCACAGTGTGACATTTTTTCCTTTTTTTTTAAATTTGGATCCTGAGTTTGGGGTGTGTTTTGGGTGCTATTTTTATACTTTCATCTTTGCGTCCAAAGGAAGCGGCGTTACAGCACTAAATCGCAAATCGAAACCTTCAGTTTTCAGAACACGAACCACGAAATTTAAGTTCCAATAGTTACGATGCAGCAAGATTTTCTTTTACTTGCATCTAATAAATACAATAGTGATGGAAAAATAGTCGTAAAACACATCTCGAACTCTGGCCACTAGAAAAGTAAGCCTAGAGTTTTCAAATATTAGCATAATAAGCACAGGCTTAAACAATCTGCTATAGAAAATCTAAATGTTAATCATAATTCAGATAATATTACCCGTTTCAGGAGAGACGTAAAATATCTGGCGAAAAACATTGACTAACGAGCTTGCAAATAAGAGCGTAGACTAAACAAACTTAAGAAATACGCTGTTAGTGCGAACAGCTCCACTAAGACAATGTCGGCCAGCCACAAACACTCCCGTACAACACCGTGTTGGTGGTAACAGCAGCAGGTCCCCAAGGCCGAGCGCCATCCCAAACAGCAGACTCGCAATTCGTAAAGCTAAGAGCTGCCAACAGACACCATTCAGGTGAAACTCGAGCTGAAGATACAAGTTCAGAAAATATGATTCACTCACGCCTTACTAACTTAATAGCATAAAAACCTGAAATCTGCCTTAATAATAAACAGTAACGTTACGCGAAATTGCACTGAGCAAGTACCGCTGAATAACATACGGTAAAATTATGGCGTAATAAAATGCCTCCCCCAAAACAACTTAACTGAATAGGGTGAAATCATTAATATCAGAAAGTTACTTGAAATAGAAAAACAGTCAATAAGTGATCTAGGCTGTCCAGTCAGAGATTTGTTTGCATCAAACTGAAATTTCTATGAGAAACATGAGCTTGTCTTTACGAGGTGGCACTTAATTGCTACCATTTACATGTAAGGCTTTGTTCCATGACACTTAGATTTCAGAAAGATCTAAAACGCATTTGTAAAAGCATGCATTAGTTCGACAAACTTCCGTAAAATAATTGAAAAATTAAACAATAAATCCAAGAAAATATTTCAAGACGTTAAAAACAACCACTTAATAAACCAGATATACCATTGAGCTTATGAAGATTAACAGCACTAAATACAAAATTTCATTTCACACTAGCGCAAGAGAAACACGCAGACGGCTCACAGGAAACTAACATTGATTTGAAACCCTCCATATTTACGGTACGAAAACCTCAAGTAGCACTTATAATGGCAAGCAGCCACCGGAAAACAAACACTAACCATTAAATATATCAAGTTCAAAGAGACCATTTGTGGTTAGCAACTATCATAATAGGTGTAAAATATTTGGAGATCTCTAAAGCGAGAGTCACAGAAGCGGACATATCACAGCGCGAGAGATACCTGCCATTGCTACATAAAAAAGTAGTTATTCCATAATTTCGACTCAATGTAAAACGCCAGCATCAAAAAGTGCCCAGCACGGACAGAAGGAAAGACTATTCAACTGGAGCACACTGAAGGGCGTGGTGAAAACCTCAATGCGATCACTAATAGTACACTCGCAACTAACCAGTCTTCACACAAACATAACCAATGGCTCACAAAGCCGACGGGCCGACTACTGACCGTGTTGATCTGTCGTCACGTACCCAGCCACTCGCCACTATACATTCTGCAGCGTCTTTTCAAGATTCCGCGCCAGTGATAATCCACTGGAAGGTAAGGGTAATTCATGCCACCTAGTAGAGTGCCAGCAAATAAAGTCGGAAGAAAAGATGAAAAGTAGCTGCCACGGATCAGCGCTCACAGTTTCCCATACCCAAGCCAGGTGCACTCCCGCATTTTTCTATGCAAACCTAACAAATTTCATCGTGATATGTTTGCCCTGCTAAACTGTGTACATCCCACAGGTGTTAATGGTTTGGCTCTCGGGCCTTCACCAAAGACTACAACTGAGCCAGGACCTGTCATAGTGACCAAGGCTATCAGGCCCGAAGGATGAAAAGATACCAGTACAGAAGGACCCGCTAACAAAAGCCAAAATTCTGAGCTGCTCACATGTCATCTGAGTCATCGCTTGCACTCTTGTCATCCGAATGACGCATACATCCTTTTTGGTCTCCAAACGGTCCCACTTATGTCACCAACTTGTACTGGGTAGGGGTGTGATGAAGTTTGGTTCGTCGGGAGCTCAATTGTGCGGTCATCAGCGCTCGTGCAAAGTCTCAATTTGTACACAGTCCAACTTTTTTCCACGGTCCAATCGAGCCACTGTCACGAATGATGATGATGATGATGAAATCATGAGGACAACGCAAACTCCCAGTACCCAGACAGATAAAATCCCCAACGAGCCGGGCATCGAACCCGGGACCCTGTGAGCTAGAGGCTCACACTAGCCACCAGACCACGAGCTGCAGATGGGGAGCTCCGGGGGGTGAGAATGACCGCTACGTGGTGGTGGGGGCCGTCTTCTTGTATGTCAGGACGGGTTCGACCTCCACCTGGGACGTCTTGAGCTTTTTATCGGTTGAGGAGATGGGTGTGACGTTGTTGACTGCTGTAGAAAAGCAAACGGTGAACACAAACGTTTCTTTATTAATTCATTCATGTTGGACAATCATTCAGGAGCGCCCACGTCTCTGGCTTGGTTTAGCATAGGCTCGTAGTATTCCAAGTTGTATCGGCAGGCGAGGTGAACACAGTGTACAGTTAACACACACTACTGGGGTGGTGGCACGCTGAGTTGGTGTAGCTGGCACGCTCGCCGCCGAGTCGACAGCAACAGCCAAGGCAGAAAGCGGCCCCCTACGGACACGAGGCAGGGCAGCGACACGTTCTCACTTGTAGTAGGTTGCTGAGCTGCCCAGACCCTACCTCCGAATCGAAGACTGGAGAGTAGTGGCAGATGGCTGGCGGACTCCGGCGGCAAAAATGATGAAGTGGCAGAGTGTAGGCCGCCAGCGTCTGGGCAGTCAGGCTGTGGTTTGTAGCGTGGAAGCGGTAATGGGGGTGACAACATATTCTTGGCTACAAGGTTGCAGTGTCATAGATTGGGCACAGCTACGTTGCACAACTGGCCGATGACAACGGCTGTCAGGCAGGGGCTGAATGCAGCTGCACAGCAATGACTGTCTTTCTGTGTCACTGTGGGAATGTCTGGAGCAGGGTCGACTACTGACGTCCGTGTATTGAGACGCGGTATTGTGTCACACTGCAGAAGCTTCTTGAAGCTGGTCAAAGTCCCAGCTCGTTGGAACTTGATAAACGGCACTACGGAAGTGGCCGCTTCTGCCAAGTTTCTGTCTCAGCTGGGGCATTGCCCGGTAATGGTTAATGCTTTAGTCCCAGAGCTCTGTCCAAGGCGCTGAGTACAGCTGTCTTCTACTCTCTTACAACTCCTTCTTCCTAAGAATAATTCAGCCCCCGAATTTGTACTGAAAACCGTCTGCACCATAAGCACTAATTCACTTTCAAGTATTTAAACTTTGATGTCATCTACTGCACCCACAGTGACACTTGATCCTTCGCACTATTACCACTATCTCACAACCGCTGAGACGCTGTCTTCTCATTTTCATTGTCTTCACTTCAACTCTCACTATCAGTTCTGTTAGCAACTATGTCGTTTCACTTCAAGGGAAAGGAATATGAATGAGGAAGGTATTATAACCTATTTGCTAACATTCACATCTCCCACAGTCTCATGTTGTTGTTGTTGTTGTTGTGGTCTTCAGTCCTGAGACTGGTTTGATGCAGCCCTCCATGCTACTCTATCCTATGCAAGCTTCTTCATCTCCCAGTACCTACTGCACCCTACATCTCTCTGAATCTGCTTAGTGTATTCATCTCTTGGTCTCCCTCTACGATTTTTACCCTCCATGCTGCCCTCCAATACTAAATTGGTGATCCCTTGATGCCTCAGAGCATGTCCTACCAAACGATCCCTTCTTCTAGTCAAGTTGTGCCACAAACTTCTCTTCTCCCCAATCCTATTCACTACTTCCTCATTAGTTATGTGATCTACCCATCTAATCTTAAGCATTCTTCTGTAGCACCACATTTCGAAAGCTTCTATTCTCTTCTTGTCCAAACTATTTATCGTCCATGTTTCACTTCCATACATGGCTACACCCCATACAAATACTTTCAGAAACGAATTCCTGACACTTAAATCTATACTCGATGTTAACAAATTTCTCTTCTTCAGAAATGCTTTGCTTGCCATTGCCAGTATACATTTTATATCCTCTGCACTTCGACCATCATCAGTTATTTTGCTCGCCAAATAGCAAAACTCCTTTCCTACTTTAAGTGTCTCATTTCCTAATCTAATTCCCTCAGCATCACCCGACTTAATTCGACTACATTCCATTATCCTTGTTTTGCTTTTGTTGATGTTCATCTTATACCCTCCTTTCAAGACACTGTCCATTCTATTCAACTGCTCTTCCAAGTCCTTTGCGGTCTCTGACAGAATTACAATGTCATCGGCGAACCTCAAAGTTTTTATTTCTTCTCCATGGATTTTAATACCTACTCCGAACTTTTCTTTTGTTTCCTTCACTGCTTGCTTAATATAGAGATTGAATAACATCGGGGAGAGGCCACAACCCTGTCTCACTCCCTTCCCAACCACTGCTGCCCTTTCATGTCCCTTGACTCTTATAACTGCCATCTGGTTTCTGAACAAATTGTAAATAGATTTTCGCTCCCTGTATTTTACCCCTGCCACCTTCAGAATTTGAAAGAGAGTATTCCAGTCAACACTGTCAAAAGCTTTCTCTAAGTCTTCAAATGCTAGAAACGTAGATTTTCCTTTCCTTAATCTAGCTTCTCAGATAATTCGTAGGGTCAGTATTGCCACACGTGTTCCTACATTTCTACGGAATCCAAACTGATCTTCCCCGACGTTGGCTTCTACTAGTTTTTCCATTCGTTTGTAAATAATTCGCGTTAGTATTTTGCAGCCGTGTCTTATTAAACTGATAGTTCGGTAATTTTCACACCTGCTTTCTTTGAGATTGGAATTATTATATTCTTCTTGAAGTCTGAGGGTATTTCGCCTGTTTCATACATCTTGCTCACCAGATGGTAGAGTTTTGTCAGGACTGGCTCTCCCAAGGCTGTCAGTAGTCCTAATGGAGTGTTGTCTACTCCCGGAGAATTGTTTCGACTCAGGTCTTTCAGTGCTCTGTCAAACTCTTCACGCAGTATCATCTCTCCCAATTCATCTTCATCTACATCCTCTTCCATTTCCATAATATTGCTCTCGAGTACATCGCCCTTGTATAGATCCTTTATGTACTCCTTACACCTTTCTGCTTTCCCTTCTTCGCTTAGAACTGGTTTTCCATCTGAGATCTTGATATTCATACAAGTGGTTCTCTTTTCCCCAAAGGTCTCTTTAATTTTTCTGTAGGCGATATCTATCTTACCCCTAGTGATATATGCCTCTACATCCTTACATTTGTCCTCTAGCCATCCCTGCCTAGCTAATTTACACATCTGTCGATCTCATTTTTGAGACGTTTGTATTCCTTTTTGCCTGCTTCATTTATTGCATTTTTATATTTTCTCCTTTATCAATTAAATTCAATATCTCTTCTGTTACTCAAGGACTTCTACTATCCCTCGTCTTTTTACCTACTTGATTCTCTGTCGCCTTCACTATTTCATCCCTCAAAGCTAACCATTCTTCTTCTACTGTATTTCTTTCCCCCGTTCTTGTCAATCGTTCCCTAATGGTCTTTCTTAAACTCTCTACAACTTCTTGTTAGTTCAGTTTATCTAGGACCCATCTCCTTAAATTACCACCTTTTTGTAGTTTCTTCAGTTTTAATCTACAGTTCATAACCAATAGATTGTGGTCAGAGTCCACATCTGCCGCTGGAAGTGCCTTACAATTTAAAACCTGGTTCCTAAATCTCTGTCTTACCATTATATAATCTATCTGAAACCTGTCAGTATCTCCAGGCTTCTTCCATGTATACAGCCTTCTTTTATGATTTTTAAACCAAGTGTTAGCTATGATTAAGTTGTGCTCTGTGCAAAATTCTACCAGGCAGCTTCCTCTTTCATTTCTTAGCCCTAATCAATATTCACCTACTACGTTTCCCTCCGTCCCTTTTCCTGCTGACGAATTCCAGTCACCCATGACTATTAAATTTTCGTCTCCCTTCACTATCTGAATAATTTCTTTTATTTCATCATACATTTCTTCAATTTCTTTGTCATCTGTAGAGCTAGTCGGCATATAAACTTGTACCACTGTGGTAGGCGTGGGCTTTGTATCTATCTTGGCCACAATAATGCGTTCACTATGCTGTTTGTAGTAGCTTACCCGCATTTCTATTTTCCTATTTATTATTAAACCTACTCCTGCATTACCCCTATTTGATTTTGTGTTTATAACCCTGTAGTCACCTGACCAGAAGTCTTGTTCCTCCTGCCACCGAACATCACTAATTCCCACTATATCTAACTTTAACCTATCAATTTCCCTTTTTAAATTTTCTAACCTACCTGCACGATTAAGGGATCTGACATTCCACGCTCCTGTCCGTAGAACGCCAGTTTTCTTTCTCCTGATAATGACATCCTCATGAGTAGTCCCCTCCCGGAGATGCGAATGGGGGACTATTTTACCTCCGGAATATTTTACCCAAGAGGACGCCATCATCATTTAACCATACAGTAAAGCTGCATGCCCTCGGGAAAAATTACGGCTGTAGTTTCCCCTTGCTTTCAGCCGTTCGCAGTACCAGCACAGCAAGGCCGTTTTGGTTAGTGTTACAAGGCCAGATCAGTCAGTCATCCAGAGTGTTGCCCCTGGAACTACTGAAAAGGCTGCTGCCCCTCTTCAGGAACCACACGTTTGTCTGGCCTCTCAACAGATACCCCTCCGTTGTGGTTGCACCTACGGTACGGCTATCTGTATCGCTGAGGCACGCAAGCCTCCCCACCAACGGCAAGGTCCATGGTTCATGGGGGGCACAGTCTCATATTAGTCAATAGCTCTAACAACTCGAATAAAAATAGTGTATATAACGTAGGTCATATCCTACATTTCACAAACAATATTAAAAGCTTTTCTTTTGGCTAACCTAAAAATGAACCAGGTTCTCTCTGAGCTGTACACTTCTGTTCCTGTTGATCTACAGGGTGTTTCATAATTAATGGCATAAACGTACACAGTTGTAAGTACGCGATACTAGAAGCAAAAAAATCTCAGTAAACATAGGGTCGAAAATGCATACCATAAGAGCTACGAGCAATTTTTAGTCTTCGATACTGTGGAACAAATCTCTTCTACTGCAAACTCTTTGCTTTCCACATTTTGGGAAGTAGTAGTATGGACGAAAGCAAGAAAAAATGTCCAGTAAATATTTGCTCTAAAATGTATACCTTAAAAGTTGGGAGCAATTGTTCATTAGAAGGGTCATCTTTCCAAGTAGCGAAGGTGAGCACATGCTCATAGCTCTTAAGGTATGCATTTTAGATGACATGTTTACTGGACATTTTTTTCTTGTTTTTATCCACATTACCATTTCTCAAAATGTGGAAAGCAAAGAGCTTGCAGTAGAAGAGATTTGCTTCACAGTATCGAAGATGAAAAATTGCTAGTAGCTCTTAAGGTATGCATTTTCGACCCTATGTTTACTGAGATTTTTTTGCTTCTAGTATCGCGTGCTTTCAACTGTGTGCATTTATGCCATTAATTATGATACACCCTGTATATGCATACTATCCTGTTAGATTGGCACTTTAGCCTAATAAATAATGAAAACTCTCTATAAAAGGAAGAAGCGAGTGGTAGCATTACTATTGTCGCATTCTTTCACTCAATGAACACGAACTATTACACCTTTCTGACACTTATTTCATCTTCAAAACACATCAAGAACGCACATAGTACGTCATTGTAGTATTCTTTGGGGTAACTCATAAAGAAACTCAATATTTAAACTCAAGCTGCCTCTCATTCTGAAAGCATACAAGTAATTTAGTGGTCCCACTTAACTGAGCGCTCCGATACCATGGGCTTACATCCTGGGTCACAGTCGCATTTTAGCTACCATCCTGTGCCCATAACACACATTTGAAAAAGATCATATTACTTCCCATAGAGCCCGATATGTTCTCCAGTAATTCGAAACCTGTATTGATGTCGTTGCCCGGTTCTGTATTACTACTTACGGCTATTTCAGCGTATACCTAAGTCGTATTGGCATCCACAGTTTACCACATGTAAGACAGGTGCAATGTTGGTACTGGCTTGCGCAATGGTCTGGTCGATGGCAAACCATAACAAATTACATCATGAGACTTAGTGCACGGGGCTGTGTGCCCTGGTAAACTACTTTGTGTGCATAGCACAGGTGTTCTGGTTCAGCTCTCGGGCCTTTACCAAGAACTACAACTGATTCAGTACCTGATATAGTGAACAAACAGAATACAAGGATACTAGGCATAAAGATATAAGGATACAAGGATTCCACTAGTGATAATATGGTCAGAGATGCTACTCACATACGAATATGTTGCTGTCCCACTTCAGTCACCATTTGCAGTTTTCTGTCTTCAGAACGAAGCGCACCTCCGTTTCCATCCCCAAACCGTCCTGCTTCTGCCACCATTTTGTAGCTGGTCGTGGGTGAGAATGACCGCCACGTGGTGTTGGAGCCGTTTTGTTGTGAGTCAGGATAGCCTCCTCTTGGGATCTCTCCGATGGCTAGGGAGATGGGTGTGACGTTGTGGGCTATTGTAGAGAAACAAATGGTGAACATAAACAGTTCTTCATTAATTCATTGAAGCTGAACATCCATTTAGGTATGCCATCATCTCTGTCTCAGTTTGATGTTGGCTCATAACACTGAACTGGTAGTGGCAGTCAAGGTAAACGAAGTGTGTGATCAACATGTTATGCTTGTGTGGTGGCACGCTAGACTGGTGTAGCCAGCACGGTGGGAGCTGAGTCGACTACAGCCAAGGCAGGGTGCGGCCCCGCTACGATCCTGAGGTAGGGCAGTGACACTTTTAGCCCTGGGTCTAACGCTGGACCAAAGGCTGGAGAGCAACAGAGGGTGGCTGGCGGACTCTGGTGGCAGATATGACGGCAAGCGGTGCTGCAGAGACAGCAGCAGACTGTCGGCTGCCAGGGCCTGGGCTGTCTGGCAGCAGCTGTTAGTCAGAGCACAGCAGAAGCAGTAGTGGGGCGACATTGCTACGGCTAAAACTCTAATGCTATGACAAACACAAACTGGTTGCAACCAGAAGGCCCAGATCTTCGACGAAGACGGAGTCACGAAGGGTTTAAAGGCCACTGCACAGCACTGACTTTGCTTTCCCCTGGCTTCGCATTTCTTTGTCACCCCGGAAACGTCTGGAGCAGGGTCAGTGACCGACGGCTGTCTGTTGTCATGCGGCAGTGTGGCAAACTACAGAAGCTTCCTGAAGGCTGATCAGCATCCCAGTTCATTGGCATACATAAGCAAAGGTACGGAAGTGGCGGTTTCTGCTGAGTTGTTGTATCGGGAGGCAGTGATCAATGTTTGAGTCCCAGCACCCCGTCCAAGGCACTGAAAACGGCAGAAGTCTGCTCCTTTACAGTTCATACACTTCAAAAGATGCTGTTTAAAACGTTTTAGGTAGCCTAAGTCGTTAGCCGGTCGCTTATTAATATCTGGTTGCTGAAACACCCAGTGGGTTGTTGTCCTCTCTGAGAGAGAAGATTAATTGCATCACGCCCGAAATGGAGAATACGAGTTTACATATCAGAAAAGAAGTCACTGTTTATGTTCGTACAACATGCTTACAGACTTCTTCGAACACTGCAGTACGCCATCTGGTACATTTTTTGTAGTTTGACAGACACTGTGTCAAAAAAAAAGACGTATTCGGTGAGGTATACCAATGCATTATAAATGTTTGAACGGAAATGTCTATTCATTATTTCTCCTCGTATCTTGCATGTGTATGTTCTCCACTTATTTCATTTTATTGTGGTACCACATAAATTATATCTGTTGTAAACATGAAACGTAGGGATCTCCCACCCCCCCCCCCACACACACACACACATATATATATATATATATATATATATATATATATATATATATATATATATATATATATATAAATTACGATGAACCAATATAAAAACAGTGATGTCACTGTAAATGAAATAATAATTACATAAAAAAGAATATGCAAGCGCGACAATTAATGTAAAAGTGTTTGTTGCAGGTGGATACGGAAGCTGGTGTGGAAGGGGCACCTGACAGAAGACGATCTCTTTGACAGGCTCGATGAAGACGCTAGTGACGTCTTGGCTGATAGACTGGAGAAGTAAGCTATGTCTTTATCTATCATGGATACTTTGTGTCTCATTTGCATTAAAATAAAGATAACTGAGATGTGCAGTACACGAAGATTACTGGGAACTGTGATCTCCCCTTGATATCTCGATGGATTTTACATGTGTCCTTACGCCTGACGTGAATTCGGCACTACAGATTCCTTTTGCCCTAGAAACCTAGGGGGGCACTGTGTACACATAGCTTTGTTCTTGAAGACCTCGCAGAAATCGAAAATGCCTGGTTAGTACGATAAAATCTTCTCGGGTTGACAGCCGAGTCAATGCGTCGTTCTCCGGCAACGTTTCAGCAAGTTTCTTTCTTGCCATCTTCAGGTGAAGTGTCGGGTTCTCTGCCGCTGACCCTATATGACGAGCCGGGTCCTTGGCTCGGGATGGTGCAGTTTAGACAGATTAGTCATTCCTGCAGTTCATAAGGGGGAGAGAATGTATCACCTGGCTTCTTGATTCGTCTATGATGGTGGGCACTTGTAGACGAATTAAACGCACTCTGGTGGGGGATTAGTAAAACTTAATCCCTCAGCAGGTCAGACCAACACGCGGTTGGCCTGTGGTGCGGTTGTTGGCCGAGTTGCCGGCCGTGGTGGCCAAGCGGTTAAAGGCGCTACAGTCTGGAACCGCGCGGCCGCTACGGTCGCAGGTTCGAATCCTGCCTCGGGCATGGATGTGTGTGATGTCCTTATGTTGGTTAGGTTAAAGTCGTTCTAAGTTCTAGGGGACTGATGACCTTAGAAGTTATGTTCCATAGGGCTCAGAGCCATTTGAACCATTTGTTGGCCGAGTCCTCGTACGAGCCGGTTGCGGGAGTGTCCCACTTTCTCGTAGAACCTCCTGGCGGTGGTGCGAATCCTATTTCGAAGCGGAAGGAAAGCGGTGTCCTCGTGGAGCTGGCCCGTCGAATAGCGCCTCGGAAGATGCATGCGGTTTTCAGGGCGCACTTCTGTATCCGCTGCAGAGCCACAATGTGAACATCTGCGGCTTTCCCCCAGACCACGGGCGCATACTCTAACTGTGGGCGAACCAATGTTAGATATAGCGTAATGCCTTGTTGCGGTGGCAGTGACGACTGTGGGTTTAGCAGAGGATAGAGCGTGCGAAGGCGTCCTATTGCTCACCCTTTGACATCACGAATGTGATGCTTCCAGGTGAGCCTGCAGTCTAGGGTAACCCCTAGGTATTTCACCGTCCCGCTCCATGGGATAGGATCTCCCAGGATTTCGACTGGCGTAAGCCCTGGCGGCAGGAGTCTTCGGGTCAAGACAACTGCCTGACTCTTCGTGGCGTTGAATTTCAGCTGACAATTTGTTGCCCATGATCCCCCTGCGTCGCACCCGCGTTGGAGGCGGTGTCTCAGCACTTGGGCGTTCATGCTGCGAGTGTACAGGGCTGTATCATCCGCGTACAGCGCCAGTTCAACTCCTGCCACCTTCGGAGCGTCGGCAGTGTACAGGGAGTACAGCAAGGGGCCGAGTACCGACCCTTGCGGCAACCCTGCCCGTATCTACCGGTCTGTGGACGTACGGTCGTCGGCCCTCACGTGGAAGTTTCGTTCAGACAGGCACAACCGCAGTAGCGTCATGTGGGACGTCGGTATCCCGTGTTCAAGTAGTCTGAACTCGAGACCGTCGTGCCATCCGAGGCAAACACTCGGGAGACGTCGAGGAACACTGCCCTAAGCTATTCCCTTGTTTCCAGTGATCTCATCGCCGGTTCTACACCCGCAGGACCTGGTGGGAAGTGGCATGTTCTTCTCGGAACCCAAACTGTTCTTGCGGGATTATGCCCTCCTCGGTTGCGAGCCGCATCATACTTCGCGCATACAACCTCTCGAAAACATTCTAGAGGGACGGGAACAGGCTGATGGGTTGGTAGCCCGATACCTGCCATAGGTCCTTGCCGGATTTCGGAATGGCTACGACCTCCGCATGTTTACATGCAGAGGGGTAGACACCTGATCGGAGGATCTCGTTGAAAACATCGACAAGTTGCCGGTGTAATCCCGGTTGAATGTTCTTCAGCAGGAGGTTTGTGACGCCATCGCTGTCTCCAGCCTTTTTGTGATTCAGCGGGTGAAGCTGTACAGCAACTTCTCCCTCCATTATCGTCTCTATAAAGTCGACTTCCTCCCTTGCGGAGCGCAAGGTTGATAGTTGCTCTCGGACCCGTCGTATGTGCTCCTCGTCGATGATGTCGGCCGCTGGTGGAAAGTTCGCTGCGAACGCGTCAGCCAGAGGACAAGTTTTCGCGTTCGGGTCGCTGGCGAAGTCGTTCCCGACCTGTAAGGGCGGTATTTGCTGTCGCCGGCGTAGGAAGTGCTTTACCACTATGCACCGCTTCGGTGTTGCTCGACTGCTGACTTAATCTCCCGTCTCATGCGGTGTAAGTGGCGCTTCGTGTCTGGTTGGCGAGTGAGCTGCCGTTCACGAAACAGTCTGTTCTTCTCAGTGATCGCGTCCAAAATATGGCGCGGTAGCTAGCGCGAGAAGTCTCGTGGCACCTGTCAATGTCTCGGCGTTGCTTCAACTGCTCGGAGTATTCTTCGGGTGAAGAATGCTAGAGCGGCGTCTGCTCCTACCTCAGTGGGGTTTGGCGCGTCCTCGAGGAGCCCGAGGGCTTTCGTCCGAAAGAGCTCGGTGTTCAGCCTGTGATAGTTCGGACGGCTCTCTGGAAGAGAATCTTTGACCACGTCGAGGCCAAAGACGACCGGTACGTGGTCGGAAGACAGGACGTTTCGCGTCTCGGCGGTCGCGAATTGCCCGATGCCCTTAAGAAGAGCAATATCAAGCACGTCCGGTTGTCCCCGTACAGGGAAGTTCGCGGGGTCAAACGGCCCCAGGGTGATCGCGCCTTTACGTTGAACGGCGCGAGAGAGGCGGCTCACGTTGCGGTTGACATTTCGCTGTTCCATTCGGCTACGAAAGCTCGCCTCTCCAACGACAGCAGAGCGTCTAAGTAGGCTTCGTCTAGTGGTCTGCCAGGCTGCCGGTACACCGACACGAAAAGAATCTTTCCGGCGGCAGTGTTGACGGCCACTCCTGTGACCTCCAGCGCATTAAGCGCCGGCAGCTGCACTCGATGGTGGCGCACTGACTTCTTCACGTAGATGGCAGTGCGCCCCCACGTAGATGGCAGTGCGCCCCCGTGGGTGGCTCTGTCAGCCCGATAGCAGCAAACATTTGCTGCTCTAACGTCGACTCCGGGTTTGAGGAAGGTCTCCTGCACAAGGCAGATGTCGACTTCTTCGTCCCGTATGAATTGGTGAAATTCGCCCTGCTGGGGGTGGAGACCCCTTGCGTTGAACGTGCAAATGGTTAACACATAAATATGGTCCTTATCGATTATAAGGCCGGCTTCCTCCGGCGGTGGCCTGGAAGACCGCCGTCACTGCTCCCACGAGCACCGGTAGCTGAGTCATCAGCTGGTCGAGCCGCCGCAGAAGCGCGGTCAGCCTGGTGGTGTCTTCATTCGCTGGTTCCGGAAGGTTTGACTCCGTCACGACGTTTCCCGTGGTCGGCAGCGGCGCGCGGGCGGCAACCCACCTTGCAGCCGCGGGCGCCGGCAAGCCGACTCCCTCGACTGCAGGCGGCTGTGGTGCCGGTGCGGCCTCCCCTGCGGGCGGCGCTATCCTCTGGGTGGGGGCGACCGGCTTCCCCTCAGCGACGTCCGCGAAGCTGCGACTCTGGTTTACGAGGCTGGCACGCTTACCGTGCTTGAATGCGGCGCATCCTCGATAGCAGGCGACGTGGCCCCCGTTGCAGTGGCAGCACTTCGGCGGGTCTTCCTTCTTCTTGGGGCAGTCCCGCGACTGGTGCTCCTCGGCGCACTTGCAGGAGCGCTCAGGCATCCTGCAATATTTTGTCACTTGGTCCATGCGCTGGCAGTTGAAGGACTGGGCTCTCCTGTCTTTCGCACGGAGTCAGGTGTAAGCGTGGCTAAGGCGGCGGCAATTTCCTCCTTTGCCATAGTGACCGGCGGCTCCGCACGTCGTCTCCGTCCTGAGAGTGTGCGGTCGCGGCGCTGAACGTTCGCGGAAATTTCCACGTCCAGCCGGCGGCCGCACGCATCACTCTCGTTCGTCGTCTTCTTCGGTGAAGGGGGGTCGGATGCTGCCGTCGCCCAGGAAACCTCCACTGGATGGTCATACGCCGCGCTCTGCGTCTCACCGAAGCGATCTTCTAGTTTCGGGTCCTCCATGTCGTGTCCGTCAACACAAAGAAAGCACCGACAATTTTGCTTTTTTTTTATAGGGGGCCGCGCCACGTGGATTTTGCCAACCGAGTCCCTAAAAGCTCTAACAGGCTGTTGTCAACACCAGGCCGCGCTGGTGAGCGAGGATACACAAAACGTGTGTCCCTGCTCGAGCGCTTACTACGAAATCACAACCAAAGGATTAGCCTCGGCGGCGTCAGAATGGAGCGTCCTATGCTTCGGCAGCCACAGTGCGAGTGACGCGTCGTGAAAGTGTCGGGTTCATCGGGTTCACGTCTCGTCCAGCTCTTTATAGCCGCTGGACCACGGGCCACTGGACCACGGGCTTCCCTGCATCCCCGGCGCCGGCCGGGCCAATCAAGAGCGAGCGGAATCGGCGTGGCGGCGCGTGGTGTGTGTGTGTGTGTGTGTGTGTGTGTGTGTGTGTGTGTGTGTGTGTGTGTGTGTTTGTGGGAGGGGGGTGGGGGGAGGGAGCCGCGGGCGCCGGGTCCTGTCGTCTCGTCTCAGTGTGGACTGTTCATTCATTCCATCCGCCCCTACCGTCCTGTCTTCATCGGTGCGCTCTCGTCTTATACTGTGTTCCACGCGATTCTGAGTCGGTCCACCGGGATAGCAGCTTCCGGCGCCGAGGATGCAGCGAAGCCCATGGTCCAGCGGCTATAAAGATCCGGACGAGACTTGAACCCGACACTTCGCCTGAAGATGGCAAGTAAGAAACTTGCTGAAACGTTGCCTGAGAACGACGCATTGACTCTGCTGTCTACCCGATAATATTTTAACATTGAGATTCGCCGACAAACCTGCATTCTCACGTAGTGAAGTTAGTATCTCCAAGTTCTGCAGAAATTTTTACGTAATGGGTTTTGTTAATTAATCAAAGAAAATTAGGAAGAGGCCGTCAGTTTCAGTAATCTTCATGGTTATTTAATGATTCTGGCTAGACGTATGTACCATACACATTAAAGTTTAAACGTGAGCGTTAGCATTCCCAAATACTTTGCAATACTGTAACGAGTGCATCTGTTAGTTTCATGTAACTTGATTTATTTCCATCTTTGACGTATCTGCCATGCTACTTTTTACCTTGGAAAGACTGTGCTAAAGCTCTGGAGAGATAATAAACCTAACCATATGCTTTATTTCACTTGTTATAGAAAATATTTTTCCCTTTATGCTGTTTTCCATAAGGGACTGTCGTTGAATGATTGCGTGGATGTTTGTAAAAAGAAATTTAGAATGGAACAGAGAAGGGGACGGGCCCTGACAAGGATGCAAAAGTAAGCACATAGCGAGAGAGTTTGTTTGGACATTTTCAACTCCATGAATCTATTCCGATAACTTCTTAAACAGGGAAACTGTTCTCTAGCTGGCGTCATATTAGTCATGACAGAGAAGGGAAGAGGCCGCGAAAAAGGATGAAAAACCTAAGCGTGCAGCGAGAGAGGTAGTTGGATATTTGACACTCAACAAATGTCTCCTCAGCACTTTTAAACTGAGGAGCCATTTTGCTAGCGTGGATGCTTTGCAGATTCTCTTTAACTGACACGGTAAGGGGACAGACGAGCTTTACGGAGCAGTCTTCTCCGGTCTTGGAAGGAAGTTATCAGGATGTTTTAATTTTGTTATCCATCGTTTTCAATCACTCTTAATTTAGTCTAAATATGACAGTGTAGTGTTTGATGTTATTTATTCCATTTTGACGATATTTTGACGTGCTTGAGAAGCTGTAGTGAGGTGGATTTCGATCGTCGCAGTAGTCAGATATATTTGGGTAACTCTCTTGTAGTCGATTATTGTCTGAGATTCTTCAATTCAACGTCTGTTATGATTAACTAATCTGATGTGTGAAAAGGCTTAAGCCGATTTCCTTTCACTGTGTTTTCTGTTGTTCGTTGCAGCACATCTGCGCGCTGGTGTCAGTAACCGGAATGGTGGTGATTCTCATGCTACTAGTTATAGTCACGATGCAGTGCATGAAGCTTTGAATGTTAAACAAAATGCATACCTACATGCTGGGAGGATTTTGGCGTAATAGTGGTTTTCGGAACTTTTAAAATTTATCTGGAATTCCAGTTTTTCCCCAGAGATTGTACACTCTCTACTCAATCACCATTATATTAGCGTAGTCAACCGTAAATAATAAAACAGCATGCTTTCTGTGTGTATCTTTACTTCAAACGATGACCTCAGTCCTTCGGCGATGAGTACATTTCCAGTCATTTTAAATTACTGTCCCAGTAAATCTAAACCATTGTGTGTTAGGTGATCACTTGACGTTAATGCAATGTTCTGATATTTATTGTAAAGACCTGTTGAATAGCTCGTCCTTGTTCTAAGAAAGGTAAATAAAAGTTTATCATTGCATTGAAAATTACTTAGGCGTTTTATCGTTTACGTAAGAATATCCCAAGAATTGTCAAGGTCCTTCCCATACCACAATTTGTCTAATAAGAAAGATTAAATGGGGCTGCATAGTGACGTTCTTTCAGCATACAATCACGTCGAAACTGATTTATGTGTAATTGGTCCGGATGTCTTACGTGTTCAATTAGATCACATTCAATCGCATTTTTACCTATAAGATGTTATTCCGTTGCACAAAATTAGAATAAAAATTCTTTGGCAATGTTCAGTTGTTATTTCATCCTAATCACTAACGCAACAGGCAAGGAAAGTTACGTATGGGACAAAGCGAAGATAGTTGAGTAGGGGAAGCGTAATGTTTCATTTGGTTAAATCCTGCCCAGGATGCCATAATCACGGGATTTTCTGTAAACCACGTAGGATGTATAAAACCTCGATTGTTGTATAACAGCGTTGTTGACGGTGTAGTTTGTTTTCTCGTGTGAGGACTATTTGTTCAAGAGGGTGTACTAACGTAAAATTTCTACAGTTTATTGGTTTTCAGGTTGAGCTTTCTTTGAATAACAATATACATGTACCAGACTTTTTTATTTTAATGTTATTTATTTTCGTTTTTTCTTTTTTTATGGTTCGGTAGTAGACATCTCTTTGTCTTTCCATCTCTGTCTCTCTCTTTATTGAAGGTTGCGTAAGGTAACGAGAGGAATAAGTGCTACTACCAGATCGAAAACACGACTTTTAAGTATGCTGGACAGCGAACAGAAGGCTGTAGGTGAAGGGAGTGTCCCACTTTCCGAGCGCAATGTAGGTGACCCTGAACGAAACAAAGAAAGTTTAGTAGTAATACTGATGGGCGAGGGACAGTCTGTGTACCAGGACGAAGCAGAAGAACTCGATCTCGGCTGCAAGGGGAGAGGAATGTGAAGACTCGTTTATTAGACCGAGAGTGGAGCCCGTCCAGAGACAGTCGCCACACCCTGTTAACAACAGCCACATCTGGCCACTCTGTAGCTGGAATGCTCGCGCTAGTGTTACAGGGACAACAGCATTAAATAAAAAACTCGATGCAAAACTTGGGGAGCCAGGAGTCAAAGGTGACTGGATTGTTGCGGAGAGTAGGGCTGTCGTGGAATCCATACGATACGAGAAGGACTTCAGTATCCAGCCCCTATCAATCTTTCTTATTTTATGAGTTGTGGTATGGGAAAAAACTCGGGAATCGTCAGAATATTTTTACATAAATAGTGAAATGCCTCTGTAACTTTTAATGGCAAGATGACGTGAGGGAACAAAACGAAGATAATTGAGTGCGGGAGAGATGACCTTTCAACACACAGAAACTACATGCAGGTCTTTCCCGTAACACACCTGATCAGGAAATCATGGTGCACCTCGTGAAAGTCAGAGCAGTTTTTATGCATGGACTTACTTATGAAGGTCATTGATAACCGTTCAAATGTAGATTAACTATTAAACAGATGCTGGTAACTTTAACGTAATACCTCCACTTCTGTGCAATGATAATATTCTGTAAAAATACAGTGTAACGAATCTATTTTCAGTAGTCCAAGTGATTTGCGCAGGGTGACTGTTGGTACTCATAAAGATAAAATCACACTTCAGTGTCATCCTCTTAATGAATATGACTCATCACATTTTAAATATTGTTTCAGTGTTAAAAAATCAAAACACAGCGTTGGTACCAGTATGTGAGTGTCTTCTAAATTTCGATTTGAGATAAAGTTTACATATTTAATACTTGAATTTTATCGTAGCTCAACAGTTTTAATAAAATATAAAATGCATTGTGTTAACTCCGACCTCTAAGCTTTTAACTGAGGTATGAGTTATAGAAACATGATAATTTCTTTATAAATACATAAATTTTGAAGCTAAGATTTTACCAGGTTATGTATCGACTTGTATTCCTTAATGATTTGATTGACTTTTCGTCTTTTATACAAAACTCGGTCACTGTCGACGTAAATGAAGTATTAGCCACAATTAAATTGCTCCTCAAGACATTATCTTCAGATATATAGGTGGTCGCAAACATGGTTGTAATCAGTGTAGCCCAAAAGCGTTCATTCGTTTAACAATACAGGTCAATATAAAGTGGACGTAATGTATTTCTGTGAGCATAAGTATCAAGGATAGTAATCTGATGTGCATTTTTCCAAATACGGCTTTTGTTTGCCGACATTTGAGCGTCAGCATTGTAGTATCAGATACACAGCCTATTTCTTTGCAGAAAGCAATACAGTATTATTCATTCAACTTTTGTAAAACGATTATCATTAAAATAACGCTACTCGCATATTAAGATGAGTCATCGAATTTTTCAAACTTCCTGTTGAGTCACAAAGTATGATGTGACGTCTGTTTCTCAGAATGGACGACGTTATCTCACTTCCATTAGATGGAGCAGAACGGCATGGACTGATGATGGTGTAACCTTTCCCAAGAACTAATTTGTCTAGAGGTGTACGTCACCAGCCAGTCTTACTCCGTGCTCCCATGTATAGTAGTATCAGCGACATCGTCTTCAGCGAGCGATAAAGAAGATCGACACGCTACTCTAGTGTAGCATCTGAGCGTGGTACAGTTTCCCGCTCTTTTTCTAGACTGCCACAAGTCTGGATGCTATCAAAAGTTACGGCAAAAACTTATGAGAAACAACAAATGATCTTGAAGAGAACAATGCGAGAAGCGTTAATGAATTCGTAGATAAACTTTTGCATGCCAGTCTGACAGAAACAGTTGAACAAATTAAACACTGCAGATCCCACTCACACCTCTTCGTACTGAAGGTCGTGTCAGGTGACATCTTAAAGCTGTAACGTTTTGCCACCAGGACAATAGAATATCTCAGGATGCTCTCGTCTGATGTGCGAAAACAGACAACGAATCAAACAACAAGCGACCCGTGGCCGGACATCGCAGTGAATTTAGGTGTATTCGCCTTATACCTACCGAATCCAAATTCAGAGAAATGTGGAACGTATATGATTTACCGACTCAAAATAGCTTTCTTAGTCAACATGAACGTACCAATATTTGTATCGTCATACAAATACAATTCTAGTTTCGTTAGTATCGTAATCTGAATACTCGTTTTTCATCAGTTCATGTCATCACTGGCCCATCCACTATAATTCAGATTTCAGTGATTCAAAGGGGTAACCTTCGTCTTTTCGGAGCAATACTAATACAGTCCTCGCTCTCTGGTTCTAACCCAGCCACGGCCAAATTTTAAATAAAACTCATCAATGACGGCAGCCAAAGATGTCCGTATAAGAAGTCACAAACGACCGTGTCAAAAGAGGGCAGAGGAACGAACAGAGTTTCAGAGTACCCTTTTGTCCTTGGGATGGAAACTATCTCTAAAGGGCAAAGAATCAGCAATGATCAACAGCATGTGGATAAAAAAGGCAATGGAAACCTCTGCCTAAAAGACACATAATATGTACACCACGACACGTGGCCTGTAATTGAAAAAGTGTTATGATGATCTCTTAATTGGCAAAAGACTCCGGGTTAGTCCTCCATTTGGATCTACGTGACAGGGTTACTAAGGGGGAGACGATAACGAGAAAGAGAGTGAGTAACCAACGAAAGGGAAAAATTCTACATGCCATAGTGTGGCACGTCATAAGTATGAATGTGACAGGCAAGCTAGAAAATCTGAAAGGGGAAATGCAAAGGCTCAGCCTACATAGAGTTAGGGTTAGTGAAATGGAATGGAAAGAAAATGAAGTTTTCTGGTCAGACAGATGAAAGGACATATCAACAACAGCATTAAATGGTGTGGTGCAACGGAGATAAGATTCGTCATAGGGCAGAGAGAGTGAGTTACTGTTATCAGTTCAATGATAGGACTATTTTCATCAGAATCGTCAGCAAACTGATGTTAACAACAATAGTTGAAGTCGACGTCACAAGCAGAAGATGAAGAGATCGAGGAAGTCGAGAAAGATTTAAGGTCAAAGAAGGCAGAAGGGATAGACAACAACCCTCCGGAAGAATCATTGGGGCAAGTGGTAACCAAAGAACTGTTCAAGTTGGTTGGTAAAATATATATATAACATGCCAGGTAGGATAGAGAACTATCTGCAGTAAGTCAACTGAGGTATACAAGCATAAAAAGTTGCTCTGAAGAATATATACAGAAGGATGGGAAAGAAAACTAAGGATCTGTAAGATGACGATCAGTTTGGTTTTAGGAAAGGTAGAGGCACCAGAGAGACAATTCTGACGTTGCTGATAATGGAGGCAAGACTGGAGGAAAATCAAAGCATGTTCGTTAGATTTGTCAACCTACAAAAAGCGTTTGAAAATCTAATGTGGTGGAAGATGTTCGAAGTTCTCAGAAAAAGTGTTGTAACTCATAGGGAAATATAGATAATACATACTGTGAACAAAAAATAAGAGAGAGCAATAAGAATGAAAGACGAAGAACTACGATCTCGGATTAAAAATGGTGTAAGAAAGAGATGCAGCCTTTCACCACTACTGTTGAACCTATACATCGAAAAAACGTTGACGGAAATAAAAGGAAGCTTCGTGAGTGAGAGTAAACTTCAGGGTAAAAAGACGTCGATGATGAGATTAGCTGATGACACTGCTATCCTCAGTGAAAGAAAGGAAGAAGTATAGGACATACCGAATGGAATGTACAATCTGCCAAGCACAGATTATGGTTTGAGGGTAAATAGAAAAATCTCGAAAGTACTGAGATTAATGAAAGACGTTGGTGACTAAGAAGCAGATGAGGTGAAGAATTTTTGTTACCTTGGAAGTAATATAATGTATGGTGTGCGAAGCAAGGAAATTAAAGGCAGATTACAAAAGGCAGATAGCATTTGCGGCCAAATTAAGTCTACTAGTATCAAACATAGGGCTTAATTTAAGCTACAGATTTCTGAGAATGTACATCTAAAGCACAGTGCTGTAGGAAAGAGAAACTGGAAAAGAGAAGACTCGAAACCTTTGAGGTATGGCGCTATAGAAGAATGTTGAAAATAGGTGGAGCAACTACGTAAGGAATGGGTAGGTTGTCCACAAAATCGGTGGAGAATGGAACGTTTGGAAAACACTGAAAAGAAGATGGGACAGGATGATAGGACATCTGTTAGGGCATTATGGAGTAACTTTCATCGTACCAGACGACGCTATAGAGGGTAAAAACTGTAGAGGAAGGCAGAGATTTGAGTATATCCAGCAAATAATTGAGGACGTGCTACTCTGAAGAGCTTGGCTGAGGAGAGGAAGTTGTGGTGAGCCGCATCAAACTAGTCGGAAAAATGAAAAATAAAAAAAAATTAGAAAAACCTTTTCAGTGATAGCTTAACATAGTGCGAACTGTGTACAGCAAGCTATGTGACGCTATCTATATATCTGTTATGACTGTAACCACTTGTTCATGGTTTCTACGAGTAGAATAATTGAATACATTACATAACAAGTGTATTTTTGTTGTATTACATTGCAAGTTTCAGGATTACGTTACTAATTCCTGTGGTCTTGTTACCTATGCCTTTCACAGCAAGATCTCGAGCACCATGCTAGTACCTAAACGTCGAACTACATACTGATAGCGTAAATATTGTGACATGTATGAAGCCAGAAAGATGATTACACTGTATGATTGCTGTACTTGTAATGACGTGTTTCTGGTTGTTGTCAGTCGAACACTTGATTTTCCCTTTGTAACTCCTTCATGTTCGCTTAACTACACGGAGGTACCGAGCAATAGTCTACGGTTGTCGAGGCTTTATGCTTCCTGCGTATTGTGACATGTATATTTTTATTGTATTTTTTTAATGATACGAACATGCAGTATGACTGGCATCACTACCTGTGTATCAAACGATGTATTGAAGGTACAGTGTTTCCTGTTTCGTTTTTTAAGGTGGTTTTAAATTTAGTATAAATTAATTTAAAATTATTATCATCATATAAGTGTAACTTTCCCTGATTTGAATTATTTATTGTACGTTTGCAGTGTAACATTCTTGGATCGTAAGTTTGGCTTTATACTTTATATGAGACGACGTAATTTTGTTTGTAACTACCACTACAGTGCCACCTGGTGGATTGTTGTAACGTCTATGTCTACTTGAGAATCTCAGTCTTCATTCTGCATTACGTTGTTTTATGTAATAGTTATTTTATGCTTGACTTGCTGATATACTATTGTTCTCATGTTCAGGAAGTATCGTTCTGCTACATGACACGGTACAACATACATTTTATCAAGATTCAGTGAAATACACTGTAGAAAGTATGTTACACTACGTGGTATGGTCTATGTTTACGTAAAATTGTATTACACCTCCTTAAATCTGATCCGAGTGGGTCTGAATATGTTGATCCCTGCTTTAGAGATCAGGTGATGGCAACATAGTTTGCTGAAACCGATCATCAAATAAACGCTGTACAATAGCGACCTTGGCTCTTTGAAGTTGTACTCCAGTTTCTGCAATTAATACGTTTACATTATAATCATTCTCCGATGTCGTAGCTATAACAGCATAATAACAGGTCACACATTTGCCTTCACGCAGATAAGCGATGGAGACTGCACTTTCCCACACTAATTTGCCTCAAAATGCGTTGTAGTGTACGTAACCTGTTCATTGACTTTATGTAACATTTTGAAACGGTAAAAGTTTCAAGGAAAATGCTTTTGTTCTTTATTTGTACTAAATACGCCTTCTTTGATTATAAATAATTATAACTGGTCAAAAGTACCCGCACATAATGTGGGATTAACCACTATGTGTCACAAAAGTTGGAGTCGCTAGTATTATATACGAGGACGCGGGGAGTATTGTGCTGTCAGTAGAATAAGAGAAAGGGCAGAACGGATCGGTCAGGATAGCTCAGTGACATCGAACATGGACTTATCGTGAGAAACAAATCTATCAGTAACTTTTCAAACCATCTAAAGCTTTCCATGTCGACTGATAGTGATGTGAATGTGAAATGGGAAGGCGAAGGGACAACCATAGGGAAACCAAGACCACCCAAATGTCATGTACTGACGGACAGGAACCGTCGAGAATTGTGGAGGGTGGCTGTAAGATATCGCATGGAAGCAGCGGAAGAAATCACTCTTGAGTTCTAAAGAGCTACCAGTGGTCCAGATGGCACAATCACGGTGAGCATGGAGATAAAATAAATGGGATACGATGGTCGGGCAGCTTCTCATTGGCCATACATTTCTGTAGTCAACTCTAAGCGACGCCTGAGGTGGCGCAGAGCGCGATGCAGCTGGATAGCGGATGTCTGAAAACGAGTGATTCGGGTTAATGAATCACGCTATATCCTGTGACAGTCGAAAGGTCCGTTTGGTGAATGCTTGGAGAACGTTACCTGCCATCATGTGTGTTGGCAAAAGTACCACGGTGGTGTTCGGTATGAGGGTGGTTTTCGTAGTTAGAGAGTGATTTCTTTATTGCACTTAAAAAATGCTAACTGTGGAAGGAGATGAGCACAATTTGCAGCATTGTGTGCGGCGCACAGTAGAAGACCAGTTCGGAGCGATGAGTCTTTGTATCAGCATGACAGCATTCTGCGTCATAAAATAGTGGGCCCAGTAAAATTGGGCCTAGGAAGGATCGAGGAAGAGTCCACTAATGCCCTTTCCTGGCAGGTAGAAGAGCTGAAGGAACCTACCTGGAGATTTTCGAGCTCGCAGAACGCTGCGCTCTGAGAAAATCAGTGTTAAGAGTGATCCACGATTCCTAAAAAAAATCGATTCAGGTTGCAAAACCGTGGAACGTTTGCTGTTTCAGATCCTCGTCATTTGATTAAAAATTCTCACGATTATTCAAAAATCTGTTGACAATTATTGTGAGATTCCTGAAGACAGTATCCCTGCACAAATTTCACAACTAAGATTTTTTCGAAACTGTTCCCACTTTATAGTATGAAGGCTTTCACGACCGGATGACATATCTTCTGGTAAACCTTGCGGGATGTAAGGTCGTGGTCCACGAAACTCTTCAGCTCCTAACGTTTCGTCCAGTGCTTCGCTGGACATCTTCAGAGGGGTGTTTCTCCTATCACGTGTAACTCTGGTCACGCCCACTTTCTACGATACATAAGTCGCTCTCAGACGTCCGACCCGTCAGTCGGCAAGACTCACCGGAGGAGAAACACCCCTCTGAAGATGTCCAGCGAAGCACTGGACGAAACGTTAGGAGCTGAAGAGTTTCGTGGACCACGACCTTACATCCCGCAAGGTTTACCAGAAGATATGTTCCCACTTTATTTTGGAGCTAAGATTTTTCTAAACTTCGTGTGTTTCGATGGCGTTACGTAAGAGAATTCTTTTTTTTATTTTTCAAAAATCGAATTAATTAAGTGTAATCTGGGGTTCACTATGAGTCAAGCATAATAATTAATCAGATAATCAATAAAAATCAGGTAACTAAAGGTACCAATACTGACGAGGCAATTTCAAAATTTGCAGCCGAAAAAGAAGGAAGTTGTTCTAAGCTACGTGCTAGTCACTTGTCACTAAGGGATTTCAGTTTCTTGTTCTGCTTCCTTAATAATGTGTTTTTGTTTTTACTATTTGTAGGTTGCTATTTACATTTTTACCGTTCTCTATCTATCCTCATCTTTTGATAATTTTAGTCAGCTTTTGTAGGTAGGAGATAGATTTGAAGCAAACCTTTATCTCACCATCCTCATTTCTGCTTCTCTTTTCATACATCTAATTAACCTAATTACGTCTTTGATGTTAGGATTTGGTTCAGCAAGCATGTCGTTACTTTTGTGGAGCCAGCCTTCTACAGCATTGGTCGTTTCGATGGCGCAGTTTGTAGCAACTCGAAAGGTTGATAGGATTTTCTTTCTTTTCCAAACCACCACGCGGAGTGACCGCGCGGTTTGAGGCGACATGTCATGGCTCGCGTGGCCCCTCCTGCCGGGGGTCTGAGTCCTCCCTCGGGCATGGGTGTGTGTGATGTCCTTAGCAGCGTAAGTTAGTTTAAGTAGTGTGTAAGTCTAGGGACCGATTCCCTCAGGAGTTTGGTCCCTTAGGAATTCACACAATTTTTTTTTTTTTTCAAACCATCTATCTACACAGTAGTCAAAACATCAGAAAGCCTGGGGATATCCGGAGCATGTGAATGTATCTCGAGCCGGCCGTCATATACATCTTTAGGCCGCAGAAACGCCAGCGCAGCACACATGCGAATTTATTGGCTCGCTTCTTCATTTTCTTTGTGTTCATCACTAAATTCTACATCTTGCTCTTTTCTCCAGAGAGACTTCTTCGTGTGGAAATAACCTCCATGCTCTTCGGCTGTCGGTAGTACAGCTTCAATCGCTGCTAACTCGAGATCTACGACTACGTTTGCAGGTTTCCATTCTGGAATATTTTCCACCAAATTTTGGGAAAGACGGATATGTGCCTCTTTTCTTTTGTTTGGTAATAATGCAAAGGCAACTGGATATATGCTTGTCTCATTATCTGTAATCTCAAAGTCGGCGAGAATGGTGTGTATTTGCGATAACTGTTTGCTAAAGCACTTGAATGTGTACCATCCATTAAAAAAAATTGTTTACTTCTTAGAGCTTCTCTCCCTGCTCGTCCGCTAAAATGTATTATCGTTTCTCCTAATTCGTCCTCGCTTAACAGAAAACTGCTGCCATCATTCATAGTTAGTAACTCTGCTTTGAGATAAATTTCTTTTCTTGTCAGCTAGTCTCTCTCATTGCCCTGCGAATTTTCCCGTTTGTAATATAAAATTTTCTTCGTTGCTTGCTGCTCTGGCGTTTCAGGTTATGCAGGCAGCTCACCTCCTCTGAATATATTTTGGACATAGAAGCCTCTTCCTCTCGTGCCCTTTCATTTGGTTGGTACAGTTTCTTCCTTACTTCCTAAGGAGCTTCCTTCCGAAGCTCCATATTGCTGCTAGAGTGGAAAAAGCACCTTCGCATCCTTTGTATTAAGCATTGCTCGGCAGCGGGTTGTTTTCTATCTTGAACAGCGCCACGTCGCAGTCCCATCTTCTTTCGTTCTCTTCACCATGCCAGAATAACCTTTATAGAGATGTCATGGCTTCCGCGAATGGTTGTTGAAACTTCCCTGTCGGAGCTATTTTGTCGGAAGCACCAAGTCGTACAATCTCAACTCTACGACAGCTGGAGCGGTACTAAGGCTGTCTGTTCAGACAGACGACTACTGCGACAGAGGAGGTCAATCGGTCCGAAGTTCGGCTGTGTCTGTGGAGCAGGTAATTTAGAGAGCAATTACGACTGTCTGGGCGCAGGTAAGCCGTGGCACAAAAGGAGTAGGTATTGGGCGGAGATTGCACAGATTTCTGGTTGGGCGCAAATTCCACTGGACGCAATTTTCATGGCTTCTTTCGAATGAACCTCCTTTTTACTGTTATACAACATTTTTAAAATTTCTCGTCCTCCCCCCTACCTCACATCTTCCCCCATTTTTCCACCCAAAACTGTTCTCAACCTCCGTAACAATCGACGGTGCGACTCCGTGGCTTTTGGAAGCAGTTGCGACCTGACAGTTTCATGGATATGCCGGAGTGGCCGAGCGGTTCTAGGCGCTACAGTCTGGAACCACGCGACCGCTGCGGTCGCAGGTTCGAATCCTGCCTCGGGCATGGATGTGTGTGATGTCCTTAGGTTAGTTAGGTTTAACTAGACCTAAGTTCTAGGGGACTGATGACCTCAGATGTTAAGTCCCATAGTGCTCAGAGCCATTTGAACCATTTAGTATGAAGAGCATGGAAAAGGGTACGTCCATTTACCAGTTATTAGGGCTTTTTCCAGTTCCATTCCCGCATGGTGGGTGGGAAGAAAAATTACTTAACCCCCTTCCCCCCGCCCGCCCCCTCCGCGCCCCCGCCCCCCGCCCCCCCCCCCCCCCCCCCCAGGGCTTCCTACAATTAGTCCAATCTTCTCTTCGCGATCCCTATGTGAACGATACACATGGGGTTGTAGTATATTCTTAGATTTCTAGATTCATCACATAATTTAACTTTTAGAAACGCTGTAAGTAGGGTTTCAGGCGACAGTTTATGTCTATTTTCACGCGACTGCCAATTCAATTCTTTCAGCACCTTCGTGACACACTCTCTTGGATCAAACAAATCTGAGACTATTCGTGTTCCCTTCTTTGTATCCGTCCAATAGCCACTGTTAGTTCCATTTCGTACGGGTCCCACACACTTGAACAGTATTCTAGGATGCGTCGCACTAGTGCTTTTAACGTAATCATCTTAGTAGATTGACTCCATTTCCCATTATCCTACCAATGAACTGCAGTCTGTCTGTTGTATCTACGACTGACACTATGTGATCCTTTCATTTCATACTCCGGCTAATTTTACACTCACATATTTGTATGAGCTGACTGACTTCGACTGTGACTCATGGATTTTTTTTTTTGTGTGTCTTCAGTCTTCGTACTGGTTTGATTTGGCCTGCCACGAATTCCTCTCCTGCGCCAACCTCTTCATCTCAGAGTAGCACTTGCAACCTACTTCCTCAATTATTTGCTGGGTGTATTCGAATCTCTCTCTTCCTCTATAGTTTTTGTCCTCTACAGCTCCCTCCAGTACAATAGAAAGTATTCCCTGACGTCATACCAGATGTCCTATCATCCTGTCCCTTCTCCTTATCGGTGTTTTTCATGTATTCCTTTCCTCTCCGATTTTGTGCTATACCTCGTCATTCCTTACCTTATCAGTCCACATAATTTTCAGCATTCGCTTATAGTACCACATTTCAAATGCTTCGATTCTCTTCTGTTCCGGTTTTCCCACAGCCCATGTTTCACTAACATTCTATGGTGTACTACAGACGTTAATTCTCATAAATTTCTGCCTCAAATGAAGGCCTATGATACTAATAGACTCCTTTTGGCCAGGAATGACCTTTTCGCCAGTTCCTGTCTGATTCTGATGTCCTCCTTGCTCCTCCTTACTGCCTAGGTAGTAGAATTCCTTAACTTCATCTACTTCGTGACCATCAATCCTGATGTTAAGTTTCTCGCTGTTCTCATTTCTTCTACTTTTCATGACCTTCGTCTTTCTTCTATTTACTCGCAATCTATAATCTGTACTCACTAGACTGTTTATTCCACTCAGGAGATCATGTAATTTTTCTTCTCTTTCACTCAGGATAGCAACGTCATCAGCGGATCGTATCACTGATATCCTTTCATCTTGAATTTTAATTCCACTAATGAACCTTTCTTTTATTTACATCGTTGCTTCGATGTACGGATTGAACAGAAGAGGCGAAAGACTACATTCCTGTCTTACACTCTTTTTAATCCGAGCACTTCGTTCTTGGTCTTCCACTGCTATTATTCCTCCTTGGCTCTTGTACATGTGGTATATTACCCGTCTCTCCCTCGAGCTTACCCCTATTTTTCTCCGAATTTCGAAAATATTTCACCGTTTTACATTGTCGAACGCTTTTTCCAGGTCGACAAATCCTACTAACGTGTCTTGATTTTTCCTTAGTCTTGCTTTCGTTATCAACCACAACGTCAGAATTGCCTCTCTGATGCCTTTATCTTTCCTAAACTGATTGTCACCAAACCCATACTCAATTTTCTTTTCCATTCTACTCTATGCTATTCTTGTAAGCAACTTGGATGCATGAGCTGATAAGCTGCTTGTGCGATAGCTCTCGCACTTGTCAGCTCTTGCGCTCTTCCGAACTGTGTGGATAATATTTTTCCGAAAGTCAGTCGGTATATTGCCAGATTCGTACATTCTACACACCAACGTAAATAGTCAATTAGTTGCTAATACCCCCAATGGTTTTAAAAATTCTAATGGAATGTTATGTATCCCTTCTTCCTTATTTGATATTAAGTCCTCCAAAGCTGTCTTAAACTCTGATTGTAATACTTGATCCCTAAGTCGCCTCCCGTTTCTTCTTCTATCACATCAGACAAATCTTCCTCCACATGGAGGCCTTCAGTGTACTCTTTCCATCTATCCACTCTTTCCTCTGCAGTTAACAGTGGAATTCCCGTTGCACTCTCTATGTTAACGCCTTCGCTTGTTGTTTTGACTTTCTTATATGCTGTGTTAGTAATTCTGACTAACATTTCTTTTTCGATTTCTTCACATTTTTCATGAAGCCATTTCGTCTTAGCTTCCTTGGATATTATAATAATACGATTCTACGTTTTGTGAAACACGATGTTCTAACTTCAGAACATTTAGAGTGAGTTGTCAATATTTTCATCAGTTAGATATCTGTCAAGATCTGATTGAATATTTGTGCAGCATTCTTCAGACAGTACTTCATAACAGATAAATGCATCATCTACGAAAAGTCTGAGGTTGCTATTAACATTGTCTGCTAAGTCATTGATATATAACGTGGAAAGCAAGTGTCCCATCACCCTTTCCTGCTGAACACCTGAAGTTTTTTCTGGTGGTAGTAAGTCAAAAGCCCTTCGGAGGCCTATAAACTCTGCATCTATCTGATTGGCTTGATCCTTTGCTTTCAGGACGACACGTGACAAAAGTGCGAGTTCGTTCTCACATGATCGATTAATCCCTGCTAATTCACGTGGAGAAGATAATTATGTTCGAGACACTTCATTGTATTTGAGCTCGGAATATGTTCTAAGATTTTGCAAGAAGTGGGTGTCAAGGATATTGAACGGTACTTTTGTGGATGACTCCTGTTGCACTTCTTGTAGATGTGTGTGACCTGTGCTTTCTTCAAACCATACCAGCTTGCTGAACCTAGTTAATTTCGAACCTACTAATTGCATCTTTACAATCTCTGACAACGTCTCCAGCATTATGAGACGGGAGGTTAGGCACAAAACATCTCTTGGACCACAGCCCAACGCCCATAAAACAAAAATCGTCACGAATGTAAGTACTGCCAGCGAAAGCCTACACTGTAGGAGTTGATTGTTTTTGTTTCATACATCGTGCCCCAGCAAGAAAGGTGACATAAGTCGGAAAACGGCATCTTTAGTTTATATCACTGGAAAATACTTGTGAAGTGCGAAAAATATAATGGAATTTACTGCCAACAATTTTGGGTTTTATTACTGTTCTTGAAGGGGTGCGATATGCTCTGAAGGCATTTTTATTCGACTTCATGTTCCACCAAGTGTGACCTGATCTATTCGCGTAACCGATATTAAATAGAGTGTATACATTATTGTTTGCGTAGCTGATATTAAACGAGTGTTTAAATTAAAATCCACGTGTGCCTCCCGAAGTTATTCGACCTACGAACCTACGAATCTATATACTGTTTACTGAGGTAGCTGCAGGGAGTCGCAGAATAAACAGCAGGATGGCAGTGTATGGTCGTTCGCAGACGGACAGCGAGGTATATCGGCGACAGATTGTCCTTCCATCTGAGGGGTGGGGGTGGGGGGGGGGGAGTGAGGGGGGGGGGGGGAGCGTCGTGCCGGTGAGTTCCCTAAGTAACAGATCTACTCTCCAAGTAACGGAATATAAACGCTACGTCCAGGTGGTAGCGTTGTAAGGCAACATATTATACATATATAGGCGGGATGAATCTTATTGTTCGATCATTAACACACTCACACCTCCAAAATGTCTGGGAGTATACGTGCGGAGAGACACAAAGCAGAACAACCACATAAAACTAATTGTTGGAATGGTAGATGACATAAAGAGATCCATTGGAAGAATCTAAATGAATTATTACTCCAGCAAGAAATTAGTAGCTTATAAAACCTTCATTCAGCGCTTCTTGAGAACTGATCTCCAGTTTGGGACCATTAGCCGTTAGGATTAACAGAAATAATACAGAATATGGGAAGAAGAGCGGCTGTTTGGTCAGGGGCCCATTTAACAGGCACGCGGGAGTCACGAAGGCGCTCTGTCAGCTCCAGGACACGCGCTGCAGGAGAGGCGTTGTGTGCCATGGAGAGCTTTACTGTTCAAATTCCAAGAGCATACCTTTCAAGGAGAGTGAGCTAAATATACCACTTTATCCAGTTCGCCCCAATAGCTAAATGGTCAGCGTGACGGACTGCCGTCCTGAGGGGTCCGGGTTCGATTCCCGGCAGGGTCGGTGTTTTCTCCGCTGAGGGACTGGGTGTTGTGTTGACTTCATCATCATTTCATCCCCATCCGGCGCGCAGGTCGTCCAGTGTGGCGTCGAATGTCATAAGACCTGCATCAAGACGGCCGGATCTGCCCCGTCAGGGGCCTCCCGGACAATGACACCAAACGCTTATTTTCATTTTTACCACTTTCTCCCAAATGCATTTCACGAAATGACCACAGCGAGAACTTCGAGTTCATACGGAGGCTTACAGACAGCTGTAAAATTCGAGAATGCAACATATAAGGGGAAAATTTGGTGTCACGCTTACAACCTTCCCTCATAGCCTTTAGATGGCTTTCGGAGTACGATAATAATGTATGAGAGCTATTCGGAAAGTAAGGGGTGCGAAATGGAAACCACAGGGAAAATTCGATGAAGCTTTGCACAGATGTATTGGGCTGTGTCTTTAGTTTGCCCGTCGATCGCGTCACTTCGCTCTTTTCAGTTCTGAGCGCACAGTGACCACGTAAAGATGCCTAGAACAACAGTGTCTCCCGCCAAGTACGAGGGCCTGGTATGAAATTTCGCCTGATGTCATGCAGTCCACATAACATAGCTGTCATATGTTTCCTTCTGCATCACAATTCTCCACCGCACTCTGAAGGGGCGATAAAGATGCTCCTGCAGCGTTTTTGATGGGAAGTGTTTGATCACCCACAAGACAGTCCGTTACTGACTCTTCTTGAATTTCATCTCTGCTCACATGAACCGCTAGCTATGAAGATCCGTGCATTATCTGTAGTTTTTGCATCTCGTCGGCTAGGCTTTGCACAAAATCAGGTTTTTTTTTTCAAGCATCTCGCGTTTCGGCATGTTCACTTTGGACACTGTTTAGTTTCGTTTCTAGTCTTTGGCCTCGCTCTCTATCTTTCTACTCACGCTCATGAAGCATTTGCGTTAATTTTTTCTCCTGCTCATGTAGCATCTGAGCCAGTTTTTCGTCCCTTTCTCTGTCTCTTTCTTTTTCCCTCTGTTCTGACATACTTTAATTTCTCCTTTCTTTCTGTTTTCTTTGTTGCTCTTGCTCATAGACATCTGAGCAAATTTCTGATCTTTCTGCCTATCTCTTTCTTATAACCTGCGCAGAAATTCTGCAAATGGGTCTGCAATCGGTGAGCGGCCCTCCTGCCCAGGTAGTGGAGTTGTTGTTATTCTATTCCCATTCTACTGTGGAGCGTCAGTCACCGTCCACAGATCCTCGCCCCCAGCTCCGGAAATTATGTTATCTGAGGCGGTGGTTTGGGATTCGTTTACGTTTTGCAAGTGATCCTCATTTTCCATGTTAATAGAATTTTGTTCGTCTGGTATGGATGCTTTAGGTTGTCCTGTCTTACCCATAATAGATTCACTTTAGGCCCCTGACAAATCCTTAACACTGATACACACACCCAAAAATAAACACATAAATTCACAATTACACATAACTTAATTTGCACTCTACTTACTATTTTTTCACCGAGGTATCTCATGTGCATATCGGGTCGATATTCCGCACAGAACTACACAGGATGCTTGCACAATAGGCCTTATCTCTGTTATTTCTCTTTCACGTAATCCTTTTTCTTTTCTACACTTTTTTCTTCTCCAGATCTCGTCAGGGTGTGGTTTTGTTGTTGTGCATGTGTAAAAGAATTCATATAGGCATTAATATTCTACAACAGTTAGGCACATACACAATTACGTTCATTACAATAGTAAGTATCATATTAATAAATCTCGCATTTTCTTTGATCTGGCCCCAAAGTTGCGCCGCCAATCTCGCGTCCGTCTGCCGTCGTCATTAAATTTATTATTTACTACAGAAATTGACTGGTAGTGGTGATCGTTGCCGGCTTAAGTGGTGGGCCTTAATCAAAATGATATTTCATTCAATTTTGATTTACAATATATTAATTTCCTCGGCTAGTCAGTTCACTTTAAAGCAAAGAACCTTCAGTTATTAATTACAATTGCGGCCCACACACGCGCGGGAGTATTTTTTCTTACCTCCGTTAACCATTGTATTGTAGTCGGAGTCGTGGCTCTGGCTCTTGGCTGTTGTACTGAAAATAAGAATCTTAAAGCTACGTATTTTCTGCAACGTCGGGCGGTTGTGGAGAAAAACGTATCTTATATTAATACCGGGCGAGTTTTCCGTTTCCGCTAATTTTTATAAGTTAATATCGCCACTTAATGGCGTCGTTGGCTGCATCGGCCGCTGTGATTGTTGCACTGTAAATTACTCGAATGCAGGTTAATTCAAGGAAGGTGGACATGAAATCGAGATCACCTCTTACAAATTAAAAGTGAACAATAATATTAAATCAATATATTATCTGCTTAATTAGTACAAATATGCTTACATTTGCCAGCACTCGCAAGGTGTCCGTCTACACGCAACCAAGACAAGAGAAGAAGTGAAGGCGACTAAAAAAATTAACAAAAATGCGTATCTTGTCGTCTCTTTAGATCATTTTATTTTATTTCTTTGCCATCGAAAATTACACAGAGGAATTATTGTAATACGGATACATGAGAAAAATGTATGTTCGCCTGAGCGGCTAAAGTGCGTGTCATTTACGTTGGCGGCCGAGTTTAGGCTCGTTCTGCGCATCTGACGTTACAAAACACAGTCAGCCAATGAACAGAGAACGACGTTGCCACATCTCGACTGCAGTGCAGAGCATGGACGAGTGTCTTCAGTTTTAGAAACGTTCAGTCATAAATAAAGTAATAGAGCAAAAGCAATGTCTTGATAGCAGACATTCTTTTATAGAAAGTTTGGAAAATGCATTCTTTATTCCAATTGCTTCATATTCTATTAATTAATTAAACCAAACAAGCAATAAGACTCCTAATTCAAGCGATAGCAAGGAAAGGTGTTTGTATCACTCTCACGAACCGCTTTTTTGCAATAAAGAACAGTGGTAATTGTTTATTTCCTATTGTACTTCGACGAAGCGTGAGTAATTCATAGTCATACCAACAGTATTTTGCGTGACGTGTTATAGTTCTCATGGCGTTATGTAGTCAGATGAGGTGCGTTAGCGTAACGGTTAAGGTGTTGGGCTGCAATGTGAAAGGTTATGAATTCAAACCTTGTGTGGTGCTTAATATTTTCATTATTTAAAAACAATATCGAAGTGCCTTACTTCACGAATTATATTCGTTTGGATGCAATTTTTTGAAATTTCTAGTGCTTTGTCTCTTCATTAACCCTTTCGCTGCTGCAGACAGGTGCTCCCCACATTCCGCGCTGTGCGCAATTTTGTCATCACTGCAATGCTCGCCTGTGCAGACACATGGTGTTCCCACTGCTTTGACACACTTATCATTCGATTTCACAAAAACTATTTGGCCCAAAAATTTGATTTTTACATATCTTCTTGACTGATACCTCCCCCCCCCCCCCCAAATGACTTAATTTTGTTTCGATGTTCAACACAGTTATTATGCAGCATTAAATGTAGTAAACCATTGCACGAAATTTTGAAGAGTTTGCAGAGGTAGAAGTCCATAGCGTATACTTTCCGTATGGTCGATTTTAGTTGCCACAATGTTGAGAATGAAATGTGAACAAGATACCTAAATTTCAACTGTTACTGTATAACGATATCTCATTTAATTTAAGTACGACAAAGGTGTCATATGTAATATTGAGAAATATTCCGTCTTTCGCGACTGTTATAAAAGTATTATTTACACTGGACGCGTTTGGCTTTATTTTAAAGCACTTCAATCAAGGAAAGGTATGGCACATACACAATGGTACTCATGTTCTCTTTCTTGTTTTTGTTCCACAGTCGCAGTTTTACCAACGGTACTGAAATATATTCCTCTTCTGCAACTGTAATAAGGGACTTATTTAGACCAGACGCGTTTCTCTCTTTTGAAGCATCTCCTCCATTGCCGAGTCACCTTTCGTAGTTTTGTGCTGCGGTAACACAATATTCAACGCTTGTGTTGGCAGATCAGTGTTTTAGCAAATAAATGATGTTTGTGTGGTCCACACACAAAAATTATATTTGACATAGCTCAGAGCACTTCACTGATAGACGGTATATACAAGTCCTAATGTTTTTGTAAGTCCACAGTTTTGTTTAATGTATTTTGTCTACTTCCTTTTGATCGACTGAAGTGCTTTAAAATAAAGCCAAACGTGCTCAGTGTAAATAAAACTTTTATTACAGTCGCGAAAGACGGAATATTTCTCAATATTACATACGACACCTATGTGGTATTTATATGAGCTATTGTTATACAGTAAATTTTATATGAAATTTGGGTATCTTGTCCACATTTCATTCTCAACATTGTGGCAACTAAAATCGACCATACGCAAAGTATACTCTATGGACTTTTACCTCTGCAAACTCTTCAAAATTTCGTGCAATGGTTTACTATATTTAGTGCTGCTTAATAACTGCGTTGAACGTCGAAACAAAATTAAGTCATTTATGGGGGGAAGATATCAGTAAAGAAGATGTATAAAAATCTAATTTTTGGGCCAAATAGTTTTTGTGGAATTGATTGATAAGAATGTCAAAGCAGTCGGAACACGATGTTTCTGCACAGGCGAGCAGTGCAGTGACAAAATCGCGCACAGCGCGGAATGCAGGGAGCACGTCTTTGTAGCAGCGAAAGGGTTAATGCGGCCGTGGTGGCTTTACTTCATGAACTGCGCGCTCCCCCCTACACGTAAGCTTGCGAACTATGCTATACTATGGCGCCGCTTCTATTGGCGCGTGCGTCGTGTGCAACTGGCAACACAACAATCTCCCGCGTCTGGGCGGGCATGCGCGAGCCGCCAAGATAAAAGAATTGAACTATAGTGTCCACTTATTACTCAATTTTTTAATGTCTCTTCTTTATAAATAACGTTTTTAAGTCTTTTCTTAGTATTTCACTGGGGACATTATAAAGACAACATTCTGGCATGGACAACAAGCTGTAGACCAGAGTAGATAACTGGCACGAAGCGCAGGCGGCCTCGTTCTATAACAAAGGTGTTGGTACAACTCTATAACAGATATCTAAATCGGAGCGGCAACTATGTAGAGAAGTAGCTGTAACGTGTAGTAACGGTTGCAAATAAAACATTTTTGATTTTCACGGTGGTTTCTATTTTGCGGTCGATCTGACCTTACTTTTCGAATAGGTCTCGTAGAAGCATATCTGGAGCAATCCGTCTGCAGTGTGACATCGTAAAACTGTGCTAGCATCATTTGTATTTCTCCAATTTATTTCAATATACATTGTTTCAGGTCTTGGGACGAGGAACGCATGCAAGCAAAAGAGAAGGGCATCAAACCGAGTTTCACTCGGGCTGTACTCAGGTTGTTCTGGCTGCGCTACTTCCTCTATGGTCTTCTGGAACTTTTCGACGTGGTTATCCTTAGGTTTGTATATATTGTTCATATACTGAAATCTTTGGCATGTATTGAACTGTGACAGCTTGCAACAAGTTAACACAATACTCGAAAAATTAGTTTGAAAAAGAGTAGGTGACCCAAAAGTCCGTTAACGTATGAAAATGCACTAATTCACGGAATAATGTAGGTAGAGAGGTAAAACTTGACACACATTCATGAAATGACATGGGGTTTTACTGAAACCAAAAACGGACGCACAAACTAGCCAACAGATGGCGATGGACAGCAACACGCCAGTGGTCCTGCAAGAGACTCTTGTATAACATGAGCTGTGGTATGAGAGGTACTCGGATACGCCAGCAATCGCGGCATGTTTATTTTACCAGAAAAGGCATTGTTACTGAAGCTTCGTTTTCAGACAGGAGAATCTACACTGCAGCTTTACAGGAGGATATTCGAACGGTTAAAGATGCTGTGACAAATGTCGCTGTGAAGAAAATTTTCATGAAGACACGGATCGTTTCGACGACTGGCACCATAGTGGACGACCAGACACAAGTGCTACTGCTGCTCGTTAAGGAAGAAATGGAGATATGAACAGGATCATTTCCGCATAATGAAGTCAGCTAGAGATGGGCACTCTGCTCCTGAATTGATGCAATGAGCCAGATATTTCTAAAGAGTGGATAATGGATGACTCAGAAAAAAATGAATGGTACCTCATCTGATTTCAAAATGCGTTTCCGGTGGCTGCAATGAGCGGGAAGAAAATTCTGTGCTCGGCTGCTGCAATGGCACCCATCTCACAGCCTTAAGAAAACATTTCCAAGCTACAAAAAATTTATTATAGAACATGTACACATGTGTATTTGCAAACCTTTTTAGTACTTGATGATTTTGCATCCATAAAAACAGAAAATAGAGAAAGCTTCGCTTTCTTAAAATTTATTGGCTGTTGGGTAGTATCCATTCAGCCATTTCAATAGTAATGCTAATAACAACGATATGAAAATAAGCACAACACAAAACCCAGTCTGTGAGTGCAAAAAAAATTGGCTTTGGTGGGAATCGGATCTGGGAACCTTAATATCGTAACCCACTGCACTGGCCACACAGCTACCGAAGCAAACTAAAATCTACGTCTCAGAACGATAAATTCATGCAGAAAACGCTTTCAGCATGTTTCCGTTCTTGGTTTCGAAAGAATATCTCTAATTTCATAAGCTCAATAAAGGTTTACATGGTTTTCAGCGAGCTGTTAGTTCTTATCATTTGACTTAGTATCGCTCTCGTAATGTGTTGCCAGCGATGATAAAAGCTGCAGCCTTCGGCAACCGTGTGGTTGGGACATGCCGCAAAGTCATCTAGGCATCACTCCCCTCCCAATAGCTCAGTGCTCCACACCACTCTCGCCAGTCGCACTTTCTCACTAGCTCACTGTTCCCCACCTCAGGGATCAGAAGCAAGGTAGCTCACTATCTTACTGCCCCCCCCCCCCCCCCATTCTTAAGGAACAGATTGCAAAGTAGCTCACTGCAGGCAACTATCTCTCGTGGACGAAACCAGACGGAGCAGACCACATGGCGACTTGAGGCGCCACTCTGGCCTGTGCGCTCTTGGCACAGTAAAACAGCTTGCAACTCACTTTCATCTGAGCACGTCTTCATTCGAGTTTAGTTCTTAATTCTTTGTGTGCTTATTTGATCTGCTCTAATCGTCATCTTCTTGTGTTGTTGTTCTTCTGTTACCTTGTTGTGTGAGTGTTCTTGTTAGATGCACTATTATGTCTTCTTCCATGCCTGTCGCATTTATATTGCTTTTGTTGGTGTGTCGGTAGCCTTCATGCACCTTTAAATTGCTTTGGGTGGATGGGATACTAAATGTAATGGTTATTATTACATACATGATAGCCCATGTATACAGATTGCTTCAGGAGGCATGATCAATATTCAGAGATATGAAAGGAACAATCATTTGAAGCAGAAAACTAAGTTTGGACATATGCCCTATTCCAAATGGTTTCAGAGACGAAATATATTTAAAGTTACTTTTGAGTGTTTCTCTTGAATAATACGAAATACGTCGCCTGTAGCGCAAACTTGACGCAGTAAAATATTAAACTACATTAAATTTCCTTTAAAAAGGTTCTACTAATTTTTTTCTCATGGACTTTTAGGCTGTGTAAAGAGAGCGAGAGAATATGGAAATTCTCGCGCAAAGTGTATGCATTGAGGTGTAGGTAAGCCAGTTTGAGGTAGTTTCTCGATATGATAGACCACGTGTCCTATATCAAATTATTCGTCTCGAATTTGTCTACGCTACTATGGTACATTGTAAACAATGACAATGTACTGAATAGTAAGAAAGTAAGTAACAATGTACTTTAAATATGTTCCATCTCAGAAACCTTTCAGAAGGGTGCATATGTCCGCATGAAGGTTTTTGCTTCAAATGATTGTTCCTGTCATATCCCTGAATATTGACCATTCATCCCTGTACAACCTGTACGTTATATTTAATTTTTTATTTATTCATAACCTGAACATATTAATGCCCTCAGGAGTCCTCTTACATCAGGCCAGAGTTTTATATCTAATTGTTGTTGTTGTTGTGGTCTTCAGTCCTGAGACTGGTTTGACGCAGCTCTCCACGCTACTCTATCCTGTGCAAGCTTCTTCATCTCCCAGTACCTACTGCAACCTACATCCTTCTGAATCTGCTTAGTGTATTCATCTCTTGGTCTCCCTCTACGATTTTTACCCTCCGCGCTGCCCTCCAATGCTAAATTTGTGATTCCTTGATGCCTCAAAACATGTCCTACCAACCGATCCCTTCTTCTACTCAAGTTGTGCCACAAACTTCTCTTCTCCCCAATCCTATTCAATACCTCCTCATTAGTTACGTGATCTACCCATCTAATTTCAGCATTCTTCTGTAGCACCACATTTCGAAAGCTTCTATTCTCTTCTTGTCTAAACTATTTATCGTCCATGTTTCACTTCCATACATGGCTACACTCCATACAAATACTTTCAGAAACGACGTCCTGACACTTAAATCTATACTCGATGGTAACAAATTTCTCTTCTTCAGAAACGCTTTCCTTCCCATTGCCAGTCTACATTATATATCCTCTCTACTTCGACCATCATCAGTTATTTTACTCCCTAAATAGCAAAACTCCTTTACTACTTTAAGTGTCTCATTTCCTAATCTAATTCCCTCAGCATCACCCGATTTAATTTGACTACATTCCATTATCCTCGTTTTGCTTTTGTTGATGTTCATCTTATATCATCCTTTCAAGACACTGTCCATTCCGTTCAACAGCTCTTCCAAGTCCTTTGCTGTCTCTGACAGAATTACAATGTTATCGGCGAACCTCAAAGTTTTTACTTCTTCTCCATGAATTTTAATACCTACTCCGAATTTTTCTTTTGTTTCCTTTACTGCCTGCTCAATATACAGATTGAATAACATCGGGGAGAGGCTACAACCCTGTCTCACTCCTTTCCCAACCACTGCTTCCCTCTCATGCCCCTCGACTCTTATAACTGCCATCTGGTTTCTGTACAAATTGTAAATAGCCTTTCGCTCCCTGTATTTTACCCCTGCCACCTTCAGAATTTGAAAGAGAGTATTCCGGTCAACATTGTCAAAAGCTTTCTCTAAGTCTACAAATGTTGGAAACGTAGGTTTGCCTTTTCTTAATCTTTCTTCTAAGATAAGTCGTAAGGTTAGTATTGCCTCACGTGTTCCAACATTTCTACGGAATCCGAACTGATCTTCCCCGAGGTCCGCTTCTACCAGTTTTTCCATTCGTCTGTGAAGAATTCGCGTTAATATTTTGCAGTTGTGACTTATTAAACTGATAGTTCGGTAATTTTCACATCTGTCAACACCTGCTTTCTTTGGGATTGGAATTATTATATTCTTCTTGAAGTCTGAGGGTATTTCGCCTGTCTCATACATCTTGCTCCATTACAAAACTTATTAAAATCACAGTTACTTAAAAAATCATAAAAATTTAAATATATTACTTCTTCTCCCTTCATTTGCCTGTTACGCCCTCTTTGCTGAAATTGCTGATTTTCCTCGAGCTTCCTAAATATCTTCTACCAGATAAAAATACAGGTTTAGTGATCTGAATCAAAAAGCAATTTACCTTCCTTTTACATATTTCTGTGAGTGAATGTTGAGTGGTGAGTCATGAAAAAGAACTAGTTCATTCCAGTGATTGACCAGTTCTGATCCAATCTCTGAAAAGGACAGTTTTACCCATCTCTAAAATCAGCGCTCAGGAAGCCGAACACTGCACAGGCATTCCATGTACTATCGTTTCGAGAGCAGTAAGGCGTACTATCCAGAGCTATCCGTACAAGATTACAAACTGATTACAAACTGTTGGCCACCGGTCTTGCGAGCATGAGTGGTGAGGTCACTTCAAAACATGTGGGAAGATGACGATTGATTGTCTAACATGTTGTGGACCGATGATGCCCATTTTGCAATTCGAAGAGATGTCAAACCCACAACTTCAGAATTTGGGCTACTGGAAATCCTCTGACTGTCTGGAAACACCATTGAATGACAAAAAAGTCACGGTGCAGTGTGGATTTATGACATCAGTCGTGCTCAGACCCTTTTTTTTTTTCTAGGAAATGTGGGGTGCAGCTTTTCAGGTGCGCGAGGTACACCGATATGTTACTGAATCACACCATTTCCAGTCTAGTCTGAGTGATAAACACCTGCTGGAAGTTTTGACTTTTATGGAGGATGGCGCTCCGGTCCTTTTTGCTACACTCGTGGAAAATCTCTCACGCACGTTGCTGAGCACCGACTGCCGAGTCGCCACATCTGTCATGCTTGGCCTCTCAGGTCCCAGACTTTGGGGCGCCCTGTAATTAAATGGCAAAACCTGCTACCCGCCATCACGGAACCACTCTGCTAATGAACAAAGAAGGGACGGATGTAATATGTTCTCAGACACTGGTTGATGCAGACAAACTCACGTGTCGGAAAATGGAAATGCGTGGTAACATCTTATGGGACCAAACTGCTGAGAACAGTTACACACTATTTAATCTAACTTTAACTTACGCTAAGGATAACACACACGCCCATGCCCAAGGGAGGAGCCACACGGACCATAATAAGATGCCTCAGACTGCACAGCTACCCCATGTGGCCACTAACATGTTGATTCTCAAGAAAATGCGATAGTCATTTGTTAAGGAAATATATTGACAGTCCAGTAGGATTAAAAATATTTTGGAGAAGGCTATTTAAGACTGGAAATCAAGGTTCGAATGTGGCACCAAGTTGTTGTCAACGAAACTAATGACTGGAATAATGGAAAATTACAGTTTACAACCTGACGTGAATAAATGCTTCCTATCAGCACCCAGGTCAACGGCTTTGCCGCAGTGGCTACACCGGTTTCCGTCAGATCACTGAAGTTAAGCGCTGTCGGACTGTCGGACGTGGCTGACAATTGGATGGGTGACCATCCGGGCCGCCATTACCTGTTGCCATTTTGTGGGGTGCACTCAGCCTTGTGATGCCAACTGAGGAGCTACTCGACCGATTAGTAGCGGCTCTGGTCAAAGAAAACCATCATAATGACTGGGAGAGCGGTGTGCTGACCACATGCCCCTCCTATCCACATCCTCATCTGAGGATGACATGGCGGTCGGATGGTCCCGATGGGCCACTTGTGGCCTGAAGACGGAGTTCTTATCGGCACTTAGGCTGCTGGGTTGATGTGTGACCTCTAAACTGTTTGGCTCCTGATTGTCCAGGGAAATGAACATACATGGTCACTCTCTGTCTTCTCAATTTTAAAGCCGTGCTGCAATGTAAAGGTTAAGACAATCTCCACCTAACCAGTAAAATACAAAATTCCGTCTGTTTACTGTAAATCACTGAAGTTTGGCGCCACTGTAGAAAATTCTGCACTTGCACACCAAATGTACAACGTTCGACAGTGTGACATTCCAGCGGACCACAATCCCTTTCTGCGACTTCTGCCAAACTTTTTGGTTTACATAAGATGCACATCCCACCCAGGTAACTTCTGGTTCACACACTGTCTCTCATTCTCCTTGTCCAGGCCATATCTACCCACGTCCCTTACCAAAATGAAGACGAAAATTAGGTCTTACAACCCACATTAAAACTACTGGCACCACTTTCATAGTCGCATCCAGCACCTACCATGGCGATGTTTTTATTTATTGTTCGGCTTCAGCAGTAACTTGTGAAATTTTTCTTATTATAAGTATTATGGTTTGATTGACAGACTTTGACTGCTAAAGAGGGTGGAGGAGCAAACAGAGGTCTAGGTACTCTCATGCTCCCTGGACGAGAAACTGGCTCCAAAAGGCGGGAGGATCTGAAAGGGGAAGGGCATGAGAATGCATGTGCACATTAGTCCTGCACTTGATTCTCTGTGTAGGGGGTACCATGGATGTGCTGATCATGAGAAAAAGAAAAACCAGCGAGAGGGTAAGACCCTAGCAGTCGACACCTGGAATGTCACAAGTTGTAATGTGGTATGAAAGCTAGAGAGGGCGCTAGAAAGAGCGGTCTGGCTATAGCGTGGGCTATTGACACGAAATGGACAGAAGGATTTCTGATCAGATGAATATAGGGTAATATCAACAGCAGTATGAAATTGTGTTTAAGGGCAGGAGGATTCATCATGTATAGAGAGGAAGAGCAGAGAGTAAGTTATATAAACAATTTAGTGCTCATCAGATTCGATGGCAAAAGAGGGCCGACAACATGTATGTACGCATATGTCACAAACAGAAGATGAAGACATGGCTGGGGATACTAAAATAAGTCATTTTGAAATTAAATAAATAAATAGGAAGATGGAATGACTACAGGAAAATATGAAGAAACAGACAAGTAAATGGTGGTCTGAACGACAGACATCCACTTGAGTTGATCCACTTTGCCATCCAGAACGAAGAGATCACCCAGGGAATGCCATAAAAACAATCCCCACACCAAAACGCTCTTTCCTCTGGCCTGGATCCTTCCAACGAATCTTGCAGAGTGTTTTCCTTCTCACTTTCCACGCCGTACACGCCATTAGTCATCTGAAAAGGCCACTTGTCGCCATTCAATGGAGGTCCAGTTGTAGTATTGGCATGCGAATTCCAGCATTCGTTGCCGAATGCTTGGCTGCATGAACCAGGCGCCTGCTGCTGAGGCACAAAAACAACAATGCTACTTCCCATGCAGCCCCACAGTTGCCTTGGCCCCTATTTTGGATAGCACCATTCTGCTATACAAGTGGTACTTTAAACATGGTGGTACATGAACAGGTTACAGATTTGCTATTTCAGAAACGCTTCCATGAGTGATCCGAAAGCCAATGATCATGTCCCTTTGAAAGTCAAATACTGTTTCTGCATTACGAAAATGACTGCATAACATCCACATCGCCCTGATTCGCTACTGCTGCCATCTGACCTCTGTGAGTGGTTGTTGCACAGTGACATCGAAAATAGGCAATGGTCACGTTAATGTGACTGGACCAGGTGTTATGTCATTTTGACTCTTGCTTTTTAATTGAGACTTAATATGTACCATAGTATAGTAAACTAAGCTTTTCGGCTTTTGGCAAGATCAATACTCTTACTATACTATGGTTCATATCAAGTCCCCATTAAAAGCAAGAGTCAAAACTACAAAATCATAAAGACTCTGGCTATGCCACCCTTATTATATGTTTAAAGCATGAATTACTTCAACCCTTTGTCAAGAATTAGACACATTGTGTACTAAAAAGCTTCAGATGAAATACTGATATACTCATCAGCCAGAACGTCCATTGCTACACTACTACTTGTTACATAACAGCACGACTTGCTCTGGCTAACTTCTTACTGCTTGCCGGTTGCGCAGAAAGCATTAGATTTTAACATGGAGATGTTATCAGCTATACACAGTAGCTGCATGAGCAATTTTCTACTGTTGAATCTGTTTACAAATTTCCGTTGCCTGTTCCTGTCATGTGACTATCTGGCGTGGCTTCGAACTGGAGCGCATCGGCTGAGGCAAGCGTCTGTTAGTGCGACCAGGTTAAAAGCAAACATCTCCTATGACGAGTTAGTCAAACTAAAAAGACCTTCCTTTAACTTATTTTTTGGCGAGTATTTAATGAGAATGTTACTAATGAGGGAATTAGCTTAATATTTACTGTATTTCTCCCTTGCACCAAAATTTGCAGTCTCTTTTGAGCCCCTATAATTGTACTGTCCAGTCTTTGGAACCTAAATGGAATTTTTAAAAAAATCAGGAAAATTTATGACTGACTGCTGCTAGGTGAAACTGAGCTTTGAAATAAGATTCTAGCTTATCTTCAATTTCTGTATATGGAAGTTTCATCAAAGCTGCTTCATGAAGTAGTTTCTGAATCAACTTAAAAATTTCAGCACCAGCACTAGCAACAAGAGAACTTTGCGCTCAACATCACGTGATACTTTGTGAGTGATGAAATGTTGCTCCAATCTTGATACACTGTTCCGCGGAGATTCTATATTCCAGCCGAAAGCTGTAAATAACGGTGGCGGCATCTCGAAAGTCTCTTGAACACCTGTTTTTAATTTTGATATCTGACCCATCGAAAAGTCTTGTGTCGATGAGAGCTGCCGCTGCAGCATCAGCACCATAGGTTGCAGTAAATCTGGTTAGCCATCCCTGAAAAATAAAATTCTGAACAGTATGCGAAATTCTACATCTTCCTGAAAAGGAAATTGGTTAGCTATCAGAACAGAACACGAAAAGTCAAAAACTGCCTATGTCAAATGTAGTCTTTCTACTTTGCTGCCAAAAGTGACAAAAGACTGTCACTCGCTAGGTTCCCATTCTTTCGTTTTCGTGGCCACCTTTTTATGTGTTCTTTTCTCCTGGTCGCCAGGTTCTTTTCTAGTCCATATTTTTCCCCAAAGCAGGCTTAATTTTGCATTCGTCAAACACTTTTAGCGACAAACATAAATCTGACAGCAAGAGAACCTCATACACGGAAAACAGATACTATTACGAGGTAATTTGCTTGCACACATTAACCATACAGCCTCATCACAGGGCGAAGTAAGTTTAGGCAAACTACAGCAGAAATTATAGGAACACAGATTAACAACAATTATATATAACTTGACCTTGAAGGCGATACGTGGCAGTGTTGCTAAAAGTTACTTCCATTGATCTATGAACGCTGGTCTAGTTGCGAATCCAGTGAAAGATGACTAACATGACTAATAGAATGTGATACTATCTTGAAACACAGTGTTGATACTATCGAACGAACTGACGGATGGAGCAGGGAGTCTGTTTATATCCGCGTTTGGAGTATGGCTGCCCACAGGACCTATTTGGGTGATGTAAGGCGCAAGCATAGCACAGTTCGTGTTGTGTGCTCCCTCTGTGGCGTCTGACGGCAACTACGTGTAGAGGTTGTCCTTGCCGTGTGGCATCCCCAGTGTGCAATCTATGATGGTGTCCAGTCTTCTGGAGGACACAACTATAGGGGATCCAATATTACAGTCAGAGTAGGGCAGAAGGCATAGTTAATATTCCTTCTATATTTCTAATAACACTGGGAGAAGTGGCAACCAAACGACTGTTGAAGCTGGTCTGTAGACATACCACCGAAAAAAATCATCCATATCATCGCGAAGATAGCAGAGGCAGATATGTGCAGGAATTATAGCATAATCTTAACAGCTTATGCATCCGAGTTGCTGAAAAGAGTGATTGCCAAAAGAATGGAAAAATTGTGGATTTGATAGATGACCATCAGTCAGCCTTTCGGAAAGAAAAGGTACCAGAGAGACAGTTCTGACGTTACGTTTGATGATGGAACTAAGAAGCAAGAAAAATCAAGAGACGCTTATAAAACTGGTCGACCTAGAAAAATCGTTCGACAATATGAAATGGTACAATATTTTGGTAATTCTCAGTAAAAGTAGGGTAAAATACAGTGAAAGGCGTGTAATATACGAAATGTTTGAGAACCAAGAATGAACAATAAGTGTGCAAGACCAAAAACGACGTGCTTGCATTAAAATTGATGTAAGCGATGGAGTCTTTCCCTCCTGCTCTCGAATCTCTACGCTGAGGAAGCAATGACGGAAATAAAAGAAAGGTTCAAGAGTACGATTAAAATTCAGGGCGAGAGGATATTAATGATAAGATTCACTGATGACGCTGCTATCCTGAGTAAAAATGAGGAAGAATTACAACACATACTGAATATAATTAACAATCTACTGAGCGCAGTATACGGACTGAGAGTAAACCAAAGAAAGGTGAAAGTCGTGATGAGTAGCAGAAACTTATAAGAGAACTGTGGAAGGAATTATGATACCCTGGAAGCAAAATAACATATGACGGACAAAGAAACGAAGGCATAAAAAGGACACTAGCAAAGGCAAATAAGTAATTCCTGGTCAAATGAAATCTGCTAGTGTCAAACATCGTAGTTCAGCTGAGGAAGAAATCTATGAGGGTGCATGGGATGTGGGAAAACCAGAAAAGAGAATCGAAACGTCCGAGGTGTGATGGTACATAAGGATCTTGAAAATTAGGTGGACTAATAATGTAATGAATGAGGAGGTTATCTGCAGACTCGGCGAGGAGGGAAATGTGCGAAAAGCCTCGAAAAGAAGAAGGGACAGGTTGATAGCGCATTTGTTAAAACATCATGGTTTAACTTCCATGGTACTAGAGGGAACCGTGAAAGGAAAGAAACTGGAGGAGAAGACAGAGATTTGAGTATATAAAATAAATAAGTTTGGAATTTTGGTGCTGGGACTATTCTGAGAAGAAGAGGTTGGCAGAGAACAGGCATTGGTGGCGTGCACCATTTAACCAGCCAGAAGACAGGGGACAGGAAAAAAACTCATTAATTAGGAAGAAATCATGAAAACTAAGTATGAGCCCCTTTATTTCCATAGGTTTTTTCCTATTTCCACTGATGATATACCATGTCTTAATTTTTACAGCTGTTTTGAACATTCAAATTAATTATATGTAACACTTAAAATCTAATTAATTCTAGGACATATATATTACACAGTTTTTTATCTATACTGAGTTTTTAATATTACTATTGTTTACGGTATTCTGTAATTTCTCATTATGATTTGTTCTTAATTTACTCTAAAATCGGAGACTTAACTACAATTGCAATTATATCATGTAAATGCTTCAATTTTTTGTTGATAAAATTTTTTATATATCATTCGCTGCCATGTAAAGTGTGTTATCGAATGACATATTGATTGCAGTTGTAATATTCTATGTGTGAAGGGTACGAATTTCGAAAGTAAAAGTCAGCATGCACTCCTTTCTTTTGTCATGACTGGGTCTTTATTATCCAATGGCAAGCACTCCTGTTGTAAACAAGTTGTATATTTTTTCTGAGCCGAAAAGTGTTTTCACCTATCAAATACTACCTGCAGTTGTGAAGGTATGATGCATTTATACTGACAGGATAATGAAATGGTGATGTTCTCTGACAGCAACCAGCGGTAGCCGTCAGGTAGTCTTGGGCGCAGTGGCCGGCGCACGCATTCTGAGCCGGCTTGCACGCTCGAGGTTCCTGGCTGGTGACATTGATGCTTGCTGTCACCTCGCTTTGCTATTCAACCACGCCCTCTCCCGCTCAGGTTCAACTATCGATAATTTGGGACGCGCAACATTACATTAAGTTTACATATGAAGAAGGCTTCCTCTTATTACAATCTGAAGCAACACCCGTACATTTGCTTTAGAAGTTACATCGAGCCACACTGTCTATACTACTCACAACAACAACCTGTTGCCCTGTTGAACGTTGAGTGGGGAATAGGGACGGGGAGTGCTGCCAAAAAGTTCCACTTATAATTTGTTTTGAGAGGTTCATCGCATAGATAAAAAGACACTGATACTTCGTTACATCAACTGTCAAACTAAAGAAATCCCAGGTGTAACGAATTAACGACACATTGGTTCAACAGTTATGCCACGAGAAGAACAATATCTACTGTGTAGTGAAAGGGGCACCAAATTTCCGTGCAAGGCATAGTTGATTTTTGGTTTTGGAATAGCAGATTAGAGGTATATCGATTAAAATACGTGGCATTGCGACGCACCTACCATCTGTTTGGTGTGACTGCACAGTGTACGCAATAATACAGCAGTCACGAGCTATGTATGGTTTGTACAAAAACACGGTAGGCCTACATCACTAAGCCTAATACGCTGCAGGAAGCCTATTGTCATTCGAAATATCTTCCAGTCGCCTCTGTACTGTTTTCAAGGGACTCTTATACCATTATTCCTGCAAAACAGCGATAATTTCAGGTGACGATGATGAAGATGGACAGCGGTCACGCGTCCTTCTCTCCAAAGTAGACCACAAAGGCTCAACATTGAGATCTGGTGACCGTAGTGGTCAGGGGACACACTGCAATTCATCCTCGTACTCAGAAAACCAGTCCTAGATTATTAAACCTCGGAATTAATGGGATGTTGCGGGTTAAACATGGGGCCCATGGAATACGACGACATGGCTGCGCAAACGACCTCCGAACACCTGCCATGTTTCACTCTTAGGTTGTAAAATCTGCCAGAACTGGGAAACAGTTGGAAACACGACTCGTCCAAGTAAATAACATTCTTCCACTGGTCTATAGTCCATGTAATAAGGCTTCGAAACTACACTTTCCTGTTACGGACATTTGCATCACTGATGTGTGGTTTTGGACTTTCAGCTCGACCTGCAGTTCCCTGCTTTTGGAGCTCCCATCGTCTTGTGTTGGTGCTGACAGGCTTCGCGAACACGACTTTCAGTTCTGCAGTGACTTTTGCAGCTGTCGTCTTCTTATTTTTCGTCACAATCCTCTTCAACGGCCATCTGTCACGACCACTCGATACACATTTTCATCCGCGTTATGACTTAGCGATGCTGATTTTCCGCTTTCTGTACGAGTACCAACAATTTGCCCACGTTCGAATTCACACAGAGCCAACATCGTGCACTCACATCTGCACGGAACACTGTTCTGACCATGACTGACACTAGCAACGCACTGAGGACACCGCACAGGTGCCGTTCGTCGTCAAATGCAGCAGCGCAACCAGCTGGCTTGGGTAACATTTGTATACATGCCCAAGCATGCATTTCTCGTGGAGTATCCATATATTTGCCCGACCCTTTTACGTAGTCATTGCAGCAACCAAAAATAGGTAAATCGTAAGGAAAGTAGCTAGTATCTGATAAGGAGGTAATTTATCAATACTCTATACAGCTGCTGTCTCTAAAGTGCATTAAACTGCTGAATATTGTGTCCCAGTCAGCAAAGCAACTGTCACACTAAATATCTTAACGTCCCCCTTCATGAACGGCTGAGAATTAATACAAAATATTCCTCCATATAACCACTGATACAGCTTTGAAAGCAGTATCCAGACAATCATTCTGCTTATATTCTCCGATCGAGGACTGAATCGTGAATCATTCTTTTAGCCTACTTTGCATCGTTGGAAAACTAAAACGACTATGGGTAGTCGTGAAAACTGGATGTTTTATGTACACTGTGCACAACTCAAACTAGACCACTAGCAGCTACAGTACTGTACAGGTCATGCGAAAGAAAAGTTTTCCGTTCCAGACTGTTGAAGCCTACTGTATTCTCGACTTGTGAAGATTACAGCACTTAGAATACTGGGGGCGGTCAAATTTGTTTTCCCGTTAACAGCCATCTCTGAGTTACTAAGTACGGCTTTCTCCTGGTGTCGAGACCTTTTTTTGTGATTAACTGTACCTGTACATGCATGACAAAATTGATACGTCCTTTTTTGTATTAAGGTGACGAACTAAGACCTGAACCGAGTATCGTTAGTAATCTTTGAATTTCTGCGTGAGTCTGATTGATGCTAATCACCAGCTGTGTGGGATGCCATTATACTTTCACATCAGTTGGTCGGAATATTTGAAACAATTACTGTTCAAGGAGCTAGGAGATTATCTTCATAAAGATAAAAGCTTGTAGCTGCATTTGAATAAAACATACAATTAATGGATTAGGCTAGTAGTTAACCTGCTCCTCCTGTATTTTCCATACAAAGAACAGCATATAATTTGAGTTTCATAAGGCACTTGACAATGGTAACTAAATGGTACTCTTACTACTAACATTTTTCAGAGAAGTGTAACGTAAATAGTAAATTAAGGTTAACACATGTAAGAATGAAACAGTATCTTGTCAAAAGGAAGTCTTTGAAACTTTTTCACATATTCTGATCATTAATACCCTGTCCTTGGACATAAGTACGATTATCCAATGAATGTAAACAACTAAATGTTATACGACACTGTACTGCCGTTAGTATCTTAGCAGTTGTTCGTCCTGGAATGAATATTGATCGCCAAATCTTGGTTCCTGAAATTGTTTATCCATTTCAACTAAAATATTTACGTCCGGTCCCATTGTTCGTATATACGAAGAATTATGAAAAAAAAATAGGTGCCTATGTTCCTTTTAAATTACTTTCCTGACTCTGATTTAATATCTCTTGACACACTCTGTAATTTTTCTACTCAGGCCTTTCCTAAGCTTGCGTTTCGTCAATAAATGCACTTTTCTTATTATCAAGGGACCAAAAGTGTTTTTTTTTCTGTGTTTGTGCTACTAAATATTTGGTCACAATGTTACAAGTTCGGTTTATGGCACTCTGAAACCGAATACAATGATGAATGATTAAGAAATTCAGCTCTCCTTTAGGGGTAGAAAACTGCATACTGATTTATTTAAGTTTTCCTGAGTTGCCTTAACTAACTGCAGGCGTATATAGGGACCGCCATTATAACGGTCTACAGCCGCCCTCTTGCTCCATATTTCTGCAGCTGAGCTGTGTGTCTATGCTCAGGGACCTCAGCGTTGAAGGGACTCTACCCTTCCTGCACTTTTCTGCTTTTAGCCTTTACTGCCTTTATTACTTTTAAAAGCGTTGCGAGTGGTGTTCGCTTTATTCAGTCAACATACACAGCTGGTCATTAAAATTGTTACTACATGAAGGTAGCATGAAACAAGCGTGAATTAGGAATGGCACTCTCGTATAGCAAATGACTGGGACTACAGTCAAACGCAAACGTAACCAGGCGCACTACCATTTACATTCTATGTGTAAGGAGAAAGTATACAGGTGGATTCTCATTAAAATGTCGCATTTAACTGTTATTTGATTGTGAGAAGATCGTGTTATGCGTTATGTAAGGAAAACGTATACCAGCACGTGTCGGAAGTCAAAAGCAGCAGGATTGTGGAGACTGCAGTTTGTAGTTCCGCGATATTGCTGCTCGTGTTAGTCGGCATCACACGGCTGTCACGGGAATGTGAAGTCGATTGGTTCAGGAGGAGCATACTCAACGCTATGCACGATCTCAGAGGTTCCACGCAACAAGCACCGGGGAAGACAGTCAGATGACATCGTTCGGCCAGGCTCATACAATGCGTCAGAAACCTGGAACGTTTGCAGCAAGACAAGTACCTACGACGACGTCTGCAGCACTGCTTACTGTCAGCATGGCGATTATCGTTGTCGCTTCCCTTGATGCAGCAGCAGAGGATAGCATGCTGGCAGGGTTGCGCCGAGAGACGACGTTATGCACAGAAATGTTTCATATCGTCTTTTCAGAGCACCAAAATAGACGTGTATGTGTGAAAAACCTCTGAGGAGAATCATCATTACCAGACTGCATTCATCATCGTCACATGGATCCGGTAACTGGCCGATGGTATGTGCTATGTCCGCCGACAGCAGCAAAAAAAATATTCAGGTGGCAATGTTTGTACAGGTTTATTTATCAAAGATTAATAGCACGCCTATTCTGACGTGAGATGACACAAAACATAAAATAAGTCACTTCTTGAAACAGAACAAAATACTTCTAGTGGGTAGAGGCCTGCCCGCATCTCGTGGTCGTGCGGTAGCGTTCTCGCTTCTCACGCCCGGGTTCCCGGGTTCGATTCCCGGCGGGGTCAGGGATTTTCTCTGCCTCGTGATGGCTGGGTGTTGTGTGCTGTCCTTAGGTTAGTTAGGTTTAAGTAGTTCTAAGTTCTAGGGGACTGATGACCATAGATGTTAAGTCCCATAGTTCTCAGAGCCATTTGAACCATTTGGTAGAGGCCTGTTAGATGGTCACTGAGTATAAGTTCATTAAACATAAACTTTCTCCCCCAGTCGGAGGTTCGAGTCCTCCCTTCAGCATGAGTGTGTGTTTTGTCGTTAGCGTAAGTTAGTTTAAGTTAGATTAAGTAGTGTGTAAGCCTAGGGACCGATAACCTTAGCAGTTTGGTCCCATAGAACTTACCACAAATTTTTTTCAAACATAAAATTAATCAAAGTCGAAGCCCTGTAGAGTTCAAAATTGTCTAAATCCGTTTAAAAGTTAAATAGGAGTAAATTAGCAAATCAACAAGTCAAAAATGGTTCAGATGGCTCTGAGCACTATGGGACTTAACTGCTGAGGTCATCAGTCCCCTAGAACTTAGAACTACTTAAACCTAACTAACCTAAGGACATCACAAACATCCATGCCCGAGGCAGGATTCAAACCTGCGACCGTAGCGGTCGCGCGGTTCCAGACTGTAGCGCCTAGAACCGCTCGGCCACTCCGGGCGGCTCCACAAGTCTACCATGATGGCAGAGACCCCATATTTTTCAGCTAGGAGGCTACAAACGCTCTTAGTCTACAGCTGGCAGCTCCTGGAGTCGAAAAGTTAGATGTGAATGGCAACGACGTAGAGGCGGCTCTCGAGCGAGAATCCTGACTGATGGAATCCTTGAAGAAGCGGTGCCTGGCCTGACAAAATTCACTCTGCACGAACTAGGCTAACCTGGCCCAAGCATTGCCTTAAACACCTCTCAGCATTAGGACACAAAAGGGCCTAATTTCGATCTTGTTTTTATGGAAGGGAATAGGTTCATATGGCCCACGGTCTCTAGTGGCGCTTGGGTCGCCTCCTGGTCGACAGTTGGAACAACGCCGTCTCTTCCAGAAAACTGTTTCCTGTGTGTTAAGCATCTTCGAAACACTCATACGATGTAGATTTCTGATACCATAGGCGTTAAGTCTTGGTACAGCATATCTACCCTCCGGCCCTCGGCCCCAAAGCTCATCTCAACATCCCTGGAGTAGGCAGGTTCCGTAATGCAGCCTTGGAGGTTGGGAGCATGATGTCCACATCAATCGGTGTAAGTCCTGACATTGTGAGTGGAGACGTCAAAGGCTCCTCCAGTGAGCTGGCTTCAGCAATGGTTGAGATGAGCCACTGATGTCTAGGGTGGATTTGGTGGGTGTGGCGGGTGTCTGTGTCTCTGTAACAAAAGAAAGTGGTAGTTTCTCGGCATCAGTAGAAGGACCACAGCGAGATCTTGATTCGTTGACATATTTGTGGCACAGTGTGCTGTCCTGTAGTGCCACCTCAGCCATGGCTCTGCCTAGAATTTTGGACATTACTGTTGACGACAGGGATACACTGGGAATTTTCGCCTCATGTCAGTTGGAGGTAGGCATGCCTCAGGTCAATTTTTTCCACCCTCTAGATGAATCGTGATGTCGTTTATCTTAGATGTTGAGTACGCATCAGTGACTGATTGGGAATTGATGGTCGTCTTGAAGTCTCCACAAATGCGTAGGGCACCATTTGTTTTTTAACAGTGACAATGGGAGTGGCCTCTTGATTGAGGGAGATTGGATTGAGGATGACCTCACCTTGCAGGCGCTGTAATTCCCCTTGAAGCTTATCCATAAGCGCAAAAGGAACACTTCTAGCCTTAAAAAACTTGGACGTTGCTGATGGGAGGAGGGCTACATGATCTCCAACGTCTGTAACGCCCTAAGAAGGTTGTGAAGATATGGATCTGAATTTTGTAAGAAAAAAATATTTAAGATATAAGTCTATACCCAGGAAGCTGACTGAAGGGTGGAGTCGTGAATTTCTAACCCGAGTGCATTAAAAAGATCCATACTTAAGTTAGTGACAGTTCTCAGGCTATCAAAGTCCTTGCCATGATGTTGTGCAACCAATACTGTATTTGGTCGTGAATTGCACAATAATTTTTATAAGGACATTGTTATAAGTTCGCATTAGGGTATCAAATGGTCAGGAGATAGAAGACACGGGCGATAGTATGATTCCCAATCGATAATGGTGGTGGCAGACACCCCATCTCTCTGCAAGGAGATGCGTTCATTATTGATTGTGACACTTAATGAGAGACTTTATGTAGAATGTGGTAACACTGATTGAATATGTGATAAGTCTGGGTACACTTCATCAACGTTGTCTGCCCCCATGTCTGAAGGATTCATGCAGGTGCAGTCCACTGCTAACCTCAACGCTGAATAACGCACTTCGACCCTATGTCTGGTTTTCTCACAAGAGATGGACTTTGCTCGCCAATAACGGCATTGGTGTCGCTGACAATTTATAAAACTCTGACTCCAGGAAGGAAGTCGTTGGATAGGGTGCTGGGGTGCTGTATCTTTGCCTGAACTTGTAAATCTGACTGGGCAGGTGACCCTAATTGGACTTGAGAGCGACACGTTTTCTGAGTTGCAAACAACTGTGAGGGGTCCTGTAGGGTAACCGAGGACCAAAGATATTGTTGAAATTCCTGATGGTGAGAAGTCAAGCTTCTGTAGATGGGTCTTTGAATTTCAAGAGATCAGTGCTAAGACAATCATCAGGGGCATGCACGAAATCATATCTCTAACCAAGGAAAAAGCATATGATTGCCTGCACTCGGCGTTAGAGCACTGACAACAGCAGTTGCGAGATAAACCCTGTAGTGGGCAATCTAATTTCTGCATGACTGTAATTGGTGTTTATGACAACTAAAAAACTTATGGCGGCCTGCAGCCATGTCCACTTGAGATTCAAATTACTCAAGTAAACTGACCTTCAATTTGTCATGTCGAAGAACACTGGGATCCACTTCTGTCGAATGCTGGGGTAACTGACTGGAAAACCTTGAATGTCTAACCGATCTCAGAGAAACGAGAGGAGATTTTTGGAGGCAACTTGAAAGTGGCCGCCAGGTGCTCGATCAGGATTTTGTGGGTGCATTGCATCTGCTGGAGCAGTTATCACGAAACAGAGAGTGTTCGACGATGGCCCTCTCCAGTACTTGCTCTAGATACTTCACTGAAAACGTGCAGAGGTTTCGCGATGTCGTAAGCAACGTTATAATGAGCGTACCGTCCAATGGAAAACACACGCAAGCCCTGGCTATCTAGATAACAGCACTTGCTTGAGACTGATCTGAACACACAAACTCATTGCCATATCATATTTCCGTAGATGGAGGTAAAAAAGGAGAGAGAGTGAGAGGAAAAGAGTGAGTGAGTGAGAGAGAGAGAGAGAGAGAGAGAGAGGGGTTCAAAATGGCTCTGAGCACTATGGGACTTATCATCTGAGGTCATCAGTCCCATAGAACTTAGAACTAATTAAACCTAACTAACCTAAGGACACCACACACATCCATGCCCGAGGCAGGATTCGAACCTGCGACCATAGCAGTAGCGCGGTTCCGAACTGAAGCGCCTAGAACCGCTCGGCCACTCCGGCTGGCAGAGAGAGAGAGGGAGACGAGAGAAATCCAGGTACCAATGGTTGAACAAGCTTATTTATCAAAGGTTAATATCATGTCTACTCTAACATGGGTTGAAACAAAACATAAAACAAGTCACTTCTTGAAACGGAGCAGTAATATTTCTGGTATTTAGACGCCAGTTCGTTAGTTATTGACTCTAAGTTCATTTAACAAACATTTTATAAACTATCTTAGTACCACATGCAGCTGTTTGAAAATTAAACAGAAAAAAGTTAACGACTCCACAAGTCTGCCACGATTACCGAGTCCCCATCTTCTTTGGTGAGGAGGCCAGGAACTCCCTAAGTCCACAACTGAGCTCCCGGGATCGCTAAATTAGACGTGAACGTCAGAGATGTCGTGGAGGCGACTCTCGAGTAAGAATCCTGGCTGATCGAACCCTTGCGAAATCGCCGCCTGGCCCAGGGAAACTCACTCGGCGAGAGTTAGTCTGGCGTGGCCCGTGCACTGACCTAAATGGCACTTGGCACTAGGAGGCAGCCGGGCGTACTTCTGATTACACTGGGCAACAAAAAAAGATTTTTTAAAAAAGTCTAGGGTTTTCCAGCTGAATTAGACTAATTTTGATGCCCTGAGTCCGAAAATGACCTTGGTTTTGTTCTATCAGGTCAGGATTTTTTGCTACAGAAATTTTAAAAAATCGATTTTTCGTAAAAAAACAAATTTCTTTGTATCATCTGCTGAGAAACCCCGGAAGATTTTTTCCGTTTTCCTCAAGAAATAAAAGTCAACGTATGCAAATTCATTAAGTTTTTATTTACTCCATCAAATTAAATAAGCATATTTATCATAATATTAGTATAACAACGAGCGTTACGTGACACAAAAGTTCAGAGTTCACGGCATGAATCGGCGTTTCTTCGATTCCCGTTTGTGAGCAGCTGCTGGGTTGTCTCTCTTCAGCATCCAGCAGTAGTCCGCCATCATGACTGCGTCCCACCTCCCCTGGTACCTATCCTCCATTTGGCGCATGTCCTGATGGAACCTTTCTCCCTGCTCGTCGCTCATCGCCCCAAGGTTTTCAGGAAACTTCTCCATGTGTGAGTACAGGAAGTGCATCTTTATACTCATCAAACAGCCGAGCTTTTGAAAGGCCTCTATCACGCTGCTGATGAGTCTGGCGTGGTTTGCTGCCTTCGTGTTCCCCAGGAAGTTGTTCACCACCTGCACAAACGATTTCCACGCGGCGCACTCTAACGTATTCATGGAGTTTTCGAACTCTGTGTCCTTTATGAGCTGCCGTATCTGTGGCCCATCGAAAATGGCGGCCTTCAGCTTATCAATGGTCAGTCGCGGAAAGGCTCGGCACAGGTAGTGGAAGCACCTCCCATCCTTGTCCAGAGCACGCGTGAACTGTTTCATTAACCCAAGCTTCATGTGTAGCGGTGGGATCAATATCTTCTCCCGGTCAACAAAAGGTTCGTTTATGATGTTTCTCGCACCAGGTACTAACTGCTCTCGTGGCGGCCACACTTTCTTTACATAGTGCTGGGCTCTGTCTCGACTGTCCCACATACATATAAAGCATGGGTATTTCGTGAACCCGAACTGCTGACCAAGTAGAAAGTTCACCATCTTGAAGTCGACGCAGATGATACATTGGTGCTGCTCATATTGGATTTTGTCGAGCACGTACTTCACTGCTTCATATTTCTCTACGAGAGTTGTGGAGTGAGCAAGAGGGCTTGAGACGAACTCGTTCCCGTTGTGGAGGAGCACACACTTCAAAGAGCGCTTGCAGCTGTCAATAAAGAGTCGCCAATCGTATGTAGGAGCCCCGAGTTTAACAAGAAGACCGGCGACATCTCGGCAGTACACTAGGTCTTCCTCCTGGCAGAAGTAGCCCATGTAGTCCTCATGCCTTCTACGAAAGAAAGTGATACGCGCGTCCTCGCCAAGTAGATTTTTCTCTTTGAGTCTGGAGGCCAACAGCTCGGATGAAGTCTTCGACAAGCTGAGATCCCGAACAAGATCATTAAGCTCACATTGTGAAAAGAGCTGCCGACCATCTTGTGCTTCATACTCCTCGTCTGCTATATATCCTCCCTCGTCTGCAGTGGTGGCCTCGTCGTCGATGTTAGGAAGCTCTGTGAGCGCTGGTACAGGAATTTCTTCGCAGTGAGCAACTGGACGGCGGGCAGATGGAAGGTCGGGGTACTGGAGGCTGTGCCGATTCTTCCGGTTGATGCCAGTAGTATTGATGGCGCAGAAGTAACAATCCGATGCATGGTCAAAGGGCTCCCTCCAAACCATCGGAATCCCAAACTTCAGTGAAGTTTTCGTGCCCTTCGTCCACCGCCGGAGGTATTCCACGCACTTCTTGCAGACCGTGTGCGGTGCCCAGGGCTTATCTTGGTCACCCAGCTTGACATGAAAGTAAGCCTGGTAGGCGTTCTTCACAAATCCCGTGATGTTCTTCCTGTCCACTGAAAGCGTGTATTCTCCGCAGATGTAGCAGAAAACGTCTGGATTATTCATGCATGAACGTCGCGCAGAAGCCATATCAATCTGAAATAGTAATAGAAATATGCAGTTGACTGTCAGACAGTAAAAATTAGAATAAATTTTATACTATAGTAAGAAAAAAAGGCATCTATTGGAATGATTACCTGTTACAATCTGAAAGGCTTCTTTTGTTTTCATATGTCCTGAATAATCCCCTTAAAACCCCTAATATTAGCATATTGAAGCCTATAATAAGGCTTACATTTCAGGGGAAAATGGTCATGTAGGCCTATGGCTGTATCTCAAAAAGTTGACCTGATAGAGCAAAATCAATGTGATATTCGGACTCAGAACACCAAAATTAGTCTAAATCAGCTGAGAAACCCATGACGTTTTTTTGGTTGTTGCCCAGTGTTATGTGTCTTGTGGAAGAGAATAGGTGCGAAGATTGGGTTGGGTTGTTTGGGGGGAAGAGACCAAACTGCGAGGTCATCGGTCTCATCGGACTAGGGAAGGACGGGGAAGGAAGTCGGCCGTGTCCTTTCAAAGGAACCATCCCGGCATTTGCCCGAAGCGATTTAGGGAAATCGCGGGAAACCTAAATCAGGATGGCCAGACGCGGGAGGTGCGAAGGGCCTGCGACTCTTAGCGGCGCTTGTGTCGCCTCCTGATAGACGGTCGGAGCATGGCTGTCTGTCTTGTGGAAAACTTTCCCTTGTGTATTAAGCATATTCGAAGCACTGATGTTGGCTGCTGACACACAGGTATTTAGCCATGGAAAAACAATGTGAAGTGCCATTAAATACACAACACGATCAATTCTGGGCCACAAAGCTGGAAATTTGAAAAATAGCCCTTACGTTTCAAATTTGTTAAGACTGGTGGCTGCAAGCTGTCGTGAGGTGCCCGAGACGATATTTTTGGATAAGGCAACGTATGACCGCATGTTAACCTTTATTGTCTTGAGTTATCACGAAACAGAGGGTGTTCGACGGTGGCCCTCTCCACGACTTGCTCTAGATCTTTCACTGAAAACGTCTGGTCATGGCTTGCCGAGAGACTTGCACGTTACCATTCGTCAGGCATTACGACTGACGCACTCTGCCACAGTACGAAATTGCATACTTCTATCTGTCATCCAAGTTCATTTCGTCTCGATGCCCACATTTAGCCACTGTTGATGCCAGATGTGGCAGTCGTGTGTATTAAATTTTGCACAGTGAGTACAATCAAAATCAGCTCCAAATTTAATCGTTTATTCATCCTACTAAACTGTATGTGCACAGTAGGTAATACTTCATTATTTGATACCTTTATTGATGATGCAATTTTAATGGCCAGTTAGTTACTTCAAGCCACTAATACCATAGCCTCATGCAATCATATTCCAAGTTAATTCTTGTCCAGTGCCCATTTGTGAATGTTTCCTTTAAATAGACTGAAGATAGGCTGCCCGACATAGGTTGAATTTCCTAACGCTTTTATATCTCTACTGTATTGCTTCTTACCTCTCATACCTTGAGCGAATAGAGGCTCTAAGTTTCGGTAAAACGTTTTATTTTTCAAAGGAGCGAAGCTCAGATCTCTCTTGTGCCACCCCGCTAAAATTTTTCTGGGCGCCCGGAAAAATCACCTATGGGAAATAACGGAGGGAGTCCTTCACGAACAGTGAGTTAGGTTGGTGCCTCAAACTCATTCTTCATTTCAGATGACATGTACAGTGACTGGACGCTAAAATTCTTATTCTACTTCTTATAAGCTCTACCAGGGAATTTTATCCACTGTCTGCCAATTTGTAATTCTTCCATGAATAACTTCAGAAGAAATAAAATCCGATGCTTTCATGCAATTTATTAAAAATAATTTTAAATTGTTGGTCAGTATTTATGGCTGTCACCACAGCCATTCTCAAGGTTCTTGTCTTGTCCATTGCATCTTCTGCATGCCTAAAGTCAGCCGGTTATTGCGCAGTTACTTATCGGTGTAAAGTGTACGTATACCTTCGTAAAATATTTGCCTGACATCAGATTATAATGTTAACTGGTTAATAGTACTGTTATGAACAGTTAACGGAAGAATCTGCTATGCTGTCTCTGCTCGACGTGTTTTTCCATTTCAGATTGGCGCAGCCAGTGCTGTTGGGTCTGGTCATTCACCATTTTTCCCCCAACAGCGACGTCACCCAGCAGCAGGCTTACTTGTACGCCAGCGGCCTGGTGCTCATCAACTTCGTCAAAGCGTTCTGCATTCACCAATACAACTTGAAAGTTTCCTTGGTCGGCATGAGGATCAGGGTTGCCTGCTGTTCCCTTCTCTACAGGAAGGTAAGCACAATGTCGGAAACTAAGACTATTACACAGAACAACCAGTGTCTGTGCAATGGATAACAGTTTTTCTGTCTGAATCGTTTTCTTATTACAAATTGACGACACAATGCTGTTCATAAGAAACACAATCACAGTTCCTTAAGGCACTAAACGGGAAACTAACTATATTATACTACCTGAACTACACAGCTGGACATTAATTTAATTTGTCCTATCAGTGGATGTTACACTATGAATACGCAATGTGATGTTCGTACTTAGTGCCGCAGTTAGTATATAATGGTACACTGAAACAGTGTATTTTAGATGACAAGCTAATACTGTCACATGAAGGACATTGCAGATGTGTAGGTGAAATATGAATTTTCGTTGTCTGTGATGTGGATGACAGATATGACCATTCTGACATTAATTTTCTTTCTTATTTGAAGCAGGTTGCACACTTTACTCGTATTCTCACAAATTGTGCATCTGAAATAGATGTTTACTATTTTCTTAATGACACAATCAAAGTCCCCTTTCCATAATACATCACAACTTCTTTATCTGAATAATGACAGCAATTTTCAGGTTTTCGTTGCCTTTATGAAATATTAGAAAGTGATACGACTGGCGGTCAGATCATATGCTCCAGTTAGTGTAAATTTAATACATCTTAATGAAAACTGTTTCATTGTAATTTCAGCACTGAAGCCAGCTACTGAAGAAGATCATCAGAGTACAAATTAGTATCAACTTTCTACTTTTTACAAAATTGCCATAGTGATGACTACTCAGCCTTTGAGGTACAATAAGCCCTTAACATCAGTTAATAAAGGAAACTGTCTCCATCATACTAAATTTAGGGTGCAAAGCAAACAACCATTTTCAATTTTTCTCCAAGAAAGCTAAAGCTGATCTGTTTTGAAGTTAAATGTAACTACAGAAATTATCCCAAAATCAGTCATACCTTTTTTATTTTTGTGTTATTTACCTCTCTTCATATATGTAAAAAGTATATACACTACAGAAATTTATGTTAATAATTATTTTTAAATTCTTATAGAACATTGCTGTGTTTCCTTATTTTTACATTAAACTAATCTCTCTTACATTACACAAAAATTATACACTCACCTGTTACATAAAATTTTAAATTCAGCCAAAATTAACATTCGAAATATGTTTGCATTGTTCAAAGATTTACCTCATGAGAGAAAATGAGAGAAAGAAATAACAAAATTCGAGTTGATATCACTATAAAATTATTTTGACAGTAGTTATTAAAAGTATTATTTCAACAATTTGAGTAATTCTTTTAAGATCATAGCTAGGACTTCCCTCATACGTGTTATCCATTGAGCCACCGATGGAAATAAAATTTGATTTATGCTTGATTCCTTCTGTAATCACACATGTTTGTACGGCTAATAACAATTAATAGTTGAGACTGCGACTTACCAATGTGAGGAAAAATGGAAGTACGCAGCCGGCTTCGTATAAGGACGGTGAACTAAGTGGACTCTCCTGTCGGATTTTCTCAGATCAAAAGTATGTTGTCATTGTTAAAATCTATTTGTGCGGTTTCGTTTTGATGCTAACCCTGCAAAATGAAACATTGTTCTTGATTCTAGGATGAAGACATACTGTGTAGAACATCAGATTTGATTTATTATACCACTAACAGGCTTGCACAGCCAACTTTGACTCCAAACTGTTAGTGTCAGGTGTTCAAAATGAGCGACGTTAGTTGTGGGGCTGTGACAGTTTCAGCACAAAGTGCCCGTTATTCTCCTTATGTAAGGAAACTGGCCGCTAGGTCTAACGCCCTTATGTAAAAAAAAAAGTAATTTGTGTTCTTAAAGCAAAAAAATTGCTCACTTGTGCTCTTGGTTACTTTCATATAAATCTAATTTATGATAAGATGCTTTTAACGTAATACTAATGACCATAATTTATGACCCACTATAATAAAATGGCTGTCAGGTAATTTTAGTATTATCTTAATTACCATAATTATGACTAAAATGGCCGCCTCCATTTCCCCTCTTCTCCGGTCCAGGAGCATAATCCAGTTGGCATGAGTTCGCACCCAACAATCTTTGTGGTGTGGTAGTCACCATTATCAGATGTCATTTACGCTATGTTTTTCAGTCGATCACCATGAAGCATCATCGGGAGTCAGCCACTGCCCCCAGGCAACAAATGTGTGAAATTTAGGTGACATTCGCAATTTGCTTCAGGGTGTTCTCGCCAAAGGAATTTTCTCCAAGCACTACAAACATATGACCACGTAAATTGCTATTTACAGTTTTTTCGGGCATTTGTTACAGATTTACTTGATTTCCCCCCAGCATTCCAAATGCACACTTTTCAAAACTGTCATCCAAAGACACATGTATTCTAACATTCTGCGTGGTGTCTGTTGTTCTATATCGTGTCTCCCTACCACTTTCGCACAGATGAGACTTCTGCAGTTCTGAGTGAAGCTATATGTGCTGTTATGCGGCATCACGTGCGTTCATTACCTTGTCGGTGTTCGTCAGGGGGCAGCGGGCAGCACAGCTCGCCGTCTCGGAAGCAACTCTTTTCTAACTTCTCCTTACTACAATTTACCGAAGTTGGTTTAAAAAAACTATCTGGCTGTGTTTTCATCTGACCAATCAGGGTCTCAATGTTAACCTTAAGCTCCGCCTACAAAAATTCTGTCTATCCAATGAGAAACGTTATACTTTTCGTGGTGGTGCAATGTTTTTAAAGTTTGCAACGTAACAGAGACACGAAAAAGTCTCATGCTGAAACTTGCAGCTGGTGTGGTCCTTTTAGTGTTATCGTAAGATCTATACTGTTCTTCTGGTAGGCTCTATCTTTTAACATGGGCTGGGGGGTGGTCCTGACGTAACAGAGACGCGAAAAAGTCTCACAGTAAAACTTGCGGCTGGGGTGGCCCTTTTTGCGTTATCGTAAGATCTATACTGTTCTTCTGGAAGGCTCTAGCTTTTAACATGTGCTGAGGGTGGTCCTAGCGGTTAGCTGGCGACGTGGATGTCCGTCCCTTATCGTAGGGCCTTCTAGCTTAACACGGTTCTGCTCTCAGCTTCTGTTCTCGTTTCGCCCCTCGGAACTGTGTCTGTGTCATGGTGGGAAGGTATGACATGCATTTAGGCATTCTTGTGTTGGTCTGTGGTATTCCATTTGCTCACTCGTTACTCGTATTATTTTGGTTAATTTAATGTCAGGATTTATTCGGAGCTATGTGACATACTACTGGATTTGCTTATCATGTCAGGGTTTTCATGGAAGGTGTTGGATTTGCCTGACACCTTACATATCACCACCCTTCGAACTTTATTTTTGCACTGAAGTTAGGCAATGATTGAATCGTTGTCTAAGTCAGTCAAAAATTATTCTGTTATCTAAATTTTGCTGCCTACTGTTCAGCCACGTTATTCTGTTCTATGCTAGTTTGTATTACTAATTTATATTTTTATATTCTTCCACATTATTATCAAAAATATGTTTATATTGACAAGGGAAGAATATTTTTATTTTATTATAATTATTATTTTTTAATTATTTTCTTTCTTTATTTAATTGTGAAGTTTGTTTTTTTAAGAAGTTTGTTATCGAAAGTGAGGAGTCTTTCACATCGATTTTCTTAGAAATGTTGTTTTTATAAATGTAGTAATTAAGTAAAATCTATTCCCAACACATTTTCTAAATATCATGTACAAGTAAAATGTTTTTGTTTCTAGACACTCATTTCAACATTGTTACAGTAACAAGGAAGAATTATTTCCAAGAATTGCTTTGACAAAGAAATATACATACACAAGAATTGAGATATTACCTAACAAATGGTACAAATGTTTAAAAAAGGGAAAACATCCAACAAGATAATTTTTTATTCTTTGTTTTTATAAGGACAAAATAAGTAAAATATAGTTATTCTTTTATTTTTATGAGGAGAAAATAAGTGGCATACAGTTTTAGTGTTTATTGTGCCTTACTTTTGTTCTTTATACACTGTCCATTTCAGAACTAACGACTTATTTTTATCGATGGTCTATTTTTTACTTAAGTCCATTGTCAATGACTATTATTTTGTAGTTTATTAGCTGTCTGGTGTGCTTAACTTATTTAGTTTTTCACATGTTTCTCTTGCACAATTCCTACATCACATAATTTGATTTCACACATTCACACAATCCTATGAATGTTTAAGCATGAGGTTGGCGAATGTTTTTTGTACGAAGGTGATGGACTTGAGCAAGAAGGATGTGGGCAAGTATTTGATGTACAGCTTCGTTCGTCGTTCCTTGTTGGCTTTGAAAGTGTGTGTTGCTGTTGTGGAGGTCCCATAATGGAATAGAGCTGTGAGTGCAGAATCTCGTGGTTTACTGGCTTTGTATGCGTGAAGGTCATCGTTATGTGTCGCTGAAAGCGGTAATTTTTCGTTGTAATACTTTGCAGATGACTAGTTTACAATAGGATAGGGATTTGGGAAGGTATTTCGTCTATTCTTCACCCATTTTCTTTCTTGGTCTCAATCTTGCGAATCTTCAACTTCTGTTCTTCCTGCTTTTTCTCTGCTTCTTACTTGCTTCTTGGTTCTTCTCTGGGCAGGATATGGAAATATTTATTGATAACTAGTCGCTTTGAAGTTCTCCTCTTAGTAACAGTTTGATAAATTGTTTGGGCATGTCATTTTTACTTTGTGGAAGTTTTCTTCAGTTTCGTGCATCAACGTGCTGTTTAATAGCAGTAGTGTGACTTACACATATTTTTTTGCCAGTGGTGGCTTGCCCAAGCGGTCTTCTCGTCAGGCCATTTTTTGCTCACTCCGCTGAGTCGGGGCGTTCAGAGACCCTTCTGGCAGTCTGTGTCCTATCATGTCTCTGCAGGGTTCCGCCACTGTGTGGTTCCGTGTTCTGTCCCAGCAGGGTTTTGCCACCCTGTGGTTCAGCTTGGCAGCAGATTTATTTACTGCTCACTTCGGCTACAAGGGCCTTCTGTTGGTCTCGCTGTCCTTTCCCTTCTCTCGACGCTTCTGCCTTGTAGGAATCGTGTCTTGCTAATTACGTCCTTTTCTTTCTTGATACTTCTCGTGTTGCAACTTGTGGGTCATTGCATCTCGTCCTTGCTGGAGTTTTTACAATGGTTCTTACAAAAAGTTTTACTTATAATCATCTAACATATGTCTAGTACCTACATTGTTTTACGCCTTCTTAAAAGCTTTACAAATTTCGGCGCCCTTTCCGTGTTACAATTCTAAGATATTTTGAGTCTTAACGTCTACAAGAATCCTCAAATTCGTTTTTTATTTTTGTGTAGTGTATAGCATTTTAGTATTTCATGCTGTTAGACTATCTATGCTTTATCCCTTCACCTTAATCTATAGTACTACTGGTGTTATTTTTGTTTTTATTGAAACTACTTTCTTTTTCCCACCTTCCTCTCTCTTCATTCTTCTTTCTCCTGACGATCTTATCTGCAACATAATCTTGAAATATTTTGCTAATTATTTACCAGTAATAAAATTAACCTTCAAACTTTTTGATATGGTTCACATGGTGAAGTCCTAAGGTTTTGCCTGTTTTTGGGTTCATTAGTTTCACAGCATTATCATGAGCAATTCGGCTAATTATGACAGGTCCTTTGTATGCAGCGTAAAACTTATGTATTTTGTGTTTCTGTTTGCTGGAGAGATGGTGTGTTTTTACAAATACTTTCTGGCCTACTGAGAATGTGCTTTTAATTGCTGTTCTATCTCCTCTTTCTTTTCTTTTAATGGCTGCCTTTCTGATGTTGGAGAGTGCTGTTGCTATGACTTGTTTGCACTGTCTACGTGGTACAATAGGAAATCAAACATTTTTTCTGGTTATGTTTGGGGGTTCAATATTTTTAAGTACAGTAAGTGGAGGTAGTACTGTAGTGCTATGTGGCGTTTCATTTATTTCTTCTTGAAAATCTTTAAGGTATATATCCCAAGTGTCGTGTCTTTTGCCTGCATATAATCGGCATAAAGTGCCTATGTGCTTCATAGATCGTCTGCTGGATTTACGCTAGGTTTGTACTTAGATATGAAGATGGGTTTTATTTTGTGTTGTTTTAACGTGTTCTGCCATTGCACTGATTTGTATTGTGGGCCATTATCCGAAATTATTCGTTCCACTCGACCTGCTTGTCTGAGAAAATCTTGTCTAAATGCTTTACTTACAGTAAGACCTGTTGCCTGTTTTAATGGTGTCAAGCTAACATATTTAGAAGTAAGTTCCAAAACGACAAATTCGAAGATATATCCATTTTTTGTGCGTGGGAGGGGCCCCATCAAATCTGTTGCAGCTATTTGTTTTAATCTTTTAGGGATTATTGGAAACATAGGTGGTTTGGTTTGGAAAGTGACGTGTTTAGCCCTCATATATTTTTTGCATTTGACTAATACTGTTCTAATTCGTCTTTCCATATTAGGAAAATGGCTTTTTTGTTTTATTTTTAAAAAGCATTTCTTTGGTCCAAAGTGGCCATTACTTAAATGTGTATACCATAGGTACTTATTAATTAGTTCATCTGGGACATAAATTAACCATTCATTCGTTGTAGAATTTCGTCTAAAAAATAAAACGTTGTTTTTTACGAGATAGTGCTGTCGAATGTCTGGAAAATCCTTATTTCTCCACTTGTGTTTGATTCCTAGTATTTCGGGATCCTTGTCCTGTTCTTTGCCTATGTTTTTCAATGCTGTCGTAATGTGGTTTTCGAAAGGTACTTGTTTCATATAGTACATTGTAAACTGGTCTTCTGCTGCTTCCAAACCTATGTTATTGGATGCACCCTGTGGACATCGTGATAAAGCATCTGCTAATACATTCGCTGGTCCTGGTATGTGTGTAATAGTGAAGTCAAATTCTTGTAGTATTAACATTCATCTGGATAACCTCCCATGAGTTAGTTTGGCGGATAACAGAAATTCTAATGCTTTGTGGTCAGTGTATACTTTTGTTTTTCTTCCGAATAGGAAGTATCGAAAACCTTGGAAGCCCTATAAAATGGTCAATGCTTCCAGCTCCGTAACTGAATAGTTTTTCTCGCTTTTTGTGAGTACCTGACTGGCAAATGCAATTGTTCTGTATGATCTTAGCCCTCCCTGTTCGTATTCTTGGAATAAAACAACTCCTAAACCTGTTTTCGCGCTATCAGTGGCCATACAAAAATTTTGTGTTAGATCAGGATGTGCTAAAATCGGTGCTGTTGTTAGTACGTTTTTCACTTTTAAAAATTCTTCATTGGCTTGTTGATCCCATACCCATGGCGTGTTTTTTTCCAGTCAATGCACATAGGCGTGGTGTTGCGAGAGAGTCGATCCACATAAATTTTTTATAGAATCCGATGAGACCTAGAAATCCTCCGAGAGTTTTCTTATTATATGCGTTACAGAATTCTTTGATTGCCGTTAGTTTTTCTGGGTCGGGCATTCCCCCTTTCTCTGAAATTATGTGTCCTAGAAATTTGACCTCTCGACTTCCAAATTTGGATTTTGTTGTATTTACTGTGACTCCATGCTCTTTCATGATCTGTAAAACTGATTTAATGTGTTGTTGTGATGTTCCCAAGAGGGTTCTGCAATAATCACATCATCAATATAACAAGTAATTTTTTGTAAAATTTCAGGACTGAGTATAGTATTAAATCCCCTAATAAAAGCTGCTGATGATATGTTTAAACCAAATGGCAATTGTTTAAACTGGTAACATCTACCGAATACGATAAATGCTGTAAATTTTCTACATTCTGGGGCCAATTCTATTTGCCAGGAACTACTCTGTAAATCAATTGATGAAAATATCTTAGCACCGTGGAGGTTTTGTATCAATTCTTCTAATTTTTTTGGGCGATCTGTCTCAGTGATTATGATTGTGTTGATCTGTCTGGAATCAAGCACTAACCTGATGCTCCTATCTCGTTTTTGTACAATATGGAGCGGGCTGTTATATGTGGAGGTAGGTGGTTCAATAATATCGTCATCTAACATTTTAGATATCTCCTGGAATACTTTATTCCTGTAGCTTAATGGGATTGTATAGGGTGGCACTCTAAATGGTTTGTGCTATTTTACTTCAAACTTGTACTGAAAGTGTTTATTGCAGCCAGTCTTAGGTAAAAATACCTCTGCTTTATCTCGTAAAATACCCTCTAATTCCCTTTTACTGTGTTCCGAAATACCTTGAACTTCTTGCAATTTTTCGTCGATTTCTTTATGGACTTCTAACATGAGTTGAGGCGATTCCACCTTTTGTGCATCCTCTTTATTTCGCGTCATTCTTAATTGTTTGTTTATAACTGGTATTTCTTCTAATTTTAGCTTTTGCACAAAGAGAAGTGTGACATTCCCGAATGTTACGCTACCTTTCCCCATATCTATCATCGCTCGTCTCTCATTTAAAAAATCTGCACCTATAATCAAATCTACAGTTAGTTTAGGTATAATCACGAAGTTGGCTTCGATCTTTTGACCTTGGTACAAAAGAGTTAACCTTGTTTGTCTCGTAACTTCCGCAGCATTGTTTCTAATAGGACCCCTTACTTTAATCTTACGTGTTTTCAGAACTGGCAATTCCTCATTGGCATTACACTGCATGAATAAATTTTCTGAGATCGCAGTCAGTTCACTTCCGCTATCAATTACAATATTGACTGGGATATGCTTTACCATGGCCTTCACAATTGGTTGAATTTGAAAGGGTTGGTTCTGTTCTTCTTCTTCTTGCATCAACGAATCCTCCACTGAATCATACATGACTCTTTTTAGGAATTTCCCTTGTGAATTCGAACTTTCTGTAGGATAAGCTTCGACTGCTACTTCTCTCTCTTTTATTTCCTCTTCTCTATTTCTTCTTTCATTTACGCTTTCTTCAACATCCTCTACTTTTTCCTCATCCTCGTCTATCTTCTCCTTCTTCGTCGCTACTTCCACATAATCGCATCTAAATGCTCTAATTATCGCTTCATAACTTCCTTCATTATATACGTTGGGTTGTGTGCCCAATTGTAACTTATTTTCAACTTCTGTCGACTGCGCATTATCCTCATTGAATTCGCTATCTCTGGTCTCCATCTCAAATAGCTCTGCAATACTCATTACTTCGTCCTTTCCGCCTACATTCGTTGTGCATGCCTCTGGTAATTCATCTTCCTCGTCAGTATTCTCCCAATTAATTTCGTCCCAACACGATATTGTTATTTTCTTGTCTTCGTTTTCATCTGGTCTCTGCGGATTTGTTTCTTCCTTCTTCTCTTCTCGTGATAAGATTTTTACTTCTCTTTTCAAGGTGCTGCAATTGTCCTGGGTCGGTGCGTCATTCTCTTTGGCATGGGCGCTTAGCTTTCAATTCGAACGTTTATCGGGGTTTGGTGGTCTTACCTCCACCTCTTCTATCTGTATTCTCTTTTCTTGTTCAGCGTGTTGATAGTGGTTTCTTTGCTGATAATTTGTCAGTCTATTGGTTCTCCAGTACCCGTTCCGGTTGTCGTTATTCCCTCTGTAATAGTTGTTGCCGTTCCTGGGTGAATTATAGTTATTGCCATATTCTCCTCTAAATCCATAATCGGTTCTTTGTTGAAATCTATTGTCGTTTCTTGGTGCGACGTTATCACATGGTTCGTAATTATTGTTTCTTCGTATTGTGTCTTGTGGATTCCACTGCTTCTTGCTTTCGTTTTCACGTGCGCTTCGTCTTTTTATTGCGTCATCTTCCGAAAATATGAACTCTAGTTCCCTTAGAATACCTTTAAATGCTTCGACGTCATTGCCTCCGCGACCTACTAATGATTGCTGGTATTTCAATGGTAGCTTCATCGCGCATAATTTAATCAACTCTCCGTCACTGTATGGTACATCTAAGCATTGATTTTTCTTTGCCGTTAATTCGAAAAATTTCACGGGACTCTTCTCTCCTGAATTTTCAAAATATGTGTTCTGTAATAATTCGTACTTCACTCTGTTTTGTGCTTCGCTTGACCAATATCGTGAGAGAAACTTCTCTCTGAAATCTTCGTACGATCGGCATGTCGCTGCAACATTCTGCATGGTTTCTGCGACTGTTCCTGACATGTGGGCACATATAAAGTCTAATTTGTGTGCTAGCGTCCAGTGTTCTGGTAATCCTACTCGAAATTGATCAATAAAAGTTCGTTGATGTAATGAGTGTCCTTCTCGAAAGTGTTGAAATTTTCTGACTGTGAGGAAATGATCGTTGTCGTACTTCGTCATAGTTCCATATGAAATTCGCGATTCTTCGCCACTTTTGTTTCTGATCATTTCTCCCGTCGTTCTTTCCGGTTGTGGTAGATCCATTGGATATTGTCCACTGTAACTTTCGCCTACCCTTGCATAGTATCGTTGGAGTGGTACGCGATAATTTTCTTCCATCGGTTTGCGAACGTGTAGCTAAATGCATTGCACTGTACTCTTCGCGACCTGGCTTTCCATTGTCAGGTATTGGTTCGGTATCTTGTCAGTCTAACCTTGCTGCTTCATTGCACGATCCAAACTACATACATTTGTGGTTCCGCATGTGTCTGTGATGACGTTTGTTCATCAAGAATTTCGAAACGTGTTTGTTGCTGTGCAGGCTGTCTGATTTCACGTATGTTACTTTCCGCCTGTGATTAGAATCTCAAATGCGTAATATCTTGGTTAATTGCTTGTTTTTCCGGTGCTGTTACAGATACGGCTGTGGTTGCAGACTCTGTGCTTGTTCGAACCTGTTCACTACGCTCTTCAATCGTTTGCAACAACTCTGTTCGCAATTTCTGAAATTGTCGCTTCGTTTGCGCTTCTATTTTGACTATGCGGTTAGCATATCTTTTCAGCGCTGCTTTCGTGATACGTTTGTGTAACACACTGTTTTCAACAACTTCACGCGCTATAACTGCTGCTTGTCTAGTAATTTCGTTTATCAGTTTCTCTAGTTACTTGACTTCTCCCTGGGTGTTGTAACGTAATGTTTTGATCTCGTCCTGAATGTCATTACGCAATGTTTGTACGTCCGCTTGTACCTTGTCAATGTCTGTTCTCAATTGATTGTGACCTGTTATTAAGTTTCCTATCACTTCTCGAGATTCTTTTGCCTCGTCTTCAATATGACTTAGGTGTAACTGAATTTTTTTGTTTTGTTCTTTAATCGCACGCATTTGTCTCGTGGTTTCTGCATTCTGAATTTGAATTTGGTTCGCTATGTCTTTATTTTGCCTTGTCATGGTTTCCGTAATTTGTTGTAATAAAACTGCCAGATTGGTGGGTTCTATTGCGTTTTCTTCCGACGTCCTACGCTCTGTGTTTTCGCCCAAGTGTTGGTTCGCAACCGATTGCATTGAACTGTGCTGTGACACGTTTCTGCTCGCATTCCTTGTACTCTGTGGCGAGGGAGCTATGTTTACTTGTACTATGGGTTCTACGTATTCAAGACGCAAGTTAGAATCCTCATCGACTGTCTCTCTACTTTCCTGCTCCTCTGTCGTATGCTGATTTACGTTTTCTACGCCTTGACGTACATTATCCTCGTTATGGTGCGTTATATGTCCTATTTCTCGCGATACTGCATCGTATGTTGTGCTGCCTTCTATTCTCTATCCATTTTCATGCTGGGTCTCTACCTCAATTCGGTCAACGTCTCGATCTGCCATTGATAATCTTTCCGAATCCCTTATTTTCTGTTTTAAAAGCAATTCACGCGCCCTACTTCGAATCAACATGCGCTCATACGATCTCACGCGTTTCATAAACTTTTTGTTCACACGACTTGACACTTATTATACCCAAGACTGACAATCCATTCACTTACTTGTTGGGACAGAAGCAACTTGTCAACGATGTATCCGCCACCTGTGAGCTTGCATTGAGGAGAAAACTTAATTCTAACAATTTTTAAAATTCATAACTAAATTATGCTATTGTCTCTGCTAGAATGTCTCACTATCTATCGCTGCAGCTACTGTTTTCAACTATTTATGCCTTTCAAAAAAAAATTTTTATTACGAAAAGTTTTTTAACAGGATATTTTTCTGACCCAGTTAGGCATATGGTCGACCTTCAATCATGGTATTTTACCATCCTGGCAGGGTCGCCATTTTCTAACATTCTGCGTGGTGTCTGTTGTTCTATATCGTGTCTCCCTACCACTTTCGCGCAACGACGCTCTGAGCGTATTTTTTGGGGAATTGACTAGTTTGAACCTGGGGCCTGTTGCTGGTAAGGAGACGCCAGACCACACATGACATCTAGAGTTCAGAAGAGTTCAGTGAGACTAGCGATGACATAACCAAATACTTAATGATTTCAGCATCAGCTCCACTGCACTCCCTGTAAAAGAATCTTAATACTAACTAAATTTAGTGGAAGGGGTTCAAGGCTTTCCTATTTTTAGTTAGTTGGTAAAATAACGTCAAAAAAGCAGTTAAGTTTACTATTGGAAATTTTATTCTATTCACAAAACATTGTTTATAAATTGCACTATTGACGAAAGGAAATGTTTTAATACAGGATGGTAAAAACCAACTGCGTTCAACAAAAATGTGAACAAATATTCCCTGAATGGGTTTCCAAGTTCTACAATGGATCGAAGGATGACCTATGCCATATCACATCTATAATATAGGTTTAAATTAAGTTTCAAAAAAAGAGAAAACTATCAAAATGGTCTACAGTGACCCTCAATTATCTTTAATTACTTATCTAACTTGTCGTAAATTACAGTGGCTGATGTGGCTTCTCAATAACTATATAACAGAAAAATCATCGCGATTCAGATTTGTACTTCAAGTGGCAAATGTGAACACCATGAGCTTCAATTGACGATCGACACCAGCATTATGCAAAAAGGGGGTTGAACAGATGAGACTTCTGCAGTTCTGAGTGAAGCTTTATGCTCTGTTATGCGGCATCACGTGCGTTCATTACCTTGTCGGTGTTCGTCAGGGGGCAGCGGGCAGCACAGCTCCGAAACTATCTGGCTGTGTTTTCATCTGACCAATCAGGGTCTCAATGTTAACCTTAAGCTCTGCCTACGAAAATTCTGTCTATCCAATGAGAACGTAATACTTTCCGTGGTGGGGCAATGTTTTTAAAGTTTGCAATGTAACAGAGACGCGAAAAAGTCTCACGCTAAAACTTGCAGCTGGTGTGGTCCTTTTAGTGTTATCGTAAGATCTATAGCGGTTAGCTGGCGACGTGGGTGTCCGTCCCGTATTGTAGGGCCTTCTAGCTTAACACGGTTCTGCTCTCGGCTTCTGTTCTTGTTTCTCCCCTCCGAACTGCGTCTGTCTCACGGTGGGAAGGTATGACATGCATTTAGGCATTCTTGTGTTGGTCTGTGGTATTCCATTTGCTCACTCGTTACTCGTATTAATTTGGTTAATTTAATGTCAGGATTTATTCGGAGCTATGTGACATACTACTGGATTTGCTTATCATGTCAGGGTTTTCATGGAAGGTGTTGGATTTGCCTGACACCTTACAGTTTAAATGGGACTTTATATGTTTAACGATTATACCACAATGCATTACTTAAACAAGTGTATTGATATCCCAATATTTCAATGGTTACAAATGTTCACAGTCCATTACATAAGCAGTTATACTGATATCCAAATAGTTGAATGTTTAACAATTATCATTGTCCATTATTTAAACAAATTCGCTCTGAAATACATCCTGAAAGTGGCATCAGAACAGCATTCGACTACGAGAGCTTTCGACAGTGCTCACTTATGTAAAATTTGCCGCCAGAGAATGGGAGTGCTGTTCCTTCCATGCAGACATATTTCTGCTCGCGTTAAATGTGCACCTCACTTTTCCTTGTGTGCTGTTGAAGCGGGAACGTGTTGTATCCCCGCTTACAGTCGCTCATGTGCAGTGAACCGGCATTTATCGCCGCGCCCACGCACTATGCTCATGAAAGAGGCTTTGTGGCAATAAATGAATAAAGCGGTTTCTGAACAGGACACATCTATTTTTCCTGCCGTTACAATAAATGACAAATAATATACTTCGCTAATGTCCGCCTATACAGGCGCGTTGCACTGGCGGCACGGCTCGGTCACAGATCCCGGAGGGTGCACACTCCAGTGACGAGCCGTGGCGCGACCGCGTGGACCGAGCGAGACAAAGGGCTGCGTCACAGAACGTTCTGCTCTTGGCGCGACCGGAGGTGCCGTAACGTCCGCGAAGAAGCGAAAGACAATTTAACGGCGACTGCGTTTACGACCGCGCGTACGTATTTACGGCGGTGTCACGTTGACTTGACGCACATGGTCCGCGGCGGAAGAACTGGGGAGACATGTGTCGCGTCACGTCGACTAGCTCGAACTGGTGGCAGCTTTGTTCCCGTGCGGTCCGGTGTGCGACGCACCGTTGCCGAAATTCCGCATAACGGTACAGCTGCCCCTACTTGTGTTGGCAGTGCCGTAGTTCACCCCTCGTGCGTTGGACGGTGCTGCCGCCACACAGATCCCCCCTTGGAGAGCGGAGCTCCGTAGCTGCGAAAACGCGGCGATCGTTTGGTGGCGCGCGTGTGTTTTAAAGTTCGCGCACTGCGTGATGGCACTGCGGCAGCTTTGGCGGGTGTCGGTCGGCGTCGGAAGGGCGGCGGCCCGTGACGTCAGCGCGCCGGGCTGGCGAGCGTGTGGTGGGCGTGTCCTCGCGCTGGCGGCTAGTGACAGCGCCAGCAGGCACTGGCTGCGACTGTCCGTAGCGATGCGCGTGAAGGCGCGCGTTGCAGGTCATTGGTGGTGACGTCTCGAAGGCGCTTGCGCGATTGCGTTGCTGTCGGAACTCGAACGTGGGTCCGGGAGCTACTACGGACAAGCCGGGCGGTGCGGTGCGCGATGTCCGGAGCTCGACGGAGAAGCGAATGCGGTAAGCTGGTGCGGGTGCCGATCCGGCCTCAACGCCCGACGCGGCAGAGGCAAAAGACGCGAACGCGGGTCCAGGAGCTGTGACAAACGCAGGAGACGGTGTCCGGGGCTCGACTGGAGTTACCGGCCGAAGACACTTGCAGCTGGAGGTCGGGTCTCTACAGCGGACGGCGGTTCGTGGGCGCCGAATTCTGACGGCGTTTGGTGGCTCGGGCGCGTGATTGCCGGTTTGGGTATCGTGGCGCGCTGGCGACGCAGCACGGCCGTTTGAATCGGACGCGGCGGCCGGCGCGCGTGACTTAAGGCCGGTTCCCACTAGAGCGCGGCAGCGCGGCGTGCGGAAACGGCAGCGGCAAGCGTTTTCCGCGTTGACGCGGCGGCTCGCGGAATTGGCGTTCCCATCTGGAAGCGGCAGACGTTAGCGGTAGCCAATGACGGACAGCCACTGAGGTACGGGGCAGGACCCACTGAAACGCGCGGTGCGTTTGATTAACTATATCTTACACCTACATGAAGGAAAGACGAAGTTGGGTGAAGACATACCAATTTCTCATTTTCTGTACAATGTACTCTTTCACATATTTCATTATTCATGTTTTCTCATTTCACCATAAACAGATTTCATGACTACCGTTCACGATTGTTCACTATCTCCTAACACATTGAAACAATGTACAACAAGAGAGATTATTCAGATAGTTAAGCGAGACAAAAATTTAAAATGTGGTACGGTAGCAGGTACACGAAAACAGTAAGAACACAAAGGCTAGGTGGAGGGGATGAAAGTGGAAGCCACCTGATAGAATTTCCCACAGAGCATAATGTAATCATCGCCAGCACCTTGCTTAAGAATCATGAAAGAATAATATATATTTGGAACAGTTTTCGAAACCAGATTTTAAATTGTAAGGCATTTCCTGGTGCAGACGCAAACCTGACTGAAGACTGTCAATAGCAAGAAAAGCGTTCTGAAAAAGAAAATTTGTTCACACCGAATATAAATGCTAATGGTTGGATACTATTTTACAAAGGTATTTGTGTGGAGTGCAGCCTTGTGTGTAAGTGAAACATGGACGATGAACAGTTCTGTCAAGAAGACAATGGACGCTTTCAAAACGTGGTGCTTCATAAGAATGCTGAACATTAGATACGAGGATCGTGTGACTAAAGAAGAGGTATGGAATTAAATAGAGGAGGAAGAGGAAATTACGGCACAACTTTGACAACAATAGGGGTTAGTTGACAGGACGTATTATGGGGCGTCAAAGAGTGAGGACAAAGGGGTTGGGTGATAGTATTCTGATAATAATCATGTGTTGAAATACTATTCTACTATTTTATCTATTAATGTAAGCAGTGAATTTACTCTTCCATGCACTCCTTAAAACATTTAAACCAAAACTGAAATCAGCTGAACACCAAATCTTTCAACCACTGTCTGACAACTACTGGATTCACTTTCAACTTTCTATAACTATCACTGGCTAGCCACACACACATACAGATATAAGGAGAACAAAAATAAACAAACATTAGTTTTCAGCATATAATTCTGCAGGTTGGCAACATGTACATAAACAAACCAGACAGGAAGGGACATGAGGTGAACACACTGTAGTTACGACTTTAAATCAGAGTTTTCGGTAAAACGTCTACTGCTAGTGACAGAAGAAAAAAGAGCGAACATGAAAATGTGCTTATGCTCCATAATCTAAGTTTTAGTTCAACCTCCAGCATGTGACCAGGTGAGGGGAAACGTATATGTCCGCCAAAAACTCAATTCACTGTAAGTAATCAGTCATTCACGTAAAAAAAGATGTGAACTGTTTTATAATCTGCAAGTATCACAGATCAAAACAAAACTGAGTCATTCTAGATTCCACCGAAGATGCCTTAAAGTAAAAGGCGAAACGCGTCTTGAATCAGTAAAGTACACTGGATAAAGAAAAAAGAAAGGAAATAATCAATAGCTCTACATATTTAGTAAATTACATCTTATGACATACCAGCAAATTAGTTTCGGTTTAACTTCTCATTCGACATGCTATTAATGCTATTTAAAAAAATTCATCTATCCCTTCTGAAAAACTGTAGTTACTTTCATATCTCGGTATATAAACAGATTTAGAATATTTATCATGCGACGAAATACATGACTTTTCACAAGTTATAGTTTGCAAAAAAAACACATTTCGATTTCTTGAACCGTTTACGAAATTTGCGGTTGATACAACCACATGGTTTACGACGAGCAGGACGAAGTACCGGTCGCGTCGCGAGCAACCCGCGAGCGGTGACGGCACAGCCCGTCCGCCGACGTATCAGTCAATATCTCGAGAACGGTGATAGCTATCGATCTGCTCTCAGCTTTAAAAACAATTTCGATATGTTGACTAAATTTCATACGCAATAATGTATTACCTAAAATGAACTGTACGCAAAGTCCACGCAATGCGTTTTTACCTCTGCACACTCATTAAAATTTCGTGTAAAGGTTTACGTAAATGCGATACAGCAAGTAACCACGACGAATAACGAAAAGAAATTCGGTCCTTTATCGAGAGAAGATATCAGGCTGTAACATGCCCAAGAATCAAATTTTTCTACCGAATAGTTTCCTTGGAATCGGATGATAAGTATTTCATAGCTGCCGCCGCGTCCGCGCCAGCGGTTCGGCGAAAGTTCGTGTGGCCCGGGAGTCCGTACCTGACGTCACGCTCAGCCCGTTCTGTGATTGGCGGCGCGCACCTGGAGCGCGGCACGCGGCAGCGGAAGCGGTTCGACATGGTCAAACCGCGACGCAGAGCCCGCCGCGCCTTGCCGCTGACGCCATTTCCATGGCAACCACGCCGCTGACGCGCCGTTTTGACGCGCGGCAGCCCTAGTGGGAACCGGCCTTTAGTCCGCTGGCGGCTGTGGTGGGGGCGACCGGTGCGCCTGTGGTGGGCGCGGTCCGGGCGGCCGTACCAGCTGCCTGGGCGTGGTGGTGGGAGGCGCACGTGGCGGCGCGATGACAGCAGGCTGCAGCTGTGCGTCACCGGCGGCGGGTGCGGGTTCCGTCTGACCGCTGGCAGAGGGCGTGTCGTCCGGCCGGGTCGAAGAAATGCGTGGCTGATGGAGCGGGCAAGACGTAGGCTGGTTTGACGCGGTCGACTGACACTGTCGACGGCTTCCCGTTGCACTCGAGGACCAGCGTTTTGTCTCCTCGGGCGATCACACGGTGCGGTCCACTGTAGGGCGGTCGGAGAGGTGGCTGTACTGCGTCGGTACGCAACATGACGTGCGTGCAGCGCTGCAGGTCAGCGTGGACGAATATCTTCCCGGTGCCGTGCCGCGTCGGTGCGTGCACTCCCAGGCCGGCCATATGACTGCGCAGACGTTCCGCCAGAGTGGGTGCCACGGCGTCGCGTGGGTGTCTTGCATCTTCGACAAAATCGCCTGGGATTGTTAGAGATTGCCCGTAAACGAGGTCGGCAGGTGACACACCGATCTCCTCCTTCGGCGTGACTCGCAGGCCGAGCAGCACCAGTGGGAGCGCCTCTGGCCATGAGGTGTCGTGGCAGGTTAGAACGGCTTTGAGAGTCCTGTGGAACCGTTCGACCATGCCATTCGACGGCAGATGGTAGCTGGTTGTCCTGTGTAACCGGGTGCCACACAGCCAGCGAGTGAAGCGGTCCACCATAGTTAGGAGGTACCGCTTGCCTTGTGAGAGAGGAAGCGGGCCGACGAGGTCCACATAGACGTGCGCAAATCGGCGTGTCGCGTCCGGGAAGGTGCCCACGGGTGCGTGGGTGTGCCTCCCGACTTTGGCGCGCTGACATGCGGTGCAAGTGCGCGCCCATTCGCGACAGTCCTTCCGAAGCCCGGGCCAGACGAAACGCGCAGCCACGAGCGTCGCAGTGGTGTTGGTGCCGGGGTGTGACAGTCCGTGGGCACGGTCGAAGGCACTGCGTCGGAATTTCTCCGGGAGAAACGGTCGGTGTGTGCCGGTTGAGGTGTCACACCAAATCTTCCGTGCGGAGCCAGGGACAGGCAACAGCTCCAGTTGCAGGCCGCTGGAAGTGTCGTGACGGAAGCGATGTAGTTCTTCGTCACTATCCTGTACTTGGGCCACGTTCTCAAAGTTCACAGGGGGTGAAAGAACGGCACACGCTCGGGACAAACAATCGGCGACGATATTGTCTATCCCCGAAATGTGTCGAATGTCAGTCGTGAATTGCGACACGTACTCTAACTGCTGGAGTTGGCGCGGCGAACACTTAGTGTGGTTGTTCTCGAACGCGTGGGTAATGGGTTTGTGATCTGTGAAAATGATGAACTGTCGGGCTTCTATGGACGGTCGGAAGTATTTCACCGCCGCGTACACCGCAAGCAACTCTCGGTCATAAGCGCTCCAAGCACGTTGCGAATCGGCAAGCTTTTAGAGAAAAAACCGAGAGGCTGCCAACTCCCGCCGACGCGTTGTTGTAACGCCGCGCCGATGGCGGCCTGGCTGGCGTCCACGACTACAGCTAAGTCCGCGTCATGTACCGGGTGCGCGAGCAGCGTCGCTTCCATGAGATTCCTTTTTGAGTCCATGAAGCTCTGCTCCATTGCATCTGTCCAATTCACGAGGGTCTTTCCTTTTGAGGTAGGATCTTGTAACGCCTTAGTCAGCGGCTCTTGCACTGCTGCGGCGTTGGGCAGGTGTCGACGATAAAAGTTCAACATGCCGAGGTAACGTCGTAATTCTTTGTGCGTCTGCGGACGCGGCATGTTCTGTATTGCCTTCACTTTCTCCGGTAGCGGTGTCGATCCGGTGGGCGTAATTAAATGGCCGAGGAACTCAATTTCCGTCACGCCGAACTCGCATTTAGCGGGGTTAATGACGATGTCGGCTTCACTCAGGCGCTGAAAGATGGTCGTTAAGTGGCGGCGGTGGAGTTCGGGCGACTTGGAATACACCAAGATGTCGTCGAGGTACGCGAAGCAAAATGGCAAGCCTCGCAAGACGCCGTCCAGGAACCGCTGCCAAGTCTGGGCAGCATTCCGAAGACCGAAAGTCATAAACAGGCTTTCGAAAAGTCCAAAGGGCGTTACGATGGCTGTTTTTTCGATGTCTTCGGGCGCCACCGGAATTTGGGTGTACGCCTTTGCGCAGTCAATCTTGCTGAACACTGCGCAGCCCGCCAAGGCGTAGCTGAAGTCTTGAAGGTGTGGGACTGGGCAGGGGTCCGGCACCGTTCGCGAATTAAGGGCGCGATAGTCCCCACACGGGCGCCACGAATTGTCTTTCTTGGGCACTAAATGCAACGCCGATGACCATGGGCTGCTCGATGGTCGCACGATGCCTTGCCGCAGCATGGCCTCAAACCCTGCCTTTGCTGCTGTGAGTCTGTCCGGCGCGAGTCGACGTGGGCGACACGATGTGGGGGGTCCGGGTGTGGTTATTATGTGGTGCACCGTCGAATGTTTGATGTCTCTCGGTGCACCAGCTGGGCGGGTGAGGTCAGGGAATTGTTCAAGAATGTCAGCGTACGGTCCGGGGCACTTCACGGGATTAATGCTGTAGTATGCAGCTTGCCGGCGCTGTCCCGCTATCTTTAACTTAGTCGTGGCGTCGATGAGCTGGCCGTTTGCGATGTCGGCTAGTAGCCCGTAGTGGCCAAGAAAGTCTGCGCCCAGGATCGGCTCATTGACGTCGGCCACGGTAAAAGTCCTCGAGAACGTGCGCTGTAGGCCTAGATCTATATTGCGGCTGTGTGTGCCGTAGGTTTTAATAGCGGAATTGTTCGCCGCTGTAAGGCAGAGTGCCTCGGCCCGCCTGCGGTCTCGTTAACATAGAACGGGGGAATATCGAGAGGTCCTAACCCGTGTCGATGAGGTACCTCACACCTGCCCCCCGTTCCGCAACAAACAGATGCTTCGATATCATATTGCAGCCGGGTGCGCCTAGGTCCGGTCGCAGCTGGCGTTTGGGTGCGAGCAAGGAGCGCGGCACCTGGTTGCTTCGTTGACGAAGCGGGCGTGGTACCAGCAGTAGCCGCTTTGTGCGTGCTGTGACGTCGGCGGGGTACCGTTGGAGCGGCTGTTGCAGCATTGCGGGCTGCGCGAGCCACGCCGCCTGTCGCCCGGTCTGCTGCCACTGTGGCGTGTGCTGCCCTCTTGCTGCGAGCGCGCCAACCGGTCGACTTGCGTCGAGAGAGCTGCCACCTGTGCGGTCAAGTGTTGCACTAGCTGGTGCAGGTCGGCATCCGATGCGGGTGCGGGAGGCGCTTGCCGCCACGGAGGTGGGGGGATGGAGTCATAAGCTGCCGCAGCCGCGGTGCTAGGCGCCGTTGTCAGCGCGTCGTGCACTCTGTCGGCCAAGTTAGCGACGGCGTCCAGCTGCATCTCCGTCTGTGCGGCTATCACTGCCTGCACCTGAGCTGGGAGGCTGTGCACCCAGATAGTGCGTAACAGCGAATCTGGCACCATATCGGACTGCGCGAGGCTCCGCAAGTGGCGCAGGAACTGCGAGGGCCTCCAATCGCCGCATTCCTCTTGCCGCAGCAGTTGGTGCACTCGCTGTTCCTCTGACGACGAAATCCGCCGGATCAGCTCTTCCATGAGCCGTTTGTAGCTTGACTGCGTCGGCGGGGCGGTGATTATGTCCCGCACTTCGGCCGCATAGTTCTGGTCCAGCTGGCTCACTACATGCCCAAATTTCGCCAGGTCGCAGGTCACGTGGTTGCTCATAAATACCGCCTCAACCTGGCTGAACCACATCACAGGGTCGCGCGGCCAAAAGGGAGGCAGCCTGATCACTGTCCGTCCAGCGCTTGTCGGCGTTCCGGCGGTCGTAGGAGGCGTCGGTGTGGCGGGGATTTGCGCGCCAACATTTTGCTGAGCTGTCTGCGGCTGCGCAGCGTCCGCGCGTGTAGTCTGTGCCTGTAGCTCATTCTCTAGCCTCGTGTTGCGTGCGAGCAGTTCTTCGACGGTCTTTCGCAACTCCTCTAGTGTCGCCATCTTAGTTCAGAGTCGAATCCTCGTACAAGAGGAAAGTACACAGTGAAAATAACACAAGGGCAACACACGAAAGGAAAAAAAAATAACACTAAGCAGTCCGCGATCAAAATATACGCACACAAAAACAATACAAAAAAGAGTTAGTTAAAAAAAAAATTTTAATACGGAGCACCGTTCGGGGCGGGCGTATACGCGCAAGCCTACTCGCGGTTCCACGTCTCTCGTACCGACGAACGTTCGTCACCACGTGTTTTTTAGCCTCAGATCACGTCGGGGTCACCAGTGAAGCGGGAACGTGTTGTATCCCCGCTTACAGTCGCTCATGTGCAGAGAACCGGCATTTATCGCCGCTCCCACGCACTATGCTCATGGGAGAGGCTTTGTGGCAATAAATGACTAAAGCGGTTTCTGGACAGGACACATTTATTTTTCCTGCCGTTACAATAAATGACACATAATAAACTTCGCTAATGTCCGCCTATACAGGCGCGTTGCACTGGCGGCACGGATCGGTCCAGATCCCGGAGGGTGCACACTCCAGTGACGAGCCGTGGCGCGAACGCGTGGACCGAGCGAGACAAAAGGCCGCGTCACAGAATGTTCTGCTCTTGGCGCGACCGGAGGCGCCGTAACGTCCGCGATAAAGGGAAAGACAATTTAACGGCGACTGCGTTTACGACCGCGCGTACACACTTACGGTGGAGTCACGTTGACTCGACGCACGTGGTCCGCGGCGGAAGAACTGGGGAGACGTGTGTCGCGTCGCGTCGACTAGCTCGAACTGGTGGCAGCTTTGTTCCCGTGCGGTCCGGTGTGCGACGCACCGTTGCCGAAATTCCGCATAACGGTACAGCTGCCCATACTTGTGTCGGCAGTGCCGTAGTTCAGCCCTTCGTGCGTTGGACGGTGCTGCCGCCACACTGTGTATCTGAAACCTGTTTCAGTGACAGAAGAACATTTTTGACGGAAACAACAATTCTGCAGGAAGTAGTACTACTTAATTATACACTTTTATACATTGCTAATATAAATGGTGGAACATAAATGATTATTGTTAAAATTTAGTCATTTTCTTATTTCCTACATCAAATACATTTAGGTCAACTCTTAGTATGATAGCTGTGGTTACACCAAGACATTAACACACTCTTGGAAAAAAACTGAGCAGCGTTAAAGAATCATGATGTTAGTGTCATAACATAGAAATGGCAGTTGGTACCACCATTTGCCGATATAGATGGTCTTCCTAATAGTTAAAAAACACTATTTTATTCCTCAATATTTTTAAGACATTGAAGCCAGTACTACAGTGTGTCGTTTCATCGGTTAACAACTACCTTGGGATGTGTGAACAGCATATCATTGGAATCCGAATAACGCATATCGAAAAGAGCGAACTCAGTAACAACGAAAGAGAGCAGTGTGATGTACAGGGTGATCATGATTGAAGTTCCAGTTTCAAAACGCTGCTAAAAAAAATTGCTGCTCAGAATGACGTCAAATTTGAAAGAAATGTTATCGAAGAAGGAGGAAACGTTATGGAAATAAAAAAAAGTAACGAAAGGTTTCCCACTAGATGACGCTGTAAGCATCGCAATGTAAATGGGTTCAACTAAAAATGACAGATGAACCGCAATATGATGGCTGTGACGTGAGCAACATATTAAACCAAACGTACTGGTCGCACACGTTTGGTATTCAACAGGTGTGGCGCTGTTGGTATGCCTATTCATCGCGGCAAATACCACATCGGATGGGAAAAATCAGATTTTCGTACATCCATATTTAAACTGAATGAAGGTGGGGCACAGTACTGAACCACACACAATTGGTCTCATCAAAGTGTACGGGCCTGAAGATGGCGTTGACGCAACGCCGAAACTAGTAGCCAAGTAAATATAAAATCTTAGGTACAGCTAGAGGAGTTTCATTTGTATAAAAAATCAAATTTTAGTTGCCCTGAGGCCAAACACTACAAAAAAACAAAATGACATCGATTTTTAATTATCCTGGGGCCAAAAACCGAATAAAAAGCAAGATGAGGTCGCTTCTTAATTGTTGTAGGGCCAAAAAGCACGTAAAACGTAAAATGACATCGGCTACTAACTGTAGCGAGACTGATGCAAGACATGCGAAATATGCTTTCCACCGTTTTCTGCCACAAGTTGAAATCGAGAAACATCATGTTCCACAATAGGTCTGCGTGTCTCGGGGCCACGCTCAGAATGCATTGCGCAATGCCTGCCTTCATTTCAGTTGCGTTAATAACTGGAGCACTGAACACAGCATATTTCAGATATCCCCACAAACCGAGTTGACACGGATGAAAGTCAAATGATCTGGTCGCTCAGATCGTAGAGAAATGGTGGCTGGTAATTCTTTCATTTCCAAAATATCTCTGCAGTAGCCGCTTCACTGGCTGTACAATGCACGGAGGAGCGCCATCTTACATAAAAATAATCCTTCTCAGACATCCTCGCTGTAGCAGGGGACGGGAGGGCAAACGACGCTGGTGCACAAAAGATGCTCATACCGTTTAGCACTGACGGCACAGGTAACATGACGTGCAGGACCCATCTTGTCGGAAAAGTACGCTTCACAATAAAAACTGCCGTCAACCCGCACAACACAGTTACCTGTGCAGAAAGAAGCGGTGCCGATTGATGTTCGAGTGGATTTTCCTTTGTCCATATTCTGCAATTCTGTGTATTGAGGTGTCCTTGGAGATGGAAATCGGCTTCATGCATCCACAGAATGTTCCATAGCGATTCATTATCCACTTCCATGTGAGCAAAAAATTCTAGAGCAAACATTTGTCTTACTGGCAGGTAAGTGTGAAGCAACTGGTGAAAGTGGATAATTTTGTATGGATAGCAATGCAGGATGTTTCAGAAAATTTTGTACACTGTGGTCACAGTCATGTCGAAAGTTTCGGCAATTCCTCGTGCATTGCAAGTTTGTGCACCACTGCTCGAACCCTCCTGAAATGCTGTGGCCACATCTTCTACTGACGTTAGATCAATTAGATCAATTGGTCTCCTCCCTCTGGAAAAATTCATTTAGAACCTGTCTTTTCCAATTTCTAATCATTTTCTACAGACCCTTGCCAGACAGCAGACCAACGTGTTTTCATACGCTTGAGTGTCCGCAACTTCTGCAGAGCTACTGGCGCACAGCCACTGTTCTTGTAAAATAGCTTTACCAGCCGATTTCAATCCTGCATACAGACAGTCATACTGAGAATGTACCCCATGTCTTTTATTTTGCATATTCTGGCGATTTTTTCCGTAATGTTTCCCCCTTCTCAGATACTATTTCGTTCAAATTTGGCTTCATTCTGAACATTGGTTCGTTTCTTGCAGCGTTTTGAAGCTGTAATTTTAGTTATAATCACCGCAGTGTGGATGATCTGTCTGTAAACCTCCATTCGAATTTGGATTTGCTTGTAACGGATGGTTATACTGTGTCAGCCTGTGGTGATCTGGACGATGTGTATCTTGTTAATGCGAGGTTCTTAAGAAAAGGGGCGATAAACTGCTACTGTTCCCCACAATTCTGATTTTCCATGTGAGATAAGTAGTGTCTTTTTCGATCTTCCACATATTTTACGTTGCACTGCAGATGCACATACGCAAATCCTATGGCAGAGTTAACAAAAAATGCTTAATATGTACCCAAACGCTACATCTGTTTATTTTGTTAAACAGATATACTGCACATACTGTATGAAGACAAATAATGTCCTGCTAGATCAGCTCTTAATATCATGGCAGTGATTACACCATGATATTGACACTTACTTTGAGCCAACCAGGGTGGACGAGCGGTTCTAGGTGCTACAGTCTGGAACCGCGTGACCGCTACGGTCGCAGGTTCGAATCCTGCCTCGGGCATGGATGTGTATGATGTCTTTAGGTTAGTTAGGTTTAAGTAGTTCTAAGTTCTAGGCGACTATTGACTTCAGATGTTATGTCCCATAGTGCTCAGAGCCATTTGAACCATTTTTGAACCTAGAACTGAAAAGCAATAGCACAATTTGTCGACGTAAGCAGTCTTCCGTAGGATAAAAAACTTGGTTTTATTTCCAGCAGAAAACTGTTGTATGATCGCTGCTAAACAGTTCCGTAGCATCCGATAATAAGTGCTTTGCAATGTGCGAACAACACTCTCCACTAAGCTAGGGACGACCCGACGCTGTATTGACTACATTGCATGTAGAAATATCTGATTCTGTCACCACAAAAACTAGCCATAACATATCAATTTAAGTTGGCTCCTAAACTAATATGCGATATGACTTTAATAAAACTAGATCGGTTCTATAGATATGGTTAGAAATAAATACAAAACTCGGCCCTTAGATATTGGAGAGCGATGACGCCGCACGTACTTACTCTTCTAGTGAGAAGACTTAACGTTATAGAGACATGACGTCAAGATGGAGGTACCATTTGTCCTAAACGGGATCGATACCGCGTCATCAAGAGACATACAGGAAATAAATTGGTGAGGGAACGAGGGAGCATTGGAGACCATTTTGAGGAAATATACTTTTAATCCACGATTTATAATTATGAAATGGACTGTTGGTGTTAGACACTGTAGAGGTCTGTCTAAATCTATCGATACAGAAGTTTTATATTGAAACAGGAGGAATATGGGAACTGAAATCTTACTCCCTGTTATGCGTTCTGCAGTACTGCCTGAGCTTACTGAATGCTACTGATACCTGCAGTCGCCACATAAAACATAAATCTGGAAAACAAGATACTAAAAAGTCGATCGGGAAAAAGGGTACCTTACAATGAGTGCAGCCAGTGGAAAACCCTACATTTTAATCAAGGGTCGCTCATGTATAGTTCTATCGGTTTTAAGTCACGTACAGTAAAAAAAGTAATTAGAGACTTCTTCGCACTTATTTAGGGAAACACAGAAAATCTAGATCAATATAGCTAGTGAGGCACTTGAACACTGATCTTCCATTGCCCCATCGACCACGGGGCAATGGTGCAATGGTAAGACAATGGACTCGCTTTTGGTAGAACCAGAGTTGAATTTACCGTTCTGTCTTACCGTTCTGTCATCCAGTTTTAGGAATTGCTTAAGGGACATGCCGAGACGACTGCTGTGAGAACAACTTGGCCCATTTCCTCCTCCATCATTTCCCAACCAGAGCTTTTGCTCCGTTCCTGATGATGTTGTCGATGACGGCATGTTAAATCCTAATATTCCTTCCTTTTATTTTACGAAAACTGTGTGATTCCACATCATGATGATTCGGTTGTATAACTTGTCTATGAACTCAAGAAGAAACTTCATTGAACCTACTAATTATTTCATGATTTGTTTGTCAGAGAGGCTTTCGTACAGCATTCAGGATCTCTCAACTGTGTCTCAGGTGCTTCGCATCAACAGGCAGTGTATGGACGTTGCTGCAATTGGGCAGATTATCAACCTGATGTCCAACGACGTGGCCCGGTTGGATGTGGCCGCCCTGAACGCCAACGGGCTGTGGATGAGCTTCATCTCCACAGCCGCCATTACCTACCTCCTGTACCAGTACGTGGCGTGGGCCGGGTTCGCAGGTGTCGCGTCCGTGGCCATCATGACTGTTCCAACACACAGTAAGTATCCAACACTGCTAGGAAAGCACGCAAAATTGATGAATGTCACTTAGGCATCTCGAGTTATTGTCAAGGAACTGGTTTTTTCGCACCCACCTTATACTTCGCAAGCCACCTTTCGGTTCCTGACAGGGGACGCCTCTGATATCACTATGATTCACCCAGTTTCCTCTTACAGCGACAACTGGTGCACGTGAAGAATGAGTCAGCAGTAATCTTCGAAATGAACTCCGGTTTTCCTGATTTTCCTGTCTTTATCATTTCACAATATGTTAGACGGAAGTAGTACGTTGCTGCAGTTTTCTTTGTACCTACGGTTTCGAAATTTTGAGAGTAAATCAATCTGTAACGTTTCTCTAGCAGCGCCAATTACTGGATTTCGACCAGCATCACCGTGACACTTTTGCGCTACCTAAGTGGACTGGCGAGAAGACATTTTTGAGTCTTCTCTATTCCATCTACCAGCCTAACCCGTTAACCGTTCGGATAAGAAGAGCAATATGCGAGTCTTTTATAAGCTATATTCTTCGAGGGTGGACTAAATTTCCTTAGCATTGTCCTCAGTATCATATCTGCATTTCCCTACGATTTGTTTTACACTGTCTTTCCAGTTTGCTGTTCGGCAATAATGTAATTAAACAATAACATGTTTTTGTTTATGTTTTGGGGTAAGTTGCCACTCCTTGCTCCAGGCGACGATCCTATGCCGATATTTCTCAAACCTTTTCTATCTTTTCCACTTCTCTGTAAGTAACACTGTCAACTACAAACAGCCTTATGGAGATTCCGACGTATTCCTCTACATATTTTATACAGTGAACATTAATGGTCCCAAAACACTGTCATCTGTACGTCTCTTTATTGTAATCTGTACGTCTCACGATTTATACACGAAAAAAAATTGGGTTTTACGTCCCGCCAACATCGAGATCATTAGAGATGAAGCACAAGCTCGGAATGTTTCAAGGTCGAGGAAGGAAATAGGCCGTGCCCTTTCAAAGGAACATCCTCGTTAAGAACTACATGTTGTTTCCTGTTTGCCAGAAACTCTTCAATCCAGTGCCAATCTGATATTCTGCACGCTTGTACTCTGTCCATTAAGTAGCAATGCGGGACAGTACCTAAAACCTTCCGAAATATCACGTCAACCGCTTCGAGGGGCGGTATTTCCTACCTGCTATTCCTCGTGGTCGAACAGAGCGAGATCGGGGATTCAAAAAATCGTTCTTCGCAGAATCTACGCTGATCCCTACAGTGGAGATTTTGTTCCCCAGAAAGGTCATAATACGCCAGCATGAAACATGTTCCATAATTCTGTAATAGTTTGATGTTTGTGCTGTAGCCTTATAAGTATGTGGAACATTCCGACCACATTTTTCCAATCTTTGGGTACCCTCCGTTCTTCCAGTGGCCTGCGATAAAAATCTGGTAAGAGGAGAGCGGTTTTAGTTGATTTCATACTACGCAGTCCATTTCATTGCCCACAAGGCTGTCCGCTACACATGTATCCACTTAACTGACTTTTTTTCCATTCTTAAACTCATATTTTTTCGTGAAGGGTAGTTATAGTTCTAGTATTATATCAATGTTTTGCACTATTTTTGAGAAAAGAAAAATATGGGTAACAAAGAAAGACGTTACCGTAATGAATATATATGTTGTGGAACCGTTGTCAAAGCAGCATGTTTTACCGCTATTTTCTAAATATTATCCAAACAACTTGAGTTGAGAAAAATCTGTAACTCATTAGTGAATAGATATGCAGAGTGATTATAATCAAACTCTCGCTACTTGAGAAGACTCCCATGAAAAACGAGTGATCGTAGGACGCTGAACGTTTACGGGAACATTTTTAAGGACATGCGGAAGAGAAATAGCGAACAAACCATTGAAAGACGCACTTCAATTGCCACATGAGAGTGTAACATTTGTTAATTGCATTCCACGTTTACGTTTCAGGTTACACATGTTGCTCGATGTGATGACCATCTGCAGCCACGGCAGCACGGAACAGTATTAGAGACACCGGTTCACCGTTGTTCGCAACACTTTTCGAACGGTGGACCGAGGAACGTTAAGCTGTGGTGGCACAGCTCGTGCACTGCGTGAAGCTCGCGTATTGCTTCCAGCATTCTCAGCCATGGCTACAGCAACTTTCCAACAATTTGTGACGCAGTTGGCCGTAAGCCTCTCCTAGGGGCAAATCGCCAATTAATTCGATCTTATGAATCTTGTTCTTCAACGCTGATGCATAAAGAGGATCTCTGAATAATCTATAACGCGTTGATACTCGCGAAAAGCAACGGTGTTATTGTTGTTGTTTTGATGACTCAGCTTTACCAGTAAAGCCGTGCTCAGCTTTACCAGCCTCATGTTGGCTGTTGTTGCTTATGTTTCCTTCTACACTGGTTCAAGTAGCGAAAGTTTTATTTTGTAGGGAGCACATTGTGCTCATGTGGGAGCGACCTAGATGCTTGTAAAATAATAAACTGGTAGCCAAGATCGCAGGAATTCTTTTTATTCCGTGATTAACGGTTACGGCGAAACTAAAGCCGCCATCATCGGATCTTGGGATCCTAAGATCCGATGATGGTGGCTTTAGTTTCACCGAAACCGGTAATCATGGAATAAAAAGAATTCCTGCGATCTTGGCTACCAGTTTGGGTGTGAAATCTTATGGGACTTAACTGCTAAGGTCATCAGTCCATAAGCTTTCACACTACCCAACCAAAATTATCCCAAGCACAAACACACACACCCATGCCCGAGGGAGGACTGAACTAAGGTTTTTCATTAGTTCTAAAGTATGGGTTTCCTAGTTTCCTAATCGAGATTGTGATGTATCTGTAGTCTGAAAAATTTAACTGTATCCAATTCTTGTAATTCTTGGTTTGAACTGACTGTTTATATATTTTGTGAAATTCTACGAGGAGTACTGAACGGCATATAATTTGCATACATGTGAATCTTTTCACTATCAGAAGTAATTCTGTGTCATGAAGAAATTACAGTAATTTGGCTACAACAGGACAAATGAGTTCCAAGAAACTACTCTAGGCGGGTGTGAAATTAATGTGCGCAACGGAAAATACTGAACGCGAAAATGAAGATCTGGCCCTGCCTGACTACCCACTGAAGCAGATCTTAGGATCTCTTAATGGTGATATTATATCCTTCTTGTTCTTTAATATATCAATTACAAAATAAACATAAATTAATGGTTAAGGGAACTAGTAACTACAAAATAATAAACGCTGTTTCTGCTTATACACTTATTGTAGATTATAACCACTTTATATATTACAAATAGTTATGTATTAATGTCCAATAGACATAAACAGATACAAATGGATTTCATAACTAACATGATTATCAATAGCCCAAATCTGCCCCTTTTTGTAGCTACGCGATCTAATATAAATAACACAAGATGACTGACATCACCTATGTACCAAACACTAGAAGACACTACTTTCAAAGATGATCTACAGTAGTGTGCAACCTCAGCGGAAATAAAATTTACGTGATCACAGCTGTTTAGCTTTATAGCCCTAATAAGCCGAAGCAATTAGCAATATCACCATATGTACTGCGTCCGGTGAGTCGGAGTGATGGTTCTCGTACACGTCTGTGACGACGGAAAATCTCCAGCCACCAAGTATAGAAAAAAAACTTCATTCAAACACTAGGATGGCAGAAGACGGTCCTCTGTCTTCTCCTCTCGGAGTTCTACAGACGAGAAACGTGAACTCCCAGCCACAAGGACGGAGTTCAGATAACGTTTCAATGTGAGTATAGACAGAAGAAGTGCTCTCAATTACTGAACGCTGCGTACTCAACGAACGACGACCCCCTGACCCCCTTCCTGGAGGCGAAGCCCAGAATCGTATACGTTGGCAACAGTACAGTGCCTAACCGTTGTAACTATAAAATCTCCTGAGAGCAAAGACAGCAAGTCCGTCTGTACCAACAAAAGCGGATACTGAGCGACCATCAAACACAGGCGCTCAAAACGGAAGACTACTTTCTCTCCACCACTGGCTTACCAGCAAAGCTTTGCTCCCTCTCTATAGATTCTTCCGAACGCCAACCAACCATATTTTAGTCTTTTGTCGTCCAGCACTGAAAGTTTGCGAGGAAATACCTATCCCCATTAATTATGAATATGGTATGCTTCTCAGAGTAAAAATTCTCAGAAATAATCCAGCATGCATGATTTCCGAGGTAACACGTCCTCGCTCCTCTCTGCTGCGTCCAAGATTTTCAGAGTTTCCGAAGTACAGTATTATCCGGTTATCCTTCCGGCCCCGCTACAACATCGGCCGGCCGCCACTGTATTGTGCTTCAGCGCTCAGGTGCCCCGACTGTCGGTCTTGGCTACTTCCTGTGTGAAGCAGGACCAACACACCTGTGCAGCCTTTTCCACTCAGGGCTTGAGTTACGCCTGCCATTTCATTCCCATTGGAGTTCTAACCTCTACTAGTATAGGCAATCATTCATTACGCTGTTTTGATAATAAAGACACTCTGTCACTTTTCATGCAATAAGCGTTAACAACTATGTACAAGGTGTACGTGACAGTGTCAGTCTTCTTTAAATATTCATGTATATGATTATCAAATGATACCTAATTCTGGTTGTAAATCACGGCAAAGTATGTAGATTAGTTCTTTTAAGGTGCGTAATTACATTCACCTTATGGAGTTAACGATTCTAATATATGCCGTACTTGTTGGAAGAATTATTTGTGTGTTGCATTGTTATATTACTTGATGATACAATGTGTGCAAACAATTAGACATAACTGAAATTCCTACATAGCTACTACAGCTGAACCTTCAGTATGCTAGCCTCGGCTACTGTATACCATACTCTGTCACTCTACCATTTAACTAGTTTGTCTTTAGTAGTGTTAACGATCATTTTAGAATTATATATTATTTCACTCGATTGTTGAAAAACTATAACTTACATTTGCTCAAGTCATCCACTTGGTTAATATGGACCGCTTGATAGATATTAATCATACAGTGTGTTACAATAGTACTCAATGTTTTTATGGCCAAAAGTAGGAAAACGTACTGTTGACTTACGCTAATGTGCGGGCCATTCTATTGTATGGTAAACACCTGTCTGTTGGCACTACACAAGGTGGACAATGTGGTTCTAATTCTTTAGCCTTCCTTCTCAAAGAACTACCGCACTCGTGAAGACACGCCTGGTGTCCTGTGGACTCGGTCAGATGCGTGACACACACTCCTTCCATGTGTGTGAATACTCCTTGAGAGTAAAATTCGACAATACCTTTGAAAGTTTGCACACTGAGAAATCTATAGTATTAACGTCAGGTGAACAGAGGTCATGCTATTGCGTCTCTTCGACCAATCCGTCGCTCATTAAATGATTGTGTAAGGTGATGCTACTTCACTACCATTCCAAACCAGCGTCAGTAACTTGCAGCGAGGCGGGATGGAGGGCTGCCGCCGCATTCCGCTGTCAAAAGTTGGAAAGATGCTGAGCTGACAGCACGAAATCTGCACTCGCGTACTCAAGTGGGATGGTTACGTCACGTCCAGGCCTGCCACTGCAGCTAGGGCAGCGTGGTACCACGTAAGCCGCCATACTGGTGACCTGGGTTACACTGTAACTGGGCCTGGAACTGCCCTGCTTTCGTAGTCTAAGTGATCATAAGTGGCGTCCTGTCGGCGTGGCCATAAATACTGCCGTCTCGTCATGCAGCATCTGCCGCAGACCACAGCCTTCCCTGAGAAGTACTCCACGCCAGTCGTCGACCCAACTGGTCATCCAACCTCAAAATGGGTCAGTGGGCTGCGCCTAGGCCAGAGGCTGCTGAGAGCCGAACCGGTGTCCAGCTGCTAGCCTACTTCTGGCTGACTTCATCCAGCCATCGGAAGCCACTCGAGAGTTCTTGGCTCGCAATCACCTCCTGAGTTCGTCTCGTCGCTGACCTGTTTCCACGCTTTTGCCGCTGATGTGCCGCTGGCGCTGCTTCGGCTGCATGGCCGCTGATGCCAGCCACTCTGACCATTGCCGTCCATGCACAGCCGCCGTGCCACCTGTGTTGTGCTGACAGGGGCTTTGCTGCTTGAAAGTATCGCACACCATCGAGGTGACGACGCCTCCGGCTGTTATATGACTTCTGTTAAATAAACGTGATGCTGTTTTCACAGTCTGTACGATTCCAAGACGGGCGAGAAGGTGGCTCCCCGTGCTCACTGCCCTTTCAACCAACCGGTAACGTCATCTTGACTTGCTAAGATGTCTATAACACTCGGGCCATCCTGGTCCCGTTACACACGAGGTGTGGAAAACAAACACCTATAAAGTAATCGTGGAATGACTGACGTTACTTTGGACCTATTACACTCGCTATAAGATCTATTTTCAAACTTTCTCGGCTAATCCCATATTACTAAACCTTCGCACAATTTACGATTGCAGTAGTGTATAATAAAGGACATTTTGTACAAAATTTGATATGTAACGTATCACCGGACACCTAATAATGGTAATTAACTATGACTTCCTTTGAATAAAACGTGGAGTAGTAAGCTTTACGATGCTTTAGTAGCAATGTGACATTTCCACTCTTTAGTCTTCTAGGGTTAATTTCACGCAATAGTTGTTGAAGTTTATATACATTAGACAGCCGGCCGGTGTGGCCGAGCGGTTCTAGGCGCTTCAGTCTGGAACCGCGCGACCGCTACGGTCGCAGGTTCGAATTCTGCCTCGGACATGGATGTGTGTGATGTCCTTAGGTTAGTTAGGTTTAAGTAGTTCTAAGTTCTAGGGGACTGATGACCTCAGCTGTTAAGTCCCATAGTGCTCAGAGCCATGTTTTTTTATACATTATAGGCATGCAGTGCAATATCATCAGTAAAACGGAGGTGGTTACCTTATTGGTCAAATAATACGCAAGCTCCCAATTCTGTTCCAATATAGGGATCTGGAAACTTCCTATGGTGTTAGCTAGAAAATATTTCATGATGTGAAAACTCCTTACCTCATAATTCTTTCAGCTCTACGTATCTCACTATCCTTACGAAGTTCAATAGAGGTGCTAACACATGCCTTTCGCTGTACTGACGTGCATTGACTCATTGTCGTTTTTTATCTTGTGGTGTTAGTACAGGTTCAGTTGAAATCGCGTAAAAAGCTTTCTCAGAACCAAAAAATCCTAGATAAAGTGGCAGCTTAAATTTCATTCACGGCTTGCGAATGGTTCGTTATGCCATATGCGCTTCTTCCATTTGTGGACAGCAAGTGTAGTATTGAGCAAACATGAACGGATATGAACAATTATTCTGTACTAGAAGTATTTACGAAAACGTAACAGACATATCAGGATTCAAAATTTCGAAAACATTCTTCTATAGTGTCACTGGCGTGTTTCTTCAAAATTAGTGTCATTTATTATTGAAGTGTATGTTTTGCTCATGAACATTACTTTTATTCTATGGGTATTTCAGTCATGAAATTGTTGATAGTTCTGTTAGCTTGCTTCCATCTGTCGTGACTCACAAACCTAGAATAGCTTACTAAGCTGAAGGCCTCCTTTTAACGCGAATAAATTCCTCTTAAGAAAATACAATATTTTTTGTTCATTTTTAAATACTTATTTTTGCACCAGGAAACTGCAGAAAAACCAGTGATATCACATACTTTTTATTTACAGTTTACACAGGAAAGCTCTTTGCACGATTTCGCGACAAAATCGCCCGAAGAACCGACGAGAGGATGAGGATGATGAACGAGATTGTGCAGGGCATCCAGGTGATCAAGATGTACGCCTGGGAGAAGCCCTTCGCAGAGCTCGTGGCTGCGGCGAGGAAGTAAGTAAAGGCACTTGTAAATGTTGGCGCTAGACAACTTTGGTCAGGAGCCGTTAAAACAGACCTTTGCGTTATTTGTTTCAATGGGAGTGGCTCTAACCGAAGTTGGTCATATGACACATCAATGACAAAACGCAGATCGCTTACAGTTTTTTCATCTTTTCGTATTACATGCCAATGCGAAGTCACTTGTCTTCAACCTTGCCATTGTTTTGTGTGTTCATTTCCCAAAAGTCTCCGTTTTTCCTTCATCCCCAAGCACCTGTTCGCAAATAGATTCCGGTATGTAGACAGACGGAAGCGTGAGTTCTACAGGGTATTTCACAATTCATGTTACACACTTGTAGAGGTTGTATAGGGGACATTGCAGATCAAGTTTTACGTAGGAATCCATGTCCGGAAACATCATTCAACGACGCTACAGAGCGTCAACGTTACATGAGATTAGTATTTAATGTCCCGTCGACAATGTCAGTAGAGACGGAGCACAAGCTCGGATTATGGAAGGATGGGGAAGTAAATCGGCTGTGCCCTTTCACAGGAACCATCCCGACATTTGCCTGAAGCGATTTAGGGAGTCCAGTGTGCTAACCACTGCGCCACCTCGCTCTATGCCAACGTTACAAGCTTTGACACATATATGTACAGGATGACCGAGATGAATAAATTGTTCAGTTTGAGGCAAGAGACCCTTTACCGGAAGTGAACCAATCGAAAGTTATAAACGAAAACCGTTCTGATATCTCTGACAGTGGAATATATGCAGTGGTACTGTTGTTGCTACCATTGTAGGGTACCCAACATTCACAGGTGGTAGTTTGGGCCAAAACAAGGGAAAATGTCAGTATACAAGGACTCTAAAATGCATACCTGAGGAGCTATGAGCACTTTTTCATCTTCACTACTGTGAAACATATCTCCTCTACTGAAAAAAAAAAAATGCTCATAGTTCTTGAGGTATCCGTTTAAGAGCCCATGTTTACTTGGCATTTTTTTCTTGTTTTGACACATACTACAACCTCTGAAAGTTGCCTACCCTAAAATGTTAGCAATAACAGTACCAGTGCACGTATTCCACTATCAGAGGTATCAGAACGGTTTCGCTTGTAACTTTCGACTCGCTCGGGACCCTTATCTCAAACTGATACATTTATCCTTCTCCTACATCCTAGAAGGTTTGAAACATCATCACATGATCACCCTGTATGTATACCATACATATACAGGCGCCTGCGCCTGTAACTTTGACGCTCTGTAGCGTCATTGGATGGCGTTGCCAGATTTAGGTTCTTGCGTAAAACTTAATCTAAGCCCCCTCTACAATCTCTAGAAATGAGTAACATGAATTGTGAAACATTTTGTATTTTAACGTTAGTAAAAATGCAATGAAAATATGGCTACAAGTGATTGAATGAAAGGATTGTCTTATATTAGTAACGACCAATACATGAATAATTAAGATTGCCAAACTAAACCTGACCTCTGAGTATTCAGTGTGGTGTAACTTTGCTGAACTGCACAATTAGGCTGCTGGCGGCGCACCAAGCGACAAGCCTTCTCGGAAGTGGCGCTGCGAACGGCATGCACGCCCCAAGCCTCCAGGTCATACCGCCAAGATTGTCCCTGTGGTTTCTCCGGGGTTATAAGGGACGAGGCACAAAGAAAGCAGCAGGATAAATTGACTTCTGTGTGCCCTCCATGTTCGGCTGTTAACCACCAGCTGTCCTTACGACGACACAGTTCACGATGGACTTGGTTTATCTGTTGGATGTGTTCTGATTTGGTCTCGTATTACTCTGCATACTTAGCTTTGAACACTGGACGGTTATGATTTCCGACGCGTGAGTCAGTACTTCCTCCTTGTGAACGTCGTACAAATAAATGGTGCGGTATTTACAACAGAACACTTCCAGTATGAAATTTTCACTCTGCAGAGGAGTGTGCGCTGATATAAAACTTCCAGGCAGAGTAAAACTGTGTGCCGGACCGAGACTCTAACTCGGGGCGTTTGCCTTTCGCGGGCAAGTGCTCTACCAACTTGCCAACAAAATCACTTGCCCGCGAAAGACGAAGGTCCCGAGTTCGAGCCTCGGTCCGGCTTACAGTTTTAATCTGCCAGGAAGTTTCAACACAACACTTCTGTTTTCAGCAGTTCCATGATCTGTGGCATGGAGAGACAGATGGCATTGATAATTTCCTACGGTACGACCAGCCACGCTCATTGTAAGAGAATGCACCAAACACAAACAGTTTGCTATAGGTTTGTTACCAATTGTTTCAGTCAGCACAAGAGAGTTATAGAAATGTTCCCAGAGCTTAGAGTGGAATCTTTGGAGGAAAATAGATGATCTTTTCATGAAATACTTTTGAGGATGTGTAAAGCACCAGAATTTGCAAAACAATTCTATTGCCTCTGGTTCATCTTACATAAAGATAGAAAGGATAAAATATTGGAAATTAAGGCTTGTACAGAGACATACAGGTAATCATTTTTCCTACGCTACGTTTGTAAGTGGCACGGGCCAGGGAACGGCTAGCAGTGGTGTAATGTAAGCTCCACCATGTAGTGTGTAGTGGCGTGCGGAGTATGTATGTAGATGTAATGAATATATATGTGTAGATAATTTTATGTCGGGTATCTTAAAATGTACACGCGTCAGTTTGTTGGTAGTGTTTTTTCTGTAACGAGCAACCTTCCCACAAACACGTCACAAACTTTACGACCTGATGTTTTTTGCTTCTCCTTAATACACCACTAAGCGGGTTACACCTGTCAGTACAGACTAACCGTTTCGCATCCACGCGCCCACGCTACAACACCTGAGTTGCTGCCCAGGGGAAATAAGAATTAATGGCTTGCTCTTGCCACATGAACACTCTGCCAGTCACTTTATTGTGAATAGCAGAATAATTACGTAGGTACTATCTAACCTAACCTAACCTAAAAACATACGACGTGTAGTGGCTATAATTAGTGGTGTGCAAATGAAAAATTCTGATGGAGCGTTGTTCAGTACACCTTCCTCAATCACCAATAGAAACATCTGCACCTATACGCCTTACGCCCTCTATATTTGCTGGAGGATAGAGACATGCAACAGTATTCCAAATATGTACGTTGAGCGCCAAATCATGGCAAAGTATTGTTCAGGCTTCCCGTTAAAGCACTGCATCCGTATGGCGAAGCCGCCTGGACGATGTTTGTTCCCCGTCTCTCGCTTTTTACGTGACTCGACTTCACTCGGCTGGCAGTTCCCCTACTCGCCTTGTGACATTAATAACTCTCAGCTGCGATCCCGGCACCTGGCTAAGAAAACGTGGCAATTAGCTACACCAAAACGCAGCACAATGTGTGAAGGTGAGTAAAGATAGCCCATCTCGCAGGCGCATTCTACCTCTCGCAATTTCTGCTCGAATGAGCACAGCTGACAGCTGAGTGAGAGGTCGCAAAAAGGCCAATGACGTTTACGGCATTCGACGCCCCACATACTGTCTACCATGCAACCACAATATTGGCTGCTAATGGCAACAGGGGGCGGGACTGGAGGTATTCAATGCTGAGCACAGCATGAGGCTACGGAGCGTAGTTGATCTGCTTTGTCGTCGAATAACTCACAACGATGCTAGAGAGCTATGGCAACGATAAACAAACCAGACTCTGCATTATACACACATAAAAAAAAAGTTTTGCATCACCTCGGTTCTGAGAGTTCCGGAACCTGTACAGAAAATTGTAATAGACATCAACATGAACATCATTTCCGCCCTTTTTGTTGCTTATGAAAACCACACATTGCATGTTGTACCACCATACAGCGAGACCTTCGAAGGTGGTGCTCCAGATTGCTATACACACCGATACTTCTAATACCCAGTAGCACGTCCTCTTGCATTAATGCATGCCTGTATTCGTTGTAGCATACTATCCACACGTTTATCAAGGTACTGTTGGTCCAGATTGTCCCACACCTTGGCGTAGATCCCTCAGAGTGGTTGGTGGGTCACGTCGTCCATAAGTAGTCCTTTCCAAACTATCCCAGGCATGTTCGATAGGGTTCATGTCTGGATAACATGCTGGTCACTCTAGTCAAGCGATGTCGTTATCCTGAAGGAACTCATTCGCAAGATGTGCACGATGGGGGCGCGAATTGTCATCCATGAAGACGAATGCCTCGCAAATAAGCTGCCGATATGGTTGCTCTATCGGTCGGAGGATGACACTCACGTATCATACAGCCGTTACGGCGCCTCCTATGACACCAGCGGCGTACGTCGGCCCCACATAATGCCACCCCAAAAGAGCAGGGAACCTCCACCTTGCTGCACTCGGTGGAGAGTGTGTTTAAGACGTTCAGCCTGACAGGGTTGCCTCCAAACACGTCTCCGACGATTGTATGGTTCAGGGCATATGTGACACTCATCGGTGAAGAGAACATGATGCCAATCTTGAGCAGTTCATTCGGCATGTTATTGGGCTCATCTGTACCGCGCTGCATGATGTCGTGGTTGCAAAGATGGACCTTGCCATGGACGTCGGGAATGAAGTTATGCATCATGCGGCCTATTGCGCACAGTTTGAGTCGTAATACGACGTCCTGTGGCTGCACAGAAAGCATTATTCAACATGGTGGCGTTGCTGTCAGGATTCCTGCAAGCCATAATCCGTAGGTAGCGGTCATCCACTGCAGTAGTAGCCCTTGGGTGGCCTGAGTGAGGCATATCATCGACAGTTCCTGTTTCTCTGTATCTCCTCCATGTAAGAAGAACATCGCTTTGGTTCAGTACAAGACGCCTGGACACGTCTCTCGTTGAGAGCTCTTCCTGGCACAAAGTAACAATGCGGACGCGATCGAACCGCGGTAATGATCGTCTAGGGATGGTTGACAACACGAGCCATGTACCTCCTTCCTGGTGGAATGACTGGAACTGATCGGCTGTCGGACCCCCTCCGTCTAATAGGCGCTGCCCATGAATGGTTGTTTATACCTTTTGGAGGGTTTAATGACATATCTGAAGATTCAGATCGACCGAGTCTGTGATACAATATCCACAGTCAACGTCTGTCTTCAGGAGTTCTGGGAACCGGGCTGATGCCAAACTTTTTTGATGTGTGTGGATCTACAAAAACAGTTGCTGAAGTTGACGTTTCGTCAGAAAGGAAGCCAAGAAATTTCACATACTGAGAAAGGACTGGCAGATGAAATAGTAGGCTTTCTGCAATATGTGTTGGTGGAATGTCTGGTGTCGTATACGCTCCACTGAGCAGACAACGCACGTGAGGAGCACAATGATGACGACAATTGTTTAACAAGTGAAACTGATATTGAAACAAGTGTCGAGTCTTATAGTTCACCATCCTTATCATACACAGTGCCACGAATCTCGTCTCCAGTGAAACGTAGTGAAGGGCAATCGTTCTTTAAGTAGCGGGCACTAAACATAGTTACGTACCTGGAAGGTTATCAGCAGCATACTAAAAAAACAATTGCGAACGATTTCGAATAAGTCCACAGTAATATGACCGTGTAGTGCATAAGAAAAACTACGAATATTCAAGGGAGGACAAGGCGCACTTGTTACAAAAGCTGGTGTTCGGCCGTTTCAACGATGCTCGTTAAAATTTACAGGATGTGCATGATAGTGACCTGCTATGTTATGCACATCAAATTGCGCGCGACGTAGATTACAATGATTTCAAGGGATCAGTGGATGATTCCATAACTTCAAACAGTGCTACAGAATTGGAAGAAGTAAGATAACGAAATTTCAAACAAAGCGTCAACTTGACGGTGCACGGCAAACTCCTGAATCGATCCGAAAATTTGTAGATGAAACGAAGAAACTTATCACAGCCTTCAGAAAGGATTTTGTTTTCAGCTTCGACCAATCTGGATTTGTGCAGGACATGCATATGGAAGGAACCCCGGAAATTGGAGGTGCCAAGAGAATTGTATCAAAATCAACTAGCTTCAATGCCTTAACGTACTCGCATACAATTATGCCGACTGTTAATGTGGATGGTTAATTGGCTGAAAAGTTATTTACTGTGCTGCGAGAAATTGGAGGTGCTCTGTACCCTATTATTCTTTCTCTTGTGCGTGATCTTGCAAGGGGAGTAGGAAATATTTACATAACAGCAAGCAAGAGTGGGAAAATTGGCGTAAGAGAACTACAACTATGGTGTGAGCACAGGTTTTAGCCAATAACTGGTCCAAATAACGGTGTATTTGCTTGATTCTTGATCTGTGATTAAAAATCATACTCTTTTAGAGCAAACTATTCCTTCTGAAAAATGTGTGACGTTGCAATTCATATCACCTGGAACCACGGTACAAATTCAGCCTCTGGAGATCGTTTTTTCCTGCCTACACAACACATTATCGCACTATGTGCAGCTACGCCTTGAATGATAGCCAGTTTCACGATAAGCTACACGACAGATTGTTTCACATTCGGTTGTATGCCATCAAGTTCCATCAGTTCTCGCCCTCCCCTTACACTGGTATGATTCAATATGCATTCTTTAAGAGTAGATACCTAGCTGAAAGTCCTGCATGCTTCATAACTCCCAAGAGTTCGCCTTCGATCTTGATGGCGCGCAACTTTGGGGTCACTGTGGAGCGCATTTTTAATTCGGTATCCATGGTAAAAGATAATTGTTTGTATTAAAATTTCTTGGGTGCCGACGATGTCCATTTTGTGAAGTGTAATTCTCATTTTCTGGCGCCCTGTTGATGCACATGATTAGTCATTTGCAGCCAATATTTTTCCTATCATAACTGTTAACACAACACTTTCAAATGAGCGTTACTAAAGACTGAACTTGTGACCTCGCACTCAAGGGGTTGCTTTGCAATGGCAGGGTGGCAGCTTGAGGTCGGCTCTTTAAGGCGGTGTTCTCGAGGATGGTGCTCTGCCTTCGACTTCCTGGCACTGTCCGTGCATCGTCTTAAATACGGTACCGGCAGAAGAACACGTAACAGTCTGTGAACACGTGAGACGGCAGAAGCAAGTAGACCCACGCTGGCTCCTCCTCCTAGTGGGTATTTGGCTGCCGCCTGTCGGTGAGCCGACTGCTTCTGATCTCAGCGGCGGCACTCAGAGTTGCCCGTGATTATATGCCAATATTCCTGTTGTCGTCCGGAAGTACTAGTATTTTGGTTCTCGCTGACGTGGCCCCTACGACCCCGGTTTTCGACTACCTACAACGTTGTCGTGTCATGCTGTCGGGCTATGAGCTGCGTCACAGCAACTTCTTTACCACACTCTCCTCAAAAAATTCTGAGTGGAAAGAACAACTCTAAAAAGGAAGACATCAAACCATCTAACCCGTAAGGCTTCGTTAATATGAGTGTATAACGAAGTAGAAAAATGTTTGCACGATGCAACAAGTCGATCTACCCCTCCTTCTAACGTTTTGAATTCCCCATCTGTACTACAGGACTCAGTAAGGGTTAATCTCAAAGTTAAAATGGCTCCCATTCTGTAGTTTAATGTGAACAGTTATAATACACGTTTGGAGGGATGAAAAATGCTAGTAAGAGCAAAGCTTTCAGGACACGCACTTAAAGACCACGGATAAACTTGTGTTGCGAGGATTTAACCTGCGTAGGAATGATTAGCTAAGTGGTGAATGAACAAAGAGCGATGTAGCTATGTTCATCAATGAAACATTCCACTACTTGCACATCACACTCACCATTGAGTTGCATGTGAAGGAGTCTTATAGTCTTATAGTCGTCTTATAGTGTACTATGTGTACATCCCACCGCGGAACCCTGCTGACAGCAAAGTATTTACTGATTTCCTTAGATAACTGCTCTACCCATTGCTATAAGTCGGTGCATCAATGTACACAATGTGCTCTGGGACTCCTCTACCGTCCATCCCAGCGGTCGACTAACTGGGAGGCTGGCAGTGTCAAGAGGAGGTGTGCCTACTTAATCTGGGTCGTTCTCCGCTGCATATCTGTCTCTGTGTTCCCTGCCTTCGCAGACACCGTAACGTGGTAAGCGGTGAACAGTCTACATTCAATTGACCACTTTCCAAAGAGGCTTGATCTAGATGAGACAACAACGCTCAATGGAAGGTCACCAAACTGGATGTTCACCAGAGCGAAGTGGCCGTTATACAGCCAACTATCCGTTTCCAACACCGTGATAGCACGCACGAGTGCGTGGGTCACATCGCAACAAAAAAAGACGTCCCCTGGTGGAACGAGCTGCATTGTATATGTTTAGGAAAAGAGAAAGTGGAAACAATCTTGCAACCTTTGGCAAGCGAGGGCTAAAGTTAGGCGAATCATAAAGAAGAGAAAACGGAGTGCGTGGGGAGAAATTGTAACATCCCTTAACTGTGCCTCATGAGCAATGGAGGTATGGACATAAAAGTCTAGGCTAAACATCTGCCATATTAAACAATGGTATTCTCCAAATATTACCTAGACGATGGCGAGAAACTTCTTTTATTTGACTTCCAACTGTTACATAAATTATCATTTCTGCCAGCATAGGGAACGTCAGGAAAAACACAGATTAGAGTTCTCTTCCAACAATTCGAAGTAATATAACTATCCTTTCTCCATGTGGGAACTATAATTTACAACGGACTCGATAGTTTTTACTATAAGACGCAACGACGCCTAAACGTTGAGGTTCAAAAAGTCCTCCTATGACTGTTCAATACGATCACTTATTTTTCACTGGAGCCCTGTCAAGTAGAGCAAGTTGAATTATAACCATCTCATATTACAGAGCTAAGGATCAGAAACACAGAGGAAAAACACTGCGTCACCTACGTGCACTTACAATGTTTTCCCGGAAGATGTGCCACCACCCAAGTGCTGAAATTTTTCTAAGTCTACCTTATCTATTAACACAACTAGGAGAAAGATTTCAGTTGTACGCGTTCTATTTTCAGGTCTGAATTTCGCAGACTGCTGCAGGCAGCCTACCTCAAGGGCCTGCTGGTGGCGTCCACGGTGTTCATGGAGAGATCCTCTCTTCTCGTGACGCTGCTGGCGCATTACCTGGCTGGCGAAGTCGCCGGTCCTGAGAAGGTACGAGTGGTCCACCTTGCACCTGACCTCGTTCCTCTTCCATATACCAAACGAGAACGCAATTTTGTTCTTGTTTCAGATATTCGCGATGGCCCAATACTTCAATATTCTCAATCTTTGTCTGGCGACGATGTTCCCCTGGGCAATATCCAGTCTGCAGGAGGCTAAAGTATCCTTTCAGCGCATAGAGGTACGTAGCAGACTCTCAGACATCAAACGACAAAACAATTTACATTTTACTGACATCAGTTTGGCCACGAGAAAGAAATATTAAATACATCTCTGTTTTGATGCATGTTCTTATGTGCACGCGTGATACGAACGCGCAATCTACACACATTGCCAAGTTCGTCGTGAGCGGATCATCGAAGGAATGCCAATAACAATAACCAGAAATGCAAATCTACAGCAAGGTAGATTTTTAGATAATAGCTAGACACGATTCGAAGTAGCTCATACGGCGTACTATTCACACCTCTGGTGTAACGCCTCCCTCCTGAACACTAACTCTTCCGAACGTCTACCATTATTATCCAGTAGTTGCGATATTAAACTTATGTTATGACGGTTGTGTTCGGATTCGATGAAGACCAGTTGAATGCACATCTCCGGAATTTCGTTCTCTAACAGACGATAGGTGTATTTGCTGTATGACATTGTTGGCTATTAATCAAGTTGACAATTCCAATGGAAAGGATACATTACTTAAAGTGGTAGATTAAAATGTACATAGAACTGGGATTTATTCAATCTGTATATTGAGCAAGCAGTAAAGGAAACAAAAGAAAAATTCGGAGTAGGTATTAAAATTCATGGAGAAGAAGTAAAAACTTTGAGGTTCGCCGATGACATTGTAATTCTGTCAGAGACAGCAAACGACTTGGAAGAGCAGTTGAACGGAATGGACAGTGTCTTGAAAGGAGGAAATAAGATGAACATCAACAAAAGCAAAACGAGGATAATGGAATGTAGTCAAATTAAATCGGGTGATGCTGAGGAAATTAGATTAGGAAATGAGACACTTAAAGTAGTAAAGGAGTTTTGCTATTTAGTGAGTAAAATAACTGATGATGGTCGAAGTAGAGAGGATATAAAATGTAGACTGGCAATGGCAAGGAAATCGTTTCTGAAGAAGAGAAATTTTCTAACATCGAGTATAGATTTAAGTGTCAGGAAGTCGTTTCTGAAAGTATTTGTATGGAGTGTAGCCATGTATGGAAGTGAAACATGGACGATAACTAGTTTGGACAAGAAGAGAAGAGAAGCTTTCGAAATGTGGTGCTACAGAAGAATGCTGAAGATAAGGTGGGTAGATCACGTAACTAATGAGGAGTTATTGAATAGGATTGGGGAGAAGAGAAGTTTGTGGCACAACTTGACTAGAAGAAGGGATCGGTTGGTAGGACATGTTTTGAGGCATCAAGGGATCACAAATCTAGCATTGGAGGGCAGCATGGTGGGTAAAAATCGTAGAGGGAGACCGAGAGATGAATACGCTAAGCAGATTCAGAAGGATGTAGGTTGCAGTAGGTACTAGGAGATGAAGAAGCTTGCACAGGATAGAGTAGCATGGAGAGCTGCATCAAACCAGTCTCAGGACTGAAGACCACAACAACAACATAACTGGGATCCGAACCAAAGTGCTTGGGTTTCGCGGGAAATGCTCTTACACGCTGAGCTACCTCGGGTAGGGTAGAGGTCCACCCTCACAGCTTTAATGCCGCCACGACATCTCTCCTACTCTTCAAACTTCACAGAGGCTCTCCTGCATACCTTGTTGGATTAGCAGTCCGGAAGAAGGAATATTCTGGGCACGTGGCGTAACTGTATCCCAGCGATTGTTCGTAGTACGTATCTTTCACTCTGCAAATGAGTGTGCGCTGATTTCAAAGTTACTGGGACATTAAAACTTTGTGGCGGAGTAGATATCGAACCTAGAAATTTACCTCGAGAAATATTGGCATTGTTTCCACAGCCTATCAAAACACATCCTGAATATCTCAACTTACATCGCCTCCACTCGAGTCTTCATTGTCGTAAGAAATTCACTTAAAATTGCTATTCTAGACAAACATTACCTCATTTTCACTCAGAAAGCTAGGCTTCGGTTTGAAAGTAGATCAGTTACGATACGACATAGTTGTTTCACTACTTGATCTCGCTCTAGGATCTAACTATGATAATTGTAATAGACTTACCACATTATACTGCTACCTTCAGTCTTCTCTACAATCTCTTTTGAAACGCGTGAGCGTTGATGTGTTCGATCTACTGTCCGAATGGCGCCATTAAACTGATGTAGATCTATGTCTGCCTTTCTTACACGTTGTTTAGATATATTTCCCATGTCAGTAGTTCAGGACCGAATGACTACAACATCTTTCGTGACCTTAGTACTTACATATTACACAGTACGCGTTAATTATATGTTTTAGTTGAACCACAACTTTCTTACGTGTGGAAGATTCAACTAGATATTGTCGTCTTTCAATTAAAATTTTAGTGGCTTTCTATCAGTTCCACTGAACACTCTTCCCATTTTTTGACTATCGTCATTATAATAGCTTAATAAAATCGAGCCTGTAGCCAGGAAACCTAAAATTTATCCTTCGCTTGTGTGCTTCAGTAAGGCGTAATAGTTGTTTCTCGCACGTACGTGATAACCCTTATTATTTCACAATAATGTTCGTCTTTTTCGCAGGTAATGTATGGATAACGTACGGCGCCTATACGATGCTAAATAAACGACCTCCTATTGCTTTTATGGATAGTGTATTTCACGTCATCGAATTTAGATTGTCTGTAAATTTATCAAAGAGGTCTGAAACTGACAAAAGCATCTAATTATTAATCTAAGTCTCTTATTATTCTCCTTATAAGTCCCTAGATGGATTCAGTTTGGATCTCGGAATACCTTACTTTTCCAGTAAACACATCCGTTCTGGGAAGTTTATCCGCACAGCGTATGTTCTGTTTTGGTTATGTACTTCCGCACGCCAGTGGTGACACATGGTGATTTAGCCATATAAAACCGTACCGCGGCGTCACATATGGCTTATCTCGTGGAAAAATATTTACGATAGCAATCAGCGAGGTGTCTCGCTAGATATCTTGATCCGAAACCGATACAGCCTGTCTGCGGTTGTGACGGGGGGCGTACAAAATGAAGAAGTCCATATTCTTGCTAAGAAAATCGCTAGATTCGGAACATCAATTGATCTCACACTTTCCCCTTCTGTATTGTACCGCCTGGCACACAGAAAGCCTTTCAACAATGGTAAGAGGAGTAGAAGGCGTCTTAGTTCTTCAGCCTGTTATTCCATGTAGACCCGGCTCTCACGGTTTTCACCTACCCAGATGGCTGATATCCGCTTTCTGGCGCGTAAGATTTATCCACTGAAGTTTTGCAATGCAGCTTCTGTGCACTGTAATTAACCCAATCCCATTCTGTGACTTCACTAACACAATAGAAGGTGACATAAATCGCGTCCTCTTTTCATGTGCAGCATAGGAGCGCCACAGACAATCGTTTTTGCAGCAACATCGTCTGAACGTAGAGTTTCCCACGAGAACCATCATTATTCTTTCCTTGAGTAATTCCATATACGTATAATAAAAAGAGCTTGCTACATTTATACAGGCTGCCAAGAGACTTTTGCAGTAATAACGCAGCACTGGGAGCTAGGTTAACAGTCGTTTTATGTTGAAATGTATTGTATATGTATAGTTATTTCAAGTTATACGTTGTACATTTTTATCGGTATCGTGCCTACTCTTTTCGTTTTATTTGTTCAATTTGTTGTGCCACAGGAAATAACTCTGTTAAACAACTTTCTACGATTCAACACAGGATGTCAGACATATTTGTTAAAGATGTATTTATATACTTATATTTATGCCGTAACTCTATCATTTATCGTTTATCGTTAATAGTGGTATATTGTTCCTCTGTCTTTTCATTTGACTTACCAAATCTATTGTTCAATATTTTATTTGAATGCCTAACAGCAGCAGGTGCCAAAAGCCCTTTGTTAAACGCGTATCTGTATGTTCTCATATTATGTCATCAATTTTAAGTTTAATACTGTACGCTAATTTATACCTATTAACTGGCTGAGCGGTTGTTAGTGCAGCTCACCTCCTAGTCTACACTGTGCTAGCGTCCTTATTTCCACATACCTGTTACACTCACCTGAACCTGTTTACTATCATAGTCTCCCTCAACAACTTGTAATATCCCCTCTCCCTTCTCTGTCTTGTCTTTATTGCCGAAATGATACCTCAGGATGCGTCCTAGCGAGGTGTCCGGGTTGAGAGGTGGACATGTCACCCTAATTCATTGAAGAAAACCGTATTAGTTATGCTAATACACTCAACCCTCCCTTTAATTACCACAGTCCCTATCATGCAACAGACAATTTATGGAGCAAGTTATGATATTATCTTGTTTGTGGTCAGTTTAAGAGTTGTGCCCTTGATATAACTCTGTTTATGATAATTTAATAGCTGGTCACTCATATCGGACGAAGGGCACTGATAATAAAGGTGAAATTCAACTACTAAATAACATAAAAATATTAGTTTCACAAAGTGATATATTTCGAGAATTACTAGAATATTAAAGAGACATATATTGAATGGAACACAAATAAGAACTGTGTAACTTCGGTAATGTGATGCTGTCTATTCACATACAGGAGCGAGATCAACTATCATAATACAGAGCCCTAAAACTTCGAGAGTGGGTGTGCCTTAACTCGTTACTGCTAACTATTACGAACAATATCAATCTGGAATGGGAGCCCGTGATACACATCACACATGCAAGCCGTGGCTGTGTATAGCGACAAGGCGACAGCGAAAGCTGGCAGGGGTCAAATTAATTAGACTACTGCGCTCGTGCTGCGAGTACATTACCACCTGCAAGATGCATACGTACATGATGAACGGCCCCCAGGATTCTGCAAAATTAAGATTTATAAAAAAACAAAAACTGAAACACCGAGTAACCAGAGGTTGGCAAAGACGTTCATTATGAAAGCGCGGTAAGGCGCAGACAAACGAAAACATTGTCTCATTCAATTTGTTGTACAGTTTTTTGTTTTAGATAGACACAGACTCTCTCGTATGTAGAAGGAAGATGAGGATGTGCGATTTTAGAGTTGAAGTATTGCGATCTCGATGTATTATATGTGTGAGTGAATTACAAGGTGTACAACTTTGCTTCCACCGCTTTTTCCCCAACCTTTGAGGCTTTAATGAAACAAATGGGTTACACATGCATCATTCAAAGTATTTTCCATCGCTGGCCACTACTTTCTCCCATCTTTCGGGCAGTGTACGAATCCCGCGTCGAAAAAATTGTTCATCTTTGGAAGCGATCCACGAGTCGATCCAATTTGTGACTTCTTCATGAGATCGGAAGTGTTGGTCAGTCAGGCCATGCGCCATTGATCTAAACAGGTGATAGTCAGAGGGAACAATGTCTGGAGAATACGGCGGGAGGGGTAGGACTTCCCGTTTTAACGTTTCCAGGTACGTTTTGATCTCTGTTTGCAACGTGGGGTCGAGCGTCGTCGTGCTACAAAATCACTTTGTCATGCCTCTCGCTGTACTGCGGCCGTTTTTCTTTTAATGCTCTGCTCAAACGCATTAATTGCGTTCGACAACGAGCACCTGTGATTGTTTCACTTGGTTTTAACACCTCATAGTACACGACGCCGAGCTGGTCTCACCAAATGCAGAGCATGGTCTTGGAGGAGTGAATATTCGGTTTGGCCGTCGACGTGGAAGCATGGCCGAGATATACCCATGATATTTTGCGTTTAGGGTTATCGTAATGAGCCAATTTTTCGTCTCCGGTCACAATGCGATGCAGAAATCCCTTCAGTTTTTGCCTCTGAAGCAATTGTTCACAAACACACAAACGCCATTCAACGTCTCTTGGTTTCAGCTCACACGGGACGCAAGTTCCTCCTTTCTGAATCATGCCCATAGCCTTGAGACGTTTTGAAATGGCTTGCTGTGTCACTCCCACCAATCGTGCCAATTCTTCTTGAGTTTGACGCCAGTCTTCACTCAGCACTGTTTCCAACTCCGCATCTTCGAAAACATTCTCTCTTCCACTACTACGCCGGTCTACGACGTTAAAATAACCGTTCTTGAAGCGTTCAAACCACTCAAGACACATTCTTTCGCTAATTGCGTCCTTACTATACGTACTTGAGAGCATTCGATGAGACTCATCCACTGTTTTCTTCATATTGAAACAAAACAGTTACACCTCCCGCAAATGAAGAGAATTAGGCTCGTAAACTGACTTTTCAATCAAGAACAACTTTATGATGCAAACACAAATCGACTAATGTTTGAATGAGGTTATGTTGGCCGAGGTCTAAGCTAACTGCCAGACGTCTGCGATCTGTTTCTTTCGCCGCTACTTACCGTTGTCACCAACTATCGGCAAACGGCGGAAGCAAAGATGTACACATTGTAAATAATGTTAAAAAACCGAATCAAGTATTTTATTTATTGAACTGAAGAGAATTTTCGTGATCACGATAAGCGCCGCTTGCAGCTTCAACTAGGTCAGCGAAGTCCTATCGCCAAGAAAAATAAGATAAGCAGAGACATTTTAACAACGCAACCATATTCATATTAATTTTTAAAAATTTTACGCGCATTCAGCTCGGAGCACAGGGATGATGTTACAGCTGCTGTCTGTGGCGGGCTGTGCCCGTGGATAAAGACCCGACTGAAACAGAGCGGGCGAGAAGCGACAAACAGTACCAACTGTTGTCACCAAGTGGTAACTGACAAGGCTCTGCCTGGACTAATGTGACAGTAGTACTTCTGACTCTTGTGATCACCTTGACTCTCGCTGGCCAGAAGTGAAGAACTCTAACGTTCTCTCTGTCAGTCCAGAAGTGAATTTCTGCCGAACTCCTCAATTCGCCTTCACGCTGCAAGATTAGTGCCTTGTTCTCAGCGTGCAGGGAACTCTCCAATCGTGGGAGGACACAGAAGCGGCTGCCAACCATACTCCTAGATTCTGCCACAACTTTCTCTTTCAAACCATTACAACAAATTTTCATTCTGTAGCAGATTGTCCTGCAGATTCGGTGTGCGCCCTTTTGCGTCAGCACATGTCATACTGGTCCACCAATCAGGTGGCGTTTATCGGTTTATGTGCGGGAAAGCATAGCCCTGAAACTGCTTCTGATTGTTGGACGGCAGTGTTCTACATTGGTGCCATACTGTCGATCCCCCTGAGGACACGGACATTAAAATTCTCCAAACCGGCGCGTACAATGCAGCTGTCTGGAGTTGTCTGGTAGGTGAGCGGCAGGACCCAATGCACTAAAACGATTGGCGAGGTACCGGCCCCGGTGCTGTCCACAACCCACACACCCTGCTTGTCTCGCTACAAATGCCAAAAACGTTCGTTACCCCCTGTGGTGCGACAAGCGAGCTATGGTCTGCTCTTGTCTTTCAGGTAGCCGCGCCGCCACACATTGTCCAATGCCTAATAAAGCGCGCCGGCTCCGTCACCCAGTACTATCAAAAAAAAAATCAAAGCCCTCATTCCAGATTTCATTACTCCAGTTACCTTTGGCCATCACCACTCGTCAACAAGAAAAAGTTGAATGAAGGCAAAAAAATGGGGGGGGGGGGGGGGGGGGGGGAACAATCCACGAGAGCTTGACTTCTTTCGTCCTGTCAACTGATCTGTTATTTTAGTCAAGTTGTGCCATACAACTTTTTTCTCACCACTTCGACTCAGTATCTCTTCATTACTTAGCCGGGCGCTGTGGCCGAGCGGTTCTAGGCGCTTATGTCCGGAACGGCGCTGCTGCTACGGTCGCAGGTTCGAATCCTGACTCGGGCATGGATGTGTGTGATGTCCTTAGGTTAGTTAGGTTTAAGTAGTTCTAGGTCTAGGGGACTGATGACCTCAGATGTTAAGTCCCATAGTGTTTAGAGCCATTTGAATCATTCGTTAATTATTCGACCTTCTTCTGTAGCAACAGATTTCGAAACCTTCTATTCTGTTCTGTGCGTACTGTTTGCCCTTCATGTTTCATTTCCGTCCAAAGTTACAGTAATTCAGAAATGACTTCGTAACTCTTAATTTTATTTTAGGTATAATATATTTTAGAGTTTAACTGTGTTTGATCAAATAAAATACAGAACTATTTGAGTTATCGACTCTTTTGTCATTTTCCTTGACGTAAGAAAATTGGTTCGTTTATAATCTACTCAGTAGGTCTAATAACTGTGTCTTCCAATTCTGTATGCGTATTGCCCATGTTTTAGGATGCAGTTGATTTTGTGTTTACTGTCAGAACCAGCAGTATTGTGCTTGTAGCTGATTCTCTTTTTACTGCTGTTTTATCATTTTCATATCTAGCCATAGCACAGGCATTTTATTTCGTTTTAATCACTAATACCATATGGAAGAAGATTATGAGTAGCTATTTTCCTTGCGACAGAACTCATGAGGTAACCTGGAAGTCACCCGACAAAAACATTCAGAACGAAAGAGATCACATTCTGTTATCTTCCAAGCTCATAATTAGTACCAGACAGGCTGTAGACGAGATAATGAAACCATTGGAGAGAAGGAGGAGGATTAAAGGATGATTTAATGATTGGTGTAGAGGTGCAGCCAACAAGAGAAAAGCAGCCGAAGTGCTATGGCTGACAAACAGAAACGGTGAAAGAACAATGTTGGGATACATCGAAGCAGCTTGTCGAAAAGGTCCTCCGAGCAGAAAAGCTCGTTAGCAAGACGACAATGACAGTAGAGGATACAACGGTAAACTGCAGGTAATACAAGAGACTTTTACAAAACAGTCAGGTTCTTTAATAAACGATATAACGCAAGAACTGACGCGATCAAAGATCAAGCAGGACACATGATAACTAATGAGACGAAAGTTACGGAGGAATCGAAAAACTATTTCGAAAACTCCTAAGTATGGACAAAACCATCAACGATACTACGACGACAGTCGAAAAAGAAGAACTGTTCAGAGAAAACAGAGTGATGGTACCAACATTGGAGGATGAATTGCCAAGAATGGAAGAGGTAGGGAAAGTCATAAAAATGCTGGAGAAAAGAAAGGCACCAGGAATAGATGGAATACTTGAAGAGATGCTGAAAGAGGGACGAAATGTCCTACAGGAGTCCACTGTCTGATGCGTTTAATTTAGAGGATAGAAAGAATTCTGGCAGAATGGAAGCAGTCTGTCATCTACACGGTACTTAAGAAAAGAGATCCAATGAGATGCAGCAACTATAGAGGACTTGCCTTACTATGTACAGCTTATCCTGAACAGATTCTGAGCACGCTGTTGCTGAAGCGGCTAACGTCATACGTCAAGGAGGTACTTACATTCCAGCAAGCAACTTTTAGAAACGGGAAGTCAGCCGCAGATCAACTGCATAGAAGAAGGCAAGTATTACCAAACAGAAAGGAATTTCACAGAGATGTTCACTGTATTTTTGTGGACTTCCAAATAGCATATGACACTGTCAACCAGCAAACAATATGCCAAGAAAAATAAAGAAGACTAGAGACAGCAATTAAGCTGGATGGAAGGATCAACACCCTGGCCTGTGTGGATGACACAGTTTTAATGGCACAGAAAGATCAAGATCTGGTTCACTTGGGATGAGTGTTAATGTAAGAGCCAATGAGAGCAGGCTCGAAGATGGATATGGATAAGACCAAATACCTCATAATGAACTGGGAGAAGGATGTCAGATCTAAAATCTTTGAAAGCGAAAAGAGTTCAAATTTCTAGGGGCAGCACTCGGTGGAAGGAATCAGGTAGACCAGAAAATAATGACAAGAATTCAGGCAGAAAACAGATTAAAGTTTGCAATCGGAAAGATGCTCAAGTACCGGCTTCTATTGAGATCCACGAAGATTAAGATCTCCAAGACTGTAGCGTAAAGCATGATCCGATACGGAGCAAAGACCTGGACTTTGACCGAAAAGGTAGAAAGAAAAATCCTAACTTGATAATGCTGTTCTGCGACAGGTTTCTGGACTAGGGAAGGCTGGAGACGGCTGGAGAAAATCGAAGAAACATGAACTGTAGAAGTTGTACAAACTGCTGGACATTGTGTCATTGTGACAGGTGGTGGAAGAAGATGTCAGGGGTAACAGGCCAAGGGACAGACCTTGAATGTCTTGATCGAAAGGATTGAAGAGGATATGAGTACGATGGGAATGGCTGGAGAAAATAGATTTACTGTAGAAGATGGAGAAGGCTGATAGCCGTGGCCAAAGACCGACTGTAGTTTGTGTGGTCAACCTAGTACAAGTAAGTATGTAAGTATGGAGAAGATGTTACCCGTCATTTACCAAGTAGTCCTAATTTGGTAGCCAATTTGTTAACAGCAGTGAAACACTTGCGTTATCACGATTGCGACCTAACTCACGGGTTGGGGGTTGGGTTGTTTGGGGAAGGAGACCAAACAGCGACGTCATCGGTCTCATCGGATTTGGGAAGGATAGGGAAGGATGTCGGCCGTGCCCTTTCAAAGGAACCATCCCGGCATTTTCCTGGAGCGATTTAGGGAAATCACGGAAAACCTAAATCAGGATGGCCGGACGCGGGATTGAACCATCGTCCTCCCGAATGAGAGTCCAGTCCTAACTCACGTTTCCCCACTAATTCCCCTCGCCGGCGCTGCCAACAGGACTTTCTACTAAAGCCAGAGGCACCTGCTGACGACAGCAACAGGAGAGCCACAGTGGGGGAGGTGGTTGTCTCCTTGCAGCACGTGTCGGCCTCGTGGGACGGCGCCCACCCTACCCTGGTCAACGTCAGCCTCAGTATTGCACACGGCAGTCTCTGTGCTGTTGTCGGGCCTGTTGGATGCGGAAAGGTGAGTTATTTAACTCGATAAGTTTCAGAAGTAGAATACATATCGATTTATATCTCCGTGAAGACTAAATTTGTGTAGACGTTCAAAACATCTTCAAGACCCATGGTGACAGCTCTATTTTTCGAGGTTATATCTGAAACTTTTCCTCTCATACTTATCACCTCTTGAGCCATGTTTCTCTCTCTGTCTCTTGTTCCCACTTGTATGAAATTTAATGAAAAATCAGTGTTCAGGCTGTAACACAGATTTCAAACCTGAGTGAGGAATCTCCTTTGCGGTGAAACTGAAATTTCGTGGCAGGATTCTTCCTCCCTGGTCTCTTGGTCCGCCACCACGGCTTTGGCGCACAAGTCTTGCCAGATGGCGAGCGTAGCAAGAAGTTCGCAAGGTAGTGTCATGGGGAGGTTTGCTCTGGGAGTCCGACAGAGTGGGAGGCAGTCTGCAGTACCGAGAGAAGTGGCGATATCGACTTCGCTCTGCGCCAGAGGCCACAGGGGGCAGTAGCTGACAAGTTGTGTGGTGGCGCTGACAGCCTTGGATGGCGCTCTGAGCACACTTGTATGCATCAGTGTGGCTGGTTCCAGGAGTCGCCACAGGAATTAGTCGCCAGTAAAAGCGGGAGTCAGCAGGAAGCAGGAGGGGTGGCTACATCGTCTTCTGGTGGCGCCGTAGGCCTCTGTGGGCAGTGCCAGACTAGATGTGGGGCCTTGCTGGTGCACAGGGAAGACTTCTGTTGCACTGCTGTGGCTGGCTGCAAGGGGGTGGACTCAGTCATCCTATGTAGGTCTTTAGTGGACGGCCACCAGCAAGAAAACTTCGGAGAAGGCAGTACGATGGAACCATGAGCCGCGAGAAAACAGCATCAGTATACTGTAACGGTCAGTGCGGAACGTGCCCAGCTGTAATGCAGACATCGTCCAGCTAGAGTAGGTGAAGTGTCTTCTTGTCGGTCTCCAGGAAAAGGCAGCAGCTCATAGTCAGTGAGGAGTAGTGGTGGAGAAATTGGTTATGGCACTGTAACGTGCTCACTTGCATTTTGGTTGATTTGGAGGGAACGACAGGACCTTAATAGACCGAACATCATAGGTAAAGGTTATGCGTATAAAGCGAAGCACCGATGAAACGGAAATAGGCATGAATATTCAAATACAGAGATATGCAGAAGGCAGCCCTGCGGCCGACGACGCCTATACAAGACAAGCGTCTGGCGCAGATGTTACATCGGTTACTGCTGCTACAGTGGTAGGTTATCGAGATTAAGTGAGTTTGAATGTGTTGCTAGACACGGCGCATGAGCGATGGGACATACTATCTCCGAGGTAGCGATGAAGTGGGGATTTTCCCGTACGACCATTTCATGAGACTACCGTGAATATCAGGAACCCGGTAACGCATCAAATCTCCGACATCGCTGCGGCTGGAAAAAAATTCTGCAATTACAGGACCAAGCATGATTGAAATAATCGTTTAACGTGACAGAATTGATTGCCATACATTTCAATGCTGCGCTATCAACAAGTGTCAAAGTGCCAAACATTCAACGAAACATCATCGATATGAGCTTTCGGAGCCGAAGGCCCGTTCGTGTACCCTTGATGATTGCACGACACACAGTTTTCCGCCCCGCCTGGGCCCATCAGCACCGACATTGGACGGGTGATCATTGGAAACACGTTGCCTGGTAGGGCTTGTCTCGTTTTGAATTAAATCGAGCGGATGGACGTGTACGGGTATGGAGACAACTACATGAATCCATGAACGCTGCATGTTAGTACGAGACTGTTGAAGCTGGTGGAGGCTCTATAATGGTGCATAGCAAGTGCAGATGGAGTGATACAGGACTCGTGATACGTCTAGATACGACTCTGACAGGTGAAACGTATGTAAGTGTCCCGTCTGATTACCTGCATCCATTCGTGTCCATTGTACTCGTATATTCCGACGTACTTGGGCAATTCCAGCAGTACAATGCGACATTCTACACGTCCAGAATTGCTACAGAGTGGCTCCAGGAACATTCTTCGTGTTTAAACACTTCCGCAGGGCACCAAACTCCCCAGACATGAACATTATTACTCACATCTAGAATCCCTTGCAGTGTGCTGTTCAGAAGAGATCTCCACCCCCTCGTACTCTTACGGATTTATGGACAACCCTGCAGGATTCATGTTGTCAGTTCCCTCCAGCACTAGTTCAGACATTAGTCGAGTCGATGCCACGTCGTGCTGTAGCACTTCTGCGTGCTCGCGGGGCTCTACACAATATTAGGCAGGTGTGCCAGTTTCTTTCGCTCTTCGATGTATAATGTAAGGATGTATTTTACCATAAATTGTGCAGCATATTATAACTGTTCACTGCGGGATATGATTGTTGTAGTTCTGATGGGGCGGCATATTTTTTTGATCACTTGAATCATCAGATACCTGAAATTACTATTCGTGAATTTGAATTGATTGCGAAGGATTAATTTTCAAGTCCGTTCTGGTGTTCTTATATATTACTTAACAAAGAAAATCATGATTGTAAGCAGATCTCCCAGCCAAACTCCCCTCCACCCAAATCCTCTACCACACTTTCCATGAGTAACGGGTCCCCAAGAATGAAGGCACCCCAGCAGGACCGCTGTCTGCAGCAACCAGCGAGATACGAGTATATTCCTCAATTACCGACTAGCAACTAGTACCAATCTGTTCTTCTTGAGATAAATTTACTGACTGCGGATGAAAACATTTCGTCTCTACAACAGACGTTAAATAAAGAATGACTAGCTATAGAATGAAATTTTCACTCTGCAGCGGAGTGTGCGCTGATATGAAAATTCCTGTCAGATTAAAACTGTGCGCCGGACCGAGACTCGAAGTTGGGACCTTTGCCTTTAGCCGGCTAGTGTTCTACCGACTGGGCTACCCAAGCACGATTCACGATGGCCCCTCAGAGCTTGGAAGGTAGGAGACGAGGTACTGGCGGAATTGAAGCTGTGAGGACGGGTCCTAAGCCATGCATGGGTAGCTAAGTCGATAGAGCACTTGTCCGCGAAAGGCAAAGGTCCCGAGTTCGAGTCTCGGTCCAGCACGCAGTTTGAATTTGCCAGGAAGTTTCAATGACTAGCTACGTTCGCTAACCTTGCAGGAATAGAGAATTCATTATAATCCATGTAACGTCACCCCAATAAACTGTTATGACAACACTGGTCTGCTGTGGGCGATTTTCATACTTGTTAGACATACGGAGCTACACATCTTCGAGAGCAGTTTTATCACTGATCTGTGATTCACACACAGTGCTCCTAGAATCGTATGTACGACTCACTGCTGATACAGTAGGACACTCATTCATTTTGGTAAATGAGAACTTACAGTGTGATCGATGAAGCGGCTGCCGAAATCCCTACTGAAGAAGGTAGCAATAGGACGAACTACTTGAGCATCGCTGGGCTTGAGACATGTACAAGCTCCGGGGAATGAAACCTCTCCCAAAAGCTTGATCGACCTGTCGACTCTCTCGTGGCGACGAGACCGTTTCAGATAGTTTGCTTATTGGTCACTGTCTTTTTAGCCATTGTCATTTGTTAAGTGGTGATCCCCCACCTCTTTGTGCTCATTGCCATCAATCTTTGACAGTTCGCCATTTCGTGACCCAATCTCCTTTTCACTTACCTTCCAGTATATGTTTGTCGCCTAAATTATAGGCCGTTTTAGCGGACGACGCGCGTTTATCGATCGCGTTTTACTTTTTACCGATCGTAGCAATATGGCGAAGGACATTTAATCTTTGGTTAGGAACCTCCGCTGTCCCTACAGCGTATTTTGTGGATTTCTTGTTATTAGCTTACTAGCTCTCTTTCCTTCCATCGATTGGGCTTAGCGTATGGCCGCTTATAACTTGTTTTATTTATTAGTGTTCTAAGTTTATGACATGGGCGCATAGGACTTCAGTTGTTTTGCGCCTTAAAGCAAACTCCACCACCAAGAAAACATAAAAGAAACTACGAGGGTCAGTCAAAAAGTAATGCCTCCTATTTTTTTTTCTACGTTTAATTGTCAGGAAATTTAAATGCAATTACATAGGTTGAAAACCACAACATTGAGGATCATTTTGTCATTTTTCAATGTAATCTCCGCCCATCTCTACAGTTTTGGTCCATCTTTGAACAAGGGCATCTATCCCAGCACGGTAAAAATCACAGCTCTGCTTCCTAAGCCATTGACGCACGGATGTTTTGACGGCCTCCTCATCTTCAAAATGAATCCCACGATGAGCTTCTTTTAGTGGCCCGAACAGATGGAAGTCTGATGGTGCCAGGTCAGGGCTGTATGGGGGATGAGGCAAAACTTCCCATCCAATTTTGACAATCTCGTCAGAGGTGTGACGACTGGTGTGTGGTCTTGCATTGTCATGCAAAAGAAGAACATCTGCCATTGATTTTGTTGGGCGAACTCGCTGAAGACGTGCTTTAAGTTTGTTGAGGGTTGTGACGTATTGAACAGAATTTATTGTGCATCCCTGCTCCAAAAAATCAACCAGAATCACACCCTCTGTATCCCAGAAAACTGTTGCCATAACTTTCCCTGCCGATCGCACAGTTTTGAAGTTTTTCTTCCTCGGCGAGCTTGTGTGACGCCACTCCATTGACTGCCTCTTTGATTCGGGTTCAAAAAAATGCACCCATGTTTCGTCCCCGGTCACAATTTTTTTCAGAAACTCATCTCCCTCCAAACGGAAGCGCTGCAAGTGTTGGGAGGCAATTGTTTTCCTTGCCTCTTTATTCTGATCGGTTAACATTCTTGGAACCCACCCTGCACAAACTTTTGAGTACCCCAATTGTTTAATAATCGTGATCACACTGCCTTTACTAAGAGAAATAATGCGACACACTTCATCTGCAGTAACCCGACGGTCACCACGAATGATGTCATCAACTTGCTGAATGTTGTGTGGAGTCACTGCACTCACCGGCCTGCCGCTCCGCTTTTCGTCAGTCAACGGTGTTTGCCCTTCAGCTTCCTTACAACGACGAACCCATCGTCTAACAGTGCTGACATCCACTGTCACAACACCATACACCTTCTTCAGTCTTTCATGAATGCGTATGGCCGTTTCACCTTCTGCATTCAAGAATTCAATCACACAACGCTGTCTCAAACGAACATCGATGTCGGCCATCTTACAAACTTCTGCTGTGCTGCCACCTGTTGACACAGAAAGTTACTACTGCAGTCGATTGCAGAAGAAGGTTTGAGGAATGGCGCCAAATTCAAATTTTTCACTTAACTTAATTTCTTTAAGTAGAAAAAAAATGGGAGGCATTACTTTTTGACCGACCCTCGTATATACATGCCTTAGAATGGCAGAGCACCAGAGATTGTTTGCTGTTGCATAGAAACTTTATTCCCAGTCGCAATTGCAATTTCTATGCCTGTTTTGACACTGCAGTCCACCCACAGATGTATAGCGATGGTGTCTCAGGGTTACGTGCTCAGAATACGACGATATCCTTGCGTCACATGAATGGATGCTTTCGCTAGACGACGTCTGTAGGCAGATTTCGGCTATGACTGTAGGGTCTAACTATCAACAACTGGGCAAATTAAATGCGATGGTGATTGTAATATCTTTTCTATACCCATGTAACATGACCGGAATTGATTATGATCTAGGCAGCTGCCTTGAAAAACAGTTTTTGAACTACGTGTTTTCTTTTCAAAGGAGTAATGACGTATTCCCGTTAAAATCATCGGAGTCCTGAATGACAACATTTCGCGTTATTTGTAAGACTGTTGCAGTTGTGCTGCTCACCATATAGTGATGATCAGCATAGTCTTCAATTTTTTCATATCATTATAGGGGCACTTTGGCTGGATTCCCTTCAAACTCTACTTTCTTTCCCTGGAATAGCTTGTCTTTCTCCCGAAATGCTCATGGATGCGTATAACTTTATGGTGATTGGAGCCATCCTAGTGTAATTATTTCTCACATTAATATGAAATAGGTAATAGAATCGAAAAGATTGTACACTTTTTCTGAAAGGTGACTATAACATTTACTGCCAAATTAGCGAATAACATTCTTCTCGCATATCAAAGTTTTAATATTTTCAGAGCTCTCTCCTGTATGCGCTCATAAATGAGCTGACGCCAACATCTGGAGACCTAAAGATTGGAGGGAAGGTGTCGTACGCCAGCCAGGAGCCGTGGGTATTCGTGGGCAGCGTGCGGCAGAACATCCTGTTCGGACAGCCGTACGACCGGAAGAAGTACCAGCGCGTGGTGGAGGCGTGCGCCCTGTCCAAGGACTTTGAGCTGCTGCCGTACGGCGACCAGACGCTGGTGGGCGAGAAGGGCATCACCCTCAGCGGCGGACAGAGGGCCAGGGTCAGCCTCGCCAGGTACCTCAACCACTAAATAGATAATGAAGACAACGCCAGAATTAAGGATGTTTGCGATAAGTTGTGCCACTTGAACAATAGTTTCAATTCACACAATTTTTTGCTATGCAGTTATCAGTGCCGATAACATGTAGAAAATATGTGAATGAATAGCTAATACGTTAGCTGTTTGCAGCGTACCGGTACTCTTCATGAAAATTCGAATAGCAAAATAAGACGTGTGTGTTGGTTACTGTGTAATAAGAACAATATTTCTGACAACTTGCCACTATTTATGGGGAAATGTGAGTAGTTATCTAATGGGAGACCACAGTAAGGCCTTCTGGTGTCACTTTCCACACTTATGCTAGTTATACTCAAGGTCATCCCTTACCGTCTAGCCCCGACAAATCACGGGCAATAGATCAATATCATCCCCACCCCTCCCAATTCTCTCTCCCCTCCCCTGGACCATCTAAGATTCAAGCACACCCTCCCATTTCTACTATGATAATTAGCACACTAGAGTGGGTGGCTTCCTTCTGGAGCTGTGCACAATAGGGAGAGGATCAGGATGTGGGTTCTTGTTAAAAACAAATTAATTTAGTTGTAATTACGTTAAGGTCTAGGGTGTGCGTAATTGTTAATATGAAATTTAATTTAATATTACACGATTTTCCTCATTTGGTGCAGCAGTAGAGACGACATTCAGGCAGATATGTAAGTATATCATTTTTCAAAAATTTTCTAATTTTTCCATATTTTCCATCACTTTTATAATTTTTCAGTATTTTTCCATCTTTTCTACAATATTACATATTTTCCCAGTGAAACGAGTCTCGTCCCATTGCTCTCGACGTCACGTCAACGTTCCATTACGTCACGTTGCATTCTCTGGTGTCACGTTGACGCCATGATGATTTCTGCCAATCACAATGCAGAATTTTCTGAAAAGAACCGACCAGTCTGAATTACTCGTATTTATCATTCATAAGCCATCCCTACATCACTGGCATGTGTGTTAAGTCATACTGAGTGTGTTAAAAAACGAAACTGTTCCACAGAAATAACGACGCCATAACTTATTCCGCAAAATTAATGACGATATAACAAAAAATTCTGAGGTCCACTATTTCCAGACGCTCTTTAAATTTTAACTAAATACCACAATGCGATACATACGTTATTCCTAAACCAGGAGTACATTACTAGATCGTGTGGCTCATAGTTTAAGCGATACTGAAGTGTCTGTGTTTGCGGTACCGACCGCTATCCCACTGGCCGCTCTTTCAAACACGTGCGCCACATTACACCGCCACGTTTCCTATAGCCGCCGCCGCTGCTCGAGGGCGCTGCTACGAGCGATTACGCCAATGTCAGTGAGATCCTAGCATCCCCTCTCCAGAGCTCCAGCTATGGGTTTACTTATGTTCGAACATTCATGCACTGAACCCATTTTGTGTGTTTGCCAGTTAAATAACATTTACAGAACGTCATAGTGGCCAGGCCTCTGAATAGATATGTACTGAAGAGTGATACATTTATGTCTTTCGTATCTCTATGCATTTCTACATTAAAATCTGCTGTTAGCAACTGACGCTGCAAATACAGGAACAAAGTTATGTATTAATTTTGCTACTTTATATTAGAAGTAGAATAAATTAATATTTGAATTCTCTGTTCATGAACGGCGACTGTTTCTCGTTCCTCTAAAGAACCACACCGTGTGCAAGGAAGTCGTAACAGTGTTTGTCCAGAAATACGATACAATTTTTCTTCGGACTGTAGCGATTTCAGCCGTTACGAAATACATGTAATGTACTCGAAGTTGCGGATATGGACAAACCTCAGCTGTGTGGTGGAATGTCGACAGCAAAAATTTGTGCCGGACTTGCACTCGAACCCGGATTTCCTACTTAACGCGAGCGGTTGCCTTACTATTAGGCTATTCGAGCACGACTCACATTCCGGCCTAGAATTCCACATGCCGTGAACCATGTGTCTACAACCTGCACTCGTACATTCATTATATGTATTTCTGTACAGGGGAAACATTTTAATTAAAAGTTGCTTGCTCGGTGTCGGCTGATTGACGACATGAGGAAGTTGAAGTCTGGCTGTGAGTCGTTGTCGGGTAGTCCAACGGTAAGGCAACAGCTCGCAATAAGCGAGAATTCCTGGTCCAAGTCGCGGCCCAGCACAAATTTTCACTGTCGTCATGCCGTTACTCAGCTGATGGTTGTCCATATTTGCAACTGCGAATATGTCACACGTATTTCGAGTTTATAGTTAAAATGAGGATGAGGAGGATGATGTTAGAGGAAATGATGCCATGGTAAATTTATGGCATTGCAGCAAAATACTGAGGTTAACGTATTCCAGAGACTATCAATCATACATAATTTATGTTTGCATAAGAATTAGCACAGCGCTACAAAATATGCACCTAGAAAGTTGACAAATATCTCCAGCCACTGTGGGTCATTCAAGGCTGGTATTTCTAAGCAAGGGTGTAACTCTGGAAGGGAGCGACAACGTAGCGTTGTTGGGGTAGACCACAGTACAACGCTGACGGATGGTGTAGGACTGTTGATATTTTTAAAAATGTCGGGAATGCGATATATCGGTATTATTAATACAGCCCCACGATATATTGTGAGGTATCGATATATGACGGAGAAAATATCCACGTACCGATCTAATGCCGGTTTTAGAGCTGTGTATTTAAGGACTGATCTATTATTAGATACTTGTACACTAACAAGCTAGTAGCCTGGCTACCCCCCATAGAGCAAGAATCGAAAAGAAAACGATGCACGTTCACGCTTGGCGATAGCCACTTTGCTAACAATGCTACCTGCGTGTCAGTGCCACAATAAAAGGCGTCCGTCGGTCGCTTTCGCCACGTATCGCATTTGTTCGGCGCAGTTCGTGTCGACTTCCCTGTTCTTTCATTTCTGCCAACACCAGCGATCTAGCAGTAGCTGTGTCAAAATTGTGTGGTGAAATTAAACGTTGCGTTTCTGTTAGCAGCGCCGAGCGCCGATTACATCAGCATTTCCCATCATCCGTCTCCGCCCACCGCAAAGACCAATCTAGTCATTTAGATTTTTGTTCACCTTTTTAAGCGACTATTTTTGAAGAAGCCTGATGTGAAGAAATAGCATACTAGTTGCGTTAAAGATTGTCTTCTTTAACGCAGCGAGTGTGCTATTTCTTCACATCGGGAATCTTGCTATTCCATTCGCACCGCCACCGGCCAGTGCAATCGGACAACTTATTTGTGTCACCCGTGTTTGCTTCACATAAGGAGAATGAATGACTGCGATGAAAGCTCAAAAAGTAATAAGACTCCTTCACACCGTGAAAGTAAAACTATTTTCTACTACAATTTCAAAAGAACAGTTTCAAATATTTACAGAAAATTGCAAAAAAAGTAATATAAAATAAAAATATCGGTCCTCAGTATTGTCATTTCGGAATGTATATATCGATTTATCGCGGAAAATATATCGCTTCTTTAAATCGATATTTTCTGGTAAAGATTTCGATATATCAATTAATTCTTATTTTCCCAACAGTCTAGGGTGGAATACGGCCACGACCGTGAACACTGTGGCCATTCATCTTCTCAACAATGTTAGAGAAAAATGCATTACATATGTGTGAAATACTCCCCGATACGGACAACCTAGTTGCTGGCGGAAAAGACACTGCTGCTGCTACTACAGGGTGATTTCTACTAACGTTTAAAAACCTCCGAAGGGACGCAGAGTACGCTGAAACAAGCATGGTTTCGCGGCTATATGGATTACAGTGGCGAAAGCTTTTTCCAGGTCCACAACTCCTATGATGGTGCCTCGATTTTTCTTCAGTCGTACTTCCATTATCAGTCACCACTTCGTAACTGCCTCTCTGTTTCCTTTACCTTTCGTAAAGCCAAACTTATTTTCGTTTGACAGATCCTCAATTTTCTTTTCCAATATTCTTTATATTATTCTTGTCAGTAACTTCAATGCATGGGCAGCTAAGGTGATTGTACGATAATTCTCGCGCTTATCTGCCCCTGCTATCTCCGGAATTGTGTGGACGACATTTTTCCACAAGGTGTAATGTCGCCACTCTCCTTAATTCTACACCAGGCTCATCCAAGAATGGCGCCCGGCGGACGCGCCCGCGCTTCGCGGGCATTTGGCAGTGTAGTTCAGCGCCCCGTCCGTGACCGTGTGTCGCTAGTGTCGCCATAGGAGCGAGAGAGAGAGAGAGAGAGCGAGAGAGAGAGAGAGAGAGAGCTGCAGAGCGAGTGAGACCGCGCAGCACTGCTCTGCGCTGGACTGTCCCGCAGTCAGATCCAACGTAAACAAAATATTCTATTTTAGAAACAGTTTTATGTAAGGGATATAGAGTCTCATTCTTACTGTTAGTAGTTACAAGTAAATATTTTTTGTTATACGTCGTGCTAAAGCTTTCTGTATCCCTTTTAAGTGTTTAGAAATCACATCCTTAGTTTGCTGTTTTGTACGAAATAATTTTAACTGACCAAGTTTGAAAACTTATTAAAAATAGAATTAAGGCTATACAGCTCTTTAATTCTTACAGTCAATATTGTTAAAGAAAACAATTAACATTTTACACGTTTTTCTTTTTCGAGGAAACGATTTTGTCTAGGTTTGGTAGAATATTCCGAGAGATTGCTAACCTCTAAGAATTAGTCAAATTTTTATCGCCAAGTAATGAACGGTTTTAGCAAGCTTTAAAAGAGAGAAAAAGCGCTCATAAATATACGTAGAACTAAACATTGAGAGAAATTTGGCCGCGTGTTTGTGCAAAAGAGAATATTTCGCTCGTGAAAGACGTCTGTAAAAGTCATCCAAAGTTTTACACATAAGAAAGCGGTTCTTCAGGCGGATATCGCAGTGCAGGTCTATCAGCTGTAGTTGAAGCCCTTGTGAGACGTCCTCTGCCCGAAGGGAAAATGGGCGAACAAATATATCTAAGGCCGGTTGAAGCTCACTTAGCTCCAAAAATCTGCTTTCAAACTGTTCTTGTAATTCGCAAATTATTTGAACATAATGTGAAAAATCCACATCTTTTTTAACACTGTCTCGTGCGGGAAAGTGTCCACAATTCTTCTCGCGCAATCGTTTTCCCCACAAAATAAGTTGGTTTTTTTTTTTTTTTTTTTTTTTTTTAAATGCTTGAATCGTCTGCACTAAATCAGCAACAGAGTGATTTTCGCCTTGGAGTGAAATGTTCAAGTATGTAAATGACCATCAAGTATGTAAATGACCAGTAAGGTCACTCAAAAAAGACAAATTCGCCACCCACTTAGGATCACAAAGTAATTTTTCTGGACGTCCTTTCATTTTACCGCTCAAGGAGACAAACCGATGAAGCACCTTTCCTCTGTTCAGCCATCTTACTTCGGTGTGGTAGGGGATTTCCGGGTACTCCGCTTCGATATCAGCCAAAAATTCTTTAAATTGGAGATGTGTGAGTCCATGCGATCTAAGATATTTAACCGTTCGAAGAACTGTGTCCATAACATTTTTTATGTTGACAATCTTCGCACAAAGTGCCTCCTGGTATATCAGACAATGGACTGCCGCGAATAAGGAACAGCCGACTTCAGCGATTTTTGACCTGACGTAACCCAGGAATCCAGTGCGTATCGCTCGTAGCGCAGGGGCCCCATCCGTTGTTACACTGGTCAGGCGTTCCTTTTTTAAACCCATTGACTCTAACACGTTTCCCACGGCTAGAAAAATATCCAAACCCTTGGTTGTGTCTTATAATGGTATAAGGTCGAGACGCGCGGCGGGCGGTCCACACGGCCAGCTAAGCGGCACGGCTCGGCCACTGCAGCAACATAGGAATTCGCCCGGGGCGCTGGCCGCTGGCGATCGCGGGCACTAGCGCCCCAGGGGCACAGTTTGGACGAGCCTGTTCTACACAGCAGCGCGAAAAGTAGTTCGGTTTCCATTCCCTCCAATGTTTAAGAAATTCCGATGGAGTGTTGTCCATCCCTTTTGCATTATTTAACCTCAAGACTGCCAAGGCTCGTTGAAATTATGACCCTAACACTGTAGACCCTGTCTATTTCATATCGACTCCAACTTCTTCTTCTATCACTACTTCAGAGGAAGCCTTTCCCTAATAGAGGTCGCCGATTCCATCTTTCAACCTCTCCGCTTTCAAATGGTTCAAATGGCTCTGAGCACTATGGGACTTAACATCTGAGATCATCAGTCCCCTAGAACTTAGAACTACTTAAACTTAACTAACCCAAGGACATCACACACATCCATGCCCGAGGCAGGATTCGAACCTGCGACCGTAGCGGTCGCGCGGTTCCTGACTATAGCGTCTAGAACCGCTCGGCCACACCGGCTGGCTCTCCGCTTTCACGTCTGCGTTTAACAGTGCAGCTCCCGTTGCACTCTTGATGTTGCCGCTCTTGTCTTTAATTTTACCGAAGGTTGTGCTAACTTTTCCATATGCTAAGCCAGTCCTTCCGATGTTCATTTTTATTATCTCTTCACGTTTGTCTACGTTATGAAAGAAATAACTCAGAAATGTTCAGGATGTAACCATACGTAGAAATGAATTTGAGGTGTGAATTTAGAATGACTCCTTCGATGTCATTACGACCTTCTGTGCAAAATGACCCATGGAACATGTAACTATCTAACTAATTAACTATCAATTGACCTTGGCTTCTCTGCAGTTCCTAATTGATTTATAATCCTGTTTTCCTGTCTTTACCTGAACATTTTTGTATTTCCTTATTTCCTCGATCAGTTGAATTATTTCTTCTGTTACCCATGGTTTCTGCGCAGTTACCTTTCTTTGTCGTATGTTTGTCTTTCGAACATCTGTGATTGCACATTCTATGTACCTCCTCCATCCGTCGTCAACTGAACTGCCTCCTGTGGTAGTATCCACATCATTAGTGTTTTTGAAACGTTCTAATTAATCCTTTGTACTTCAATATCCCACCTTCTCCAACACGGATCCTTTATTACTAATCTCTTAAACCTCAGCCTACTCTTCATCACTAGTAAATTGTGATCTGAGTCTATCTATTCCTGGGTACGCCTTACAATCCGATATCTGATGCCGAAATCTCAATCTCACCATGACGTAATCCAGCTGAATCTTCCACTTTCTTCAGGCTGTTACCAAGTATACCTGCTCCTCTTGTGATTCTTGAACAGAGAATTCGCTATTACTAACGGAATCTTCTTGCATATGTGACTTAGTCTTCCTCCTCTTTGATCTCTACTACCAAGCCCATATTCCCCGCAACCCTTTCTTCTACTCCTTCCCGTACAAACGCATGATTATTAGATTTCCATCTCCCTTTAGATACTGAATTACTCGCCCTGTATCCGCATATATTTTCTCTGTCTCTAAATCTTCTCCTAGCAACGTCGGTATGTACTAAAAAAAAGTGGGTCAAATGGCTCTGACCACTATGGGACTTAACTTTGAGGTCATCAGTCCCCTAGAACATAGAACTATTTAAACCTAACTAACCTAAGGACATCATACACATCCATGCCCGAGGCAAGATTCGAACCTGCGACCGCAGCGGTCGCGCGGTTCCAGACTGTAGCGCCTAGAACCGATGGGCCACTCCGGCCGGCGGTATGTACTCATGAAGTATTATTGTCGATGACGGTTTTCTGTCGATCTGATGAGAACAAACCTAGCACTTACCTGTTAACAGTAACTCACTGTCTGCGCTACCTCCTATTCATAACGAATTTTACTCACGTTATATTACTTTCTGCTGCGATTGATATTAACGTATATTCGTCTGACCATAAATGTTATCTCCTTTCGATTTCACTTCCCAGATCTCCGTTGGATGTCGTTTGAGCTTTTGCATTTCCCTTCCAGAATTTCTAGCTTTCCTACCGCACGTTTCACTGGTTGTTTCCCCGTCAATGCAAGAAAGTGCCATCAGCCTCCTATGTCATCTTTGGCAAGGCCGTTGGCAGAATAAGGGTTACTTCTTATGCCGAAAGTCTTTGGCCACCATTGCTAATGATTTTTATTCAACGTTTTAGCAGTGGCTGGGTTCAAACCCGTGACCAAAGATGTTTTAACCGCTAGTCAGAGACGCTAATCCTAAATCACAGTCGTAATTATTGTGTTAAAATGGAACTGCAAACTCGAGTGAACACCCGAAACTACACCGTTAATCAATCACACCGAGGAAATCTCAGAGATCACAATCCACTACCATCTTCGTCACGATACTTAGCAACTCCAGTTATTCCCTCTGAACATTATGAATTCGTACAAAATACCGGGTGATCAAAAAGTCAGTATAAATTTAAAAACTGAATAAATCACGGAATAAAGTAGATAGAGAGATACAAATTGACAGACATGCTTGCAATGACATGGGGTTTTATTAGAACAAAAAAAATGCAAAAGTTCAAAAATGTCCGACAGATGGCGCTTCATATGATCAGAATAGCAGTAATTAGCATAACAAAGTAAGACAAAGCGAAGATGATGTTCTTTACAGGAAATGCTCAATATGTCCACCATTATTCCTCAACAATAGCTATAGTCGAGGAATAATGTTGTGAACAGTACTGTAAAGCATGTCCAGATTTATGGTGAGGCATTGGCGTCAGATGTCTTTCAGCATCCCTAGAGATGTCGGTCGATCACGATACACTTACGATCTCAGGTAACCCCAAAGCCAATAATCGCACGGACTGAGGTCTGGGGACCTGGGAGGCCAAGTATGACGAAAGTGGCGGCTGAGCACACGATCATCACCAAACGCGTCTAGCAATATGAGGTGGAGCGCCACCGTGCATAAACATCGTACGTTCCAGCAGGTGTCTATCAGCCAGGCTGGGGATGATGCGATTCTGTAACATATCGGCGTACCTCTCACCCGTCATGGAAGCAGTTACTGACGTTTTGCTGTTCAGTGCCATCTGTTGGACATTTTGTGAACTTTGTTTTTTTTTGTTCTAATAAAACCCCATGTCATTCCAAGCATGTGTGTCAATTTTTACCTCTCTATCTACATTATTCAGCGATGTATTAAGTTTTCAAATTTATACTGACTTTTTGATCACTCGGTATGTTAATTGATTATGCACATATTGTCACATATTAAAAGAGAGTGCTAATGAGCTACAGTGAAACAAATAATGACTTAGGTATTCATGAGCGGTCATCAAGACCGCCTATTAGTTATTGGAATAAAAATGTACATGATGTTTTAATTGCAACAGGGCAGTCTACCGTGAGGCGGACATTTACCTGCTGGATGATCCTTTGTCTGCAGTGGACACTCACGTAGGAAAACATTTGTTCGACGAGTGCATAAGTTCCTACCTCAGTGGCAAGACGAGGATTCTGGTCACTCACCAACTTCAGCACTTGCAGACTGCTGACAACATCGTGGTGCTTAACAAAGTGTGTTGTTCTTTTCTGACAGCTGTAACAACTTTATGGTGTTGTGCTCTCATTCTAATGGGTGTTTACGTTGCAGGGGAAGATCGAACATCAGGGAACCTTCGAGGAAATCATCAAGAGCGGTGTCAGCTTCTCAAAACTGATGTCTTATTCTGAGGAAGAGTCTAAACAGGAGCTCGGCATTTCACGACTGCGAAGCACTAGAAAATCGTTTCGTGTAATTAGTTATCTATTTATTCTAAAATTCATTTTGCTTTTCGTAAGTTATGACTGTACTACCGTAAATCTGGTTTCATTTGTAGAGAAAGGAGGATAGTCGTAGGACGCCAAAGCGTATTGGATCACGAAAGGGTTACAAAGGAGGAGCTCTCCGGCGAGTTTCTGACTTGTCACGAGTGGTGAGTACTGCTAACTGCTGTTGCACTTCTACCGTGTGTGTGTGTGTGTGTGTGTGTGTGTGTGTGTGTGTGTGTGTGTGTCTGTGCACGTGTATGTGTGATTATATGTTGGAGATGTGCATTTCAACTCTACGTTATGTAAAACTTTTTCTCCGTGAAGAGTACGATCGTCTTGTTGTTTGTATCCGATTCTGTAAACTATTTTAGTTAATTTGTGTATAGTTAATAATCATTTTGCAGTTGTGGATAGCCCAGGAACGACGAGACCTTTACTTTTTTGTGCTAGTGATTCATTTAAATGAGCAACAGAGCATTCACCCAGGGCTCGGCTCACAACTGAGGAAACAAGTTTTGCAGAGAGTCAGCCTCTCAGTCGACTGTTATCAGGTTCACCTTTTTCCGTGAAAATGTCTATCACCCTTGTCAAGATCATGAAATCAGAATATTTCTACTAACTGACGTCCTGTGCACTAAGTGTACAGTACGCGTTTGTGCATAGAAGCCTGACGTGATACTATTTTCAGATGCTATTTAAAGTTTTTGAATGCGGAAGTATCAGCTGAAATTGTTAATTTCAGTATTTTAATAATTTCTGTTCTTGGACCAAAACTATACACTGCCACGAAAGACATACCAAAACCTGACGGTATATAATCATTGAAACAGTTCTTAGCAACTGTAGACATTTGTTCGAAGAATGAAACAGTTCTTCCAGACGTTAGTAATATGTTGCCATAGGCCAAAATGCTTAAATTTATTAAGCAGTTAATAAATTTTAAGTAAGGACTGATTACTTGACTGATCACCTAAATAACCATGCAGTTTTGCTTCCGTATTCTTGAATACTACTGAGGTATGCTTGAACGACTGCTTGCTGTCACTGTCAGTAGCAAACACACAGAATGCCACCACAAAACCTGCTACTGTTTCGCCAGAACAATTTAGTGCTAAGCAAATGCTTTCGCTGTACCTGTATGTTTCTACTTTCACTTCTGCTCTTATCTATGGCAGATGACGTAGGTGCATACACAAAACGCACACTTACACAGAACAGGTACAAACGACAATAATATTTATACAGCTATTTAGATTGATAAGTTACTTCTCTTTTTTAACTAAATAGTTGTGCAACAATGTAAGGAGAGTCGATTTTTTCTGTAAAATTACGAGCGTATGAACTGTTATGAATTGTTGAAGCTGTTTCGCAGTCTGTATGTAAAACTGAAGACTGAATGGAAACAATTACATGTTTATCATAAGATTATTACTGCGTTGTGTGGGATCGTGTCTGTCACACTCGGTTTCATTAATATACATTGACATGAAGTAGTACTAATGAACGTAATTTTATAGAGAAAATTGCGCAGTTACTAACAGCATTCGAACTACATAACGTTGCATGAGTACATTACTGCCAAGTGTGCAGCGTTAGCTAAACAGTAAGACAAAACAACAAAACAATTGACTACTAGAGAACTCTGCGTCTGAATGATTTTTTTTAGTAAATAAAAATAATTTAGGAAAATATTATTAACTGTTGCTGCCGCTGTGGTGTGCGGACACAATTTTTTTTTTTTAATTTTAGGTACAACAACTGACATCCACGTAAGGATGCATTTGAGTGGCGAGGCGTCACTTTACTATCATTCACTGTTGGGTGCTGAATATGCTTTGGTACTTAGGTTACATGTATTTGGCATATAGTTCAGCAGTTCAAAGTACATTTCTGAAATACAAATGTTCTATAACAGTTACTTTTACAACAGAGTCCGTGCCTCCATTTTAGTTCAGAGTCCATCTACTCTTTTCTGAGTCAAAATAATGTCGTGTGTCTATTTCGTACAAAGGCTCCGTTAGCACAAATATACTAGCGTTTTGTATTGAGACCTGGAACTTTCCAGTATTTTCGATGTTTCTGTTCCTCATCAAGAAAATGTTCTGTTATTCTGCGACTCACTTATGCTGAATATGCAGTCCTTGAAAGCTCGTCTCTTTGTGTGTTCACTTTCTTCTGTCTTCTGTTCTCCGTTGATGATTTCGAATGAGTAGTGATTTCCTCTTACATTTCGGTATTTTACTGCAACAATACTGCAATGATTATCTGCTGGCAACTTGAGTTCCGTTCGTCTCTGCACGCTAAACTGGTTTCATGAACTAGCACTACACTGCTCGTCTCCACATAACAGCTTCCGTCTATTATCATAAAGTAAGCTGTGTCCTTTCTGCAAAATCATCACTTTTCCACAAATAAAATGACTCGTTCCTTCAGAGCGTCTTTGCACTGCCACATCCCAGCTTCAACTAACTCGCTTGCAGTTGTGGCTTCTGTTTTAACGAATTTTGCCAGATTGGGTTTCTCCTATGAGACTAAACATATTTACAGAGTACACTGAATTCGTTTAACTTTAAAAATCATATAAAATCATCATTACATACATTGCATGTCATCGGAAATATGCTTTGTTAGTTTGTGGCAGGGAAAATTTCCATTACAGTATATGTAAATAAAACCGAACAAGAAAGAACATTTTAGTACTTCACCACTCTAACAAATTTAAAACGTTTAATGACAAAGTATATGGTTTCTTGTCGATAATAATTAATATCATTCGGGTTTGTCACATAGACGCTGATACTTTAATACCTTATTACACCGATATAATGTGTGTGTGAGTGTATGTTTGTGTGTGAGTGTGTGTGTGAGTTGGGTTGGGTTGTTTTGGGGGAGGAGACCAAATAGCGAGGTCATCGGTCTTATCGGATTAGGGAAGGATGGGGAAGGAAGTTGGCCGTGCCCTTTCAAAGGAACCATCCCGACATTTGCCTGGAGCGATTTAGGGAAATCACGGAAAACCTAAATCAGGATGGCCGGACGCGGAATTGAACTGGTGTGTGTGTGTGTGTGTGTGTGTGTGTGTGTGTGTGTGTGTGTGTGTGTGTAGTTTTCCATAGCTCGTAACCATGATAAATAATTAGTCCAATTGCTGTTTGGTAAAAAGTGTAGAATATTCTACTGCAAATTCATTGTTTTCGCACGTAGCAGTACATGTGACAGTCTACAGAAATTGAGCTGCCTATGACCTTCCACACAGTGGCAAAGGGCACAGTGCGCAACTCAGCAGAGCACGTATATGCAAAGTGAGAGATAAACGTCTCTGTTCAGACCACGTTGTTGTGTGTTTCGTGTTCGCTAGAAGTATGTCACTGCTGAATTACGTGCGTTAGTTGACCTGAATTAAGAAATTACGTGTTTTGTTTCCGATTCGTTAAAAAATTATTTTAGATGTTGTAATGACGTTTTGCAAAAATACGCTACGGTAGCTATTTATGTTGTGCTCGATTTGTTAGGTTATCCGCTTCAGAAGTTAATTCAAATTAGTTAATTGTTTCACTAGAAGACAAGAACGCTTAACTGCGTCATTTGAAATCAGTCAAAATAACCGAGTAAGATATATCAGCTACAGAAACGGAATTAAAGCCTAACGTAACTGCTTTTATTAAAAATATCTAATTTGAGAAACAGTTAAGTAAATGATGTTCACTCTTTACGCACTTAATAATTTAATTTGATATGTCTGCCGCTCGGGGTAGCCGGTGCGGTCTGAGGCGCGTTGTCAGAGTTCGCGCTGCTGCCCCAGTCGGAGGTTCGAGTCCTCCCTCGAGCATGGGTGTGTGTGTTGTCCTTAGCGTAAGTTAGTTTACGTTAGATTAAGTTGTGTGTAAGCTTAGGGACCGATGACCTCATTAGTTCGGTCTCATAGAATTTACTACAAATTTCCAATTTTTTTGATGTGTCTGAACATAAACAAGTAACAACTTTTTATGTTATACTAATATCTAGAGTCAACTTTATCTTTTATTAATGATAGCCTCATTTTCGACTTCCTGTGTGTTGTTGCTTATAACTTCGGGGCAGAGTGTTGGCAAGTAGACATTTATTCGTTGACTCAGTGCCACACAGGACGTGGTCGGTGTGCTGGTATCGACCATCTCCTGAAATTAACATTAACGTTGTGCTCATGTCACACCCAGCAGCAGCTGTTTTGTGGGTAGCTGCAACACAGTAGGACTGAAGTGGAGCATCTAACAGCAAATATCCTGAAAATAGCCGGGTCTTAAGCGATCTTCTGGCAGACACTGAAGTGTCGCATATCCAATACAGCAGCACAATATACCCCAGTAGGAGCATATGTAAGTCCCCTCTCACATCCAGCATTCTGCAAATTCGCCCTCAGAAATTCCTTTCTTTTCATTTGCCAACCAGTTTTCCTCATCTCACTTATCGGTTTACTTGTTAACAATGCTTGGTGCTCTTGGTTATTACCCTCTTCTCAAAAGCCATAAAACATGCACTTGCTTAAAAATGCTTTCTCTAGAAGCATTCCACAATAATGCTCTCTTTGTAGATGCCTTTCCCAGAATCTGGAAACCTCTTTTTCCTTTCGGGTCGTAATTTTTCCGGTCCTCAGACAGAGATCATGGTCATCAATAGTGCATTGTTGTTGATTGTACAGGCCAAACAAGCGTAGGTAACTACACATCTACAGCGGCTTTTGGAGAGGCTCGCCTGGGCACCTTGTTTGGCGAACGTATTTTTTCTTGCACCCAGGTCGCCCACGCATCGACATACTGCAGTATGGCTTTACATTTAGAAGTGAGGCATTGTTCTGCAACTTGTGATTCAGGAAAGGACCATATAGGAGGGGAAAAAAATAAGGCTTTGGAGGTTATTGTAAAAACATTTCTCCTGTCTCCTAAAACGAAAATGGTTCAAATGGCTCTGAGCAATATGGGACTTAACTGCTGAGGTCATCAGTCCCCTAGAACTTAGAACTACTTAAACCTAACCAACCTAAGGACATCACACACACCTATGCCCGAGGCAGGATTCGAACCTGCGACCGTAGCGAAACGAAAATGAATCAGAACAGAAACGACTGTGGTAACACGTTTTAGGTTCTGCGTATTTACCACCAAACAGTTCCTTTGAAGCTGACAGAGTAATCCTCGCAAGTTACTGTTTTACTGAATACGAACTACTGGCTACAAGAAATTTGCACATGCACTAACGACAAGGCTAGGATCAACATTATCCCTTATCTCATTCTGCTGTGATTAGATGGAATGAGATGCTAAGTTAGATTAAGGTTTTGGGCTGTTGAAATCTTTGTAGAATCTTTAAACGATCAGTGGCCAGACGAGGAAAGTTACACATTAGCCGTGCCACACTGTCACTTTTAGTTTTGACCGATGCATCTGCAACCACCTCAGATACACTCGCTGCATGCACTCAGGAAGTTACAGTTGCTCATAGCGTCTGTGGAAGTGTGTGCTTTGTATCAATTTTAAAAACAGTTTTCTGGAAGTATTGCCTGCCATAGTGGTTTCTTTTACAAAAATTCTCAACTCATTTCCTTACCTACTCTGCCGCAATTCGAGCTTGTACCCCATCTCTGATGGCCCAGCCTTCGACTGGAAGTTAAAGTCTAATGTCTCTTATTCTGTAGGAATCTAGCAATAATTTTCGAACGATACTCAATTTCGTGATGGGAGTAAGACCATGCTTATCGTACAGTTAAATTTCCTTCTTATATGAACAGCAGAAACGTTGTAGGTTGCTGGTTGACGGTACAGTATCTGATGTTTTAAATTTCTAATGAAACTGACTTATCACCAAACTTGACAATTACCTTAAGTCTTCACTCCAGTTTTATTGCAATGTTTCACTTTCATAGCATTAAAATTCCGTTTTGAATTTCAAAACCGGCATGGATGATATTGTTAAATATCTTCTTCCCTTCAACTTAGTTTCATCAAATCTTTTTCCAGGTGTGGTAGATAGCTATCATAAAAGATCTGAAGTACTGTATCGCATATTTTGTAACACACGGAACCAATCAGTGTAGCACGACATGTACTGTTTGCTGTAATGACAACTGCAAAGCGGCTCGTGAGTAATACACTCCTGGAAATGGAAAAAAGAACACATTGACACCGGTGTGTCAGACCCATCATACTTGCTCCGGACACTGCGAGAGGGCTTTACAAGCAATGATCACACGCACGGCACAGCGGACACACCAGGAACCGCGGTGTTGGCCGTCAAATGGCGCTAGCTGCGCAGCATTTGTGCACCGCCGCCGTCAGTGTCAGTCAGTTTGCCGTGGCATACGGAGCTCCATCGCAGTCTTTAACACTGGTAGCATGCCGCGACAGCGTGGACGTGAACCGTATGTGCAGTTGACGGACTTTGAGCGAGGGCGTATAGTGGGCATGCGGGAGGCCGGGTGGACGTACCGCCGAATTGCTCAACACGTGGGGCGTGAGGTCTCTACAGTACATCGATGTTGTCGCCAGTGGTCGGCGAAAGGTGCACGTGCCCGTCGACCTGGGACCGGACCGCAGCGACGCACGGATGCACGCCAAGACCCTAGGATCCTACGCAGTGCCGTAGGGGACCGCACCGCCACTTCCCAGCAAATTAGGGACACTGTTGCTCCTGGGGTATCGGCGAGGACCATTCGCAACCGTCTCCATGAAGCTGGGCTACGGTCCCGCACACCGTTAGGCCGTC